>NC_143388.1:51507255-52226630 GCF_980474605.1 Leiobunum rupestre | reverse complement strand
AAGCAAAACTCACTAACTATCAATACGCGAAAGAAAACCGAAAAATAATACGGAAAAGAATACGGGCGAAAAGCAAAACTCACTAACTATCAATACGCGAAAGAAAACCGAAAAATAATACGGTAAAGAATACGGGCGAAAAGAAAAACTCACTAACTATCAATACGCGAAAGAAAACCGAAAAATAATACGGTAAATAATACGGGCGAAAAGCAAAACTCGCTAACTTTCAATACGCGAAAGAAAACCGAAAAATAATACGGTAACGAATACGGGCGAAAAGCAAACCTCACTAACTATCAATACGCGAAAGAAAACCGAAAAATAATACGGTAAAGAATACGGGCGAAAAGCAAAACTCACTAACTATCAATACGCGAAAGAAAACCGAAAAATAATACGGTAAAGAATACGGGCGAAAAGCAAAACTCACTAACTATCAATACGCGAAAGAAAACCGAAAAATAATACGGTAAAGAATACGGGCTAAAAGCAAAACTCACTAACTTTCAATACGCGAAAGAAAACCGAAAAATAATACGGTAAAGAATACGGGCGAAAAGCAAAACTCACTAACTATCAATACGCGAAAGAAAACCGAAAAATAATACGGTAAAGAATACGGGCGAAAAGCAAAACTCACTAACTATCAATACGCGAAAGAAAACCGAAAAATAATACGGTTCGCGAAAAGCAAAACTCGCTAACTTTCAATACGCGAAAGAAAACCGAAAAATAATACGGTAAAGAATACGGGCGAAAAGCAAAACTCACTAACTATCAATACGCGAAAGAAAACCGAAAAATAATACGGTAAAGAATACGGGCGAAAAGCAAAACTCACTAACTATCAATACGCGAAAGAAAACCGAAAAATAATACGGTAAAGAATACGGGCGAAAAGCAAAACTCACTAACTATCAATACGCGAAAGAAAACCGAAAAATAATACGGTAAAGAACACGGGCGGAAAGCAAAACTCGCTAACTTTCAATACGCGAAAGAAAACCAAAAAATAATACGGTAAAGAATACGGGCGAAAAGCAAAACTCACTAACTTTCAATACGCGGAAGAAAACCGAAAAATAATACGGTAAAGAATACGGGCGAAAAACAAAACTCACTAACTATCAATACGCGAAAGAAAACCGAAAAATAATACGGTAAAGAATACGGGCGAAAAGCAAAACTCACTAACTATCAATACGCGAAAGAAAACCGAAAAATAATACGGTAAAGAATACGGCCGAAAAGCAAAACTCACTAACTATCAATACGCGAAAGAAAACCGAAAAATAATACGGTAAAGAATACGGGCGAAAAGCAAAACTCACTAACTATCAATACGCGAAAGAAAACCGAAAAATAATACGGTAAAGAATACGGGCGAAAAGCAAAACTCACTAACTATCAATACGCGAAAGAAAACCGAAAAATAATACGGTAAATAATACGGGCGAAAAGCAAAACTCACTAACTATCAATACGCGAAAGAAAACCGAAAAATAATAGGGTAAAGAATACGGGCGAAAAGCAAAACTCACTAACTATCAATACGCGAAAGAAAACCGAATAATAATACGGTTCGC
This sequence comes from Leiobunum rupestre, assembly GCF_980474605.1. Classification (NCBI taxonomy): domain Eukaryota; kingdom Metazoa; phylum Arthropoda; class Arachnida; order Opiliones; family Sclerosomatidae; genus Leiobunum; species Leiobunum rupestre. Next base: position 52,225,041 of record NC_143388.1, on the reverse strand, counting down.
GAAAAGCAAAACTCGCTAACTTTCAATACGCGAAAGAAAACCGAAAAATAATACGGTAAAGAATACGGGCGAAAGCAAAACTCACTAACTATCAATACGCGAAAGAAAACCGAAAAATAATACGGTAAAGAATACGGGCGAAAAGCAAAACTCACTTACTTTCAATACGCGAAAGAAAACCGAAAAATAATACGGTAAAGAATACGGGCGAAAAGCAAAACTCACTTACTATCAATACGCGAAAGAAAACCGAAAAATAATACGGTAAAGAATACGGGCGAAAAGCAAAACTCACTAACTTTCAATACGTGAAAGAAAACCGAAAAATAATACGGTAAAGAATACGGGCGAAAAGCAAAACTCACTAAATATCAATACGCGAAAGAAAACCGAAAAATAATACGGTAAAGAATACGGGCGAAAAGCAAAACTCACTAACTTTCAATACGCGAAAGAAAACCGAAAAATAATACGGTAAAGAATACGGGCGAAAAGCAAAACTCACTAACTATCAAAACGCGAAAGAAAACCAAAAAATAATACGGTAAATAATACGGGCGAAAAGCAAAACTCACTAACTATCAATACGCGAAAGAAAACCGAAAAATAATAGGGTAAAGAATACGGGCGAAAAGCAAAACTCACTAACTATCAATACGCGAAAGAAAACCGAAAAATAATACGGTAAAGAATACGGGCGAAAAGCAAAACTCACTAACTATCAATACGCGAAAGAAAACCGAAAAATAATACGGTTTGCGAAAAGCAAAACTCGCTAACTTTCAATACGCGAAAGAAAACCGAAAAATAATACGGTAAAGAATACGGGCGAAAGCAAAACTCACAAACTATCAATACGCGAAAGAAAACCGAAAAATAATACGGTAAAGAATACGGGCGAAAAGCTAAACTCACTAACTTTCAATACGCGAAAGAAAACCGAAAAATAATACGGTAAAGAATACGGGCGAAAAGAAAAACTCACTTACTATCAATACGCGAAAGAAAACCGAAAAATAATACGGTAAAGAATACGGGCGAAAAGCAAAACTCACTAACTTTCAATACGTGAAAGAAAACCGAAAAACAATACGGTAAAGAATACGGGCGAAAAGCAAAACTCACTAAATATCAATACGCGAAAGAAAACCGAAAAATAATACGGTAAAGAATACGGGCGAAAAGCATAACTCACTAACTTTCAATACGCGAAAGAAAACCGAAAAATAATACGGTAAAGAATACGGGCGAAAAGCAAAACTCACAAACTATCAATACGCGAAAGAAAACCGAAAAATAATACGGTAAAGAATACGGGCGAAAAGCAAAACTCACTAACTATCAATACGCGAAAGAAAACCGAAAAATAATACGGTAAAGAATACGGGCGAAAACCAAAACTCACTAACTATCAATACGCGAAAGAAAACCGAAAAATAATACGGTAAAGAATACGGGCGAAAAGCAAAACTCACTAACTATCAATACGCGAAAGAAAACCGAAAAATAATACGGTAAAGAATACGGGCGAAAAGCAAAACTCACTAACTTTCAATACGCGAAAGAAAACCGAAAAATAATACGGTAAAGAATACGGGCGAAAAGCAAAACTCACTAACTATCAATACGCGAAAGAAAACCGAAAAATAATACAGTAAAGAATACGGGCGAAAAGCAAAACTCACTAACTATCAATACGCGAAAGAAAACCGAAAAATAATACGGTTCGCGAAAAGCAAAACTCGCTAACTTTCAATACGCGAAAGAAAACCGAAAAATAATACGGTAAAGAATACGGGCGAAAAGCAAAACTCACTAACTATCAATACGCGAAAGAAAACCGAAAAATAATACGGTAAAGAATACGGGCGAAAAGCAAAACTCACTAACTATCAATACGCGAAAGAAAACCGAAAAATAATACGGTAAAGAATACGGGCGAAAAGCAAAACTCACTAACTATCAATACGCGAAAGAAAACCGAAAAATAATACGGTAAAGAATACGGGCGAAAAGCAAAACTCACTAACTATCAATACGCGAAAGAAAACCGAAAAATAATACGGTAAAGAATACGGGCGAAAAGCAAAACTCACTAACTTTCAATACGCGAAAGAAAACCAAAAAATAATACGGTAAAGAATACGGGCGAAAAGCAAAACTCACTAACTTTCAATACGCGGAAGAAAACCGAAAAATAATACGGTAAAGAATACGGGCGAAAAGCAAAACTCACTAACTATCAATACGCGAAAGAAAACCGAAAAATAATACGGTAAAGAATACGGGCGAAAAGCAAAACTCACTAACTATCAATACGCGAAAGAAAACCGAAAAATAATACGGTAAATAATACGGGCGAAAAGCAAAACTCACTAACTATCAATACGCGAAAGAAAACCGAAAAATAATAGGGTAAAGAATACGGGCGAAAAGCAAAACTCACTAACTATCAATACGCGAAAGAAAACCGAAAAATAATACGGAAAAGAATACGGGCGAAAAGCAAAACTCACTAACTATCAATACGCGAAAGAAAACCGAAAAATAATACGGTTCGCGAAAAGAAAAACTCGCTAACTTTCAATACGCGAAAGAAAACCGAAAAATAATACGGTAAAGAATACGGGCGAAAGCAAAACTCACTAACTATCAATACGCGAAAGAAAACCGAAAAATAATACGGTAAAGAATACGGGCGAAAAGCAAAACTCACTAACTTTCAATACGCGAAAGAAAACCGAAAAATAATACGGTAAAGAATACGGGCGAAAAGCAAAACTCACTTACTATCAATACGCGAAAGAAAACCGAAAAATAATACGGTAAAGAATACGGGCGAAAAGCAAAACTCACTAAATATCAATACGCGAAAGAAAACCGAAAAATAATACGGTAAAGAATACGGGCGAAAAGCAAAACTCACTAACTTTCAATACGCGAAAGAAAACCGAAAAATAATAGGGTAAAGAATACGGGCGAAAAGCAAAACTCACTAACTATCAATACGCGAAAGAAAACCGAAAAATAATACGGAAAAGAATACGGGCGAAAAGCAAAACTCACTAACTATCAATACGCGAAAGAAAACCGAAAAATAATACGGTTCGCGAAAAGAAAAACTCGCTAACTTTCAATACGCGAAAGAAAACCGAAAAATAATACGGTAAAGAATACGGGCGAAAGCAAAACTCACTAACTATCAATACGCGAAAGAAAACCGAAAAATAATACGGTAAAGAATACGGGCGAAAAGCAAAACTCACAAACTATCAATACGCGAAAGAAAACCGAAAAATAATACGGTAAAGAATACGGGCGAAAAGCAAAACTCACTAACTTTCAATACGCGAAAGAAAACCAAAAAATAATACGGTAAAGAATACGGGCGAAAAGCAAAACTCACTAACTTTCAATACGCGGAAGAAAACCGAAAAATAATACGGTAAAGAATACGGGCGAAAAGCAAAACTCACTAACTATCAATACGCGAAAGAAAACCGAAAAATAATACGGTAAAGAATACGGGCGAAAAGCAAAACTCACTAACTTTCAATACGCGAAAGAAAACCGAAAAATAATACGGTAAAGAATACGGGCGAAAAGCAAAACTCACTAACTATCAATACGCGAAAGAAAACCGAAAAATAATACAGTAAAGAATACGGGCGAAAAGCAAAACTCACTAACTATCAATACGCGAAAGAAAACCGAAAAATAATACGGTTCGCGAAAAGCAAAACTCGCTAACTTTCAATACGCGAAAGAAAACCGAAAAATAATACGGTAAAGAATACGGGCGAAAAGCAAAACTCACTAACTATCAATACGCGAAAGAAAACCGAAAAATAATACGGTAAAGAATACGGGCGAAAAGCAAAACTCACTAACTATCAATACGCGAAAGAAAACCGAAAAATAATACGGTAAAGAATACGGGCGAAAAGCAAAACTCACTAACTATCAATACGCGAAAGAAAACCGAAAAATAATACGGTAAAGAATACGGGCGAAAAGCAAAACTCACTAACTATCAATACGCGAAAGAAAACCGAAAAATAATACGGTAAAGAATACGGGCGAAAAGCAAAACTCACTAACTTTCAATACGCGAAAGAAAACCAAAAAATAATACGGTAAAGAATACGGGCGAAAAGCAAAACTCACTAACTTTCAATACGCGGAAGAAAACCGAAAAATAATAGGGTAAAGAATACGGGCGAAAAGCAAAACTCACTAACTATCAATACGCGAAAGAAAACCGAAAAATAATACGGAAAAGAATACGGGCGAAAAGCAAAACTCACTAACTATCAATACGCGAAAGAAAACCGAAAAATAATACGGTTCGCGAAAAGAAAAACTCGCTAACTTTCAATACGCGAAAGAAAACCGAAAAATAATACGGTAAAGAATACGGGCGAAAGCAAAACTCACTAACTATCAATACGCGAAAGAAAACCGAAAAATAATACGGTAAAGAATACGGGCGAAAAGCAAAACTCACTAACTTTCAATACGCGAAAGAAAACCGAAAAATAATAGGGTAAAGAATACGGGCGAAAAGCAAAACTCACTAACTATCAATACGCGAAAGAAAACCGAAAAATAATACGGAAAAGAATACGGGCGAAAAGCAAAACTCACTAACTATCAATACGCGAAAGAAAACCGAAAAATAATACGGTTCGCGAAAAGAAAAACTCGCTAACTTTCAATACGCGAAAGAAAACCGAAAAATAATACGGTAAAGAATACGGGCGAAAGCAAAACTCACTAACTATCAATACGCGAAAGAAAACCGAAAAATAATACGGTAAAGAATACGGGCGAAAAGCAAAACTCACAAACTATCAATACGCGAAAGAAAACCGAAAAATAATACGGTAAAGAATACGGGCGAAAAGCAAAACTCACTAACTATCAATACGCGAAAGAAAACCGAAAAATAATACGGTAAAGAATACGGGCGAAAACCAAAACTCACTAACTATCAAAACGCGAAAGAAAACCGAAAAATAATACGGTAAAGAATACGGGCGAAAAGCAAAACTCACTAACTATCAATACGCGAAAGAAAACCGAAAAATAATACGGTAAAGAATACGGGCGAAAAGCAAAACTCACTAACTTTCAATACGCGAAAGAAAACCGAAAAATAATACGGTAAAGAATACGGGCGAAAAGCAAAACTCACTAACTATCAATACGCGAAAGAAAACCGAAAAATAATACAGTAAAGAATACGGGCGAAAAGCAAAACTCACTAACTATCAATACGCGAAAGAAAACCGAAAAATAATACGGTTCGCGAAAAGCAAAACTCGCTAACTTTAAATACGCGAAAGAAAACCGAAAAATAATACGGTAAAGAATACGGGCGAAAAGCAAAACTCAATAAATATCAATACGCGAAAGAAAACCGAAAAATAATACGGTAAAGAATACGGGCGAAAAGCAAAACTCACTAACTATCAATACGCGAAAGAAAACCGAAAAATAATACGGTAAAGAATACGGGCGAAAAGCAAAACTCACTAACTATCAATACGCGAAAGAAAACCGAAAAATAATACGGTAAAGAATACGGGCGAAAAGCAAAACTCACTAACTATCAATACGCGAAAGAAAACCGAAAAATAATACGGTAAAGAATACGGGCGAAAAGCAAAACTCACTAACTTTCAATACGCGAAAGAAAACCAAAAAATAATACGGTAAAGAATACGGGCGAAAAGCAAAACTCACTAACTTTCAATACGCGGAAGAAAACCGAAAAATAATACGGTAAAGAATACGGGCGAAAAGCAAAACTCACTAACTATCAATACGCGAAAGAAAACCGAAAAATAATACGGTAAAGAATACGGGCGAAAAGCAAAACTCACTAACTATCAATACGCGAAAGAAAACCGAAAAATAATACGGTAAATAATACGGGCGAAAAGCAAAACTCACTAACTATCAATACGCGAAAGAAAACCGAAAAATAATAGGGTGAAGAATACGGGCGAAAAGCAAAACTCACTAACTATCAATACGCGAAAGAAAACCGAAAAATAATACGGTAAATAATACGGGCGAAAAGCAAAACTCACTTACTATCAATACGCGAAAGAAAACCGAAAAATAATACGGTAAAGAATACGGGCGAAAAGCAAAACTCACTAACTTTCAATACGTGAAAGAAAACCGAAAAATAATACGGTAAAGAATACGGGCGAAAAGCAAAACTCACTAAATATCAATACGCGAAAGAAAACCGAAAAATAATACGGTAAAGAATACGGGCGAAAAGCAAAACTCACTAACTTTCAATACGCGAAAGAAAACCGAAAAATAATAGGGTAAAGAATACGGGCGAAAATCAAAACTCACTAACTATCAATACGCGAAAGAAAACCGAAAAATAATACGGAAAAGAATACGGGCGAAAAGCAAAACTCACTAACTATCAATACGCGAAAGAAAACCGAAAAATAATACGGTTCGCGAAAAGAAAAACTCGCTAACTTTCAATACGCGAAAGAAAACCGAAAAATAATACGGTAAAGAATACGGGCGAAAGCAAAACTCACTAACTATCAATACGCGAAAGAAAACCGAAAAATAATACGGTAAAGAATACGGGCGAAAAGCAAAACTCACTAAATATCAATACGCGAAAGAAAACCGAAAAATAATACGGTAAAGAATACGGGCGAAAAGCAAAACTCACTAACTTTCAATACGCGAAAGAAAACCGAAAAATAATACGGTAAAGAATACGGGCGAAAAGCAAAACTCACTAACTATCAATACGCGAAAGAAAACCGAAAAATAATACGGTAAATAATACGGGCGAAAAGCAAAACTCACTAACTATCAAAACGCGAAAGAAAACCGAAAAATAATACGGTAAAGAATACGGGCGAAAAGCAAAACTCACTAACTATCAATACGCGAAAGAAAACCGAAAAATAATACGGTAAAGAATACGGGCGAAAAGCAAAACTCACTAACTTTCAATACGCGAAAGAAAACCGAAAAATAATACGGTTTGCGAAAAGCAAAACTCGCTAACTTTCAATACGCGAAAGAAAACCGAAAAATAATACGGTAAAGAAAACGGGCGAAAAGCATAACTCACTAACTTTCAATACGCGAAAGAAAACCGAAAAATAATACGGTAAAGAATACGGGCGAAAAGCAAAACTCACTAACTATCAATACGCGAAAGAAAACCGAAAAATAATACGGTAAAGAATACGGGCGAAAAGCAAAACTCACTAACTATCAATACGTGAAAGAAACCCGAAAAATAATACGGTAAAGAATACGGGCGAAAACCAAAACTCACTAACTATCAATACGCGAAAGAAAACCGAAAAATAATACGGTAAAGAATACGGGCGAAAAGCAAAACTCACTAACTATCAATACGCGAAAGAAAACCGAAAAATAATACGGTAAAGAATACGGGCGAAAAGCAAAACTCACTAACTTTCAATACGCGAAAGAAAACCGAAAAATAATACGGTAAAGAATACGGGCGAAAAGCAAAACTCACTAACTATCAATACGCGAAAGAAAACCGAAAAATAATACAGTAAAGAATACGGGCGAAAAGCAAAACTCACTAACTATCAATACGCGAAAGAAAACCGAAAAATAATACGGTTCGCGAAAAGCAAAACTCGCTAACTTTCAATACGCGAAAGAAAACCGAAAAATAATACGGTAAAGAATACGGGCGAAAAGCAAAACTCACTAACTATCAATACGCGAAAGAAAACCGAAAAATAATACGGTAAAGAATACGGGCGAAAAGCAAAACTCACTAACTATCAATACGCGAAAGAAAACCGAAAAATAATACGGTTCGCGAAAAGCAAAACTCGCTAACTTTCAATACGCGAAAGAAAACCGAAAAATAATACGGTAAAGAATACGGGCGAAAAGCAAAACTCACTAACTATCAATACGCGAAAGAAAACCGAAAAATAATACGGTAAAGAATACGGGCGAAAAGCAAAACTCACTAACTATCAATACGCGAAAGAAAACCGAAAAATAATACGGTAAAGAATACGGGCGAAAAGCAAAACTCACTAACTATCAATACGCGAAAGAAAACCGAAAAATAATACAGTAAAGAATACGGGCGGAAAGCAAAACTCACTAACTATCAATACGCGAAAGAAAACCGAAAAATAATACGGTAGAGAATACGGGCTAAAAGCAAAACTCACTAACTATCAATACGCGAAAGAAAACCGAAAAATAATACGGTAAAGAATACGGGCGAAAACCAGAACTCACTAAATATCAATACACGAAAGAAAACCGAAAAATAATACGGTAAAGAATACGGGCGAAAAGCAAAACTCACTAACTATCAATACGCGAAAGAAAACCGAAAAATAATACGGTAAAGAATACGGGCGAAAAGCAAAACTCAATAACTTTCAATACGCGAAAGAAAACCGAAAAATAATACGGTAAAGAATACGGGCGAAAAGCAAAACTCACTAACTATCAATACGCGAAAGAAAACCGAAAAATAATACAGTAAAGAATACGGGCGAAAAGCAAAACTCACTAACTATCAATACGCGAAAGAAAACCGAAAAATAATACGGTTCGCGAAAAGCAAAACTCGCTAACTTTCAATACGCGAAAGAAAACCGAAAAATAATACGGTAAAGAATACGGGCGAAAAGCAAAACTCACTAACTATCAATACGCGAAAGAAAACCGAAAAATAATATGGTAAAGAATACGGGCGAAAAGCAAAACTCACTAACTATCAATACGCGAAAGAAAACCGAAAAATAATACGGTAAAGAATACGGGCGAAAAGCAAAACTCACTAACTATCAATACGCGAAAGAAAACCGAAAAATAATACGGTAAAGAATACGGGCGAAAAGCAAAACTCACTAACTATCAATACGCGAAAGAAAACCGAAAAATAATACGGTTCGCGAAAAGCAAAACTCGCTAACTTTCAATACGCGAAAGAAAACCGAAAAATAATACGGTAAAGAATACGGGCGAAAAGCAAAACTCACTAACTATCAATACGCGAAAGAAAACCGAAAAATAATACGGTAAAGAATACGGGCGAAAAGCAAAACTCACTAACTATCAATACGCGAAAGAAAACCGAAAAATAATACGGTAAAGAATACGGGCGAAAAGCAAAACTCACTAAATATCAATACGCGAAAGAAAACCGAAAAATAATACAGTAAAGAATACGGGCGAAAAGCAAAACTCACTAACTATCAAAACGCGAAAGAAAACCGAAAAATAATACGGTTCGCGAAAAGCAAAACTCGCTAACTTTCAATACGCGAAAGAAAACCGAAAAATAATACGGTAAAGAATACGGGCGAAAAGCAAAACTCACTAACTATCAATACGCGAAAGAAAACCGAAAAATAATACGGTAAAGAATACGGGCGAAAAGCAAAACTCACTAACTATCAATACGCGAAAGAAAACCGAAAAATAATACGGTAAAGAATACGGGCGAAAAGCAAAACTCACTAACTATCAATACGCGAAAGAAAACCGAAAAATAATACGGTAAAGAATACGGGCGAAAAGCAAAACTCACTAACTATCAATACGCGAAAGAAAACCGAAAAATAATACGGTTCGCGAAAAGCAAAACTCGCTAACTTTCAATACGCGAAAGAAAACCGAAAAATAATACGATAAAGAATACGGGCGAAAAGCAAAACTCACTAACTATCAATACGCGAAAGAAAACCGAAAAATAATACGGTAAAGAATACGGGCGAAAAGCAAAACTCACTAACTATCAATACGCGAAAGAAAACCGAAAAATAATACGGTAAAGAATACGGGCGAAAAGCAAAACTCACTAACTTTCAATACGCGAAAGAAAACCGAAAAATAATACGGTAAAGAATACGGGCGAAAAGCAAAACTCACTAACTATCAATACGCGAAAGAAAACCGAAAAAAAATACGGTAAAGAATACGGGCGAAAAGCAAAACTCACTAACTATCAATACGCGAAAGAAAACCGAAAATAATACGGTTCGCGAAAAGCAAAACTCGCTAACTTTCAATACGCGAAAGAAAACCGAAAAATAATACGATAAAGAATACGGGCGAAAAGCAAAACTCACTAACTTTCAATACGCGAAAGAAAACCGAAAAATAATACGGTAAAGAATACGGGCGAAAAGCAAAACTCACTAACTATCAATACGCGAAAGAAAACCGAAAAATAATACGGTAAAGAATACGGGCGAAAAGCAAAACTCACTAACTATCAATACGCGAAAGAAAACCGAAAAATAATACGGTAAAGAATACGGGCGAAAAGCAAAACTCACTAACTATCAATACGCGAAAGAAAACCGAAAAAAAATACGGTAAACAATACGGGCGAAAAGCAAAACTCACTAACTATCAATACGCGAAAGAAAACCGAAAAATAATACGGTTCGCGAAAAGCAAAACTCGCTAACTTTCAATACGCGAAAGAAAACCGAAAAATAATACGATAAAGAATACGGGCGAAAAGCAAAACTCACTAACTTTCAATACGCGAAAGAAAACCGAAAAAAAATACGGTAAAGAATACGGGCGAAAAGCAAAACTCACTAACTATCAATACGCGAAAGAAAACCGAAAAATTATACGGTTCGCGAAAAGCAAAACTCACTAACTATCAATACGCGAAAGAAAACCGAAAAATAATACGGTAAAGAATACGGGCGAAAAGCAAAACTCACTAACTATCAATACGCGAAAGAAAACCGAAAAATAATACGGTAAAGAATACGGGCGAAAAGCAAAACTCACTAACTATCAATACGCGAAAGAAAACCGAAAAATAATACGGTAAAGAATACGGGCGAAAAGCAAAACTCAGTAACTATCAATACGCGAAAGAAAACCGAAAAATAATACGGTAAAGAATACGGGCGAAAAGCAAAACTCACTAACTATCAATACGCGAAAGAAAACCGAAAAATAATACGGTAAAGAATACGGGCGAAAAGCAAAACTCACTAACTATCAATACGCGAAAGAAAACCGAAAAATAATACGGTAAAGAATACGGGCGAAAAGCAAAACTCACTAACTATCAATACGCGAAAGAAAACCGAAAAATAATACGGTTCGCGAAAAGCAAAACTCGCTAACTTTCAATACGCGAAAGAAAACCGAAAAATAATACGGTAAAGAATACGGGCGAAAAGCAAAACTCACTAACTATCAATACGCGAAAGAAAACCGAAAAATAATACGGCAAAGAATACGGGCGAAAAGCAAAACTCACTAACTATCAATACGCGAAAGAAAACCGAAAAATAATACGGTAAAGAATACGGGCGAAAAGAAAACCGAAAAATAATACGGTAAAGAATACGGGCGAAAAGCAAAACTCACTAACTATCAATACGCGAAAGAAAACCGAAAAATAATACGGTAAAGAATACGGGCGAAAAGCAAAACTCACTAACTATCAATACGCGAAAGAAAACCGAAAAATAATACGGTAAAGAATACGGGCGAAAAGCAAAACTCACTAACTATCAATACGCGAAAGAAAACCGAAAAATAATACGGTAAAGAATACGGGCGAAAAGCAAAACTCACTAACTATCAATACGCGAAAGAAAACCGAAAAATAATACGGTAAAGAATACGGGCGAAAACCAAAACTCACTAACTATCAATACGCGAAAGAAAACCGAAAAATAATACAGTAAAGAATACGGGCGAAAAGCAAAACTCACTAACTTTCAATACGCGAAAGAAAACCGAAAAATAATACGGTAAAGAATACGGGCGAAAAGCAAAACTCACTAACTATCAATACGCGAAAGAAAACCGAAAAAAAATACGGTAAAGAATACGGGCGAAAAGCAAAACTCACTAACTATCAATACGCGAAAGAAAACCGAAAAATAATACGGTTCGCGAAAAGCAAAACTTGCTAACTTTCAATACGCGAAAGAAAACCGAAAAATAATACGATAAAGAATACGGGCGAAAAGCAAAACTCACTAACTTTCAATACGCGAAAGAAAACCGAAAAATAATACGGTAAAGAATACGGGCGAAAAGCAAAACTCACTAACTATCAATACGCGAAAGAAAACCGAAAAATAATACGGTAAAGAATACGGGCGAAAAGCAAAACTCACTAACTATCAATACGCGAAAGAAAACCGAAAAATAATACGGTAAAGAATACGGGCGAAAAGCAAAACTCACTAACTATCAATACGCGAAAGAAAATCGAAAAATAATACGGTAAAGAATACGGGCGAAAAGCAAAACTCACTAACTATCAATACGCGAAAGAAAACCGAAAAATAATACGGTAAAGAATACGGGCGAAAAGCAAAACTCACTAACTATCAATACGCGAAAGAAAACCGAAAAATAATACGGTTCGCAAAAAGCAAAACTCGCTAACTTTCAATACGCGAAAGAAAACCGAAAAATAATACGGTAAAGAATACGGGCGAAAAGCAAAACTCACTAACTATCAATACGCGAAAGAAAACCGAAAAATAATACGGTAAAGAATACGGGCGAAAAGCAAAACTCACTAACTATCAATACGCGAAAGAAAACCGAAAAATAATACGGTAAAGAATACGGGCGAAAAGCAAAACTCACTAACTATCAATACGCGAAAGAAAACCGAAAAATAATACGGTAAAGAATACGGGCGAAAAGCAAAACTCACTAACTATCAATACGCGAAAGAAAACCGAAAAATAATACGGTAAAGAATACGGGCGAAAAGCAAAACTCACTAAATATCAATACGCGAAAGAAAACCGAAAAATAATACGGTAAAGAATACGGGTGAAAAGCAAAACTCACTAACTATCAATACGCGAAAGAAAACCGAAAAATAATACAGTAAAGAATACGGGCGAAAAGCAAAACTCACTAACTTTCAATACGCGAAAGAAAACCGAAAAATAATACGGTAAAGAATACGGGCGAAAAGCAAAACTCACTAACTATCAATACGCGAAAGAAAACCGAAAAATAATACAGTAAAGAATACGGGCGAAAAGCAAAACTCACTAACTATCAATACGCGAAAGAAAACCGAAAAATAATACGGTTCGCAAAAGCAAAAATCGCTAACTTTCAATACGCGAAAGAAAACCAAAAAATAATACGGTAAAGAATACGGGCGAAAAGCAAAACTCACTAACTATCAATACGCGAAAGAAAACCGAAAAATAATACGGTAAAGAATACGGGCGAAAAGCAAAACTCACTAACTATCAATACGCGAAAGAAAACCGAAAAATAATACGGTAAAGAATACGGGCGAAAAGCAAAACTCACTAACTATCAATACGCGAAAGAAAACCGAAAAATAATACGGTTCGCGAAAAGCAAAACTCGCTAACTTTCAATACGCGAAAGAAAACCGAAAAATAATACGGTAAAGAATACGGGCGAAAAGCAAAACTCACTAACTATCAATACGCGAAAGAAAACCGAAAAATAATACGGTAAAGAATACGGGCGAAAAGCAAAACTCACTAACTATCAATACGCGAAAGAAAACCGAAAAATAATACGGTAAAGAATACGGGCGAAAAGCAAAACTCACTAACTATCAATACGCGAAAGAAAACCGAAAAATAATACGGTAAAGAATACGGGCGAAAAGCAAAACTCACTAACTATCAATACGCGAAAGAAAACCGAAAAATAATACGGTTCGCGAAAAGCAAAACTCGCTAACTTTCAATACGCGAAAGAAAACCGAAAAATAATACGGTAAAGAATACGGGCGAAAAGCAAAACTCACTAACTATCAATACGCGAAAGAAAACCGAAAAATAATACGGTTCGCGAAAAGCAAAACTCACTAACTATCAATACGCGAAAGAAAACCGAAAAATAATACGGTAAAGAATACGGGCGAAAAGCAAAACTCACTAACTATCAATACGCGAAAGAAAACTGAAAAATAATACGGTAAAGAATACGGGCGAAAAGCAAAACTCACTAACTTTCAATACGCGAAAGAAAACCGAAAAATAATACGGTAAAGAATACGGGCGAAAAGCAAAACTCACTAACTATCAATACGCGAAAGAAAACCGAAAAATAATACGGTAAAGAATACGGGCGAAAAGCAAAACTCACTAACTATCAATACGCGAAAGAAAACCGAAAAATAATACGGTAAAGAATACGGGCGAAAAGCAAAACTCACTAACTATCAATACGCGAAAGAAAACCGAAAAATAATACGGTAAAGAATACGGGCGAAAAGCAAAACTCACTAACTATCAATACGCGAAAGAAAACCGAAAAATAATACGGTAAAGAATACGGGCGAAAAGCAAAACTCACTAACTATCAATACGCGAAAGAAAACCGAAAAATAATACGGTAAATAATACGGGCGAAAAGCAAAACTCACTAACTATCAATACGCGAAAGAAAACCGAAAAATAATACGGTAAAGAATACGGGCGAAAAGCAAAACTCACTAACTATCAATACGCGAAAGAAAACCGAAAAATAATACGGTAAAGAATACGGGCGAAAAGCAAAACTCATTAACTTTCAATACGCGAAAGAAAACCGAAAAATAATACGGTAAAGAATACGGGCGAAAAGCAAAACTCACTAACTATCAATACGCTAAAGAAAACCGAAAAATAATACGGTAAAGAACACGGGCGAAAAGCAAAACTCACTAACTATCAATACGCGAAAGAAAACCGAAAAATAATACGGTTCGCGAAAAGCAAAACTCGCTAACTTTCAATACGCGAAAGAAAACCGAAAAATAATACGGTAAAGAATACGGGCGAAAAGCAAAACTCACTAACTTTCAATACGCGAAAGAAAACCGAAAAATAATACGGTAAAGAATACGGGCGAAAAGCAAAACTCACTAACTATCAATACGCGAAAGAAAACCGAAAAATAATACGGTGAAGAATACGGGCGAAAAGCAAAACTCACTAACTATCAATACGCGAAAGAAAACCGAAAAATAATACGGTAAATAATACGGGCGAAAAGCAAAACTCACTAACTATCAATACGCGAAAGAAAACCGAAAAATAATACGGTAAAGAATACGGGCGAAAAGCAAAACTCACTAACTATCAATACGCGAAAGAAAACCGAAAAATAATACGGTAAAGATTACGGGCGAAAAGCAAAACTCACTAACTATCAATACGCGAAAGAAAACCGAAAAATAATACGGTAAAGAATACGGGCGAAAAGCAAAACTCACTAACTATCAATACGCGAAAGAAAACCGAAAAATAATACGGTTCGCGAAAAGCAAAACTCGCTAACTTTCAATACGCGAAAGAAAACCGAAAAATAATACGGTAAAGAATACGGGCGAAAAGCAAAACTCACTAACTATCAATACGCGAAAGAAAACCGAAAAATAATACGGTAAAGAATACGGGCGAAAAGCAAAACTCACTAACTATCAATACGCGAAAGAAAACCGAAAAATAATACGGTAAAGAATACGGGCGAAAAGCAAAACTCACTAACTATCAATACGCGAAAGAAAACCGAAAAATAATACGGTAAAGAATACGGGCGAAAAGCAAAACTCACTAACTATCAATACGCGAAAGAAAACCGAAAAATAATACGGTTCGCGAAAAGCAAAACTCGCTAACTTTCAATACGCGAAAGAAAACCGAAAAATAATACGGTAAAGAATACGGGCGAAAAGCAAAACTCACTAACTATCAATACGCGAAAGAAAACCGAAAAATAATACGGTTCGCGAAAAGCAAAACTCACTAACTATCAATACGCGAAAGAAAACCGAAAAATAATACGGTAAAGAATACGGGCGAAAAGCAAAACTCACTAACTATCAATACGCGAAAGAAAACTGAAAAATAATACGGTAAAGAATACGGGCGAAAAGCAAAACTCACTAACTTTCAATACGCGAAAGAAAACCGAAAAATAATACGGTAAAGAATACGGGCGAAAAGCAAAACTCACTAACTATCAATACGCGAAAGAAAACCGAAAAATAATACGGTAAAGAATACGGGCGAAAAGCAAAACTCACTAACTATCAATACGCGAAAGAAAACCGAAAAATAATACGGTAAAGAATACGGGCGAAAAGCAAAACTCATTAACTTTCAATACGCGAAAGAAAACCGAAAAATAATACGGTAAAGAATACGGGCGAAAAGCAAAACTCACTAACTATCAATACGCTAAAGAAAACCGAAAAATAATACGGTAAAGAACACGGGCGAAAAGCAAAACTCACTAACTATCAATACGCGAAAGAAAACCGAAAAATAATACGGTTCGCGAAAAGCAAAACTCACTAACTATCAATACGCGAAAGAAAACCGAAAAATAATACGGTAAAGAACACGGGCGAAAAGCAAAACTCACTAACTATCAATACGCGAAAGAAAACCGAAAAATAATACGGTTCGCGAAAAGCAAAACTCGCTAACTATCAATACGCGAAAGAAAACCGAAAAATAATACGGTAAAGAATACGGGCGAAAAGCAAAACTCACTAACTATCAATACGCGAAAGAAAACCGAAAAATAATACGGTAAAGAATACGAGCAAAAAGCAAAACTCACTAACTATCAATACGCGAAAGAAAACCGAAAAATAATACGGTAAAGAATACGGGCGAAAAGCAAAACTCACTAACTATCAATACGCGAAAGAAAACCGAAAAATAATACGGTAAATAATACGGGCGAAAAGCAAAACTCACTAACTATCAATACGCGAAAGAAAACCGAAAAATAATACGGTAAAGAATACGGGCGAAAAGCAAAACTCACTAACTATCAATACGCGAAAGAAAACCGAAAAATAATACGGTAAAGAATACGGGCGAAAAGCAAAACTCATTAACTTTCAATACGCGAAAGAAAACCGAAAAATAATACGGTAAAGAATACGGGCGAAAAGCAAAACTCACTAACTATCAATACGCTAAAGAAAACCGAAAAATAATACGGTAAAGAACACGGGCGAAAAGCAAAACTCACTAACTATCAATACGCGAAAGAAAACCGAAAAATAATACGGTTCGCGAAAAGCAAAACTCGCTAACTTTCAATACGCGAAAGAAAACCGAAAAATAATACGGTAAAGAATACGGGCGAAAAGCAAAACTCACTAACTTTCAATACGCGAAAGAAAACCGAAAAATAATACGGTAAAGAATACGGGCGAAAAGCAAAACTCACTAACTATCAATACGCGAAAGAAAACCGAAAAATAATACGGTAAAGAATACGGGCGAAAAGCAAAACTCACTAACTATCAATACGCGAAAGAAAACCGAAAAATAATACGGTAAAGAATACGGGCGAAAAGCAAAACTCACTAACTATCAATACGCGAAAGAAAACCGAAAAATAATACGGTAAAGAATACGGGCGAAAAGCAAAACTCACTAACTATCAATACGCGAAAGAAAACCGAAAAATAATACGGTTCGCCAAAAGCAAAACTCGCTAACTTTCAATACGCGAAAGAAAACCGAAAAAAAATACGGTAAAGAATACGGGCGACAAGCAAAACTCACTAACTATCAATACGCGAAAGAAAACCGAAAAATAATACAGTTCGCGAAAAGCAAAACTCGCTAACTTTCAATACGCGAAAGAAAACCGAAAAATAATACGGTAAAGAATACGGGCGAAAAGCAAAACTCACTAACTATCAATACGCGAAATAAAACCGAAAAATAATACGGTAAAGAATACGGGCGAAAAGCAAAACTCACTAACTATCAATACGCGAAAGAAAACCGAAAAATAATACGGTAAAGAATACGGGCGAAAAGCAAAACTTACTAACTTTCAATACGCGAAAGAAAACCGAAAAATAATACGGTAAAGAATACGGGCGAAAAGCAAAACTCACTAACTATCAATACGCGAAAGAAAACCGAAAAATAATACGGTAAAGAATACGGGCGAAAAGCAAAACTCACTAACTATCAATACGCGAAAGAAAACCGAAAAATAATACGGTTCGCGAAAAGCAAAACTCGCTAACTTTCAATACGCGAAAGAAAACCGAAAAATAATACGGTAAAGAATACGGGCGAAAAGCAAAACTCACTAACTATCAATACGCGAAAGAAAACCGAAAAATAATACGGTAAAGAATACGGGCGAAAAGCAAAACACACTAACTATCAATACGCGAAAGAAAACCGAAAAATAATACGGTAAAGAATACGGGCGAAAAGCAAAACTCACTAACTATCAATACGCGAAAGAAAACCGAAAAATAATACGGTAAAGAATACGGGTGAAAAGCAAAACTCACTAACTATCAATACGCGAAAGAAAACCGAAAAATAATACGGTTCGCGAAAAGCAAAACTCGCTAACTTTCAATACGCGAAAGAAAACCGAAAAATAATACGGTAAAGAATACGGGCGAAAAGCAAAACTCACTAACTTTCAATACGCGAAAGAAAACCGAAAAATAATACGGTAAAGAATACGGGCGAAAAGCAAAACTCACGAACTATCAATACGCGAAAGAAAACCGAAAAATAATACGGTAAATAATACGGGCGAAAAGCAAAACTCACTAACTATCAATACGCGAAAGAAAACCGAAAAATAATACGGTAAACAATACGGGCGAAAAGCAAAACTCACTAACTATCAATACGCGAAAGAAATCCGAAAAATAATACGGTAAAGAATACGGGCGAAAAGCAAAACTCACTAACTATCAATACGCGAAAGAAAACCGAAAAATAATACGGTTCGCGAAAAGCAAAACTCGCTAACTTTCAATACGCGAAAGAAAACCGAAAAATAATACGGTAAAGAATACGGGCGAAAAGCAAAACTCACTAACTATCAATATGCGAAAGAAAACCGAAAAATAATACGGTAAAGAATACGGGCGAAAAGCAAAACTCACTAACTATCAATACGCGAAAGAAAACCGAAAAATAATACGGTAAAGAATACGGGCGAAAAGCAAAACTCACTAACTATCAATACGCGAAAGAAAACCGAAAAATAATACGGTAAAGAATACGGGCGAAAAGCAAAACTCATTAACTATCAATACGCGAAAGAAAACCGAAAAATAATACGGTTCGCGAAAAGCAAAACTCGCTAACTTTCAATACGCGAAAGAAAACCGAAAAATAATACGGTAAAGAATACGGGCGAAAAGCAAAACTCACTAACTATCAATACGCGAAAGAAAACCGAAAAATAATACGGTAAAGAATACGGGCGAAAAGCAAAACTCACGAACTATCAATACACGAAAGAAAACCGAAAAATAATACGGTAAAGAATACGGGCGAAAAGCAAAACTCACTAACTATCAATACGCGAAAGAAAACCGAAAAATAATACGGTAAAGAATACGGGCGAAAAGCAAAACTCACTAACTATCAATACGCGAAAGAAAACCGAAAAATAATACGGTAAAGAATACGGGCGAAAAGCAAAACTCACGAACTATCAATACGCGAAAGAAAACCGAAAAATAATACGGTAAAGAATACGGGCGAAAAGCAAAACTCACTAACTATCAATACGCGAAAGAAAACCGAAAAATAATACGGTAAACAATACGGGCGAAAAGCAAAACTCACTAACTATCAATACGCGAAAGAAATCCGAAAAATAATACGGTAAAGAATACGGGCGAAAAGCAAAACTCACTAACTATCAATACGCGAAAGAAAACCGAAAAATAATACGGTTCGCGAAAAGCAAAACTCGCTAACTTTCAATACGCGAAAGAAAACCGAAAAATAATACGGTAAAGAATACGGGCGAAAAGCAAAACTCACTAACTATCAATATGCGAAAGAAAACCGAAAAATAATACGGTAAAGAATACGGGCGAAAAGCAAAACTCACTAACTATCAATACGCGAAAGAAAACCGAAAAATAATACGGTAAAGAATACGGGCGAAAAGCAAAACTCACTAACTATCAATACGCGAAAGAAAACCGAAAAATAATACGGTAAAGAATACGGGCGAAAAGCAAAACTCATTAACTATCAATACGCGAAAGAAAACCGAAAAATAATACGGTTCGCGAAAAGCAAAACTCGCTAACTTTCAATACGCGAAAGAAAACCGAAAAATAATACGGTAAAGAATACGGGCGAAAAGCAAAACTCACTAACTATCAATACGCGAAAGAAAACCGAAAAATAATACGGTAAAGAATACGGGCGAAAAGCAAAACTCACGAACTATCAATACACGAAAGAAAACCGAAAAATAATACGGTAAAGAATACGGGCGAAAAGCAAAACTCACTAACTATCAATACGCGAAAGAAAACCGAAAAATAATACGGTAAAGAATACGGGCGAAAAGCAAAACTCACTAACTATCAATACGCGAAAGAAAACCGAAAAATAATACGGTAAAGAATACGGGCGAAAAGCAAAACTCACTAACTATCAATACGCGAAAGAAAACCGAAAAATAATACGGTTGGCGAAAAGCAAAACTCGCTAACTTTCAATACGCGAAAGAAAACCGAAAAATAATACGGTAAAGAATACGGGCGAAAAGCAAAACTCACTAACTATCAATACGCGAAAGAAAACCGAAAAATAATACGGTAAAGAATACGGGCGAAAAGCAAAACTCACGAACTATCAATACGCGAAAGAAAACCGAAAAATAATACGGTAAAGAATACGGGCGAAAAGCAAAACTCACTAACTATCAATACGCGAAAGAAAACCGAAAAATAATACGGTAAAGAACACGGGCGAAAAGCAAAACTCACTAACTATCAATACGCGAAAGAAAACCGAAAAATAATACGGTTCGCGAAAAGCAAAACTCGCTAACTATCAATACGCGAAAGAAATCCGAAAAATAATACGGTAAAGAATACGGGCGAAAAGCAAAACTCACTAACTATCAATACGCGAAAGAAAACCGAAAAATAATACGGTTCGCGAAAAGCAAAACTCGCTAACTTTCAATACGCGAAAGAAAACCGAAAAATAATACGGTAAAGAATACGGGCGAAAAGCAAAACTCACTAACTATCAATATGCGAAAGAAAACCGAAAAATAATACGGTAAAGAATACGGGCGAAAAGCAAAACTCACTAACTATCAATACGCGAAAGAAAACCGAAAAATAATACGGTAAAGAATACGGGCGAAAAGCAAAACTCACTAACTATCAATACGCGAAAGAAAACCGAAAAATAATACGGTAAAGAATACGGGCGAAAAGCAAAACTCATTAACTATCAATACGCGAAAGAAAACCGAAAAATAATACGGTTCGCGAAAAGCAAAACTCGCTAACTTTCAATACGCGAAAGAAAACCGAAAAATAATACGGTAAAGAATACGGGCGAAAAGCAAAACTCACTAACTATCAATACGCGAAAGAAAACCGAAAAATAATACGGTAAAGAATACGGGCGAAAAGCAAAACTCACGAACTATCAATACACGAAAGAAAACCGAAAAATAATACGGTAAAGAATACGGGCGAAAAGCAAAACTCACTAACTATCAATACGCGAAAGAAAACCGAAAAATAATACGGTAAAGAATACGGGCGAAAAGCAAAACTCACTAACTATCAATACGCGAAAGAAAACCGAAAAATAATACGGTAAAGAATACGGGCGAAAAGCAAAACTCACTAACTATCAATACGCGAAAGAAAACCGAAAAATAATACGGTTGGCGAAAAGCAAAACTCGCTAACTTTCAATACGCGAAAGAAAACCGAAAAATAATACGGTAAAGAATACGGGCGAAAAGCAAAACTCACTAACTATCAATACGCGAAAGAAAACCGAAAAATAATACGGTAAAGAATACGGGCGAAAAGCAAAACTCACGAACTATCAATACGCGAAAGAAAACCGAAAAATAA
Source organism: Leiobunum rupestre (assembly GCF_980474605.1). Taxonomy (NCBI): domain Eukaryota; kingdom Metazoa; phylum Arthropoda; class Arachnida; order Opiliones; family Sclerosomatidae; genus Leiobunum; species Leiobunum rupestre. The sequence continues at coordinate 52,203,113 of NC_143388.1, read as the reverse complement.
TACGGTAAAGAATACGGGCGAAAAGCAAAACTCACTAACTATCAATACGCGAAAGAAAACCGAAAAATAATACGGTAAAGAACACGGGCGAAAAGCAAAACTCACTAACTATCAATACGCGAAAGAAAACCGAAAAATAATACGGTTCGCGAAAAGCAAAACTCGCTAACTATCAATACGCGAAAGAAAACCGAAAAATAATACGGTAAAGAATACGGGCGAAAAGCAAAACTCACTAACTTTCAATACGCGAAAGAAAACCGAAAAATAATACGGTAAAGAATACGGGCGAAAAGCAAAACTCACTAACTATCAATACGCGAAAGAAAACCGAAAAATAATACGGAAAAGAATACGGGCGAAAAGCAAAACTCACTAACTATCAATACGCGAAAGAAAACCGAAAAATAATACGGTAAAGAATACGGGCGAAAAGCCAAACTCACTAACTATCAATACGCGAAAGAAAACCGAAAAATAATACGGTTCGCGAAAAGCAAAACTCGCTAACTTTCAATACGCGAAAGAAAACCGAAAAATAATACGGTAAAGAATACGGGCGAAAAGCAAAACTCACTAACTATCAATACGCGAAAGAAAACCGAAAAATAATACGGTTCGCGAAAAGCAAAACTCGCTAACTTTCAATACGCGAAAGAAAACCGAAAAATAATACGGTAAAGAATACGGGCGAAAAGCAAAACTCACTAACTATCAATACGCGAAAGAAAACCGAAAAATAATACGGTAAAGAATACGGGCGAAAAGCAAAACTCACTAACTATCAATACGCGAAAGAAAACCGAAAAATAATACGGTAAAGAATACGGGCGAAAAGCAAAACTCACTAACTATCAATACGCGAAAGAAAACCGAAAAATAATACGGTAAAGAATACGGGCGAAAAGCCAAACTCACTAACTATCAATACGCGAAAGAAAACCGAAAAATAATACGGTTCGCGAAAAGCAAAACTCGCTAACTTTCAATACGCGAAAGAAAACCGAAAAATAATACGGTAAAGAATACGGGCGAAAAGCAAAACTCACTAACTATCAATACGCGAAAGAAAACCGAAAAATAATACGGTTCGCGAAAAGCAAAACTCGCTAACTTTCAATACGCGAAAGAAAACCGAAAAATAATACGGTAAAGAATACGGGCGAAAAGCAAAACTCACTAACTATCAATACGCGAAAGAAAACCGAAAAATAATACGGTAAAGAATACGGGCGAAAAGCAAAACTCACTAACTATCAATACGCGAAAGAAAACCGAAAAATAATACGGTAAAGAATACGGGCGAAAAGCAAAACTCACTAACTATCAATACGCGAAAGAAAACCGAAAAATAATACGGTAAAGAATACGGGCTAAAAGCAAAACTCACTAACTTTCAATACGCGAAAGAAAACCGAAAAATAATACGGTAAAGAATACGGGCGAAAAGCAAAACTCACTAACTATCAATACGCGAAAGAAAACCGAAAAATAATACGGTAAAGAATACGGGCGAAAAGCAAAACTCACTAACTATCAATACGCGAAAGAAAACCGAAAAATAATACGGTAAAGAATACGGGCGAAAAGCAAAACTCACTAACTATCAATACGCGAAAGAAAACCGAAAAATAATACGGTAAAGAATACGGGCGAAAAGCAAAACTCACTAACTATCAATACGCGAAAGAAAACCGAAAAATAATACGGTTCGCGAAAAGCAAAACTCGCTAACTTTCAATACGCGAAAGAAAACCGAAAAATAATACGGTAAAGAATACGGGCGAAAAGCAAAACTCACTAACTATCAATACGCGAAAGAAAACCGAAAAATAATACGGTAAAGAATACGGGCGAAAAGCAAAACTCACTAACTATCAATACGCGAAAGAAAACCGAAAAATAATACGGTAAAGAATACGGGCGAAAAGCAAAACTCACTAACTATCAATACGCGAAAGAAAACCGAAAAATAATACGGTAAAGAATACGGGCGAAAAGCAAAACTCACTAACTATCAATACGCGAAAGTAACCGAAAAATAATACGGTTCGCGAAAAGCAAAACTCGCTAACTTTCAATACGCGAAAGAAAACCGAAAAATAATACGGTAAAGAATACGGGCGAAAAGCAAAACTCACTAACTATCAATACGCGAAAGAAAACCGAAAAATAATACGGTAAAGAATACGGGCGAAAAGCAAAACTCACTAACTATCAATACGCGAAAGAAAACCGAAAAATAATACGGTAAAGAATACGGGCGAAAAGCAAAACTCACTAACTATCAATACGCGAAAGAAAACCGAAAAATAATACGGTAAAGAACACGGGCGAAAAGCAAAACTCACTAACTATCAATACGCGAAAGAAAACCGAAAAATAATACGGTTCGCGAAAAGCAAAACTCGCTAACTTTCAATACGCGAAAGAAAACCGAAAAATAATACGGTAAAGAATACGGGCGAAAAGCAAAACTCACTAACTATCAATACGCGAAAGAAAACCGAAAAATAATACGGTAAAGAATACGGGCGAAAAGCAAAACTCACTAACTATCAATACGCGAAAGAAAACCGAAAAATAATACGGTAAAGAATACGGGCGAAAAGCAAAACTCACTAACTATCAATACGCGAAAGAAAACCGAAAAATAATACGGTAAAGAATACGGGCGAAAAGCAAAACTTACTAACTTTCAATACGCGAAAGAAAACCGAAAAATAATACGGTAAAGAATACGGGCGAAAAGCAAAACTCACTAACTATCAATACGCGAAAGAAAACCGAAAAATAATACAGTTCGCGAAAAGCAAAACTCGCTAACTTTCAATACGCGAAAGAAAACCGAAAAATAATACGGTAAAGAATACGGGCGAAAAGCAAAACTCACTAACTATCAATACGCGAAAGAAAACCGAAAAATAATACGGTAAAGAATACGGGCGAAAAGCAAAACTCACTAACTATCAATACGCGAAAGAAAACCGAAAAATAATATGGTAAAGAATACGGGCGAAAAGCAAAACTTACTAACTTTCAATACGCGAAAGAAAACCGAAAAATAATACGGTAAAGAATACGGGCGAAAAGCAAAACTCACTAACTATCAATACGCGAAAGAAAACCGAAAAATAATACGGTAAAGAATACGGGCGAAAAGCAAAACTCACTAACTATCAATACGCGAAAGAAAACCGAAAAATAATACGGTTCGCGAAAAGCAAAACTCGCTAACTTTCAATACGCGAAAGAAAACCGAAAAATAATACGGTAAAGAATACGGGCGAAAAGCAAAACTCACTAACTATCAATACGCGAAAGAAAACCGAAAAATAATACGGTAAAGAATACGGGCGAAAAGCAAAACACACTAACTATCAATACGCGAAAGAAAACCGAAAAATAATACGGTAAAGAATACGGGCGAAAAGCAAAACTCACTAACTATCAATACGCGAAAGAAAACCGAAAAATAATACGGTAAAGAATACGGGTGAAAAGCAAAACTCACTAACTATCAATACGCGAAAGAAAACCGAAAAATAATACGGTTCGCGAAAAGCAAAACTCGCTAACTTTCAATACGCGAAAGAAAACCGAAAAATAATACGGTAAAGAATACGGGCGAAAAGCAAAACTCACTAACTTTCAATACGCGAAAGAAAACCGAAAAATAATACGGTAAAGAATACGGGCGAAAAGCAAAACTCACGAACTATCAATACGCGAAAGAAAACCGAAAAATAATACGGTAAAGAATACGGGCGAAAAGCAAAACTCACTAACTATCAATACGCGAAAGAAAACCGAAAAATAATACGGTAAACAATACGGGCGAAAAGCAAAACTCACTAACTATCAATACGCGAAAGAAATCCGAAAAATAATACGGTAAAGAATACGGGCGAAAAGCAAAACTCACTAACTATCAATACGCGAAAGAAAACCGAAAAATAATACGGTTCGCGAAAAGCAAAACTCGCTAACTTTCAATACGCGAAAGAAAACCGAAAAATAATACGGTAAAGAATACGGGCGAAAAGCAAAACTCACTAACTATCAATATGCGAAAGAAAACCGAAAAATAATACGGTAAAGAATACGGGCGAAAAGCAAAACTCACTAACTATCAATACGCGAAAGAAAACCGAAAAATAATACGGTAAAGAATACGGGCGAAAAGCAAAACTCACTAACTATCAATACGCGAAAGAAAACCGAAAAATAATACGGTAAAGAATACGGGCGAAAAGCAAAACTCATTAACTATCAATACGCGAAAGAAAACCGAAAAATAATACGGTTCGCGAAAAGCAAAACTCGCTAACTTTCAATACGCGAAAGAAAACCGAAAAATAATACGGTAAAGAATACGGGCGAAAAGCAAAACTCACTAACTATCAATACGCGAAAGAAAACCGAAAAATAATACGGTAAAGAATACGGGCGAAAAGCAAAACTCACGAACTATCAATACACGAAAGAAAACCGAAAAATAATACGGTAAAGAATACGGGCGAAAAGCAAAACTCACTAACTATCAATACGCGAAAGAAAACCGAAAAATAATACGGTAAAGAATACGGGCGAAAAGCAAAACTCACTAACTATCAATACGCGAAAGAAAACCGAAAAATAATACGGTAAAGAATACGGGCGAAAAGCAAAACTCACTAACTATCAATACGCGAAAGAAAACCGAAAAATAATACGGTTGGCGAAAAGCAAAACTCGCTAACTTTCAATACGCGAAAGAAAACCGAAAAATAATACGGTAAAGAATACGGGCGAAAAGCAAAACTCACTAACTATCAATACGCGAAAGAAAACCGAAAAATAATACGGTAAAGAATACGGGCGAAAAGCAAAACTCACGAACTATCAATACGCGAAAGAAAACCGAAAAATAATACGGTAAAGAATACGGGCGAAAAGCAAAACTCACTAACTATCAATACGCGAAAGAAAACCGAAAAATAATACGGTAAAGAACACGGGCGAAAAGCAAAACTCACTAACTATCAATACGCGAAAGAAAACCGAAAAATAATACGGTTCGCGAAAAGCAAAACTCGCTAACTATCAATACGCGAAAGAAAACCGAAAAATAATACGGTAAAGAATACGGGCGAAAAGCAAAACTCACTAACTTTCAATACGCGAAAGAAAACCGAAAAATAATACGGTAAAGAATACGGGCGAAAAGCAAAACTCACTAACTATCAATACGCGAAAGAAAACCGAAAAATAATACGGAAAAGAATACGGGCGAAAAGCAAAACTCACTAACTATCAATACGCGAAAGAAAACCGAAAAATAATACGGTAAAGAATACGGGCGAAAAGCCAAACTCACTAACTATCAATACGCGAAAGAAAACCGAAAAATAATACGGTTCGCGAAAAGCAAAACTCGCTAACTTTCAATACGCGAAAGAAAACCGAAAAATAATACGGTAAAGAATACGGGCGAAAAGCAAAACTCACTAACTATCAATACGCGAAAGAAAACCGAAAAATAATACGGTTCGCGAAAAGCAAAACTCGCTAACTTTCAATACGCGAAAGAAAACCGAAAAATAATACGGTAATAAAATACGGGCGAAAAGCAAAACTCACTAACTATCAATACGCGAAAGAAAACCGAAAAATAATACGGTAAAGAATACGGGCGAAAAGCAAAACTCACTAACTATCAATACGCGAAAGAAAACCGAAAAATAATACGGTAAAGAATACGGGCGAAAAGCAAAACTCACTAACTATCAATACGCGAAAGAAAACCGAAAAATAATACGGTAAAGAATACGGGCTAAAAGCAAAACTCACTAACTTTCAATACGCGAAAGAAAACCGAAAAATAATACGGTAAAGAATACGGGCGAAAAGCAAAACTCACTAACTATCAATACGCGAAAGAAAACCGAAAAATAATACGGTAAAGAATACGGGCGAAAAGCAAAACTCACTAACTATCAATACGCGAAAGAAAACCGAAAAATAATACGGTAAAGAATACGGGCGAAAAGCAAAACTCACTAACTATCAATACGCGAAAGAAAACCGAAAAATAATACGGTAAAGAATACGGGCGAAAAGCAAAACTCACTAACTATCAATACGCGAAAGAAAACCGAAAAATAATACGGTTCGCGAAAAGCAAAACTCGCTAACTTTCAATACGCGAAAGAAAACCGAAAAATAATACGGTAAAGAATACGGGCGAAAAGCAAAACTCACTAACTATCAATACGCGAAAGAAAACCGAAAAATAATACGGTAAAGAATACGGGCGAAAAGCAAAACTCACTAACTATCAATACGCGAAAGAAAACCGAAAAATAATACGGTAAAGAATACGGGCGAAAAGCAAAACTCACTAACTATCAATACGCGAAAGAAAACCGAAAAATAATACGGTAAAGAATACGGGCGAAAAGCAAAACTCACTAACTATCAATACGCGAAAGAAAACCGAAAAATAATACGGTTCGCGAAAAGCAAAACTCGCTAACTTTCAATACGCGAAAGAAAACCGAAAAATAATACGGTAAAGAATACGGGCGAAAAGCAAAACTCACTAACTATCAATACGCGAAAGAAAACCGAAAAATAATACGGTAAAGAATACGGGCGAAAAGCAAAACTCACTAACTATCAATACGCGAAAGAAAACCGAAAAATAATACGGTAAAGAATACGGGCGAAAAGCAAAACTCACTAACTATCAATACGCGAAAGAAAACCGAAAAATAATACGGTAAAGAACACGGGCGAAAAGCAAAACTCACTAACTATCAATACGCGAAAGAAAACCGAAAAATAATACGGTTCGCGAAAAGCAAAACTCGCTAACTTTCAATACGCGAAAGAAAACCGAAAAATAATACGGTAAAGAATACGGGCGAAAAGCAAAACTCACTAACTATCAATACGCGAAAGAAAACCGAAAAATAATACGGTAAAGAATACGGGCGAAAAGCAAAACTCACTAACTATCAATACGCGAAAGAAAACCGAAAAAAATACGGTAAAGAATACGGGCGAAAAGCAAAACTCACTAACTATCAATACGCGAAAGAAAACCGAAAAATAATACGGTAAAAAATACGGGCGAAAAGCAAAACTCACTAACTATCAATACGCGAAAGAAAACCGAAAAATAATACGGTAAAGAATACGGGTGAAAAGCAAAACTCACTAACTATCAATACGCGAAAGAAAACCGAAAAATAATACGGTTCGCGAAAAGCAAAACTCGCTAACTTTCAATACGCGAAAGAAAACCGAAAAATAATACGGTAAAGAATACGGGCGAAAAGCAAAACTCACTAACTATCAATACGCGAAAGAAAACCGAAAAATAATACGGTTCGCGAAAAGCAAAACTCGCTAACTTTCAATACGCGAAAGAAAACCGAAAAATAATACGGTAAAGAATACGGGCGAAAAGCAAAACTCACTAACTTTCGATACGCGAAAGAAAACCGAAAAATAATACGGTAAAGAATACGGGCGAAAAGCAAACCTCACTAACTATCAATACGCGAAAGAAAACCGAAAAATAATACGGTAAAGAATACGGGCGAAAAGCAAAACTCACTAACTATCAATACGCGAAAGAAAACCGAAAAATAATACGGTTCGCGAAAAGCAAAACTCGGTAACTTTCAATACGCGAAAGAAAACCAAAAAATAATACGGTAAAGAATACGGGCGAAAAGCAAAACTCACTAACTTTCAATACGCGAAAGAAAACCGAAAAATAATACGGTAAAGAATACGGGCGAAAAGCAAAACTCACTAACTATCAATACGCGAAAGAAAACCGAAAAATAATACGGTAAAGAATACGGGCGAAAAGCAAAACTCACTAACTATCAATACGCGAAAGAAAACCGAAAAATAATACAGTAAAGAATACGGGCGAAAAGCAAAACTCACTAACTATCAATACGCGAAAGAAAACCGAAAAATAATACGGTTCGCGAAAAGCAAAACTCGCTTACTTTCAATACGCGAAAGAAAACCGAAAAATAATACGGTAAAGAATACGGGCGAAAAGCAAAACTCACTAACTATCAATACGCGAAAGAAAACCGAAAAATAATACGGTAAAGAATACGGGCGAAAAGCAAAACTCACTAACTATCAATACGCGAAAGAAAACCGAAAAATAATATGGTAAAGAATACGGGCGAAAAGCAAAACTCACTAACTATCAATACGCGAAAGAAAACCGAAAAATAATACGGTAAAGAATACGGGCGAAAAGCAAAACTCACTAACTATCAATACGCGAAAGAAAACCGAAAAATAATACGGTTCGCGAAAAGCAAAACTCGCTAACTTTCAATACGCGAAAGAAAACCGAAAAATAATACGGTAAAGAATACGGGTGAAAAGCAAAACTCACTAACTATCAATACGAGAAAGAAAACCGAAAAATAATACGGTAAAGAATACGGGCGAAAAGCAAAACTCACTAACTATCAATACGCGAAAGAAAACCGAAAAATAATACGGTAAAGAATACGGGCGAAAAGCAAAACTCACTAACTTTCAATACGCGAAAGAAAACCGAAAAATAATACGGTAAAGAATACGGGCGAAAAGCAAAACTCACTAACTATCAATACGCGAAAGAAAACCGAAAAATAATACGGTAAAGAATACGGGCGAAAAGCAAAACTCACTAACTATCAATACGCGAAAGAAAACCGAAAAATAATACGGTTCGCGAAAAGCAAAACTCACTAACTATCAATACGCGAAAGAAAACCGAAAAATAATACGGTAAAGAATACGGGCGAAAAGCAAAACTCACTAACTATCAATACGCGAAAGAAAACCGAAAAATAATACGGTAAAGAATACGGGCGAAAAGCAAAACTCACTAACTTTCAATACGCGAAAGAAAACCGAAAAATAATACGGTAAAGAATACGGGCGAAAAGCAAAACTCACTAACTATCAATACGCGAAAGAAAACCGAAAAATAATACGGTAAAGAATACGGGCGAAAAGCAAAACTCGCTAACTTTCAATACGCGAAAGAAAACCGAAAAATAATACGGTAAAGAATACGGGCGAAAAGCAAAACTCACTAACTTTCAATACGCGAAAGAAAACCGAAAAATAATACGGTAAAGAATACGGGCGAAAAGCAAAACTCACTAACTATCAATACGCGAAAGAAAACCGAAAAATAATACGGTTCGCAAAAAGCAAAACTCACTAACTATCAAAACGCGAAAGAAAACCGAAAAATAATACGGTAAAGAATACGGGCGAAAAGCAAAACTCACTAACTATCAATACGCGAAAGAAAACCGAAAAATAATACGGTAAAGAATACGGGCGAAAAGCAAAACTCACTAACTATCAATACGCGAAAGAAAACCGAAAAATAATACGGTAAAGAATACGGGCGAAAAGCAAAACTCACTAACTATCAATACGCGAAAGAAAACCGAAAAATAATACGGTAAAGAATACGGGCGAAAAGCAAAACTCACTAACTATCAATACGCGAAAGAAAACCGAAAAATAATACGGTAAAGAACACGGGCGAAAAGCAAAACTCACTAACTATCAATACGCGGAAGAAAACAGAAAAATAATACGGTAAAGAACACGGGCGAAAAGCAAAACTCACTAACTATCAATACGCGAAAGAAAACCGAAAAATAATACGGTTCGCGAAAAGCAAAACTCCCTAACTATCAATACGCGAAAGAAAACCGAAAAATAATACGGTTCGCGAAAAGCAAAACTCGCTAACTTTCAATACGCGAAAGAAAACCGAAAAATAATACGGTAAAGAATACGAGCGAAAAGCAAAACTCACTAACTATCAATACGCGAAAGAAAACCGAAAAATAATACGGTAAAGAATACGGGCGAAAAGCAAAACTCACTAACTATCAATACGCGAAAGAAAACCGAAAAATAATACGGTAAAGAATACGGGCGAAAAGCAAAACTCACTAACTATCAATACAAGAAAGAAAACCGAAATATAATACGGTTCGCGAAAAGCAAAACTCGCTAACTTTCAATACGCGAAAGAAAACCGAAAAATAATACGGTAAAGAATACGGGCGAAAAGCAAAACTCACTAACTATCAATACGCGAAAGAAAACCGAAAAATAATACGGTTCGCGAAAAGCAAAACTCGCTAACTTTCAATACGCGAAAGAAAACCGAAAAATAATACGGTAAAGAATACGGGCGAAAAGCAAAACTCACTAACTATCAATACGCGAAAGAAAACCGAAATATAATACGGTAAAGAATACGGGCGAAAAGCAAAACTCACTAACTATCAATACGCGAAAGAAAACCGAAAAATAATACGGTAAAGAATACGGGCGAAAAGCAAAACTCACTAACTATCAATACGCGAAAGAAAACCGAAAAATAATACGGTAAAGAATACGGGCGAAAAGCAAAACTCACTAACTATCAATACAAGAAAGAAAACCGAAAAATAATACGGTTCGCGAAAAGCAAAACTCGCTAACTTTCAATACGCGAAAGAAAACCGAAAAATAATACGGTAAAGAATACGGGCGAAAAGCAAAACTCACTAACTATCAATACGCGAAAGAAAACCGAAAAATAATACGGTAAAGAACACGGGCGAAAAGCAAAACTCACTAACTATCAATACGCGAAAGAAAACCGAAAAATAATACGGTAAAGAACACGGGCGAAAAGCAAAACTCACTAACTATCAATACGCGAAAGAAAACCGAAAAATAATACGGTTCGCGAAAAGCAAAACTCGCTAACTTTCAATACGCGAAAGAAAACCGAAAAATAATACGGTAAAGAATACGAGCGAAAAGCAAAACTCACTAACTATCAATACGCGAAAGAAAACCGAAAAATAATACGGTAAAGAATACGGGCGAAAAGCAAAACTCACTAACTATCAATACGCGAAAGAAAACCGAAAAATAATACGGTAAAGAACACGGGCGAAAAGCAAAACTCACTAACTATCAATACGCGAAAGAAAACCGAAAAATAATACGGTTCGCGAAAAGCAAAACTCGCTAACTTTCAATACGCGAAAGAAAACCGAAAAATAATACGGTAAAGAATACGAGCGAAAAGCAAAACTCACTAACTATCAATACGCGAAAGAAAACCGAAAAATAATACGGTAAAGAATACGGGCGAAAAGCAAAACTCACTAACTATCAATACGCGAAAGAAAACCGAAAAATAATACGGTAAAGAATACGGGCGAAAAGCAAAACTCACTAACTATCAATACGCGAAAGAAAACCGAAATATAATACGGTAAAGAATACGGGCGAAAAGCAAAACTCACTAACTATCAATACAAGAAAGAAAACCGAAATATAATACGGTTCGCGAAAAGCAAAACTCGCTAACTTTCAATACGCGAAAGAAAACCGAAAAATAATACGGTAAAGAATACGGGCGAAAAGCAAAATTCACTAACTATCAATACGCGAAAGAAAACCGAAAAATAATACGGTAAAGAATACGGGCGAAAAGCAAAACTCACTAACTATCAATACAAGAAAGAAAACCGAAAAATAATACGGTTCGCGAAAAGCAAAACTCGCTTACTTTCAATACGCGAAAGAAAACCGAAAAATAATACGGTAAAGAATACGGGCGAAAAGCAAAACTCACTAACTATCAATACGCGAAAGAAAACCGAAAAATAATACGGTAAAGAACACGGGCGAAAAGCAAAACTCACTAACTATCAATACGCGAAAGAAAACCGAAAAATAATACGGTAAAGAACACGGGCGAAAAGCAAAACTCACTAACTATCAATACGCGAAAGAAAACCGAAAAATAATACGGTTCGCGAAAAGCAAAACTCGCTAACTTTCAATACGCGAAAGAAAACCGAAAAATAATATGGTAAAGAATACGAGCGAAAAGCAAAACTCACTAACTATCAATACGCGAAAGAAAACCGAAAAATAATACGGTAAAGAATACGGGCGAAAAGCAAAACTCACTAACTATCAATACGCGAAAGAAAACCGAAAAATAATACGGTAAAGAACACGGGCGAAAAGCAAAACTCACTAACTATCAATACGCGAAAGAAAACCGAAAAATAATACGGTTCGCGAAAAGCAAAACTCGCTTACTTTCAATACGCGAAAGAAAACCGAAAAATAATACGGAAAAGAATACGAGCGAAAAGCAAAACTCACTAACTATCAATACGCGAAAGAAAACCGAAAAATAATACGGTAAAGAATACGGGCGAAAAGCAAAACTCACTAACTATCAATACGCGAAAGAAAACCGAAAAATAATACGGTAAAGAATACGAGCGAAAAGCAAAACTCACTAACTATCAATACAAGAAAGAAAACCGAAATATAATACGGTTCGCGAAAAGCAAAACTCGCTAACTTTCAATACGCGAAAGAAAACCGAAAAATAATACGGTAAAGAATACGGGCGAAAAGCAAAACTCACTAACTATCAATACGCGAAAGAAAACCGAAAAATAATACGGTTCGCGAAAAGCAAAACTCGCTAACTTTCAATACGCGAAAGAAAACCGAAAAATAATACGGTAAAGAATACGGGCGAAAAGCAAAACTCACTAACTATCAATACGCGAAAGAAAACCGAAAAATAATACGGTAAAGAATACGGGCGAAAAGCAAAACTCACTAACTATCAATACGCGAAAGAAAACCGAAAAATAATACGGTAAAGAATACGGGCGAAAAGCAAAACTCACTAACTATCAATACGCGAAAGAAAACCGAAAAATAATACGGTTCGCGAAAAGCAAAACTCGCTAACTTTCAATACGCGAAAGAAAACCGAAAAATAATACGGTAAAGAATACGGGCGAAAAGCAAAACTCACTAACTTTCAATACGCGAAAGAAAACCGAAAAATAATACGGTAAAGAATACGGGCGAAAAGCAAAACTCACTAACTATCAATACGCGAAAGAAAACCGAAAAATAATACGGTAAAGAATACGGGCGAAAAGCAAAACTCACTAACTATCCATACGCGAAAGAAAACCGAAAAATAATACGGTTCGCGAAAAGCAAAACTCGCTAACTTTCAATACGCGAAAGAAAACCGAAAAATAATACGGTAAAGAATACGGGCGAAAAGCAAAACTCACTAACTATCAATACGCGAAAGAAAACCGAAAAATAATACGGTAAAGAATACGGGCGAAAAGCAAAACTCACTAACTATCAATACGCGAAAGAAAACCGAAAAATAATACGGTAAAGAATACGGGCGAAAAGCAAAACTCACTAACTATCAATACGCGAAAGAAAACCGAAAAAAAATACGGTTCGCGAAAAGCAAAACTCGCTAACTTTCAATACGCGAAAGAAAACCGAAAAATAATACGGTAAAGAATACGGGCGAAAAGCAAAACTCACTAACTATCAATACGCGAAAGAAAACCGAAAAATAATACGGTTCGCGAAAAGCAAAACTCGCTAACTTTCAATACGCGAAAGAAAACCGAAAAATAATACGGTAAAGAATACGGGCGAAAAGCAAAACTCACTAACTTTCAATACGCGAAAGAAAACCGGAAAATAATACGGTAAAGAATACGGGCGAAAAGCAAAACTCACTAACTATCAATACGCGAAAGAAAACCGAAAAATAATACGGTAAAGAATACGGGCGAAAAGCAAAACTCACTAACTATCCATACGCGAAAGAAAACCGAAAAATAATACGGTTCGCGAAAAGCAAAACTCGCTAACTTTCAATACGCGAAAGAAAACCGAAAAATAATACGGTAAAGAATACGGGCGAAAAGCAAAACTCACTAACTATCAATACGCGAAAGAAAACCGAAAAATAATACGGTAAAGAATACGGGCGAAAAGCAAAACTCACTAACTATCAATACGCGAAAGAAAACCGAAAAATAATACGGTAAAGAATACGGGCGAAAAGCAAAACTCACTAACTATCCATACGCGAAAGAAAACCGAAAAATAATACGGTTCGCGAAAAGCAAAACTCGCTAACTTTCAATACGCGAAAGAAAACCGAAAAATAATACGGTAAAGAATACGGGCGAAAAGCAAAACTCACTAACTATCAATACGCGAAAGAAAACCGAAAAATAATACGGTAAAGAATACGGGCGAAAAGCAAAACTCACTAACTATCAATACGCGAAAGAAAACCGAAAAATAATACGGTTCGCGAAAAGCAAAACTCGCTAACTTTCAATACGCGAAAGAAAACCGAAAAATAATACGGTAAAGAATACGGGCGAAAAGCAAAACTCACTAACTTTCAATACGCGAAAGAAAACCGAAAAATAATACGGTAAAGAATACGGGCGAAAAGCAAAACTCACTAACTATCAATACGCGAAAGAAAACCGAAAAATAATACGGTAAAGAATACGGGCGAAAAGCAAAACTCACTAACTATCCATACGCGAAAGAAAACCGAAAAATAATACGGTTCGCGAAAAGCAAAACTCGCTAACTTTCAATACGTGAAAGAAAACCGAAAAATAATACGGTAAAGAATACGGGCGAAAAGCAAAACTCACTAACTATCAATACGCGAAAGAAAACCGAAAAATAATACGGTTCGCGAAAAGCAAAACTCGCTAACTTTCAATACGCGAAAGAAAACCGAAAAATAATACGGTAAAGAATACGGGCGAAAAGCAAAACTCACTAACTTTCAATACGCGAAAGAAAACCGAAAAATAATACGGTAAAGAATACGGGCGAAAAGCAAAACTCACTAACTATCAATACGCGAAAGAAAACCGAAAAATAATACGGTAAAGAATACGGGCGAAAAGCAAAACTCACTAACTATCCATACGCGAAAGAAAACCGAAAAATAATACGGTTCGCGAAAAGCAAAACTCGCTAACTTTCAATACGCGAAAGAAAACCGAAAAATAATACGGTAAAGAATACGGGCGAAAAGCAAAACTCACTAACTATCAATACGCGAAAGAAAACCGAAAAATAATACGGTAAAGAATACGGGCGAAAAGCAAAACTCACTAACTATCAATACGCGAAAGAAAACCGAAAAATAATACGGTAAAGAATACGGGCGAAAAGCAAAACTCACTAACTATCAATACGCGAAAGAAAACCGAAAAATAATACGGTTCGCGAAAAGCAAAACTCGCTAACTTTCAATACGCGAAAGAAAACCGAAAAATAATACGGTAAAGAATACGGGCGAAAAGCAAAACTCACTAACTATCAATACGCGAAAGAAAACCGAAAAATAATACGGTTCGCGAAAAGCAAAACTCGCTAACTTTCAATACGCGAAAGAAAACCGAAAAATAATACGGTAAAGAATACGGGCGAAAAGCAAAACTCACTAACTTTCAATACGCGAAAGAAAACCGAAAAATAATACGGTAAAGAATACGGGCGAAAAGCAAAACTCACTAACTATCAATACGCGAAAGAAAACCGAAAAATAATACGGTAAAGAATACGGGCGAAAAGCAAAACTCACTAACTATCCATACGCGAAAGAAAACCGAAAAATAATACGGTTCGCGAAAAGCAAAACTCGCTAACTTTCAATACGCGAAAGAAAACCGAAAAATAATACGGTAAAGAATACGGGCGAAAAGCAAAACTCACTAACTATCAATACGCGAAAGAAAACCGAAAAATAATACGGTAAAGAATACGGGCGAAAAGCAAAACTCACTAACTATCAATACGCGAAAGAAAACCGAAAAATAATACGGTAAAGAATACGGGCGAAAAGCAAAACTCACTAACTATCCATACGCGAAAGAAAACCGAAAAATAATACGGTTCGCGAAAAGCAAAACTCGCTAACTTTCAATACGCGAAAGAAAACCGAAAAATAATACGGTAAAGAATACGGGCGAAAAGCAAAACTCACTAACTATCAATACGCGAAAGAAAACCGAAAAATAATACGGTAAAGAATACGGGCGAAAAGCAAAACTCACTAACTATCAATACGCGAAAGAAAACCGAAAAATAATACGGTAAAGAATACGGGCGAAAAGCAAAACTCACTAACTATCAATACGCGAAAGAAAACCGAAAAATAATACGGTAAAGAATACGGGCGAAAAGCAAAACTCACTAACTATCAATACGCGAAAGAAAACCGAAAAATAATACGGTAAAGAACACGGGCGAAAAGCAAAACTCACTAACTATCAATACGCGAAAGAAAACCGAAAAATAATACGGTTCGCGAAAAGCAAAACTCGCTAACTTTCAATACGCGAAAGAAAACCGAAAAATAATACGGTAAAGAATACGGGCGAAAAGCAAAACTCACTAACTATCAATACGCGAAAGAAAACCGAAAAATAATACGGTAAAGAATACGGGCGAAAAGCAAAACTCACTAACTATCAATACGCGAAAGAAAACCGAAAAATAATACGGTAAAGAATACGGGCGAAAAGCAAAACTCACTAACTATCAATACGCGAAAGAAAACCGAAAATTAATACGGTAAAAAATACGGGCGAAAAGCAAAACTCACTAACTATCAATACGCGAAAGAAAACCGAAAAATAATACGGTAAAGAATACGGGCGAAAAGCAAAACTCACTAACTATCAATACGCGAAAGAAAACCGAAAAATAATACGGTTCGCGAAAAGCAAAACTCGCTAACTTTCAATACGCGAAAGATAACCGAAAAATAATACGGTAAAGAATACGGGCGAAAAGCAAAACTCACTAACTATCAATACGCGAAAGAAAACCGAAAAATAATACGGTTCGCGAAAAGCAAAACTCGCTAACTTTCAATACGCGAAAGAAAACCGAAAAATAATACGGTAAAGAATACGGGCGAAAAGCAAAACTCACTAACTATCAATACGCGAAAGAAAACCGAAAAATATACGGTAAAGAATACGGGCGAAAAGCAAAACTCACTAACTATCAATACGCGAAAGAAAACCGAAAAATAATACGGTAAAGAATACGGGCGAAAAGCAAAACTCACTAACTTTCAATACGCGAAAGAAAACCGAAAAATAATACGGTAAAGAATACGGGCGAAAAGCAAAACTCACTAACTATCAATACGCGAAAGAAAACCGAAAAATAATACTATAAAGAATACGGGCGAAAAGCAAAACTCACTAACTATCAATACGCGAAAGAAAACCGAAAAATAATACAGTTCGCGAAAAGCAAAACTCGCTAACTTTCAATACGCGAAAGAAAACCGAAAAATAATACGGTAAAGAATACGGGCGAAAAGCAAAACTCACTAACTATCAATACGCGAAAGAAAACCGAAAAATAATACGGTAAAGAATACGGGCGAAAAGCAAAACTCACTAACTATCAATACGCGAAAGAAAACCGAAAAATAATACGGTTCGCGAAAAGCAAAACTCGCTAACTTTCAATACGCGAAAGAAAACCGAAAAATAATACGGTAAAGAATACGGGCGAAAAGCAAAACTCACTAACTATCAATACGCGAAAGAAAACCGAACAATAATACGGTAAAGAATACGGGCGAAAAGCAAAACTCACTAACTATCAATACGCGAAAGAAAACCGAAAAATAATACGGTAAAGAATACGGGCGAAAAGCAAAACTCACTAACTATCAATACGCGAAAGAAAACCGAAAAATAATACGGTAAAGAATACGGGCGAAAAGCAAAACTCACTAACTATCAATACGCGAAAGAAAACCGAAAAATAATACGGTAAAGAATACGGGCGAAAAGCAAAACTCACTAACTTTCAATACGCGAAAGAAAACCGAAAAATAATATGGTAAAGAATACGGGCGAAAAGCAAAACTCACTAACTATCAATACGCGAAAGAAAACCGAAAAATAATACGGTAAAGAATACGGGCGAAAAGCAAAACTCACTAACTATCAATACGCGAAAGAAAACCGAACAATAATACGGTAAAGAATACGGGCGAAAAGCAAAACTCACTAACTATCAATACGCGAAAGAAAACCGAAAAATAATACGGTAAAGAATACGGGCGAAAAGCAAAACTCACTAACTATCAATACGCGAAAGAAAACCGAAAAATAATACGGTAAAGAATACGGGCGAAAAGCAAAACTCACTAACTTTCAATACGCGAAAGAAAACCGAAAAATAATATGGTAAAGAATACGGGCGAAAAGCAAAACTCACTAACTATCAATACGCGAAAGAAAACCGAAAAATAATACTATAAAGAATACGGGCGAAAAGCAAAACTCACTAACTATCAATACGCGAAAGAAAACCGAAAAATAATACAGTTCGCGAAAAGCAAAACTCGCTAACTTTCAATACGCGAAAGAAAACCGAAAAATAATACGGTAAAGAATACGGGCGAAAAGCAAAACTCACTAACTATCAATACGCGAAAGAAAACCGAAAAATAATACGGTTCGCGAAAAGCAAAACTCGCTAACTTTCAATACGCGAAAGAAAACCGAAAAATAATACGGTAAAGAATACGGGCGAAAAGCAAAACTCACTAACTATCAATACGCGAAAGAAAACCGAACAATAATACGGTAAAGAATACGGGCGAAAAGCAAAACTCACTAACTATCAATACGCGAAAGAAAACCGAAAAATAATACGGTAAAGAATACGGGCGAAAAGCAAAACTCACTAACTATCAATACGCGAAAGAAAACCGAAAAATAATACGGTAAAGAATACGCGCGAAAAGCAAAACTCACTAACTATCAATACGCGAAAGAAAACCGAAAAATAATACAGTTCGCGAAAAGCAAAACTCGCTAACTTTCAATACGCGAAAGAAAACCGAAAAATAATACGGTAAAGAATACGGGCGAAAAGCAAAACTCACTAACTATCAATACGCGAAAGAAAACCGAAAAATAATACGGTTCGCGAAAAGCAAAACTCGCTAACTTTCAATACGCGAAAGAAAACCGAAAAATAATACGGTTAAGAATACGGGCGAAAAGCAAAACTCACTAACTATCAATACGCGAAAGAAAACCGAAAAATAATACGGTAAAGAATACGGGCGAAAATCAAAACTCACTAACTATCAATACGCGAAAGAAAACCGAAAAATAATACGGTAAAGAATACGGGCGAAAAGCAAAACTCACTAACTATCAATACGCGAAAGAAAACCGAAAAATAATACGGTAAAGAACACGGGCGAAAAGCAAAACTCACTAACTATCAATACGCGAAAGAAAACCGAAAAATAATACGGTTCGCGAAAAGCAAAACTCGCTAACTTTCAATACGCGAAAGAAAACCGAAAAATAATACGGTAAAGAATACGGGCGAAAAGCAAAACTCACTAACTTTCAATACGCGAAAGAAAACCGAAAAATAATACGGTAAAGAATACGGGCGAAAAGCAAAACTCACTAACTTTCAATACGCGAAAGAAAACCGAAAAATAATATGGTAAAGAATACGGGCGAAAAGCAAAACTCACTAACTATCAATACGCGAAAGAAAACCGAAAAATAATACTATAAAGAATACGGGCGAAAAGCAAAACTCACTAACTATCAATACGCGAAAGAAAACCGAAAAATAATACAGTTCGCGAAAAGCAAAACTCGCTAACTTTCAATACGCGAAAGAAAACCGAAAAATAATACGGTAAAGAATACGGGCGAAAAGCAAAACTCACTAACTATCAATACGCGAAAGAAAACCGAAAAGTAATACGGTAAAGAACACGGGCGAAAAGCAAAACTCACTAAATATCAATACGCGAAAGAAAACCGAAAAATAATACGGTTCGCGAAAAGCAAAACTCGCTAACTTTCAATACGCGAAAGAAAACCGAAAAATAATACGGTAAAGAATACGGGCGAAAAGCAAAACTCACTCACTTTCAATACGCGAAAGAAAACCGAAAAATAATACGGTAAAGAATACGGGCGAAAAGCAAAACTCACTAACTATCAATACGCGAAAGAAAACCGAAAAATAATACGGTAAAGAATACGGGTGAAAAGCAAAACTCACTAACTATCAATACGCGAAAGAAAACCGAAAAATAATACTATAAAGAATACGGGCGAAAAGCAAAACTCACTAACTATCAATACGCGAAAGAAAACCGAAAAATAATACAGTTCGCGAAAAGCAAAACTCGCTAACTTTCAATACGCGAAAGAAAACCGAAAAATAATACGGTAAAGAATACGGGCGAAAAGCAAAACTCACTAACTATCAATACGCGAAAGAAAACCGAAAAATAATACGGTAAAGAATACGGGCGAAAAGCAAAACTCACTAACTATCAATACGTGAAAGAAAACCGAAAAATAATACGGTAAAGAATACGGGCGAAAAGCAAAACTCACTAACTATCAATACGCGAAAGAAAACCGAAAAATAATACGGTAAAGAATACGGGCGAAAAGCAAAACTCACTAACTATCAATACGCGAAAGAAAACCGAAAAATAATACGGTAAAGAATACGGGCGAAAAGCAAAACTCACTTACTATCAATACGCGAAAGAAAACCGAAAAATAATACGGTAAAGAATACGGGCGAAAAGCAAAACTCACTAACTTCCAATACGCGAAAGAAAACCGAAAAATAATACGGTAAAGAATACGGGCGAAAAGCAAAACTCACTAACTATCAATACGCGAAAGAAAACCGAAAAATAAAACGGTAAAGAATACGGGCGAAAAGCAAAACTCACTAACTATCAATACGCGAAAGAAAACCGAAAAATAATACGGTAAAGAATAGGGGCGAAAAGCAAAACTCACTAACTATCAATACGCGAAAGAAAACCGAAAAATAATACGGTAAAGAATACGGGCGAAAAGCAAAACTCACTAACTTTCAATACGCGAAAGAAAACCGAAAAATAATACGGTAAAGAATACGGGCGAAAAGCAAAACTCAATAACTTTCAATACGCGAAAGAAAACCGAAAAATAATACGGTAAAGAATACGGGCGAAAAGCAAAACTCACTTACTATCAATACGCGAAAGAAAACCGAAAAATAATACGGTTAAGAATACGGGCGAAAAGCAAAACTCACTAACTATCAATACGCGAAAGAAAACCGAAAAATAATACGGTAAAGAATAGGGGCGAAAAGCAAAACTCACTAACTATCAATACGCGAAAGAAAACCGAAAAATAATACGGTAAAGAATAGGGGCGAAAAGCAAAACTCACTAACTATCAATACGCGAAAGAAAACCGAAAAATAATACGGTAAAGAATACGGGCGAAAAGCAAAACTCACTAACTTTCAATACGCGAAAGAAAACCGAAAAATAATACGGTTCGCGAAAAGCAAAACTCGCTAACTTTCAATACGCGAAAGAAAACCGAAAAATAATACGGTAAAGAATACGGGCGAAAAGCAAAACTCACTAACTATCAATACGCGAAAGAAAACCGAAAAATAATACGGTAAAGAATACGGGCGAAAAGCAAAACTCACTAACTATCAATACGCGAAAGAAAACCGAAAAATAATACGGTAAAGAATACGGGCGAAAAGCAAAACTCACTAACTATCAATACGCGAAAGAAAACCGAAAAATAATACGGTAAAGAATACGGGCGAAAAGCAAAACTCACTAACTATCAATACGCGAAAGAAAACCGAAAAATAATACGGTAAAGAATACGGGCGAAAAGCAAAACTCACTAACTATCAATACGCGAAAGAAAACCGAAAAATAATACGGTAAAGAATACGGGCGAAAAGCAAAACTCACTAACTATCAATACGCGAAAGAAAACCGAAAAATAATACGGTTCGTGAAAAGCAAAACTCGCTAACTTTCAATACGCGAAAGAAAACCGAAAAATAATACGGTAAAGAATACGGGCGAAAAGCAAAACTCACTAACTATCAATACGCGAAAGAAAACCGAAAAATAATACGGTAAAGAATACGGGCGAAAAGCAAAACTCACTAACTATCAATACGCGAAAGAAAACCGAAAAATAATACGGTAAAGAATACGGGCGAAAAGCAAAACTCACTAACTATCAATACGCGAAAGAAAACCGAAAAATAATACGGTAAAGAACACGGGCGAAAAGCAAAACTCACTAACTATCAATACGCGAAAGAAAACCGAAAAATAATACGGTTCGCGAAAAGCAAAACTCGCTAACTTTCAATACGCGAAAGAAAACCGAAAAATAATACGGTAAAGAATACGGGCGAAAAGGAAAACTCACTAACTTTCAATACGCGAAAGAAAACCGAAAAATAATACGGTAAAGAATACGGGCGAAAAGCAAAACTCACTTACTTTCAATACGCGAAAGAAAACCGAAAAATAATACGGTAAAGAATACGGGCGAAAAGCAAAACTCACTAACTATCAATACGCGAAAGAAAACCGAAAAATAATACTATAAAGAATACGGGCGAAAAGCAAAACTCACTAACTGTCAATACGCGAAAGAAAACCGAAAAATAATACAGTTCGCGAAAAGCAAAACTCGCTAACTTTCAATACGCGAAAGAAAACCGAAAAATAATACGGTAAAGAATACGGGCGAAAAGCAAAACTCACTAACTATCAATACGCGAAAGAAAACCGAAAAATAATACGGTAAAGAACACGGGCGAAAAGCAAAACTCACTAACTATCAATACGCGAAAGAAAACCGAAAAATAATACGGTTCGCGAAAAGCAAAACTCGCTAACTTTCAATACGCGAAAGAAAACCGAAAAATAATACGGTAAATAATACGGGCGAAAAGCAAAACTCACTAACTTTCAATACGCGAAAGAAAACCGAAAAATAATACGGTAAAGAATACGGGCGAAAAGCAAAACTCACTAACTATCAATACGCGAAAGAAAACCGAAAAATAATACGGTAAAGAATACGGGCGAAAAGCAAAACTCACTAACTATCAATACGCGAAAGAAAACCGAAAAATAATACTATAAAGAATACGGGCGAAAAGCAAAACTCACTAACTATCAATACGCGAAAGAAAACCGAAAAATAATACAGTTCGCGAAAAGCAAAACTCGCTAACTTTCAATACGCGAAAGAAAACCGAAAAATAATACGGTAAAGAATACGGGCGAAAAGCAAAACTCACTAACTATCAATACGCGAAAGAAAACCGAAAAATAATACGGTAAAGAATACGGGCGAAAAGCAAAACTCACTAACTATCAATACGTGAAAGAAAACCGAAAAATAATACGGTAAAGAATACGGGCGAAAAGCAAAACTCACTAACTATCAATACGCGAAAGAAAACCGAAAAATAATACGGTAAAGAATACGGGCGAAAAGCAAAACTCACTAACTATCAATACGCGAAAGAAAACCGAAAAATAATACGGTAAAGAACACGGGCGAAAAGCAAAACTCACTAACTATCAATACGCGAAAGAAAACCGAAAAATAATACGGTTCGCGAAAAGCAAAACTCGCTAACTTTCAATACGCGAAAGAAAACCGAAAAATAATACGGTAAAGAATACGAGCGAAAAGCAAAACTCACTAACTATCAATACGCGAAAGAAAATCGAAAAATAATACGGTAAAGAATACGGGCGAAAAGCAAAACTCACTAACTATCAATACGCGAAAGAAAACCGAAAAATAATACGGTAAAGAATACGGGCGAAAAGCAAAACTCACTAACTATCAATACGCGAAAGAAAACCGAAAAATAATACGGTAAAGAATACGGGCGAAAAGCAAAACTCACTAACTATCAATACAAGAAAGAAAACCGAAATATAATACGGTTCGCGAAAAGCAAAACTCGCTAACTTTCAATACGCGAAAGAAAACCGAAAAATAATACGGTAAAGAATACGGGCGAAAAGCAAAACTCACTAACTATCAATACGCGAAAGAAAACCGAAAAATAATACGGTTCGCGAAAAGCAAAACTCGCTAACTTTCAATACGCGAAAGAAAACCGAAAAATAATACGGTAAAGAATACGGGCGAAAAGCAAAACTCACTAACTATCAATACGCGAAAGAAAACCGAAAAATAATACGTTAAAGAATACGGGCGAAAAGCAAAACTCACTAACTATCAATACGCGAAAGAAAACCGAAAAATAATACGGTAAAGAATACGGGCGAAAAGCAAAACTCACTAACTATCAATACGCGAAAGAAAACCGAAAAATAATACGGTAAAGAATACGGGCGAAAAGCAAAACTCACTAACTATCAATACAAGAAAGAAAACCGAAAAATAATACGGTTCGCGAAAAGCAAAACTCGCTAACTTTCAATACGCGAAAGAAAACCGAAAAATAATACGGTAAAGAATACGGGCGAAAAGCAAAACTCACTAACTATCAATACGCGAAAGAAAACCGAAAAATAATACGGTAAAGAATACGGGCGAAAAGCAAAACTCACTAACTATCAATACGCGAAAGAAAACCGAAAAATAATACGGTTCGCGAAAAGCAAAACTCGCTAACTTTCAATACGCGAAAGAAAACCGAAAAATAATACGGTAAATAATACGGGCGAAAAGCAAAACTCACTAACTTTCAATACGCGAAAGAATACCGAAAAATAATACGGTAAAGAATACGGGCGAAAAGCAAAACTCACTAACTATCAATACGCGAAAGAAAACCGAAAAATAATACGGTAAAGAATACGGGCGAAAAGCAAAACTCACTAACTATCAATACGCGAAAGAAAACCGAAAAATAATACTATAAAGAATACGGGCGAAAAGCAAAACTCACTAACTATCAATACGCGAAAGAAAACCGAAAAATAATACAGTTCGCGAAAAGCAAAACTCGCTAACTTTCAATACGCGAAAGAAAACCGAAAAATAATACGGTAAAGAATACGGGCGAAAAGCAAAACTCACTAACTATCAATACGCGAAAGAAAACCGAAAAATAATACGGTAAAGAATACGGGCGAAAAGCAAAACTCACTAACTATCAATACGTGAAAGAAAACCGAAAAATAATACGGTAAAGAATACGGGCGAAAAGCAAAACTCACTAACTATCAATACGCGAAAGAAAACCGAAAAATAATACGGTAAAGAATACGGGCGAAAAGCAAAACTCACTAACTATCAATACGCGAAAGAAAACCGAAAAATAATACGGTAAAGAACACGGGCGAAAAGCAAAACTCACTAACTATCAATACGCGAAAGAAAACCGAAAAATAATACGGTTCGCGAAAAGCAAAACTCGCTAACTTTCAATACGCGAAAGAAAACCGAAAAATAATACGGTAAAGAATACGAGCGAAAAGCAAAACTCACTAACTATCAATACGCGAAAGAAAACCGAAAAATAATACTGTAAAGAATACGGGCGAAAAGCAAAACTCACTAACTATCAATACGCGAAAGAAAACCGAAAAATAATACGGTAAAGAACACGGGCGAAAAGCAAAACTCACTAACTATCAATACGCGAAAGAAAACCGAAAAATAATACGGTTCGCGAAAAGCAAAACTCGCTAACTTTCAATACGCGAAAGAAAACCGAAAAATAATACGGTAAAGAATACGAGCGAAAAGCAAAACTCACTAACTATCAATACGCGAAAGAAAACCGAAAAATAATACGGTAAAGAATACGGGCGAAAAGCAAAACTCACTAACTATCAATACGCGAAAGAAAACCGAAAAATAATACGGTAAAGAATACGGGCGAAAAGCAAAACTCACTAACTATCAATACGCGAAAGAAAACCGAAAAATAATACAGTAAAGAATACGGGCGAAAAGCAAAACTCACTAACTATCAATACAAGAAAGAAAACCGAAATATAATACGGTTCGCGAAAAGCAAAACTCGCTAACTTTCAATACGCGAAAGAAAACCGAAAAATAATACGGTAAAGAATACGGGCGAAAAGCAAAACTCACTAACTATCAATACGCGAAAGAAAACCGAAAAATAATACGGTTCGCGAAAAGCAAAACTCGCTAACTTTCAATACGCGAAAGAAAACCGAAAAATAATACGGTAAAGAATACGGGCGAAAAGCAAAACTCACTAACTATCAATACGCGAAAGAAAACCGAAAAATAATACGGTAAAGAATACGGGCGAAAAGCAAAAATCACTAACTATCAATACGCGAAAGAAAACCGAAAAATAATACGGTAAAGAATACGGGCGAAAAGCAAAACTCACTAACTATCAATACGCGAAAGAAAACCGAAAAATAATAAGGTAAAGAATACGGGCGAAAAGCAAAACTCACTAACTATCAATACAAGAAAGAAAACCGAAAAATAATACGGTTCGCGAAAAGCAAAACTCGCTAACTTTCAATACGCGAAAGAAAACCGAAAAATAATACGGTAAAGAATACGGGCGAAAAGCAAAACTCACTAACTATCAATACGCGAAAGAAAACCGAAAAATAATACGGTTCGCGAAAAGCAAAACTCGCTAACTTTCAATACGCGAAAGAAAACCGAAAAATAATACGGTAAAGAATACGGGCGAAAAGCAAAACTCACTAACTTTCAATACGCGAAAGAAAACCGAAAAATAATACGGTAAAGAATACGGGCGAAAAGCAAAACTCACTAACTATCAATACGCGAAAGAAAACCGAAAAATAATACGGTAAAGAATACGGGCGAAAAGCAAAACTCACTAACTATCCATACGCGAAAGAAAACCGAAAAATAATACGGTTCGCGAAAAGCAAAACTCGCTAACTTTCAATACGCGAAAGAAAACCGAAAAATAATACGGTAAAGAATACGGGCGAAAAGCAAAACTCACTAACTATCAATACGCGAAAGAAAACCGAAAAATAATACGGTAAAGAATACGGGCGAAAAGCAAAACTCACTAACTATCAATACGCGAAAGAAAACCGAAAAATAATACGGTAAAGAATACGGGCGAAAAGCAAAACTCACTAACTATCAATACGCGAAAGAAAACCGAAAAATAATACGGTTCGCGAAAAGCAAAACTCGCTAACTTTCAATACGCGAAAGAAAACCGAAAAATAATACGGTAAAGAATACGGGCGAAAAGCAAAACTCACTAACTATCAATACGCGAAAGAAAACCGAAAAATAATACGGTAAAGAATACGGGCGAAAAGCAAAACTCACTAACTATCAATACGCAAAAGAAAACCGAAAAATAATACGGTAAAGAATACGGGCGAAAAGCAAAACTCACTAACTATCAATACGCGAAAGAAAACCGAAAAATAATACGGTAAAGAACACGGGCGAAAAGCAAAACTCACTAACTATCAATACGCGAAAGAAAACCGAAAAATAATACGGTTCGCGAAAAGCAAAACTCGCTAACTTTCAATACGCGAAAGAAAACCGAAAAATAATACGGTAAAGAATACGGGCGAAAAGCAAAACTCACTAACTATCAATACGCGAAAGAAAACCGAAAAATAATACGGTAAAGAATACGGGTGAAAAGCAAAACTCACTAACTATCAATACGCGAAAGAAAACCGAAAAATAATACGGTAAAGAATACGGGCGAAAAGCAAAACTCACTAACTATCAATACGCGAAAGAAAACCGAAAATTAATACTGTAAAAAATACGGGCGAAAAGCAAAACTCACTAACTATCAATACGCGAAAGAAAACCGAAAAATAATACGGTAAAGAATACGGGCGAAAAGCAAAACTCACTAACTATCAATACGCGAAAGAAAACCGAAAAATAATACGGGGTTCGCGAAAAGCAAAACTCGCTAACTTTCAATACGCGAAAGAAAACCGAAAAATAATACGGTAAAGAATACGGGCGAAAAGCAAAACTCACTAACTATCAATACGCGAAAGAAAACCGAAAAATAATACGGTTCGCGAAAAGCAAAACTCGCTAACTTTCAATACGCGAAAGAAAACCGAAAAATAATACGGTAAAGAATACGGGCGAAAAGCAAAACTCACTAACTATCAATACGCGAAAGAAAACCGAAAAATAATACGGTAAAGAATACGGGCGAAAAGCAAAACTCACTAACTATCAATACGCGAAAGAAAACCGAAAAATAATACGGTAAAGAATACGGGCGAAAAGCAAAACTCACTAACTTTCAATACGCGAAAGAAAACCGAAAAATAATACGGTAAAGAATACGGGCGAAAAGCAAAACTCACTAACTATCAATACGCGAAAGAAAACCGAAAAATAATACTATAAAGAATACGGGCGAAAAGCAAAACTCACTAACTATCAATACGCGAAAGAAAACCGAAAAATAATACAGTTCGCGAAAAGCAAAACTCGCTAACTTTCAATACGCGAAAGAAAACCGAAAAATAATACGGTAAAGAATACGGGCGAAAAGCAAAACTCACTAACTATCAATACGCGAAAGAAAACCGAAAAATAATACGGTAAAGAATACGGGCGAAAAGCAAAACTCACTAACTATCAATACGCGAAAGAAAACCGAAAAATAATACGGTAAAGAATACGGGCGAAAAGCAAAACTCACTTACTATCAATACGCGAAAGAAAACCGAAAAATAATACGGTAAAGAATACGGGCGAAAAGCAAAACTCACTAACTTTCAATACGCGAAAGAAAACCGAAAAATAATACGGTAAAGAATACGGGCGAAAAGCAAAACTCACTAACTATCAATATGCGAAAGAAAACCGAAAAATAATACGGTTCGCGAAAAGCAAAACTCGCTAACTTTCAATACGCGAAAGAAAACCGAAAAATAATACGGTAAAGAATACGGGCGAAAAGCAAAACTCACTAACTATCAATACGCGAAAGAAAACCGAAAAATAATACGGTTCGCGAAAAGCAAAACTCGCTAACTTTCAATACGCGAAAGAAAACCGAAAAATAATACGGTAAAGAATACGGGCGAAAAGCAAAACTCACTAACTATCAATACGCGAAAGAAAACCGAACAATAATACGGTAAAGAATACGGGCGAAAAGCAAAACTCACTAACTATCAATACGCGAAAGAAAACCGAAAAATAATACGGTAAAGAATACGGGCGAAAAGCAAAACTCACTAACTATCAATACGCGAAAGAAAACCGAAAAATAATACGGTAAAGAATACGGGCGAAAAGCAAAACTCACTAACTATCAATACGCGAAAGAAAACCGAAAAATAATACGGTTCGCGAAAAGCAAAACTCGCTAACTTTCAAAACGCGAAAGAAAACCGAAAAATAATACGGTAAAGAATACGGGCGAAAAGCAAAACTCACTAACTATCAATACGCGAAAGAAAACCGAAAAATAATACGGTAAAGAATACGGGCGAAAAGCAAAACTCACTAACTATCAATACGCGAAAGAAAACCGAAAAATAATACGGTAAAGAATACGGGCGAAAAGCAAAACTCACTTACTATCAATACGCGAAAGAAAACCGAAAAATAATACGGTAAAGAATACGGGCGAAAAGCAAAACTCACTAACTTTCAATACGCGAAAGAAAACCGAAAAATAATACGGTAAAGAATACGGGCGAAAAGCAAAACTCACTAACTATCAATATGCGAAAGAAAACCGAAAAATAATACGGTTCGCGAAAAGCAAAACTCGCTAACTTTCAATACGCGAAAGAAAACCGAAAAATAATACGGTAAAGAATACGGGCGAAAAGCAAAACTCACTAACTATCAATACGCGAAAGAAAACCGAAAAATAATACGGTTCGCGAAAAGCAAAACTCGCTAACTTTCAATACGCGAAAGAAAACCGAAAAATAATACGGTAAAGAATACGGGCGAAAAGCAAAACTCACTAACTATCAATACGCGAAAGAAAACCGAACAATAATACGGTAAAGAATACGGGCGAAAAGCAAAACTCACTAACTATCAATACGCGAAAGAAAACCGAAAAATAATACGGTAAAGAATACGGGCGAAAAGCAAAACTCACTAACTATCAATACGCGAAAGAAAACCGAAAAATAATACGGTAAAGAATACGGGCGAAAAGCAAAACTCACTAACTATCAATACGCGAAAGAAAACCGAAAAATAATACGGTAAAGAACACGGGCGAAAAGCAAAACTCACTAACTATCAATACGCGAAAGAAAACCGAAAAATAATACGGTTCGCGAAAAGCAAAACTCGCTAACTTTCAATACGCGAAAGAAAACCGAAAAATAATACGGTAAAGAATACGGGCGAAAAGCAAAACTCACTAACTTTCAATACGCGAAAGAAAACCGAAAAATAATACGGTGAAGAATACGGGCGAAAAGCAAAACTCACTAACTTTCAATACGCGAAAGAAAACCGAAAAATAATACGGTAAAGAATACGGGCGAAAAGCAAAACTCACTAACTATCAATACGCGAAAGAAAACCGAAAAATAATACTATAAAGAATACGGGCAAAAAGCAAAACTCACTAACTATCAATACGCGAAAGAAAACCGAAAAAAAATACAGTTCGCGAAAAGCAAAACTCGCTAACTTTCAATACGCGAAAGAAAACCGAAAAATAATACGGTAAAGAATACGGGCGAAAAGCAAAACTCACTAACTATCAATACGCGAAAGAAAACCGAAAAATAATACGGTAAAGAACACGGGCGAAAAGCAAAACTCACTAACTATCAATACGCGAAAGAAAACCGAAAAATAATACGGTTCGCGAAAAGCAAAACTCGCTAACTTTCAATACGCGAAAGAAAACCGAAAAATAATACGGTAAAGAATACGGGCGAAAAGCAAAACTCACTAACTTTCAATACGCGAAAGAATACCGAAAAATAATACGGTAAAGAATACGGGCGAAAAGCAAAACTCACTAACTATCAATACGCGAAAGAAAACCGAAAAATAATACGGTAAAGAATACGGGTGAAAAGCAAAACTCACTAACTATCAATACGCGAAAGAAAACCGAAAAATAATACTATAAAGAATACGGGCGAAAAGCAAAACTCACTAACTATCAATACGCGAAAGAAAACCGAAAAATAATACAGTTCGCGAAAAGCAAAACTCTCTAACTTTCAATACGCGAAAGAAAACCGAAAAATAATACGGTAAAGAATACGGGCGAAAAGCAAAACTCACTAACTATCAATACGCGAAAGAAAACCGAAAAATAATACGGTAAAGAATACGGGCGAAAAGCAAAACTCACTAACTATCAATACGTGAAAGAAAACCGAAAAATAATACGGTAAAGAATACGGGCGAAAAGCAAAACTCACTAACTATCAATACGCGAAAGAAAACCGAAAAATAATACGGTAAAGAAAACGGGCGAAAAGCAAAACTCACTAACTATCAATACGCGAAAGAAAACCGAAAAATAATACGGTAAAGAATACGGGCGAAAAGCAAAACTCACTTACTATCAATACGCGAAAGAAAACCGAAAAATAATACGGTAAAGAATACGGGCGAAAAGCAAAACTCACTAACTTTCAATACGCGAAAGAAAACCGAAAAATAATACGGTAAAGAATACGGGCGAAAAGCAAAACTCACTAACTATCAATACGCGAAAGAAAACCGAAAAATAAAACGGTAAAGAATACGGGCGAAAAGCAAAACTCACTAACTATCAATACGCGAAAGAAAACCGAAAAATAATACGGTAAAGAATAGGGGCGAAAAGCAAAACTCACTAACTTTCAATACGCGAAAGAAAACCGAAAAATAATACGGTAAAGAATACGGGCGAAAAGCAAAACTCACTAACTATCAATACGCGAAAGAAAACCGAAAAATAATACTATAAAGAATACGGGCAAAAAGCAAAACTCACTAACTATCAATACGCGAAAGAAAACCGAAAAATAATACAGTTCGCGAAAAGCAAAACTCGCTAACTTTCAATACGCGAAAGAAAACCGAAAAATAATACGGTAAAGAATACGGGCGAAAAGCAAAACTCACTAACTATCAATACGCGAAAGAAAACCGAAAAATAATACGGTAAAGAACACGGGCGAAAAGCAAAACTCACTAACTATCAATACGCGAAAGAAAACCGAAAAATAATACGGTTCGCGAAAAGCAAAACTCGCTAACTTTCAATACGCGAAAGAAAACCGAAAAATAATACGGTAAAGAATACGGGCGAAAAGCAAAACTCACTAACTTTCAATACGCGAAAGAATACCGAAAAATAATACGGTAAAGAATACGGGCGAAAAGCAAAACTCACTAACTATCAATACGCGAAAGAAAACCGAAAAATAATACGGTAAAGAATACGGGTGAAAAGCAAAACTCACTAACTATCAATACGCGAAAGAAAACCGAAAAATAATACTATAAAGAATACGGGCGAAAAGCAAAACTCACTAACTATCAATACGCGAAAGAAAACCGAAAAATAATACAGTTCGCGAAAAGCAAAACTCTCTAACTTTCAATACGCGAAAGAAAACCGAAAAATAATACGGTAAAGAATACGGGCGAAAAGCAAAACTCACTAACTATCAATACGCGAAAGAAAACCGAAAAATAATACGGTAAAGAATACGGGCGAAAAGCAAAACTCACTAACTATCAATACGTGAAAGAAAACCGAAAAATAATACGGTAAAGAATACGGGCGAAAAGCAAAACTCACTAACTATCAATACGCGAAAGAAAACCGAAAAATAATACGGTAAAGAATACGGGCGAAAAGCAAAACTCACTAACTATCAATACGCGAAAGAAAACCGAAAAATAATACGGTAAAGAATACGGGCGAAAAGCAAAACTCACTTACTATCAATACGCGAAAGAAAACCGAAAAATAATACGGTAAAGAATACGGGCGAAAAGCAAAACTCACTAACTTTCAATACGCGAAAGAAAACCGAAAAATAATACGGTAAAGAATACGGGCGAAAAGCAAAACTCACTAACTATCAATACGCGAAAGAAAACCGAAAAATAAAACGGTAAAGAATACGGGCGAAAAGCAAAACTCACTAACTATCAATACGCGAAAGAAAACCGAAAAATAATACGGTAAAGAATAGGGGCGAAAAGCAAAACTCACTAACTATCAATACGCGAAAGAAAACCGAAAAATAATACGGTAAAGAATACGGGCGAAAAGCAAAACTCACTAACTTTCAATACGCGAAAGAAAACCGAAAAATAATACGGTAAAGAATACGGGCGAAAAGCAAAACTCAATAACTTTCAATACGCGAAAGAAAACCGAAAAATAATACGGTAAAGAATACGGGCGAAAAGCAAAACTCACTAACTATCAATACGCGAAAGAAAACCGAAAAATAATACGGTAAAGAATAGGGGCGAAAAGCAAAACTCACTAACTATCAATACGCGAAAGAAAACCGAAAAATAATACGGTAAAGAATACGGGCGAAAAGCAAAACTCACTAACTTTCAATACGCGAAAGAAAACCGAAAAATAATACGGTTCGCGAAAAGCAAAACTCGCTAACTTTCAATACGCGAAAGAAAACCGAAAAATAATACGGTAAAGAATACGGGCGAAAAGCAAAACTCACTAACTATCAATACGCGAAAGAAAACCGAAAAATAATACGGTAAAGAATACGGGCGAAAAGCAAAACTCACTAACTATCAATACGCGAAAGAAAACCGAAAAATAATACGGTAAAGAATACGGGCGAAAAGCAAAACTCACTAACTATCAATACGCGAAAGAAAACCGAAAAATAATACGGTAAAGAATACGGGCGAAAAGCAAAACTCACTAACTATCAATACGCGAAAGAAAACCGAAAAATAATACGGTAAAGAATACGGGCGAAAAGCAAAACTCACTAACTATCAATACGCGAAAGAAAACCGAAAAATAATACGGTAAAGAATACGGGCGAAAAGCAAAACTCACTAACTATCAATACGCGAAAGAAAACCGAAAAATAATACGGTTCGCGAAAAGCAAAACTCGCTAACTTTCAATACGCGAAAGAAAACCGAAAAATAATACGGTAAAGAATACGGGCGAAAAGCAAAACTCACTAACTATCAATACGCGAAAGAAAACCGAAAAATAATACGGTAAAGAATACGGGCGAAAAGCAAAACTCACTAACTATCAATACGCGAAAGAAAACCGAAAAATAATACGGTAAAGAATACGGGCGAAAAGCAAAACTCACTAACTATCAATACGCGAAAGAAAACCGAAAAATAATACGGTAAAGAACACGGGCGAAAAGCAAAACTCACTAACTATCAATACGCGAAAGAAAACCGAAAAATAATACGGTTCGCGAAAAGCAAAACTCGCTAACTTTCAATACGCGAAAGAAAACCGAAAAATAAT
The DNA here is from genome assembly GCF_980474605.1 of Leiobunum rupestre. NCBI lineage: Eukaryota > Metazoa > Arthropoda > Arachnida > Opiliones > Sclerosomatidae > Leiobunum > Leiobunum rupestre. Next base: position 52,168,856 of record NC_143388.1, on the reverse strand, counting down.
ACGGTAAAGAATACGGGCGAAAAGGAAAACTCACTAACTTTCAATACGCGAAAGAAAACCGAAAAATAATACGGTAAAGAATACGGGCGAAAAGCAAAACTCACTAACTATCAATACGCGAAAGAAAACCGAAAAATAATACTATAAAGAATACGGGCGAAAAGCAAAACTCACTAACTGTCAATACGCGAAAGAAAACCGAAAAATCATACAGTTCGCGAAAAGCAAAACTCGCTAACTTTCAATACGCGAAAGAAAACCGAAAAATAATACGGTAAAGAATACGGGCGAAAAGCAAAACTCACTAACTATCAATACGCGAAAGAAAACCGAAAAATAATACGGTAAAGAACACGGGCGAAAAGCAAAACTCACTAACTATCAATACGCGAAAGAAAACCGAAAAATAATACGGTAAAGAACACGGGCGAAAAGCAAAACTCACTAACTATCAATACGCGAAAGAAAACCGAAAAATAATACGGTTCGCGAAAAGCAAAACTCGCTAACTTTCAATACGCGAAAGAAAACCGAAAAATAATACGGTAAATAATACGGGCGAAAAGCAAAACTCACTAACTTTCAATACGCGAAAGAAAACCGAAAAATAATACGGTAAAGAATACGGGCGAAAAGCAAAACTCACTAACTATCAATACGCGAAAGAAAACCGAAAAATAATACGGTAAAGAATACGGGCGAAAAGCAAAACTCACTAACTATCAATACGCGAAAGAAAACCGAAAAATAATACTATAAAGAATACGGGCGAAAAGCAAAACTCACTAACTATCAATACGCGAAAGAAAACCGAAAAATAATACAGTTCGCGAAAAGCAAAACTCGCTAACTTTCAATACGCGAAAGAAAACCGAAAAATAATACGGTAAAGAATACGGGCGAAAAGCAAAACTCACTAACTATCAATACGCGAAAGAAAACCGAAAAATAATACGGTAAAGAATACGGGCGAAAAGCAAAACTCACTAACTATCAATACGTGAAAGAAAACCGAAAAATAATACGGTAAAGAATACGGGCGAAAAGCAAAACTCACTAACTATCAATACGCGAAAGAAAACCGAAAAATAATACGGTAAAGAATACGGGCGAAAAGCAAAACTCACTAACTATCAATATGCGAAAGAAAACCGAAAAATAATACGGTAAAGAATACGGCCGAAAAGCAAAACTCACTTACTATCAATACGCGAAAGAAAACCGAAAAATAATACGGTAAAGAATACGGGCGAAAAGCAAAACTCACTAACTTTCAATACGCGAAAGAAAACCGAAAAATAATACGGTAAAGAATACGGGCGAAAAGCAAAACTCACTAACTATCAATACGCGAAAGAAAACCGAAAAATAATACGGTTCGCGAAAAGCAAAACTCGCTAACTTTCAATACGCGAAAGAAAACCGAAAAATAATACGGTAAAGAATACGGGCGAAAAGCAAAACTCACTAACTTTCAATACGCGAAAGAAAACCGAAAAATAATACGGTAAAGAATACGGGCGAAAAGCAAAACTCACTAACTATCAATACGCGAAAGAAAACCGAAAAATAATACGGTAAAGAATACGGGCGAAAAGCAAAACTCACTAACTTTCAATACGCGAAAGAAAACCGAAAAATAAGACGGTAAAGAATACGGGCGAAAAGCAAAACTCACTAACTATCAATACGCGAAAGAAAACCGAAAAATAATACGGTAAAGAATACGGGCGAAAAGCAAAACTCACTAACTATCAATACGCGAAAGAAAACCGAAAAATAATACGGTAAAGAATACGGGCGAAAAGCAAAACTCACTAACTTTCAATACGCGAAAGAAAACCGTAAAATAATACGGTAAAGAATACGGGCGAAAAGCAAAACTCAATAACTTTCAATACGCGAAAGAAAACCGAAAAATAATACGGTAAAGAATACGGGCGAAAAGCAAAACTCACTTACTATCAATACGCGAAAGAAAACCGAAAAATAATACGGTAAAGAATACGGGCGAAAAGCAAAACTCACTAACTTTCAATACGCGAAAGAAAACCGTAAAATAATACGGTAAAGAATACGGGCGAAAAGCAAAACTCAATAACTTTCAATACGCGAAAGAAAACCGAAAAATAATACGGTAAAGAATACGGGCGAAAAGCAAAACTCACTTACTATCAATACGCGAAAGAAAACCGAAAAATAATACGGTAAAGAATACGGGCGAAAAGCAAAACTCACTGACTATCAATACGCGAAAGAAAACCGAAAAATAATACGGTAAAGAATACGGGCGAAAAGCAAAACTCACTAAATATCAATACGCGAAAGAAAACCGAAAAATAATACGGTAAAGAATACGGGCGAAAAGCAAAACTCACTAACTTTCAATACGCGAAAGAAAACCGAAAAATAATACGGTAAAGAATACGGGCGAAAAGCAAAACTCAATAACTTTCAATACGCGAAAGAAAACCGAAAAATAATACGGTAAAGAATACGGGCGAAAAGCAAAACTCAATAACTTTCAATACGCGAAAGAAAACCGAAAAATAATACGGTAAAGAATACGGGCGAAAAGCAAAACTCACTTACTATCAATACGCGAAAGAAAACCGAAAAATAATACGGTAAAGAATACGGGCGAAAAGCAAAACTCACTAACTATCAATACGTGAAAGAAAACCGAAAAATAATACGGTAAAGAATACGGGCGAAAAGCAAAACTCACTAACTATCAATACGCGAAAGAAAACCGAAAAATAATACGGTAAAGAATACGGGCGAAAAGCAAAACTCACTAACTATCAATATGCGAAAGAAAACCGAAAAATAATACGGTAAAGAATACGGCCGAAAAGCAAAACTCACTTACTATCAATACGCGAAAGAAAACCGAAAAATAATACGGTAAAGAATACGGGCGAAAAGCAAAACTCACTAACTTTCAATACGCGAAAGAAAACCGAAAAATAATACGGTAAAGAATACGGGCGAAAAGCAAAACTCACTAACTATCAATACGCGAAAGAAAACCGAAAAATAATACGGTTCGCGAAAAGCAAAACTCGCTAACTTTCAATACGCGAAAGAAAACCGAAAAATAATACGGTAAAGAATACGGGCGAAAAGCAAAACTCACTAACTATCAATACGCGAAAGAAAACCGAAAAATAATACGGTAAAGAATACGGGCGAAAAGCAAAACTCACTAACTATCAATACGCGAAAGAAAACCGAAAAATAATACGGTTCGCGAAAAGCAAAACTCGCTAACTTTCAATACGCGAAAGAAAACCGAAAAATAATACGGTAAAGAATACGGGCGAAAAGCAAAACTCACTAACTATCAATACGCGAAAGAAAACCGAAAAATAATACGGTAAAGAATACGGGCGAAAAGCAAAACTCACTAACTATCAATACGCGAAAGAAAACCGAAAAATAATACGGTAAAGAATACGGGCGAAAAGCAAAACTCACTAACTATCAATACGCGAAAGAAAACCGAAAAATAATACGGTAAAGAACACGGGCGAAAAGCAAAACTCACTAACTATCAATACGCGAAAGAAAACCGAAAAATAATACGGTTCGCGAAAAGCAAAACTCGCTAACTTTCAATACGCGAAAGAAAACCGAAAAATAATACGGTAAAGAATACGGGCGAAAAGGAAAACTCACTAACTTTCAATACGTGAAAGAAAACCGAAAAATAATACGGTAAAGAATACGGGCGAAAAGCAAAACTCACTAACTATCAATACGCGAAAGAAAACCGAAAAATAATACTATAAAGAATACGGGCGAAAAGCAAAACTCACTAACTGTCAATACGCGAAAGAAAACCGAAAAATCATACAGTTCGCGAAAAGCAAAACTCGCTAACTTTCAATACGCGAAAGAAAACCGAAAAATAATACGGTAAAGAATACGGGCGAAAAGCAAAACTCACTAACTATCAATACGCGAAAGAAAACCGAAAAATAATACGGTAAAGAACACGGGCGAAAAGCAAAACTCACTAACTATCAATACGCGAAAGAAAACCGAAAAATAATACGGTTCGCGAAAAGCAAAACTCGCTAACTTTCAATACGCGAAAGAAAACCGAAAAATAATATGGTAAATAATACGGGCGAAAAGCAAAACTCACTAACTTTCAATACGCGAAAGAAAACCGAAAAATAATACGGTAAAGAATACGGGCGAAAAGCAAAACTCACTAACTATCAATACGCGAAAGAAAACCGAAAAATAATACGGTAAAGAATACGGGCGAAAAGCAAAACTCACTAACTATCAATACGCGAAAGAAAACCGAAAAATAATACTATAAAGAATACGGGCGAAAAGCAAAACTCACTAACTATCAATACGCGAAAGAAAACCGAAAAATAATACAGTTCGCGAAAAGCAAAACTCGCTAACTTTCAATACGCGAAAGAAAACCGAAAAATAATACGGTAAAGAATACGGGCGAAAAGCAAAACTCACTAACTATCAATACGCGAAAGAAAACCGAAAAATAATACGGTAAAGAATACGGGCGAAAAGCAAAACTCACTAACTATCAATACGTGAAAGAAAACCGAAAAATAATACGGTAAAGAATACGGGCGAAAAGCAAAACTCACTAACTATCAATACGCGAAAGAAAACCGAAAAATAATACGGTAAAGAATACGGGCGAAAAGCAAAACTCACTAACTATCAATATGCGAAAGAAAACCGAAAAATAATACGGTAAAGAATACGGCCGAAAAGCAAAACTCACTTACTATCAATACGCGAAAGAAAACCGAAAAATAATACGGTAAAGAATACGGGCGAAAAGCAAAACTCACTAACTTTCAATACGCGAAAGAAAACCGAAAAATAATACGGTAAAGAATACGGGCGAAAAGCAAAACTCACTAACTATCAATACGCGAAAGAAAACCGAAAAATAATACGGTTCGCGAAAAGCAAAACTCGCTAACTTTCAATACGCGAAAGAAAACCGAAAAATAATACGGTAAAGAATACGGGCGAAAAGCAAAACTCACTAACTTTCAATACGCGAAAGAAAACCGAAAAATAATACGGTAAAGAATACGGGCGAAAAGCAAAACTCACTAACTATCAATACGCGAAAGAAAACCGAAAAATAATACGGTAAAGAATACGGGCGAAAAGCAAAACTCACTAACTTTCAATACGCGAAAGAAAACCGAAAAATAATACGGTAAAGAATACGGGCGAAAAGCAAAACTCACTAACTATCAATACGCGAAAGAAAACCGAAAAATAATACGGTAAAGAATACGGGCGAAAAGCAAAACTCACTAACTATCAATACGCGAAAGAAAACCGAAAAATAATACGGTAAAGAATACGGGCGAAAAGCAAAACTCACTAACTTTCAATACGCGAAAGAAAACCGTAAAATAATACGGTAAAGAATACGGGCGAAAAGCAAAACTCAATAACTTTCAATACGCGAAAGAAAACCGAAAAATAATACGGTAAAGAATACGGGCGAAAAGCAAAACTCACTTACTATCAATACGCGAAAGAAAACCGAAAAATAATACGGTAAAGAATACGGGCGAAAAGCAAAACTCACTAACTTTCAATACGCGAAAGAAAACCGTAAAATAATACGGTAAAGAATACGGGCGAAAAGCAAAACTCAATAACTTTCAATACGCGAAAGAAAACCGAAAAATAATACGGTAAAGAATACGGGCGAAAAGCAAAACTCACTTACTATCAATATGCGAAAGAAAACCGAAAAATAATACGGTAAAGAATACGGGCGAAAAGCAAAACTCACTGACTATCAATACGCGAAAGAAAACCGAAAAATAATACGGTAAAGAATACGGGCGAAAAGCAAAACTCACTAACTATCAATACGCGAAAGAAAACCGAAAAATAATACGGTAAAGAATACGGGCGAAAAGCAAAACTCACTAACTTTCAATACGCGAAAGAAAACCGAAAAATAATACGGTAAAGAATACGGGCGAAAAGCAAAACTCAATAATTTTCAATACGCGAAAGAAAACCGAAAAATAATACGGTAAAGAATACGGGCGAAAAGCAAAACTCAATAACTTTCAATACGCGAAAGAAAACCGAAAAATAATACGGTAAAGAATACGGGCGAAAAGCAAAACTCACTTACTATCAATACGCGAAAGAAAACCGAAAAATAATACGGTAAAGAATACGGGCGAAAAGCAAAACTCACTAACTATCAATACGCGAAAGAAAACCGAAAAATAATACGGTAAAGAATAGGGGCGAAAAGCAAAACTCACTAACTATCAATACGCGAAAGAAAACCGAAAAATAATACGGTAAAGAATACGGGCGAAAAGCAAAACTCACTAACTATCAATACGCGAAAGAAAACCGAAAAATAATACGGTAAAGAATAGGGGCGAAAAGCAAAACTCACTAACTATCAATACGCGAAAGAAAACCGAAAAATAATACGGTAAAGAATACGGGCGAAAAGCAAAACTCACTAACTTTCAATACGCGAAAGAAAACCGAAAAATAATACGGTAAAGAATACGGGCGAAAAGCAAAACTCAATAACTTTCAATACGCGAAAGAAAACCGAAAAATAATACGGTAAAGAATACGGGCGAAAAGCAAAACTCACTAACTTTCAATACGCGAAAGAAAACCGAAAAATAATACGGTAAAGAATACGGGCGAAAAGCAAAACTCACTAACTATCAATACGCGAAAGAAAACCGAAAAATAATACGGTAAAGAATACGGGCGAAAAGCAAAACTCACTAACTATCAATACGCGAAAGAAAACCGAAAAATAATACGGTAAAGAATAGGGGCGAAAAGCAAAACTCACTAACTATCAATACGCGAAAGAAAACCGAAAAATAATACGGTAAAGAATACGGGCGAAAAGCAAAACTCACTAACTTTCAATACGCGAAAGAAAACCGTAAAATAATACGGTAAAGAATACGGGCGAAAAGCAAAACTCAATAACTTTCAATACGCGAAAGAAAACCGAAAAATAATACGGTAAAGAATACGGGCGAAAAGCAAAACTCACTTACTATCAATACGCGAAAGAAAACCGAAAAATAATACGGTAAAGAATACGGGCGAAAAGCAAAACTCACTAACTATTAATACGCGAAAGAAAACCGAAAAATAATACGGTAAAGAATACGGGCGAAAAGCAAAACTCACTAACTATCAATACGCGAAAGAAAACCGAAAAATAATACGGTAAAGAATACGGGCGAAAAGCAAAACTCACTAACTATCAATACGCGAAAGAAAACCGAAAAATAATACGGTAAAGAATAGGGGCGAAAAGCAAAACTCACTAACTATCAATACGCGAAAGAAAACCGAAAAATAATACGGTAAAGAATACGGGCGAAAAGCAAAACTCACTAACTTTCAATACGCGAAAGAAAACCGAAAAATAATACGGTAAAGAATACGGGCGAAAAGCAAAACTCAATAACTTTCAATACGCGAAAGAAAACCGAAAAATAATATGGTAAAGAATACGGGCGAAAAGCAAAACTCACTAACTTTCAATACGCGAAAGAAAACCGAAAAATAATACGGTAAAGAATACGGGCGAAAAGCAAAACTCACTAACTATCAATACGCGAAAGAAAACCGAAAAATAATACGGTAAAGAATACGGGCGAAAAGCAAAACTCACTAACTTTCAATACGCGAAAGAAAACCGAAAAATAATACGGTAAAGAATACGGGCGAAAAGCAAAACTCACTATTTTTCAATACGCGAAAGAAAACCGAAAAATAATACGGTAAAGAATACGGGCGAAAAGCAAAACTCACTAACTATCAATACGCGAAAGAAAACCGAAAAATAATACGGTAAAGAATACGGGCGAAAAGCAAAACTCACTAACTATCAATACGCGAAAGAAAACCGAAAAATAATACGGTAAAGAATACGGGCGAAAAGCAAAACTCACTAACTATCAATACGCGAAAGAAAACCGAAAAATAATACGGTAAAGAATACGGGCGAAAAGCAAAACTCACTAACTATCAATACGCGAAAGAAAACCGAAAAATAATACGGTTCGCGAAAAGCAAAACTCGCTAACTTTCAATACGCGAAAGAAAACCGAAAAATAATACGGTAAAGAATACGGGCGAAAAGCAAAACTCACTAACTATCAATACGCGAAAGAAAACCGAAAAATAATACGGTTCGCGAAAAGCAAAACTCGCTAACTTTCAATACGCGAAAGAAAACCGAAAAATAATACGGTAAAGAATACGGGCGAAAAGCAAAACTCACTAACTTTCAATACGCGAAAGAAAACCGAAAAATAATACGGTAAAGAATACGGGCGAAAAGCAAAACTCACTAACTATCAATACGCGAAAGAAAACCGAAAAATAATACGGTAAAGAATACGGGCGAAAAGCAAAACTCACTAACTATCAATACGCGAAAGAAAACCGAAAAATAATACGGTAAAGAATACGGGCGAAAAGCAAAACTCACTAACTATCAATACGCGAAAGAAAACCGAAAAATAATACTATAAAGAATACGGGCGAAAAGCAAAACTCACTAACTATCAATACGCGAAAGAAAACCGAAAAATAATACAGTTCGCGAAAAGCAAAACTCACTAACTATCATTACGCGAAAGAAAACCGAAAAATAATACGGTAAAGAATACGGGCGAAAAGCAAAACTCACTAACTTTCAATACGCGAAAGAAAACCGAAAAATAATACGGTAAAGAATACGGGCGAAAAGCAAAACTCACTATTTTTCAATACGCGAAAGAAAACCGAAAAATAATACGGTAAAGAATACGGGCGAAAAGCAAAACTCACTAACTATCAATACGCGAAAGAAAACCGAAAAATAATACGGTAAAGAATACGGGCGAAAAGCAAAACTCACTAACTATCAATACGCGAAAGAAAACCGAAAAATAATACGGTAAAGAATACGGGCGAAAAGCAAAACTCACTAACTATCAATACGCGAAAGAAAACCGAAAAATAATACGGTAAAGAATACGGGCGAAAAGCAAAACTCACTAACTATCAATACGCGAAAGAAAACCGAAAAATAATACGGTTCGCGAAAAGCAAAACTCGCTAACTTTCAATACGCGAAAGAAAACCGAAAAATAATACGGTAAAGAATACGGGCGAAAAGCAAAACTCACTAACTATCAATACGCGAAAGAAAACCGAAAAATAATACGGTTCGCGAAAAGCAAAACTCGCTAACTTTCAATACGCGAAAGAAAACCGAAAAATAATACGGTAAAGAATACGGGCGAAAATCAAAACTCACTAACTATCAATACGCGAAAGAAAACCGAAAAATAATACGGTAAAGAATACGGGCGAAAAGCAAAACTCACCAACTATCAATACGCGAAAGAAAACCGAAAAATAATACGGTAAAGAATACGGGCGAAAAGCAAAACTCACTAACTATCAATACGCGAAAGAATACCAAAAAATAATACGGTTCCCGAAAAGCAAAACTCGCTAACTTTCAATACGCGAAAGAATACCGCTAAATAATAATGTAAAAAAAGGGCGTATAGCAAAACTCGCTAACTTTAGATACGCGAAAGAATACCGAAAAATAATACGGTAAAGAATACGGGCGAAAAGCAAAACTCGCTAACTTTAGATACGCGAAAGAATATCGTAAAATACTACGTTAAAAAATAATTGTTGGCCGGGGGACTATTTAGCGGCTGCGGGAGGGCGAAAACGTAGGGGGACAACCGGAACAGGTTCAAGAGGGCGAGCGAGAGACCGAGAGCGAGAGCAAGTGGGGGAGAAAAGTTACGGGACGGTCGTCGATCGGTCCACGGAAGCCACAAACACACAAACATTGAGGATTATGTAAAAGATAGTTTCAGTGGAACACAACAAAGGTTCTCACAAGGTCGTTTCAAAACAAAGTTAAGGTTAAATGGAAACACACAGAAGGTTATCACATATCTTTTAAAAAATTAATGTTAAAAAGAGCCTTCAAATTTCATTGGACCCAAGGCCCCAAAAATCTTTAAGACGGCCCTGTTGCCAGCACCTCCATCGGAAACTTTTAACCAGAAGTGCGCAAGACTATATTTGGTAGAATTTTCTCCGTGCGGCCCTCATCGATCTATCTTCTATGTTCTATCTATCTAGATTATAAGGAGCGCTTGGTACGATGGTCGTCGTCGTACGTCCGAGCTTTCTGGAATGTTTGCTAAGTCTGTCACGAAGCCAAAGGCGGGGCGGCGTAGAGAAGGCCAGGGCGGGACGGTGAGAGAAGCTGCTGCCTTTCGCTTTGTTAGCGGCTCAACTATAGCCTTTTTAGTGTTGTTGCTAAGTCAGTAAGGGTACCAAAGGCGGGGGGCGAACCGGGCGGAGACAAAGGCGGCACGGGACAAAGATAAACCGGGACTGCCTTTCGCTTTGTCACTGGTGGTGGTTCGACTAGCCTATAGGTAGAGATAGCGAGGCGCCAGAGCCTTCTCCTCCCCCCCCCCTGCCTCTCACGCTGAAGCAATTATAGTCGACCTTGAACCACCGACGTTCGGGCTTTGGATTAGTCACTAAGGAAATCGGGACTGCCTTACCCTATTAAGCCGGCCCAATGGTAAAATTTGCGCGTATGGTCAATGGCTCCTCTTTTTCCACAATATTCTGTGGTCGAGAAAACCTATTAGCTCGGTTTCTCGGAGTCTTTATACTCAGTCAGGGCAGCAGTAGGTAACATTGTCCAATCTGGGAGGAGGAATGCGGCCACCTCTTCGACATTCCCGGCCTTTCCGCCGTTCTGCGAGGTGAGTCGGTCTCACGGTCTCTTCAAATTTTAAGGGCCGAACGTATTTGTTTCTGTTCGTCATGAGGGGGGAGAAAATCTGCTAATGGGTACAGGGGGTTTACAGGGGTACAGGGGGATTTGCGACGAAAGAGAAAGGCAAGTTTGTTGTAATTTTTGCGGGGAAAAAGGGTACCTCGTAATTCTGGCATGAAGAAAAGGGGGAGGGGTGCCTTATTGGGTGTTTAGAAGAGAGATAATTTAGGCGAGTTTTTGAGTTATTTTTGCGAGGGAAAAAGGGTACCCCGGTAATTCTGGCATGGGAAAAGGGGCAGGGGGCCTCACTGGGGTGGAGTGCCTTGAAACACACAACTAGCTGAGGGCCCACCCGTAGGTTGGGCTTCTCGGCTAGTGTCGTATAATGGAATGTCTCAGGTTCCATATCAAGGATGGCTATTTGTGAAGTGTTTTATCACGCAGCGCCTTTAGTTGTTGGTTTAGTTTTGTTTACACAGTTGTTCCATTCGCTTTTCAGTAGCAGTGCCAGGGAGTAAGCAAGATAATTCCACCAAGGGGGTCCAAAAATAATATTCGCTAAACCATTTCGCGGTTAAGTATTTATTTCCTGAAAACAATTAGCTAAAGAAGAGGCCCCAAAATGCTTCTAAACGGCCCAAATTTTAAAAACTTACTTTGCCTACCCTGCTAACACTTTCTGGCAACGCCGCTGCTGCTCTTTGATTATCCAACCAGTGCCAATAGCCGCTTGGATTATTAAATTTAATTATATTTTTTTCTTTTTAAGCGTGCGTTTCGCTTGGAAGGAAAAGCTTTAATTAAACTTAACTATGGCCTTACTTAATTACAACTTATTTTCTGTTAAACGCAGTGTTTCACTAGTTTTGAGTGGATGTACCAAAAATGTATATTAAAAAGCTTAACCTTTTACTGTAAAGCAGTTGTGCAAGATTGGTTAAATATGTGACAAAAACTTTATTCGTTAGTCTCAATAAACAATTTTAAGTTAACAAAAATATTTTTAGTTTACTAAGTAAATAATAACCTGACGCTTTAGGATCGTCGTGTTCCCAGCCCCCCAGGTTTTATTTCAGAGGAGGCCCAAGCGCCCTCTGGCCCCAGGATCGTCGCCGCTGCTTGATTCCAGATTCAAGGGAAATTCTCACTACGCTACTTGTTTGGGCGTACGCGACTTCTTGTTTGTCTTATATCATAATTGTTTTTAACGCTTATCAATCAGATATTAGCATTTCTTAATCAATATTACATTTTTTAAATTCTGTATAAAAACCTTTGTAAATCTCAAAAAGGCGTCAGTTTGATTCCTGTTCGTCTCCTGTAAATATGATTTTAAATTAAAAGTTTGCATTTCATGAACCGTCGTTTATTCTGTTGACATCTATCAGGAACATATTTTTGGTCCGTCAAGCCGGATACAGTCGCGGTAATTAGTTGAGGTTTCCAATTCCTTGCCGTTACCAGTATCGAGTCTTCGTGGGAAGTAGTGTCACCATTCAGAGTCCGATTCAAGTGCGTAACTTCCATTATCAATCGGTATGGATCATCATACAGCTCGCAGACGATCGATCAAGGGTCAGATTACCAGGTTCGAGGCGGTCATCACGAATCATGCCACCATGCCCATCACACCAGTCGCAGTGGCAACGTACAAAAAGAAAGCCTATGCATTAGCCGCCGATTTGGAAACAGTTCAACAGTACATCAGTACCAACTGCCCAGTAGATGACTTCAATGCGCACGAAGCAGAGTACAATGCTCTCGTCACCCGTATGGAAAACATAGTTATATTCTTCGACACGCTCAATATTCAAGTGCCAACCGTACCAAGTAGTCTACCGACAGCTGATATTAAGCTACCGAAACTAGAGCTTCCAGTCTTCGGAGGAAACTACATAGACTGGTTCCCGTTCCATGACCTCTTTACAGCCACGGTTCATAACAATGGAACTCTATCAAGTGCCCAGAAGTTTCAGTACCTCAAAACATCTCTACGCGGTGAGGCAGCTATGCTTATCCACGCGATCCCAGTCACGGATGGAAACTACGCCGAGGCATGGGATATTCTTCTCAATCGGTTCAACAACACTCGAGAGATCGTTAACGCTCACATCAAACGGCTACTTAATCAAGCTTCTGTCAGTGACGAATCAGCAGCTTCGCTAAGACGCTTGATTGACACGACGGCAGAGTGTATTCGCTCTCTGAAAGTTCTGCAAGAGCCCGTCCAACACTGGAATGCCATACTCATTTATGTAATTGGAGAAAAACTCAATAACGAGTCTAGAAGACAATGGGAGCTATCGCTGACAAGTACTACGAGACCTACGTATGAGGAATTAACCACGTTTCTCGAACAGAGAGCTCGAGCCTTAGCCGCTTCCCAATCCACATCGAGAGAAACCAGAAGCAAGCAAGCATCAACGCCATTTCCCAGGAAATATCCGGTATCACATCACGGTTCCATACGAGACAACGCATGCTCGATCTGCACTGACTCGCACCCCACATTCAAATGCCCATCCTTGCTGAAGGCTACGCATGAAGCTCGATGGAATTTAGTCAAATCGCACTCGCTTTGCTTCAACTGCCTAAGAAACGACCACGTCAGCCACGACTGCAAATCCGGTAATTGTCGAAAATGCAAGGCGAGGCATAACACTATTTTGCATCAAGATTCGCAAGAGATGGACTCCACGTCCCGTGAAAACTCGAGAAGCGAAGTCCTTGCACATGTATCCCGCCAGCATATCGAGCCTTCTCAAGTTATACTGCCGACAGCAATCATTCAGGTCCGGGGTGGTAACGGTTCCATCTGGCCAAGTAGAGCGCTGATCGACTCTGGCTCGCAAGCGAGTTTTATTTCCGAACAGTTCATGCAAAAGTTACAAGTCAGACGAACTCATCAGACCCTGACGATAGGTGGAATTGGTGCGACCAGTCTCAGCCAATCTAGAGGAGGCGCAACGCTGTCCATCAGTTCCAGTAGCGATCCCACCTTCAAGGAAACAATTGAAGTCCTGATCCTTAAAGACGTCACGGAAAGGCTTCCGAATTTCGCCGTCAATACTCGTAACTGGTCGCGCATCAAGCAACTACAACTTGCAGATCCAACGTTCAACATTCCAGGCTCAGTCGATATACTGCTTGGAGCAAACGTTTTCCTAGACCTCATTCGAGATGGTAAACTAATGAGAAGATCTGGAGTACCTGGAGCGTTCAAGACCGTCTTTGGTTGGGTGGTAGCGGGTACCACCGGAACCCAAGACCGGAACAGTACCACATCGTCAATTAAAGTTCATCATTGCCAGCTTGAAACCCAACTCGCCAGGTTCTGGGAAATCGAAGAACTAGCAGATCAGTCCAATTTCACATCTACCGAGATCCAGTGCGAACAGAAGTTTGAAGACGCATTCAGCCGAAACGCTAGTGGACGGTTCGTTGTCAGACTTCCAATCAAGGAGGGTCCCGAGCCGCTCGGTGAAACTAGGAGTATAGCATTACGAAGATTCAAATACGTCGAACGCCGTTTAGAAGCTAATCCGTTGAACTACGAGAAATACCGAAGATTCATGGAAGGATATATCCAGTTGCGTCACATGAAGCTCGTTTCCACTGAAAGCAGACTCGCAGATAACACCTACTATTTACCGCACCATGCAGTCTTCAAGGAATCAAGTTCGACAACAAAACTAAGAGTCGTATTTGACGGGTCCTCTAAAACCTCCAACGGAGTCTCTTTGAACAACATCCTCCTCGTAGGTCCAAAACTACAGTTAGATCTCGTAAACCTACTCATCAGATTTCGAAGCCACGCAGTCGCACTAATGGCCGATATCGATAAAATGTATCGCCAAATCTTAATTCACAACGAGGACCTCCGCTACCAACGAATACTATGGAGACATCGAAAGGAAGATCCGATCGAAGATTATCAACTACGTACGGTGACATACGGGACAGCGTCAGCACCCTATTTGGCTACTAAGGTCTTACAACAGTTATCTAAAGACGTAGAGTCCAAGTATCCGTTGGCTTCTCAAGTCCTCAAGGACGATTTCTACATGGACGATCTCCTTTCAGGCGCAACCAATACAATCAGCGCCATAAAACTACAACAACAGCTCAATCAAGCCACGAGCGAAGCAGGACTTCCATTGCGGAAATGGGCGTCAAACGATCCAGGCGTCATGGAAATAATACCTTTGGAGCAGAGGGAAATCCTGGTTCCCTTAAATATCAACAACGCCGAATCAATCCCAACCTTGGGCCTACAATG
The DNA here is from genome assembly GCF_980474605.1 of Leiobunum rupestre. Taxonomy (NCBI): domain Eukaryota; kingdom Metazoa; phylum Arthropoda; class Arachnida; order Opiliones; family Sclerosomatidae; genus Leiobunum; species Leiobunum rupestre. The sequence goes on along the minus strand of NC_143388.1, from coordinate 52,153,728 downwards.
GACACCGGCAATAGACGTCCTCTCATTTGTTCTTGCATCACCGAATTCCAGAGAAGTCGTTACTAAACGCACCATCCTGTCTGATACCGCCAAGGTTTTCGATCCCTTAGGTCTCTTGTCTCCAATCCTGATCCGAGCGAAAATCCTGCTGCAAGAGATGTGGCAAATCAAGGTTACCTGGGATGAAGAGTTACCATCGACGATCGTTCACAAATGGCATACCTTCCGAAAAGATCTAACCGGCATTGAAGATATCCGAATCCAGCGCTTCATCAGTCAACCTCAAGCCTCAAACTTGAGCTTACATGGCTTCTGCGATGCGTCGGAAAAGGCGTATGCGGCGGCGGTTTATTTGAAAACTATTGATGAAGCCGGACTGGTCTCGGTTCAATTGATCGTCGCCAAGACCAGAATTAATCCTCTTCGACAAATTACGTTACCTAGACTAGAACTATGCGCTACAGTCCTTCTCGCACGACTTATCACACTCGTACAACAGTCTCTACGAAGCACCATATCAGAAGTTCATGGATGGAGCGACAGTCGCATCGTACTGTCCTGGCTGGCCTCACATCCTCAACGATGGAAGACATTCATCGCAAACCGGGTGTCAGAAGTTCAAAACATACGACCCGTTATCCAGTGGCATCACGTTTCGGGTAAACTCAACCCCGCGGATTGTGCCTCACGTGGCATTGACGCCAAGGAACTTCTAACGCACCCTCTATGGTGGCATGGTCCAAACTGGCTACAAACTGAACCAATCAACACCGATGAATCACCCATTAAAGAGTATCCCGAATGCAGAATTGAGGAGCGAATCAAACCAGTCATCGCTGTGCATTCCAAGAGCGATACCAGTCTCATAGAACGATATTCATCATTAACGAAGCTCCTTCACGTTACCGGGTACATTCAACGTTATCTTCGCAACAGCCGAACCTTGCCGGAATCAAGAGAACTGGGCCCGTTAACGAAGGAAGAGAACGATCGCGCATTCAATCATTGGATAAAAGTCACCCAATCGGCTCACTTCGGAGCAGAAATCCGACAACTGGAAGATAAAAAACCTCTACCAACAAAAAGCAAAATTCTGGGGCTGACACCATTCTTGGACGCAGCTGGTGTCCTTAGAGTTGGCGGACGAATCCGACATGCGAAAATCTCTATCGATCAAATTCACCCAGTCATCCTGCCTCGAAAAAGTACATTCACTGATCTCATCATCAACAACGAACATGCCAAAACACTACATGGAGGGCCGCAACTAATGATGGCGTCCTTACAATCGAAGTTCTGGATCATAGGGCTTCGTGATGCTGTTCGCTTTCATGTCCGAAGGTGTTTGAGATGTGTCCGACAACAGGCAAAAACCATCACTCAACTTATGGGCAATCTACCAGCTCCTAGAGTTAACCCCGGACGAGCGTTCCTCAAAAGTGGAGTCGACTACGCCGGTCCGTTCAATCTGAAAGTCATGAAGGGACAAGGATGCCGATCATTCAAAGGCTATATCGCCATATTCGCCTGTTTCTCGACCCGTGCATTGCACCTCGAACTGGTCAGTGACATGACTACTATTGCGTTTTTGGCAGCCTTCAAACGCTTCGTCTCCCGTCGAGGCAAATGCACCGACGTCTATAGCGATTGCGGGACGAACTTCGTTGGAGCCAACAAGGAACTTAAGGAATTTACCCGAATTGTCTCAACTAACACCAAAGACAAGACCATAGCGCAATGGATGAGCGACGAAGGAACCATCTGGCATTTCAATCCCCCGGCAGCTCCGCATTTTAGTGGCCTCTGGGAAGCGGGCGTGAAATCAGTGAAATATCACCTGAAGAGAGTCATCGGGGAGACACGACTGACGTTCGAAGAGATGCAGACACTACTATGTCAAGTAGAAGCATGTCTTAACTCCCGTCCCCTGACTCCAATGACATCAGATCCAGCCGACTTAGCAGTCTTGACACCAGGACATTTTCTGATTGGGGACTCCTTGACGTCCATACCAGAACCCGATTTCACTTCAACCAACATCAACCGTCTCTCCCGATGGCAGCTCGGACAACAGATATTACAACACTTTTGGCGACGTTGGCAAGCCGAGTACCTGTCACGACTCCAACAACGTCCAAAATGGACGAAGAGTACTCGCAATCTAGAAATCGGAGATTTGGTACTACTTAAGGAGGAGTTACCGCCAACCAAATGGAAGATGGCCAGAATCATTAAAATCCATCCAGGGGCCGATCAACTTGTTCGCGTCGTCACGGTCAAGACTACGGACAGGGAATTGCAACGACCGGTCACCAAACTGTGTCAACTTCCGTTGGAGCCTTAACTTCAAAATTCACATTTTAAGGTGGGCGGGATGTTTGGGCGTACGCGACTTCTTGTTTGTCTTATATCATAATTGTTTTTAACGCTTATCAATCAGATATTAGCATTTCTTAATCAATATTACATTTTTTAAATTCTGTATAAAAACCTTTGTAAATCTCAAAAAGGCGCCAGTTTGATTCCTGTTCGTCTCCTGTAAATATGATTTTAAATTAAAAGTTTGCATTTCATGAACCGTCGTTTATTCTGTTGACATCTATCACGAACACTACTAGAAAAATCACAATCGGCAATCGACATAAAATGTAATAAAAATCGCGAGTTCGAACACTCGCTAGAATTCTTTGCATTTTTGTTCTTTAAAGGAAACCATGGTCTTACTTATTTGAATCAAATTTCTGAGTCTGAATCCATTACTACTGTTAGTTCTATCTCGCATCTCGAGTGCGATTTGAAACCCCTTAGAGTTCAGCTATCTGTCGCAACATTTGAAGCTTTGAGTAATCGAAAAATTTCGATTCGCGATTTTGAAACAAAGCGTGTAAAACTGAGCCGATCGTAATTACAAAACTGATTTGCCTATCATTTCTTGGGAGATATCACGTTCGTGAAAAAGATTAATAGATTTGAGAATATTCTGCATCGAAATTGTGATTCTAATCGAAGCTTTAAAGCTGGATTATAAAAGTGATTAATAATTCGATTTTTACTTTAGCCAATAGTATGGCTAGTTTAACGATTTGAAATTACATTTTGTGAATATATACGTTCCAATTTGTAATATAAAACCAATAGAAGGAAACAAATCACGATTTTGCCCACCTATGCCAGCGGCGCGCCACTGACGTGGTTGTATACAGGACACTCATACCTATCGAATGGAACCCTAGCCAAATTCCTATCAGGTATAGTTGAAGAGCATTTCAGGTGTAGTTGAAGAGTATTTGAGATTTCGAAGAAGCCGTTACGCGATTGTAATTTTCCTACTTATGCGAAAAAAAAATTCTATGACCATACTTCATATTTCTAATTCTTTACTTTATACTTGGAAACCTCATACTTTATATTTGTAAATTCTATACTTTATATTTGTGAATTCTATACTTTATATTTGTAAATTCTATACTTCATATTTGTAAATTCTATACTTTATATTTGTAAATTCTATACTTTATATTTGTAAATTCTATACTTTATATTTGTAAATTCTATACTTTATATTTGTAAATTCTATACTTTATATTTGTAAATTCTATACTTTATATTTGTAAATTCTATACTTTATATTTGTAAATTCTATACTTTATATTTGTAAATTCTATACTTTATATTTGTAAATTCTATACTTTATATTTGTAAATTCTATACTTTATACTTGTAAATTCTATACTTTATATTTCTAAATTTTATACTTTATATTTGTAAATTCTATACTTTATATTTGTAAATTCTAAACTTTATATTTGTAAATTCTAAACTTTATATTTGTAAATTCTAAACTTTATATTTGTAAATTCTTTACTTTATATAAAAGTTTATAATCTATATTTGTTAATTTCATACTTCATATAAAAGTTTATAATATATATTTGTTAATTCCATACTATATGTTAACCGTTCATAAGCTATATATTTGTGTATATTCTATTTTATTTTTCATATTCCGATTCTTCCGGTTTGGCGCCCCATTTAAGCCCTTCAAGCTACGCGAGACAAAATAGGAAATGGGTGAAAACTCGGAACTACTCCTTCTGCGTTGAGTTTGCAAGTTCTCTCCCCACAGGTTTAAGAGATTTTCCCCGAGCTCTTCGATGACTTAGGCTTAGATGGTGCCTTGGGTATTAGCCTAGCTGATAATTATATAAAAAAAACATCTAAATAATAATAATAATAATCAGCTAGGCTTTTACAAAAGGTACCACATTAGACCCAAGTCATCTAGCGCCTTATAATGCCTTTAAGAGGTGACCGGGTTACAATGCGTAAGACGGTGGTGGCAAGACCCTTTACGCCACGCGAGGCAACATATTTTCTGTGGAATTTTGTTTTAAAAGCCATCAAAATGCAACATAAATACTCAGATAAAAAATAAAAAAATCTTATTATTTATTGGAGATTGTTGCTTTGTAAAGAGAGTCTCGCGTAATAACTTTAATACCTGTCCCTGGATAACAGTACTATTTAGAATAGAATAGAATATAATAACCACCGTTTTGGCCAAATTGAAAAATAGCCCCACCACCCTTTTTTATTATTATTTTTTATTCGAAAGAGGGAAACTTGTGGCTTATATTGGCGACTGACGGCGCCACGCACTCACTTCGCTCGAGCGACCTTGAGGACAGTACCTAGCCAAACGCACCTAGTGCTGTCCAACCCCATTTAAAACTAATGGTAAAACAGAACCAGGGGCGTACCGAAGAGAGTACGTTTGGGGGGGAGGTAAGTGAAATTTGCCAAGTAAAAAACAAAGTTTGTCAAGTCGTCCAAGTTTGGATTGTTACGGTAGATTTCAATTTAAATGTTTTATTAAAATTATAATCGGTGGTGCCATCCGCTGTTAGCGGCGGGAACTTGTTGAAGATAAGAAACGTTATCGGCTTTTACCCGTTTCGTTTTTTAACAGGTTAAAATTGTTAAATGTAAATAAGATATTCTTTTTTAATTATTGCTAATCTTGTTTACTATTTTTTAACCTTTTATATATATATATCCGCTCAAAAGCGTTTATAGTCGCATTATATTCTGTCTTACCATCTTGTACAGTATTCACTCTTAATATGTTTCAATTAATAAACGTTTGTTATTTTAATTAATGTATTATGACTCGTTACTAGTTTCGTCAGTTTAGTGTAGTGTAGGCTTTGCTGTTAACATTGGTGTTTAGAAACTCCAATAGGTTATGGGCCCAGCACGCTCCCACTGCGCCACAGCAACACTGATGAACAAGTCTACTGCTTGCTGAATCCGGTATCCTGGTCCCAGTTACCATCACAGTAATCCGTATCCTGGTCAACAGTTCCCGAAAGCCACCATGGATAGCCTACTTCGCCAAGACGTTGAAAAGCTGTCTGGTCCGGAGAACTGGAGGAGTTGGAAACGACAAATAGTCGACATCCTCAACGTACGAGACGTTTACGAGATATTGACTGGTGAATGGGTTGAACCCGCGGGGCCGTTATTATCAGCAACAGCAGAAGAGAAGTCTGAATACACCTTAAACAAGAAAAAATTCCGGGTGGCATTCAGTACAGTCCGGTGTATCATCTGGTCAGCCTTGTCCAAGAAGGTCCAAAACATGATTACCAATTGCGAGACACCAAAGGAGATGTGGGACAAGCTACTTGAAATTTTCGAGCAGAAGTCGTCCAACCGTCTGCGTAAACTTCTGGCGCAACTTATGCGAACTACGAAGTCCCCAGACGTCGACATGGCCACCCACATTGCCCAGATGTGTTCTCTCTGGACAGACATCTTGTCAACGGCACAGACAGAGAAGAACGTAACATTCGACGACTACATCCTGATTGCCTGCATCTTCGAGTCCCTACCTCAGGATGAGTATCGAGAATTCGCTATGCTCTGGGACACGCTGCTAACCGAAAAACAGACGGTCGGAGAGTTGGAACGTTTATTGATTGGCCGTGCAAGTCGAGAAGGTGACTTTTTCAGAGATTCCTCTGGTCTGATGGCGAAACGCAATGCCGCAAGTCATCGCGGTCACTCATCAAACGAGACGAAAGGCATGGGACGTAAGCCAAAATGCACCAATTGCCGAAAGTTTGGTCACATAGCAGAAGACTGTCGAGGACAAAGGAAAACTCCCAGAAGGACGAGCGTTGACGAAAGTAATCGCACCAGCATTGGGGGTCTGATCGCAGCAAACGGTCTCGTTGCTTGCTCATCGTCTGAAGCAGCATGGTACTTTGACTCGGGTGCTACACAGCATATCACGAACGACGCCACAAAGTTCCTAAACTTCCGCAAGTTCGCTACTCCAGCGACTCTTCAGATTGGAAACAAGACGCAGATGACAGCGGATGGTGAAGGAGACATAAGGATTCAGTTCCGGATCGGAAAGAAACTCTATTAAGAGGTAGTCCACAATGTCTGGCACATCCATGACTTTGCCTGCAATGTTTTCTCGCTAAAAAGCGCAATGAAGAGAAACAAGAATCTGGAGTTCAAGGTCACAGCAAATTCTTGCGGTCTCTATGAAGTTGTCGGAGGCAAAAGGAACCTCTGTGTACCTGGCAAGGTCGAGAGTCTGTATCGTCTGGATATTAAAGTCATGCAGCCATCATGCTCCGCTCACATCGCAGCAGATCCGAGAAATGACCGGAAAGCAGATCTCCAAGTCTGGCATGAACGCATGGGTCATCAGGATAAACGGCATGTAGCAGCGACGTTACGGAGACTCGGATACGAAGTTCTAAACCAGACGTCTGAGAAGCTCTGTGAAGGGTGCATCTACGGCAAGATGACTAGGCACAGTTTCGGCACTCGTTTGGAGAAAGCTACGAAACCAGGTGAAAGGATCCATTCAGAGCTCTGGGGACCATCACCAACACCGTCCATGAAAGGGAAGAAATACTACCTCCTATTCAAAGACGAGTATTCCAGTGTTCGAGCCGTATATTTCCTAACGAAGAAATCCGAAGTCGTCAATTGTTTCAAAGATTTCCTTGCCTTTTTCCGAACCCGCAATCACACAGTACAAGAGCTGGTCACGGATAATGGAACTGAATATGTCAACGAAGAGTTCCGTCAATGGACGTCTCAAGAAGGGTTACATCACCGCAAGTCCATGCCATACACGCCTGAACAGAACGGGGTCGCTGAACGAGAAAATCGTACGATCATGGAGTCTGTAAGGGCCATGTTGCATTCCAGATCGGACTTACCACCGAAACTCTGGGCTGAAGACGGCTGTGTTCACCGCTATGTCCTGAACCGAACAGCACCTGCATGCATTGCTGGGAAGACGCCGTTTGAATTGTGGACAGGAAAGACAAACCCATCGATCCAGCATCTGCGTGTCTTTGGCACTGAGTGCTTTGTCCACATACCAAAAGAGAAGCGGAAGAAGCTGTCTCGGAAGGCGTATAAAGGTTTCCTTGTTGGCTATGAAGACAATGCAGACGGATAACGAGTATATGTTCCAGAGCTGGATGATGTACTAAGATCTCGATGTCAAATTCAATCCCGAGACGTGCGTTCCTGATTCCTGGATTCCTGTCTCTGGGGAGTCCTCCAGCCAGGGCGAGCAATCGACCGACGATTTCGTTTGCGAAAACCAGCCTACCAGAGCCACCAACTCATCAAAAGACGGACCAACCAGAGCCACTAATGTAACATCGGGCATGCCAACCAGAGCTGCCGACTACTCAAATAACGAGACAACCAAATCCGTCGAAGCGTCGGAAGACGTGGCTACCGGACACAATGAGGCAACAGTCTCTGACGAAATGTCAGACAACCGCTCTGAGAAGAGTGGTCCGGTACTCAGAGATCGTTCAACGCTCAAGAGAGTTCAGCTATGCCATACCTGTCGTTCAGGAAATAAAGCTTTCCTGATCTGTGATACTCTACCACAGACTGCAAGATAAGCTCGTTCATGCAGCGAATCCATAGAATGGCAGAAGGCAATGTCAGATGAGCTTTCAGCAATGAAGAAACACGATGTCTACGAGATGGTCGATCCTCCGCCTGGTCGGAAAATCGTCTGAAATCGTTGGATTTTTCGTACGAAGAATGATGAAGATGGTACTGTCGTCAAATATAAAGCCCGACTCGTAGCAAAAGGCTACACGCAACGAGAAGGTATCGACTACGACGAGACTTTAGCACCAGTTGCTCGCTTCGAGACGCTACGAATTTTTCTCAGTCTGGTCGCCAAGAAAAATCTTTCTCTCAGACAATTTGACGTAAAGACCGCATTTCTTCATGGAAAACTATTCGAAGAAATTTACCTGCACCAACCCGAAGGTTTCGACGACAGTAGCGGACGAGTCTGGAAGTTACGGAAAAGTCTGTACGGTCTCAAGCAATCTCCACGATGCTGGAACGAGCGAATCGACAAGTTCCTACGTAACCATGGTTTCAAAAGTGCTGATGGAGATCGATGCTTATATATCCTGTCAACCAACGACGTTTTCTTGGTCCTTATCCTGTACGTTGATGATGGTCTGATCGCTGGAAGTACAATCAAAGCGGTAGACGAGTTCCTCCTAAATTTCTGTGACGAATTCGAAATCCTCACAGGAAGAGCGTCAACCTACCTTGGCCGGAAAATCGATACGTTGAAAGATGGATCCATATTTATACACCAGAGCGCCTATGTCGAAAAAGTCTTAGAGAGGTTCAACATGCAAGACTGCAAACCAGTAAAAACTCCCACCGTCAATTCAGACACGACCGATCAGAGCCAAGAGAGTTGAGAGTCAACAACCATGTATGCCTCAGCCATTGGAAGTCTCAGATACGCAGCCACAGGAACACGACCTGACATAGAATACGCTGTAAATCGAGCATCTCAAGCCATGGCCAATCCCACAGTCGCTGACTGGAACTGGGTTAAAAGAATCTTTCGATATCTCAGAGGGACCACAACACTTGGTCTCCTATTCAAGACAGGCGACTCCATGACGACCAACCCTTACAGCGACGCTGACTATGCTGGCTGCGAAAAGACGAGACGTTCAACGTCTGGAGTACTATGCCTAATCGGTACAACTCCAGTCATTTGGGCGAGCAGAAAGCAACAATCCGTTGCCCATACAACCACAGAGGCCGAGCTGGTAGCTTCTACCGAAGTAGTGAAGGATGTCGTCTGGATTGAACGCATTAAATCATTCCTGGGTGTCGTAGACGATAATGTCCCGACACTACGAGTCGACAACGCAGGAGCCATCAAACTCATAAAAAATCCAGAGTTTCATCGCCGAACGAAACACATAAGTATTCGTCAATACTACGTTCGTGAACTGGTTGAAGAGGGCATCATCAACGTCATGTATGTCCCAAGTGAAGAACAACTAGCGGACATATTCACCAAGTCTCTGTCCGCAGAAGTCTTCATTCGTCTTCGTCAAAAACTCAACCTACGTTACCATGAAAAAGTCTTCATCGAGGGCGAGTGTTGAAGATAAGAAACGTTATCGGCTTTTTCCCGTTTCGTTTTTTAACAGGTTAAAATTGTTAAATGTAAATAAGATATTCTTTTTTAATTATTGCTAATCTTGTTTACTATTTTTTAACCTTTTATATATATATATCCGCTCAACAGCGTTTATAGTCGCATTATATTCTGTCATACCATCTTGTACAGTATTCACTCTTAATGTTTTAATTAATAAACGTTTATTTTAATTAATGTATTATGACTCGTTACTAGTTTCGTCAGTTTAGTGTAGTGTAGGCTTTGCTGTTAACATTGGTGTTTAGAAACTCCAATAGAACTATATACTATACAAAGTGATATATGGCGCCACCCGTATAATGATTTGTTTCGCGAAACCACGACTACCGAACGCGCCTATGTCATTCTAGCGGTACTATTCCCAATTCAATGGCTAAAACGGCTCGGCGTCTAGTTAAAGAGAGTATGCAAATGCTTCACTCACTATATATATATAAAGCGAGATACTCGAAGAAGAAAAAAGAGATTGAACAATGCTACAGCAATTTAAAAATCCCATAAAACCCGCTTACTATTTTATCGTCGTGTATCCCGCTTTAGTAAAAATAGATAGTTTAACTGAACTGCTTTGAATAACTGGAATTATTAATACCCAAATATAACAAACAATTCAAACACTTATTAATGAAATATTAACGTAAGAACAACCGACACTTATCACACGTTATCTTTACCCAACGCAACTTTAGGCATATTGGCTTGTAAAATTTTCACTTTCCTAAAGAATAGCACTATAATATTCACGACTTACCTAATTTACCCGAAGTAAAACAAACCTGTAACATCTCCTATAGAAATTAAAACTAGGTATTTTTATAAATTTTATACAGATTGCCAAATTTAACGGAGAAAATTAACACTAAAATAATAACGAACAACCGATATTCTCTATCACGCCTTTGAATTTTATAAGGTGCTGTAGGAAAAATGACTTTAAAACGCTTTTACCACAAGGCTGAACTAAAGTTCCGATACACTAGCTGCCTAGCGTAGAAATCAGGTCTTGTAAGTTATACATAAGGAGAAGCAGCTACATAGAAATCTCAAACATAGTTAATGACTTTAGGGAAGTAAATTGCTGGGAAATTCTAAATGATTTGTTGCAACTTCCTTTACAATCGATTTAGTAGATTTTTAATTAACTAACATGTTTCATAATTTTCATTTTGCCAAGTCCACCTCGATTTGCCAACTCTACAAAGCTTTGGGGGGAGCCTCCCCCGGTCCCCCACCAAAGGTACGTCCCTGAACAGAACTGTACCCGCCTAACCTCGAGTAACGCGAACTAAAGCCAAAGCATGCTGTAAAACGTAAGTTTTTCGTAAACTTAATTTAGTTAAAAGAAATATTTCCGCCCCGAAATATTAATTGTATAACAAAGAGGAAGGGGGGAAAATTAGTTGCTACTAGTTTGGGTAAGATTCATTTGCGGGGGCCATTCTAGACTTCACCCACCGTTTGTTAGTTCACCGAACTGATTTTTGTATAATACTTGTCCTTTTTGTAAAATTGGGGCTACGATACGTTTACCTGACATTCGATCGATATAAATGTGATAAATAACAGGATAATGAAATCAATGGTCTTGAGAAAACACATTTTGCTATAGTCAAAATTATTTTAATAGACTTTCTAAAACGCTTTGAGGTTTTTAGTACAATACCTGGTTAAATGAGCCTCAATTGCGATCCCCAGAACTGGTTATGAAAATACAACGCTTAAGTTGAATTTAGCACCTTTGTACAAACGTTAATAATTAAGAAACCAGTCTTCGAAGACTTGTTTCTTTTATTGTTATTTACCGTTTCCGAAAATCCGAACTAAGGCAAGCCGCTTGGCCCACAATGACCTCTGTCCCTCTCACGGCTCTCTGTCTCCTCCTTCACTTCCTTCTCTATGAACGAATCTTCCCCTGTTGTCTTTCCCCTGCTAGGCGATACGAGGAACCGTCGTTTTTTACGGGTGCCGTTAAAAATATTGGAATCTTTTTAAATCAATGATTATGCACTTCAAAATAAACCTAATTAAATTGAAAGATAAAAAGTCACTTGTTTGGGACGGCATGTTGTCAGAATTTATAGCCCGGTGTACCGGTAAGAAAAGAACCACACCACCGGAGGCCTATCATCAGAATGCCCTACGCCAGCGTCCACAAGCCCGGATAGGTGACAAAACCAGCATGGGTAGCAGAACCCCACTACTGACGGTCACACCCTCGACGCAAGCCGCTCAACCCAGCAGAAGGTGCAACAATGGGACGACCAGCCCGCCACTTCGCACACAGCAGTGGGATAGAGAACGGATGCTCTAGCAACTCCGGCCGACACCCCACCTACAAAGGCAGGGAGCCAAGCCCTTTGGAGAGAGCTCCTAAAGGGGAACCGGCGGGCACACAGCAGCCCGCATAACCCGGCACAGCTGGCACCGGAGATCCCGGTGGGAGCCCAAAAGGCCGGGAGATGGGTCCGCCGTGCCCTCATACGGAGGCCCGCAGCCCCACAGCAGGCTACTCAAACCGCCGAGGCGGCCAGTTTGCCCGGCTCCTCTCCATTAGCCTGGGCCGAAGCCCAGTATCCAGCCCACACCTGACCGAAGTCGGAGGTCGGAGATAGGACCCTTTGGACGGAGCTAACATCTCTCAGTGCGCCACCGCCCATACGGGTTACAAGAGCCGGACCCCGACTCCCCGGTAAAGCCACCAGTTATTGCACACTCCGACCCCTTGAGGGCCTTGTTTGGGACGGCAGGAATCCACTGGTGGTGTCCGATTTTGATTACTATAAGTACTTTTATCTCTAGATTCCGCTAATTAAATGAGTGAAGGTTTCAGAGCCGAAATATTAGTTATATTTAATGATTTTCTAATTAAAACTAACTTTAATTGACTCCTTCAACCGGACAATCTAAGCTTGACACTAGCGCTGTTTTAGAGTTGTCTATTGTCAAAATTATAGAAAATGAATGTGAATGGCCAAAAAATAATTAACAATGTACATACCTGAATCTATACTTGAAGCTACTGGTCTTTTAATCCAAAATTGGGTTTTAAAAAAATCATCATTTAGATGTTTTGTACACAAAAATGTGTCATAGTTCACATTATTACCAAAAAAACCAGGTTTATAATTAGATAAGCAATTTACCCACTGGCTACATTCTAGTGGTATCCGCTTAGGTTTGGGAAAGCCACAAAACCCACTTCATACATGTGTGGTTTATGAATATATCTGCTGTCACTATTACACTTTGGAAAAACGCAGTGTTTAACTTTACCCATTTTAAAATCGCCAAAAATTTTCATTAAAAAATTAGTCGGAATTCAAACTACAACCGCCGAAATACAAAAACCGCCATTTTTTGCAAAGAAAAGAAAAGCTTTTCAAAACGATAAATGGCGCGAGAATTTGTCCCCAAATTTAGTCCCCCCCCCCCGCCCTATTTTCTTCCCCTTCTGAAATTTTCTCCTGTTTCTTCGGATGAATTTTTGCGTAGTTCGCGTGAAGGTGCGAAAAGCATGTCCTTGATTTATCATTTCTTAGCCCATGGTTCACTCAAGCTTTGCTTCACAGTCGGAGCAATGAAACTCGAAACGAAAAGGGCCCCCTAACTTCCAGCCCTCCTTCCCCCTCAGTTGCGGGGTCTTCCGCACCACCGCTATACCATTGCCTCGGTGACGGTTTATCTGGGTCCGCAACACGTTTCGTAAATTTAAAATGACGTCAAGCAAAACGAAATACCTGACTTTGGAAAATTCAATTAAGAATTCTCGAGTGCACGTGTTACATTAGGCTGGCATATTACTTAATAGTTCTAATTACTTTTAACTTTCTTTTACAGTACTTTAATTGTAATAAAAAGCTGTTTATTTTAATTAAGGATTTTTAGACTCGCTTGAATTTGGCTTTCAACTAGCGAAATAGTTTGAACGGTGTATCCGATTGCAATAAGAGACCTATGATCTTTATCTGTGGTTAATCGTATTTTGTCGATGAATAATCCGACGCGGCTAAACATATGCAAATCGATAAATTTCATTATTATTTTAAGTAAAAATGTGCAATGTAGAAAATATTATTTTATAAAAAATATAGACTTATCTGATAGATAAGGTATAAGCGAAGTTTTTTTATCCGTAAATACGTATCTGTTGTTATTTTAATTGTCATATTATTTATAGATAATATAACTCAAAGGGCGTTTATCCAAACGGATAAAACTATTTTAAGGAACCTAAAAACTGTTACACATTTAAAAATATATTCGTTTGTTCGTTAGGCGAAATTAAAGATAGAGGTACTTTGTTTTTCGGATAACCATCCGTGAATAAATTGTCAAAAATTCAACGAATAACTCATGAATATGATTAACCGATTCCGAGCACTAAGCTCGATCCGACATATTAGTAGAAGCCGGTCATCGCAGAATGCAGTCTGAGTTTGACATGGACCACCCTACGCTCTAGTTAATCTTCAATATGATACGAACTGTTCAAGCTGGAAGAGACAAAAACTGCGAAAATTTTCATTCGTGGCGAAGAACTTCCAAAAAAAATGGAAAATATTTTAAAACGGATGAAAAAGTAAAAAAATTGGTCATGACTACGGAAGTAGAATACATGTCGAATACTTAAAGACCCATAAGATGGCGAATTTCCACCCCTCTCATCCTGTACTTATGTTTTTGATGGGTTCGACAACTCGCTTGACGGGTTTGACAGATTGAGTGATGCTTAATATCGATATTCTACTCAAAAAAAGTCTGCGCCGTTGGTCAAGCTGTCCACGTTGTCATCCTCAAGAAATCGACAAGATCCGTTTTGCGGGGGTCAATACTCGCGCACGAAGAAAATAAAATATCTCTTATCGGTAATTAAGAGGACTTGACAATAATTTAATTAATGGATTAATCTTTATATATTTTAAATAAAGTTTTTTAAAGTAAATTAAGTGTTTAGTATTTGGGGTCAAACTGACTCGGGTCAAAACATCTCTGGGTTCGAAATGGCCGGGAGCAAAACTACCCGGGTCAAACTGGCGGGGTCAAAACGTCCTGCTTCGGAAAGAAGGTTACTTAAAAATAAGAATATGTTTACTTTTATATTAATAATAATTTTACAAAGCATGGCGGATTGGAAGTTCCTAACTAGGGGAAAGGCACTCAAAATAAAGAAAGCTGTAGAAGAAGGTGCTCAAAATACAGGACAACTTTCCAAGGTTGCCCTTATGAAAATTTTCTGGAGTTTTCTAAAGGAAATTTAAATGTAAATTTTTAAAGAATTCCTTTAGATTATCCTAAAGAATATTTCGGAATATTGGCCCCTCTTTCTAAAGAAAAATTTTGGGTTTTCCTATAGAATTTTATAAAGATTTTCTCTATAAATACCCTTACATTTTTCGAAAGAATGTCTTTAGAAATATTACTGTACACATATAATGGAATATGAAGAAACGACCAAGAACGTCGTATTTAATTTTAATGAACGTGTTAATAAGTGTTTGGAAGTCAAACTCGAAAATAAACGTTCAGAAAACTTTCGCCGTTTTTTTGGTTTACCTAACTTGTAAAACCATGCAATCGGTTCGCATTTTTAGACAATTTCTATCAAATATTCGCAATAGGTCTTTCTATAAAGTAACATTGGCCTTCTTGTTTAGAAAGAAAACTGTTTTTGCAAGGATGATTTATATTGACCTTGATATTTATTCTCCTTGGGTTTTACTCTCGCTGCTGTTCTCCTTGTGTCGTCTGCTTATTATTTTTTAGACTAAAATGTTTTGAAGTGCGCCAAGGCTGCATTTTTCTTCTGAAACAAAGGCAACTAATTCATCAAACATGTATATATTTAATGTATATACTATGAAAATAGCAAATTCATGATATATTATTAATTTAATTTTGACAGAGTGGAACCAGTTATTTTTACATTACCAGTTGGAAACTGGACCAAACAGCTTCTTTTTCGTTCCCTTATGAATTTCTAAAACCAATATATTTTTCAGTCATACTTAGCTTTACATTCATTTAAATTTGACACATAAAGTAAGCCCTGACAAGTATATGCTTGGAATCAATGTTAACAGAAACGTATCAGATATGCCTATATTTAGAATAGGCATTGAAACCAACATAATTAGTATATTTACCTATAAGTTTCATGAAAAGCTTTAAAATACGACCTTCTTATTAAATTTTTAAAAGATAAATTAAACCTTAATCCAAGGGGAGCGCATTCGCGTTTTTGCCCGGCGCTCCTTTTGAGAAAACTCGCTAGCTATCTTTCTACCGCGCGAGTGACGTAGCTGGTTGACGGTTTTCCCGTAGACACGAAGAGTAGGGTGTCTTTTAAGTACCGTGTAGTTTGTCTGTCATGGGTAAAAAAAATATGTGTAAAAATGTGGTGAAATTGCATAATCTTGGGAGACTGTTGGAATTATTTTTGGGTTTTTCAATTATTGTGGTCGGACGTGGTCAGAAGAAAGAACTATATTTTTTAATGAAACTTTTATTAAAATAAAATATATGAACATTTTAATATTGAAAAGGCACATTTTGAAATTCATTGAAAAATTATTATATTGTTCCGTTTACATCTGTCAACTGAACAAAAAGGCAGCTTATTTTTTAAACTTAACTACTTATTTTTTTAGTTTTATTATCTTTTTTCCTGTCTTGGGCCTCAGTAATACTTTTTGAATTTAAATATTTAATTCTAGTTCTCATTTTTAAATAACAAAAACAATCTCTCTTGGATATTTTGAAAATAATGGCATACGTTCATTAGTTAGGTTATTGATAAAATTTAAATCTTAATTTCCTTTCCAACTTTACCTTAAAACTATAACGTTTACAATTTCACTATTAAGTTATAATAATATTAGGCCTAGGCCCTATGCTATAAGCTTATAAAGTTCTGGGTTTAATGTCAGCTAATACTGGAAGTTTTAATAATTTAGAGCAGCTGTTCCCAAAAGGTGTTCCGCGGAACCCTAAGGTTCCATGGAAGGGTCACAGGGGTTCCGAGAATTTGCAACGCGGCCATCTTCTTGTGTCAAGACTCTTTTAAGATAAACAAAAATGAGTTAGGTTCCGCCAGAATTAGGTGGATAATTTAGGGTTCCATAGCCGAAACAAATTAGGAACCGCTGATTTAGAGAATATAATACTTACAGAAATTTATATAAAGTGCCAAAACAAGTGTAAACTTGAAGGGAAAACGACCGCACGTATTTATTTTCTATACCGCATTTTTTCTGATTTCTTTTATTAGGAATTCGACTGATTTCTCTAGTCTCTCCTCTCTTCGCGCTCTACTACCCTCCCCGCGGCTTGTTTCTGGTTTCCTGTCAACCAGCGACGTCACTGAAAGTGGGCCGGTAGTTGCCAAGCCCCCCAACGTACCCGCTGAAGCGCTTCTCTACAGACCCCGTCGAAAGAGCTAACCTTATTATACGCAGTATTTTACCAACCTTGCCTTTAGTCGGTCCGTCTACGTCGTAACGTCGTCTGTTCCGCCGTCTTCCCTCCCATTCGGCTAAACTTAAGCCTCGGTCACACTTACACCTCATAATCTCTTCAAAAAGCGCTTTGGTTACTGTATTCAACCCGTTCGATCTTGCCTGAAACCGTTTCAAATCGATTCTAAGCGATTCCGAGGTGTACGTGTAAACGCCGTTTTAAAGGGAATATAACCTGCAAAGGAATCTTTATGGAAGACCCCTTTAATTTTTCAAAGGTTATATTCCCTTTAAGGTAAGGATATTTTGACCTACTGACATTTCACATCGACCTATTAGCTAGAACCGAGCTAGAACTCACTTGTGATATTTCTTTTGTGCATATCAAATGGATCGCAGCATTTTCGTTGGTAATGAGCATATTTGGTTATTAGAGTTGTAAAGTGATGGTTACATACATTATGCACAGCTCCTTCATCGGTAACACCAGATCGAGCCACAATTAATGACTGAGTTTCATCGTCAATGGTGCTTTGATTGTGGCATTCTTCTTGAATAAATTTTCCGACGGAACACAATTCTAATGGGTTTTCTACTTCCATACTATTAACAATTTAGAAAATAGATGTACTAGACAACACGCGATGAAACTCGAATCTTAACTTATGAACAAGCTGAGTTTCCAGAATATTTTTTTGGATCTCGCCCAAATTCCCGGACAAGCCAAAATCCCAAAATAGCCCAAATTCCCGCCCAAGAACGGGTTGGGGGGGGGGGGAATTCAAAGGTAGAGCTACGTTGTAACGTGCAGCACAGCTATGGAAGCTGCCTTTGAAGGAAATGATGAGAGTAAGACGCACTTAAAAGAGTGTATTGTGAAATTAATATTAATACAGGTCGTCGAAATGGAAAAAACCAGGTACGGCGTTACTTTGCCTCGAATTTTTGAAACTAGCCCAATAAACCGCCTCCCGCCCAAAGGATTCTTTCCCGCAATAGCATCCTCAAAGCAACTAGTAACATAACTAGCAGAATCTAGAGCAGACGAAATAAAGATAAAAGAGGTCAAGAAATAAGTAGTAATATTTTAGTGAAGAGAATGAGCGATATAATACGGGAGAAAAAAGGTACCCATCTATCTTCGTTAAATTAGATATAAATGGTTTTTAATTTGTCGTCATCTCAACGGAAGTCAACCAAGTTGAAAATTCCTAATATTTGCATAGCGAATGCACAGATTATATTTCAATCTAAATAAAATTTATCAGAGCGGAATAAAAAAATTGTGTTTTTTTCTTAAAAACGTGTTTTTCATGAAAATAATGTTGGTTTTGTTTTTGGGTCTTAACGATATCACAAACATATTGCGCATCATATGAAAGCTTAGGCTTATGGCTATCAATATATAGAGGAAACATCAAAATCGGAGTATGCCCTTTGTCAGTACTTGGCTTCAAAGTTGACCCCCAATGCGCTAAATATTTTGAAAAACGTTCGATTTTTTAAACAACCGTTACAGATACAATAAGTTTGTTAGAATTTTAGAAATCAACGCTATGCATTGTCCTAGAGACGAGATTCACATGATATTAGCCTTGGTCGCAAAAATGTTATTGACCATAACCCTTAGGGGTACGACTTTTGCGCAAACGAAACATTAAAAACGTGGGGTATTTTCATAAGTCTATAATTTCGGAACCACTCATTATATTTCATTAAAATCAGACGAACCATGGTTCCCTCTGTGTTCGAACCTCCGTGGAATGACCCATCTGTGACCTCAGTGATGCTATAAATTAAGTCATGCGCACTTTTAAAAACGGAATTAATTTCTTTAGAAGTTGCTATAAACAGATGCAACGATAAAATAGGAGACAGTGCAGGTAGTCTTGAACAAATTTTGCTTGTTTTCAGCTTTGGCTTAATTTACTGAAACATTCAATTTGGCCAATGCAAAAAAAAATATTTTTATTTACTTGTAAGAAGCAATGACTGCGCAAGAAGTTCCGGTGCAGTGAGTCGTCTCGCCATTAAATCCAGTGCCCGCCTCGCAACCCACACAAGCTAAAAATAAACAAACGGAAAAACTTTATATCTGGTACTAGTTTACATTATACTATCCACAGTTTTTAATATTTTTTTATTTAAATCGTATATTTTTCATATTTCGAGTTTTGATTTTTCAACATTTTGTTTTACATCAATCGAAATTTTAATGAGAATATTCGCACTGTCCCTCGGATTTCGATATTAAGTTTATTTGGCTTATTTAAGAAAAAGTCAGGTAAGGATTAAGAAATAAGTAAACAAATTAAAAACTACATTATTTTTGCCGTTACTATAGCAGTCAACTAAATATACTGCCTATTAACAAACTACTGTGATAAAGTGTTACCGGTCGTGTTTTGTTTTAAATGGCCGCATTCACGTTTGGAGGTAAACTAAGTCTATATGCTAACGCTATTCGCTAATTCTTGGCAACCGGCCTGAAGATACGGAAATTAATGTTTGACAAGTACTTGTTCTTCGAAATTCAGCCTGGAATCCTTTGCCTTTTGGTAAGTTAATATCGTTGTTGCAGGTGGTCAGCGTCACATTCACTTCGACATCAGATCCGTCCGAGATGAAGTAGGGCGGCGAAGATCTTTGGCTGTCGAACCTCTTGATCATGTCGTTGTGGTCGGGATAGGACGCAATCACGCTGACGACATTTTTGCAGTTGGGCACCGAATTATAGGATCCCCAATGAAGAACTTCGTAATCGGTGAATACCAACTCAATCGCTTGATGCGGTGGTATTTTGAAATGCCAAGTGTAACGGTGAAACGGTGGTGGGTAGAACTCTGGATAATCCTTACTCTCAAATGTCATTGGTGCCGTAAAGGAGCCCATAAAGACATCTTAATTAATGTAAAAAAGTATTAATTTTTGAATAGCTTTAAAAGTTTACAATAAACACACTATAAAAGCTTAAAGGGAGTTCGAATTGTTTTAAAAATGGGGAGTTGTCATTGTAAGATAGAGCAAGGCCGTATTTAAGGCAAAACCCCCCTGGATGGATCAAGACAAAGAGGTGCAAAATTTGAATGGATTTAGACCAAAAAGGGGTTGAACAGTTTATATACCACCAGAAATAAAATTCCAGATCAGCGCATATTTAAGAGTACGATAATTTTCAGTGTCAAATAATAGATTTTCTAAATATTGCGTATACCACTTGTACAGTCTGTTTAAAAAGTCTTCGACAGGTGAAATTTTGCCCTCTTTTTAATTATGCTAGAAAACTATAATAGATAGATCGATGAAACCAATTGCAACTATTATTTATTTTCCAATATCTTTCGTTATTTATCGGTTTCGTCCACCAAAATTTAATAGTTTTGGCAGCTACCGTCAAAACTCATTTTTGACAACTTTTTAAATATTGGTTCTACGGCACTGACTCGCGCGTTTTTGAATTCACAATGGTCGATTCATATTTAGAAAGTGGAAAAAATTAATAACGTAACTTAGACAGCGATCTACCTATTTCACACATAAAATGTAGGCGCAAACATATTTTTTAAAACATGACAGCCAGGGGTGCTGCAAGTAGCAGACAACTAAGCGCTCACCAAAAGATTTGGGAGTCTGCTTGCCAAGAATCCTCCATGCTATTATACCTAAAATAAAACTACTCAATGGCAATTTCAATTTTGTAAATTATATTTTTATTCCTATGAAATATAGTTATGTGGCATATCGCCAATACGCATATGTAGTTTTTACTTAGCTAGGATGGAGGAATAGGATTCCAATTCCAAGTTGCGCGGTATGTGCTATTAGAGAAATATTTCCATCAGAGGAATATTGTGGCTTTAAATATCCAAGAATTCAGTAATCAAAATAATTTATAAAAATGTACAGTTATTTAAATCTACTCTGTTTTTTCTCCACAACTTCTCTTTTACTAACACCAGCGGAATGTTTTACTGCCAAAGTTTCCGCTCTACAAGGAGAGGACATAAGTTGTTTGCCAACTGGGGTATTTAAGGCGTTTTCATAAACCATATTCATTAAATTATTCACATATTCTGAAAATATTAAAATATTACTTTAAATATAAAACTTTGACAAGAAAAATAAATACCATAGGTGTTCTCTTCTAGAATCTTTTTAGCCGTAGCTGCACCTGCTTTGCCTTTAGGATAAGCTAAGTAGTACTGCTCTTCTCCTTCAGAATTAACTGCTTGAGCTTTTTGACCATTTTCATTGAAGTGTAGAGCAGCCAAATAAGTTCTATAAATTTAATTTATTTTTACAATATTGCATAAGTAATGATAATAGAATCAGTTACCATAAGTCTAACATTTCCATAAGTATGTCTCTTTGGGAAATATTTTATTGGAAGTATAGAAAGCGACATACTTATGGATAAAATTATTAACTTATGCAATTACTCTAACCTGGATAATGTTGCATCTTTATGGGAATGTATTCGTTTTGTTAAAAAGGAAGTCAAAACTGAGTGGAAGACTTCTAATGAATAAGACTGATATTTGTTTGACAGTTGTTGAATTGCAGCTTAAGTATGCCTGGAACTAACAACACCCACTACTTTTTCATATAAAGTTGTTCGTGGTGAAAAAGAAATATTTTCAACTGGTCTGTAACCAATGCTTTCAATTCATTCGTACCTTTCTCAATCCACAGCCTAGCATAATCAGGCGAAATTTGGTCATGTAAGCATTTTGGAAAAAGTCCGTCGTGTCCTTCGTGTATATTGCAAATATGATTCAATAGGGAAGTCCATTTTGCAATACGTTCCTCCGCTGTTTCTGAAGATCCTGCTACCCAATATGCGTGATTTATTATCGACTGTACCCAATGAAGCAACAATCCAAAACCCTTTGAGTTCCTTACAGCCAATAGTCTTTTCTTTAAGTCTAGTAAAATGAACTTTATTAGTCTGTTATATTTCCAAAGTAATTTGAGAATTTGCTTATCAACAGCTAAAACCACAAAATAGTAAAACCGAATAATAGATTATCAATTATCACCTAACTTTGGGCATATATAGATTTATTTTTTTAAATAGTAGAGGATATTTAACTCAGGTGTTTCGTAAAAAAATAATATCCGTGAATATTTGTAATAAGAGTGGTATTGGAATTTATGGTATAATTCAAATGACAAGTATTATACCTCTCCCTCTGCAACACTGATTGAAACCCCCTCTCACTGACCGCGTTACGTAATTTGTAAATAGCCCCTACAGTACAGAAACATAAATTGAAATCAAAGTTACTTTTTGCAACGTGCCAGTTATCAAACTCGTGTATTATGTTAGGTTGAGATTTTTTTAAATAAGCAGCTATTCCTATATGGCGGTCTGAAACAAATTTTTTCACAGTCACGTTATTTTCTTTCAAGAATTGAAGTCCCCTTTTCAGACCCTCTAGTTCCATCTGGTTTGAGCTCGTCACTTCTGTGGACTATATTAAGAACTTTAAAAACAATATAAATGCAAATATGGCCTATACATACCTGGACAACTTCTATATGTATAATTTTAACAGTTTCAGCATCTAAGAAATTGTAAGTACCATATTTTGCGGAAAACCTGTCAAAGAAAGTAATAGATTTCAGCAGAGATATCAAAACACATTCTCTGAGAGTTGGTAGAATTCACCCACCCTGGGCTATCAGCTCGACCATCGCCACACAGAACTAATTATTTTTGTCTTGCAGAAGACAAAAGCTTTTCTTGTTCAGATCTCCACAGCTAAAAGATTAAAATTATTCGTTGATATTGATAAAATTTTAATCTATATCACCTTTTGAATGACGGAATGAAACATTAATTGGTAATTGAAATACATTCGTTTGCTGAAACAATGAAGGTTGTAGTGTTTGAAGGTAGTTAAAAACCGAGATGGAAGAACTCCAGCAAAAAACATGGAAGCTGCCAGTAAATAGTTTCCCCATGCAGTTTGGCCAAACATGGGTTGACTTTGCCATTTAAAGATATGACCATCTAAACAATCTGTTGTTACGCAGAGGCAAGTTCCGTTGACTCTACAGTTTACTTTCACAGTTGGCTTTTGATGGCAAATGTGGCACATCTTAAACAATTGTAATAAATTGGTTGCAAAAACAATAAATTTGTCTTGCAGATGTGGAGGTGAATCATCAATCTTAAATTCTTCCCTAATAAGTAAAATTGGTTTAATGACTTTTTAAGCTTGCAATACTTGCAAAAAACCACATACTCGTCTGTCTCCATGTCTTCACTTTCCTGACTAACAGGCCAACTTTCATTTGGGTCATAAGATGACCCAGTCTGTTTCGCTTCACTTGCCAATTGGTTCCGCAATTGGTTCACCACTGGTTTCCTCAAATTCATCTTCGTCGGAATCATAGAACGTATTTTCTGGCGAAAGGCTTTTTGATTTAGTGATAGGTGAGGAGTAGCCAAAATCACTGAAATCACACTGAGTTGCACGAGATTTTCCTAAATCTAATAAGGAATTCCTTTTATAATGACTATCTATTTTTAATTTCAAAGTAACTCACCAATTGTGTTAACTTGTATTCCTACACTTCTAAAAGTGGGATTTGCTACCATACCAGTCGACTTGGTCAATGGTTTTGCCATAATACCAATGGATGTTGTCAATTTCTATAAATATTTTTATTTGATAAAACTTATAACTATGATTTAGATTGTAATGTAAGTGGCTGGGTACAGAGGGGCGCAAAACATTGTGGAAGAAAAATGTATGGACGATAAGGTATTTTTGGAGGGGGGGGGGCAAAAGCAACATATGCTAGGTTTTGGGTCAGTTATATGAAACTAGTCAGAGGTGGTAAAACCAAAATTGGTTTATAGAGAAATGAATGGGAAAAGCAGCCTGCTGCTAATTTCTTTAGCCTACTGTACCTGGCCACTTATGTTGCCCTTAAAGTAGTTTGATAAAAAAATATTAAGTAACTTTGAAGCGTAAGTGTGCATTAATAGAGGATCCCCTTTAAAAACCACTTCTTCATTTGACACACCTGCGATTTCAGATAAAGGCTCAGTAAAGGAAGAACTTGCTGTTCTACTACCACTAGAAAATTCTTCGTCAATTTCTGACACTTTCATTGCTAATGGTGGTTCCATTAACCTTTCTTTTTTAAATTCTTTAGGGTCTAGTACAGATGGAACAGCATTTCTCTTCAGGAAGCGTCGTTTAAATGGAGAGTCAGGTTTTCTAGTATTATAGCAATTTGCTGTAAAATGAGTTGAGCAAACTCTTAAATTGGAGGCTGGAACCCAATCATTAGTTTTTCCTAACGCTCTTAGCCATTGTTCTCTTGTTGGGACATCTTTGGGGAAACAATGGAAGGATATTTCCGACCCACGACAGTTGTCAAAGTTGTTATCGCACAATGGTACCGCGCAATATGTCATCTCTTAATATTTTGGAAATGAACAGTAACCTGATATTTTGAAATTTTAGTATTTTACTGGCGAAACTGCAAAAGGCCAGATAAATAATAAGCCTTGGTCGTGAAGCATAGATAAGAGAGATTTAGCGAGTAAATACCTTTTAAAACGTTGAAATATGGCACGAAACGTTACCAGCAGCTCTGCTTTATACAAAGTGCCTCAATGTTAACTTTAAATCGATTTTAATATGAATTGTGTCCGGGAATAAAACGCAAAGAAAACAATTTTTTGAAACAGCCGGAGATGTACAGACCATGGAGATAGAAATAAACCATGACCCCGAGAAACTCGCCGTTCATTGGCTGTCGTTCGCGGATTGTACCGGCGCCATTCATTGGCCGCTACAACAAATCGCGGCCTTTTCGAAATACACGCCTAGCGGATTATTATTTTTAGTATAGATTTTACATTGAAGACAATATAACAACCGAGCGCGGCGCTGACCACCTACACATTATAGTACAGTTTATAGGGGGA
The DNA here is from genome assembly GCF_980474605.1 of Leiobunum rupestre. Lineage (NCBI taxonomy): Eukaryota > Metazoa > Arthropoda > Arachnida > Opiliones > Sclerosomatidae > Leiobunum > Leiobunum rupestre. The sequence continues at coordinate 52,128,779 of NC_143388.1, read as the reverse complement.
AAATCCTTGCTCGTGGAATTTCGACGAATGTGTTGGCCGTAGTAGCGCGAACAGCGCGTGATCAAAGTTGGCCGTTTTTGACCTTACCGAAATAAGTAAACCTCAAGGGGAGCGCATTCGCGTTTTTGCTATCTTTCTACCGCGCGAGTGACGTAGCTGGTTGACGGTTTTCCCGTAGACACGAAGAGTAGGGTGTCTTTTAAGTACCGTGTAGTTTGTCTGTCATGGGTAAAAAAAATATGTGTAAAAATGTGGTGAAATTGCATAATCTTGGGAGACTGTGAAAGAATATAAATACGTTGGAATTATTTTTGGGTTTTTACCTCTCCGAGGGGACAAAGTCCCCTAGGAGGGATTATACAACGACCGTGTCTGTCTGTGGGTGGGTCTGTGGGTGTGTCTGTCTGTCAGGACTGCGAACGCGTTCGCATTTTCGTTGCAAAGTGTAATCACTGCGTACGCAGTTTCTCAAAGGGTTGGCAAAACCACCGTGTGACGGTGAGCGTTAACGGATGCATTTGCGGTTTGGTTTGGATGGTGTTTTTTCGCTCACCGTCGTGACGGTTTGGTGTATTACGGTTTTTGTAATGTTTATGCGTAGGTTGTGAGTGTTGAATTTGTTGTGTTTGTGTTCTGATGGATGTGCATGTTGAGTCTGTTGTGTTTATATGGGCGTTTTCTCTCCAACGTCTTCTTAATGACTTTGGGACGGACCGAGTGCTGAGTGTAATGCTACCTCTCAACGTCCAATGGCAGGGTTTCCACCAGTTGTACACGGTATTCGTCTTAGTATCAATTTGCGATCGCATCGGGCGGGATTTAAACCCGAGACCTCCTGATTGACAGGCGGACGTTCTACCACAGAACCACCGACACTTGTTACGCCTTATTGAAAATTAGACCTTCAGCTTTATCGGAAGCGTATTTAATAGAGTACGAAATTTTGGTTTAATTGAAATAGAATTGAAATTGAAATTATTGCATCGAAGAAATTCTAATTTAGCGTTTCTCTATTGATTAAAAACAAATGCGCCACCCAGGTTTCGAACCCAGACCATTCGGCTTGGCAATCGAGCGCTCTACCACAGAACCACCGATAGCTGCTTAGATTCACTGAAATTAAGACAGGCATCGTAAGCATAATAGGTAATAAAGTCTTTTTTTATTAATGAATTTATGAAGGCCTAATCTGGTATTTTTTAAAGGTTAAATCTTGTTTTAGCGCAGTCAGCCGAGATTAGAGGGTTAAAGGGTAGACCCTGTGGGTGGTCCACTTTCTTAACGACCTATATATAGTTCTGTTAATTCAAAGGAGATAATTTAACGTTAATTGCTTTAAAAGCTGGCGGTTAGTCAAGTGGCTCTCTGTGCTTTGTTGATGGTAAGGTTTTTGCTTCTTGTAAATACATTTGGTGTGGATATTTGGATATCTACGATTTCTAACGCAGTCAATGATTTCTTGGGTGTGCGAGTCATTATATGATATTGGAAATTGGACGGCATTGGTCTTTTTCATGTGGTATGCGTCACAACGTCAACAGGAAGTGAACGAGTCGTCCACTACCAGATATCTACGGTATCTTCATCAAGGGCGAGTGTTGAAATAAAATGAGCGTTAAAGATGCGGCAAGTATTTCGTAAGCGAGTAATTCCAAAAAGCCTCTGTAGATATTTCATTAAAATTTGCTTCGTATTATATTTAACTGATAAACTTGTTCTGTAAAAGGGTTTAATTCAATTGTGCATTGTTATAGTACGTCTAACTTACTGTTGTAACTACTTAACTTATGATATTCTGAATAAATTAAAATTGGTCGTTTCGTCTCAATTATTTTAATTATAATAAAAATTTTATACCGGGCGGGATAGAAATGGGTTAATATTTTTAACAAATAACTCTAAATTGCGGAGATATATCTTTAAGGGTTATCTCGAGAAATTAATACCACTAGGGACAATTCTTCCGAGGAGAGGTATATTTTGGCTTGCCAACTTGTTCAATTATTGTGGTCGGACGTGGTCAGAAGAAAGAACTATATTTTTTAATGAAACTTTTATTAAAATAAAAAAAATGAACATTTTAATATTGAAAAGGCACATTTTGAAATTCATTGAAAAATTATTATATTGTTCCGTTTACATCTGTCAACTGAACAAAAAGGCAGCTTATTTTTTAAACTTAACTACTTATTTTTTTAGTTTTCTTATCTTTTTTCCTGTCTTGGGCCTCAGTAATACTTTTTGAATTTAAATATTTAATTCTAGTTCTCATTTTTAAATAACAAAAACAATCTCTCTTGGATATTTTGAAAATAATGGCATACGTTCATTAGTTAGGTTATTGATAAAATTTAAATCTTAATTTCCTTTCCAACTTTACCTTAAAACTATAACTTTACAATTTCACTATTAAGTTATAATAATATTAGGCCTAGGCCCTATGCTATAAGCTTATAAAGTTCTGGGTTTAATGTCAGCTAATACTGGAAGTTTTAATAATTTAGAGCAGCTGTTCCCAAAAGGTGTTCCGCGGAACCCTAAGGTTCCATGGAAGGGTCACAGGGGTACCGAGAATTTGCAACGCGGCCATCTTCTTTTGTGTCAAGACTCTTTTAAGATAAACAAAAATGAGTTAGGTTCCGCCAGAATTAGGTGGATAATTTAGGGTTCCATAGCCGAAACAAATTAGGAACCGCTGATTTAGAGAATATAATACTTACAGAAATTTATATAAAGTGCCAAAAACAAGTGTAAACTTGAAGGGAAAACGACCGCACGTATTTATTTTCTATACCGCATTTTTTCTGATTTCTTTTATTAGGAATTCGACTGATTTCTCTAGTCTCTCCTCTCTTCGCGCTCTACTACCCTCCCCGCGGCTTGTTTCTGGTTTCCTGTCAACCAGCGACGTCACTGAAAGTGGGCCGGTAGTTGCCAAGCCCCCCAACGAACCCGCTGAAGCGCTTCTCTACAGACCCCGTCGAAAGAGCTAACCTTATTATACGCAGTATTTTACCAACCTTGACCTTAATCCACCGTCTGCACTTGTTAGGCCTAACAATAACTAGTAAAGTTTGCTCTTCACTGGAAGTGGCTGCCAAGAGGAAATAAAAAAAGTACTGCCAACTTTTATTACTGAAGTTGACGTTGCGTGACGTCGAAAAAACAGGAGACCGGCCGTTGAACATTTTATAGAAAGACCTATTGTGTGCAGCGAATATTACCGAAAAACGTATTGATTTTCGTAAATAAACGTAAATTTCAAAGACTTAATCTTAATTAGGGTTTTCTCTACCAAAACAAAAAAATTCACGCCCTAAAAATATTTTCTAAAGATTTTTCTTAAGTTATCTATAGAAATATTTTACTAAGCGTGAAGTAAGAAGTGTCTTTAAAAAATTCTATAGAAATTCTATAGAATGTTTCCCTAGGCTTAGAAAACTTTACAACCCCTTAAACCACTTTATAATATTCTATAGAAAAACATAGAAAGTTTTCATAAGGGTGAGGAGCGCCTGCTAAATGTAATTGGCCTTGCAGGAACATTTAGCCATAATGTGGTTTTCCAGGCATGATTCAACGCATGGATGAAGCTATATAGCTCGCATTACATGCAGAACCGCAGCCTCTTCCAGCATGGCCCACGTTACTCAATTCTTTTGGGAGTTCCTTCTCCTTTTGGCCAGCGTTCACAAGGAATACCTTGAACCCCCCAACTAGTGGTTCCAATTTCTTTCTGAAAAGGTATATCTGGTATCTGGTTCTCCTATACTTAATTGTTGTAAACAGATAACTGAGCAGATAAAAAACTTCGTCCTCCTTTATTTTATCTGCTCAGATAAAATCGGTTAGTCTTATCTGAATATTTTAACTGGTTAGTTTTTATTTTAAAAATACGATAATCAAACCAGTTATCTGCTACAGATTATAGAATAATATTATAAGTAAATGAATATTTTTAGAGAAAGGCTCTAGCTTAGTATAGCTCAGGGTGCACAAACTTAATGACAGGAGCTTTATTTGTAGTTCAGTTGCTATACCTATTCGTTGGGCCATGATAGAACTCCTTCCTAGGACCCTACACAACCTTCCATAATCCTTTATCAAATTACATAAAAAACATGTGACAGCATGAGTTCACTCACGAGGAGTCTACCCGAGGTGTAAATCACCGATTTTGATAAAACTCGGGGGAATGTAGAACTTGGAAACATGAATTTTTACCAAGGGAAAAGTTACGCGGGGCTTCCGTTTTGCTATGGCAACCAAAAATGTTTTTGACAACTTAAAATGAAAAAATCTACATTTAAAAAAGCATGGGGTTTTCTCGGTTTTGAAAACTTTTAAAAACTCAAAAAAATAAATTTAAAATTTAAATTTCAACTAAAACGCTAAATTTGAACAATTTTGGGTGAAATTCATCAAGTTTGGGTAAACTTTAACCAAATTTGGGTAAAATTGAGAAAAGTTCATTGAATTTGATAAATAAAGGAATATTTGCAAATTTTACCTAAATAGGGTATTGTGAAATAATTTTTTTTAAATCGACAAAAATTGGGTAAAAAGACCAAAATTGGGTAAAATGACCTAAAATTTTTAAAATTGGATAAAATCGGGTTTAACCAACTAATATTGCCATTTGAAAAACATTTGTCAATTCCAAAATAAACTCGACTAGCTTGCTGACTAAATTGTTTATATCAATGACAGCTAATAAACAAGTATTTATTTCCTTTTTTAGTCGGAAGCGATATTTTTTGTCAAAGAAGTATCTTCGTTGAAGGATGCGTAACGTTCTTATCTGATTGCTCGGATAAAAAAATCAGATTGTAAAGGCGGTTAGGTAAACCAGATATAGGTTAAATCGGATATTTCTATTCGGATAAGTGTCATCGGACCAACTGTTATCTGCGCATGATTAAAAAAGAAGGTTCATCCGATTAGGAAATCGATGAAACAAACCAGGACTATACAGATAAATAACAGATAACAGATAGCTGTTGGAAGCACTACCCCCAACCACGTAAATCTCCAAGTCTTAATACCCCTACCGCTAGCCAGCATTCCCAAGGAACGCAACAAACACCCAATTTCTTAGATCTCAATGACTGACGAACAGTCCCGAAGTTAGCACCATTCTGAAGTCGAAAATTCGATTACAGCAGCAGCACCAAGTAAGTATAAATAGCTATACGCCTATATTAAAAGGTGGTTTAAAATGTCGACCCAATAAGTTGGGAAATTTTAATTTATATGAAGATGAATTTTCTGTCTTGCATAGTTTTGTACTTTCGGTTTAAAATCGTCTGCATTGCAGTTTCTTATTAGTCATTCATCCAATTTTTGCTGGGTGGGTCGTCATTTTTACCCACCTTTTAATATAGGAGAAGAATAAAAACCACGTTTTTCTGTACAGTATAAAAGCTCTATAATTTTTAGGAAAAAGGTGCGTAACACCTAAGGAGGTGCCTTGGGTACTATCCAAAGACTATATAAGTTATCGCTACATAGACTAGAATTTCAATACTCCAGAAAGGCGCCACGTAGGAACTAAAACAAAAGCTCAGCTCAGCCATCTATCTTTAACTTACAGAACTGAAAAAAAAGAGGTGAATTTGAATAATTTTGTCGAAAATGAGTATTTATGCCGAGAAGAGAGAGGTAGAAATATGACTTTCTAGGTTGAAACTAATTAAGGCTTTTGGCCCTTGTTTTGCAACCGATCATTTATAATTTTTCTGATTATTTTTAAAGAAGTCCAAGTCTACAGGAACAAGGTGTGTGTAAATTATCCGATCATAAATATTTAAGTTTTCCTTGAAACCCCCCTGTACCCCTTTAAACCCCCTGTTTCCAATAGCTGATGCATTAAGGCCACGGGACTAACGTATGCCGAGGGAGCCATGGGACTTTCAAATCGAAACGACCCCGAAAATTAGTTCCATAATCTCAAAATCGACCTAAAAACACTTAAATCGTACTCTGAAATTTCTAAATCACTTTCAAATATTTAAATTATTTTTAAAATTTTAATATCATTGTGCTAAAATGGCGAGTGTTGAACCCCTAGAAAAAACTCTTACAAAATATTTACTGTCGCTAACAAGAATTGAAACCCCTGTTTCCGGCAAGACTGGCAAGCTCGCTACCTCCAAGCCACAGATAGAACGCGCATTCAAAAATAGGATCGGCCTTTCGCTTTTAACAAGGAAACCGAAAGTACTGGTAGAGTTCAATATTCAACCGGTGTAACTGTTTCATGGTTTGGCTGAACTCAATTTTGACAGTTTCGGGCAAAAAAAGCGACCTTAAAGAATAGATTTATCGAAATTTAAAATATATACAACGAATTTGTTTCAGTAAGAACAAGTTTGCCAAGGCCGAAATATTAGATCCACATCAGAAGGATAAATTTAACGTCGGACACAAAACTTGTAAAAAGTTATTTCCTGCCCACAACCCTACTTTCCAAAAAATGAGGCAGGTCCGTCAACAACAAAGTAAAGAAATATAATTTCTTCTTTGCCACACAGCCCTCAGCCTCGCCTCGAATTTCCCGAAAGACGAGCAAAAATATTTATATATCCCCCCCCCCCCCCCCCCCCATCAGGATCGCTCCCACGGCTTGGGCCAAAAATGTGGGAGAAAAAAAAAGGTGTTCGCGCGCTTTATCTGCGTCGGCGAACGGGAAAATCTTTAATAACCCTGTACATCAATTGCGAAGAATATTTTAATCACCCTGTCCATAAATCACTAAGAATATTATAATCACCCCGTTCAGAAATCGCGAAGAATATTTCACACTTAAATATTACTTATGGCCATATTTTTTAGAAATATTTTTCAATTATTTAGTGTCACACTTATTAAAACTCTCCTGGTAATACGAACTTATGGCCATATTTTAATAGAAATATTTTTCAAATATTTAGTGTTACACTTATTTAAAACTCTCCTGGTAATACAATTTAAAAAAATTGTGTCACACTTGTGTCATACTTCCCGTCACATTTCTGGTCAGACTTTGAGTGTCAGACTTACTTGTTACGCCATATTTTGTTATTATCTTTAAATAAAATTGGTGTGACGAATATTTCACACTTATACATGTATGTAATGGCCATATTGTATTGGGAATATTTTTCAAATATTTAGTGTCACACTTATTTATAACTCTCCTGGTAATACGTTATTGTTAGCCATATTTTGATAGAATCTTAAAAACAATTTAGTGTGAAGAATATTTCACACTTTTATATTACTTATGGCCATATTTTGTTAGAAATATTTTTCAATTATTTAGTGTCACAGTTATTTATAACTCTCCTGGTAATACGTTATTGTTATAACCATATTTTGTTAGAATTTTTAAAAAAAATTGATGTCACACTTATTTGTTACTTTGGTCAGCGACTCCTCTAACTAATTTTAACCAGCGGAACTTGGTTTCTCAGGTAGAGGTAACCCTATTAAGTGTTCCTGGAGTTGATATGTCACTCCACTAAAAAGATATGGAAGTTTTTGCAATTTAGGACGACAACAACAACAACATTTACAACTATCTGACGATTGCAATAGATCCCCTCGATATATATATCGATGTGGATCTAAAAACTGGCGGTCTTTGCAGAGAACGCAAAGTGGACGTCAGATTGCTGTTCATTTTTTTCTGAAAAAGGTGACGGTATCAGCGTTGGCAAGTCGTATACTAATTTCACCAGTGTGCCATATTGTACGCCTTTTTGCAATGATTCAAGAGACCGTATCATATTTTCAAAAATTATGATAGGACTTACCACATTGTCAATAATTTTAGAACCCACTAACATTTTGCACTCGTGTACAGCCCGAAACGTTATTGCTCGCCTTTGTTTAAGTTTAATCTTGACGTCCACAATGAAAATTTTTGGTGGTTTGGTCTTTAAAATAAGCTTATAGTTTTTAAAAATTAGCCAAATTCTCCTAAAAAGGCTACACAATGCTAGTAAAATAAGTTTGCCAAGAGCTCAATAATATTGGGCCGCGTTCAGTAACAGCAAACGGTTGAAGAGTTGAATGCGCATTCGCTACTGTACGACGTTTTTCACTCCCGGGATTCACGTCACGTTTGCAAACGGAGAGTCAACGAAATAAGCAGCTGCACTTACATTTTGCACTCTTCTTCAGCCCGAAACGTTATTGGTCGCCTTTGTTTAAATTAAATCTTGACGTCCACAATTGATATTTTTGGGGGTTTGGTCTTTTAAATAAGCTTATAGTTTTTAAAAACTAGCCAAACTCTCCAAAAAAGCCTACATAATACTAGTTAAATAGATTTGCCAAGAGCTCAATAATATTGGAATTTTTATACCATATTTTCCATTTCAACATCTGGCAAAATAACCGGGCGCGAAGACTCTGTTTCTCTGGAGTGGAACGAACAAAGAAAATTTATCCAGGTTTTACCCAGCTATCGAATGGTTAATTTCATATTTAACGGTTCTCTTGAAGCGAGCAATTATGGTATGCCAAGAACGTAAATGACACGGCCCACACTGTAAAAAAAAAGCATTCAATTGCCTCTCAAATTTAACTAACAACATTTAGTTTTGAACAATCCTTCGTATTAGCTTACAAAATTAACTACTACTATTCAAATTTGACCAACTCTTAATATTGGAGTTCAAATTTAACAACTATAACTCAACATTGATTGCTTCTTCATATTGGCGCTCAAAATTAAATATCACCATTCAATTTTGATAATTAATAATGTTAGCATTTAAAAATGCCAGTAACACTCAAATTTGAAATAGCCTTGTATGTGCGTTCTCATTTAATTGCCGAAATTTAATGTTGATAATTAATCATGTTAGCATTGTAAAATACCACTAACACTCAAATTTGAAATAGTTCTATTTAGGTGTTCAAATTTAATTGCCAACATTCATTTTTGAAAAGGCATATATTTTGTTAAGATTAAAGTTATTTATCAATAGTTATTCGAATTTGCAGCTTTATAGCATAGAAAAGAAGTTTATTTGTTAAAAGCCATAGTTTTCCATTATAATTGCTTGTCAACCAATAGATTTCAATTATTAAAGGTGTTGGTATATTTAATATTTTTGTTCCATGACAACTCAACCAGAGGTGGCCACCCTACCATCTTACATTTCGCTAAAACAATAAGCCATTTAGGCTACCATAGAGCTTTCTACTGGATTTTCGTCTGCTAATTAGCAGACACCGCGTTCACATTTACCAGAAACCGCTTCAGAGCGATTCGAAGCGCTTTCGAGGTGTAAAAATGAACATGGTTAAAGCCTCGGATTCCGAGGCTTATTAAAGTGTAATATTGTTCAGAAGTTTAGCGACTGACTTGACAACAAAAATGTTATTGTGCACAAACATAGAGAACTTGTATTTTAAAAGCTGATTGCGGTTTGGTCACTTTCATCAGGGGCGTAGTAGCCGTAGGGGACAGGGAAGGCCCCGGGCGCCACTGTCGTGTTTAGGGTATAGGGGCGACAAAATATGATTTGAAAAACAAATTAGCTTATATTGGGGGCGCCAAATTTTCACTCGCCCAGGGCGCAATTTTTCCTAGCTATGGCCCTGATTAGATTTGACACTTCAAGCGGAAAATCAAAGGTACAAACCGTATAATGAAGCAAACATTATCATCATATGAAAATATTTACATCTTTTGGAACTTTAGTTCAAATAATTATTGATTTTGTATCAAAGTATAATTCGATTTTCTTAAACTCTACCCTCTTTGGTAGAAAATAACATTTCGAACACGTGAAAAATTTCCAAAAGGTCAAATATTTTAAAACTGTAATGTTTTCGGATTTTAAAAAATTGTTTTTAGAGCAATTCGGGGTTGAGTTGACTTTGCCCCCTCCAACTTTTCAAACGTTCCTACGCCACTGATTTTCATAGTGCCATTTTTAAGAAACCCGGCTGCCGTCGATATTTCAGGTAACTAGAGCCACGTCCATAGGTACACCTCGAAAGCGCCAAGTGTGAACGAGTTGTAAACCAGTATGTAGCGATTTCGCGGTGTAAGTGTGACCGAGGCTTAGGTTGCTAAGTGCCGGAGTCACACGCAAAGCGAGAGCAGAGAGAACGCCACGGCTACGCGTTTATAAGCTTAAGCACTATTCATAAGATCTTAAGCCCCATTTTCATGCTCGCTGGTAGCGGATAAAAATCGTCAAAATTCGCATCCGCCACTCGCAAGCGTGAAAATAAAGCTAAAATATCTGTTTGAAACAGATCGATGCGGAAAGTGAAAAAGTGTATAGATGAAGCGGATTTTTTCGATTTTTACCCGCTACCAGCGAGCATGAAAATGGGGCTTTAGTCTTTATTTTCTCTGCTTTGCTACTGTAGCGCCGCCGTTATGAGAAGAGTACATTGAGAAAATAGATATATTTTGAAATATCATAGTTTGTATTTTGTAGTAATCAAGCTCAATTGAAATTTCGTGATAAAAGTAGTCACTTGAGTTTCTTGGTAAGTTGGTATTGGAGTAAAATCGGAAAATGAACAGCGGCGCATCGAAAAAACGTCGTTGGCGGCTACGCCGTGTCGAAAATATTAAAAAAGCCGGCGTATCGGCGTGTATTGGGGGGCGTCGAAGGCCTAATAATAATACGTAGGGATTGAAAGGGGACACCCGTGTCGGAAGTATGACAACCACCTGTCCGTGGTTTTGTGGTTATCTTCACGTGGCAATCCACATCACCTGCCACCCAGACGAATGGTGTTAAAGTTCCGAATAAAAATTGTAATTTTAACTTTGGTACAAAAAAAGTATAAATTCTCATCAATCGAGCTGATGGATAACAACAACCATCAACGTTCGAACCATAGACAAAATATATATTGACTGGAAGGGTGTATGAGATGAATGTTTCTGTCAAGTTCCCTGCTCAGCTTGTTTTCGAGGCGTTAAATCTTCGAAACAAGACGTCGCGGGTAACAATTGGCCTAGCCAGGGTATGTATAAACTGCGTGTAAGAAATTTCGGCTACAGAAGGACCACGGTTCGAAAGCTCTGAATAAAATAAAATATTGTTTCTTTAAACGTCATGCTGTATCTGTCTTTTTTAAACTAAAAAAGTATGCTTGTGGATTGTTGGCTTAAAATTTATTCTTAGCGGAAATTAAATACTCGATAGAAATTTAGTTTAATCGATTAGAAAATGTTGACAATTGTTTTGGTACCTATATTTCGTCTACAAACCGATGAAATGTGGGCAATTGTTTTTCGTTCATTATTCTTTACTGTCAGACATTCTTAGAAGACTCCTTCATTGTTAGCTCTAGTATTTTCAGGTTTCCAAATTATAGAGTACCGGATGGTCAGCTTGTGTATATCATCCCTCGAAAACCGAACGCAGCCTACGAAAGCTGTTAACTAATTTTGTTAATAGTCGACTGCTATAGGAAAAATACATTACATTTTCTTATGAAAATGTGAGTTGCGTAGAAATATACAACGCGACATTGCATTAATATTAATATATATTGCTAATATTATTAAAAAAAAGGTATTTTTTGCTTCGTAAGATGGTGAAACCCAAACCCGAGTAGTGCCTGCGCAGTGTGGAGATATTAGTAGCGGTAACCACCTGTGACTACTTTTCTTGGCGAGGTATTGTGGCGAATTCTAGGTGGCTTGTCATATGGCAGTTGGACGAGACGGGTTCAAAGAATTCCGTGCTCGCCACCGATTCGTTAGCAACTCCGTCGAAACAGGTTCACTAGAATTACCATTCTCCTCAAAGGGTTTTCAACATATATCATTTTATACAGCTTGTACCTTTCCTAAGCATTGTGTACATTGTAAGGTGATATTCTACGTTTCGCTTAACTACTTGAACCCCGTTGGGCAGAGGTGAACGAATAGAGAGAGCGAGAGAGATAAGATTAAAGTAGTCCAAATTAGACCAAAATACGTAAGTGGCTTTTATTGGAAATATTTCCCGAGAAAGTAAAACGTATTAATCTTTATCTCTACCAAAGTAGGCGAACGGTCCGAACGGTCGCTATCATTTCCGCGCATTCGTAAAAATCGTGTTGAAATTCCAAAAACTAAGCTGTAGTTCTTGTGGTTTTTGAAAATACAACTTTTGCAGCGGCACTTTCTACGCACTAAAAGTAAGAATAAACTATTTCCTATTATTATAAATGTATTATTATAAATGTAAATATTTCAAATTTTCTCTGGTAGATTTCGAAACTGGGAACTGTTCTTTAGAAACAAAGTAGTTTTTTCTTGGAATTAAAAAAATTACAGGGTAGGAACTATGGTCGTTATTTACTTTAGCTTAATCACTTCCCTTATTGTTAAATTCAGTCAGAATAGTATCGCCGTTTTAAATTAAAAATCAAGATTTGTTTATGAACATCAAAGTTATCAAAAAGCCTTTGTACGTAACAATATATTTTCTAATAATTTAGATAGGGAACTTGAAACTGCCCTTTTACTTTTTCCAACCATTTTCAAAGAAAGTTTGAACTCTTGGTTTGCATTCAAAGTACGTTAATATTTTGTTATATTTAAATATTTTCGTTATAGGATCCAAAGGAAATATTCATATCACCATACGTAGTTATGATTGACGGAATTTCCTTCGAAGTTAGTAGTATTAAAATGGCAATAACGTCACTCTTTGCCGGATATTACACTTTCCAACTACAGTATTCGAACTCTTTAAAAAAAAGGGGGTATATTCAAAAAATTGTGTTTAATATTGTATCAACTGAAGTTTCTTCGGCAGTATCCATAGTGTACAACCGACTTGAAACATAACATTTTGTTTTTGTTATGTATTGCATTTTTACATTTGTTTTCATGAGGGCCAACTTCATAATTTTTTTATTTTCTTTAATTTGAACGTTATTTTTGTTTAAATTGGAATTTATTATCCGTAAATTCGAATGCAAATCTTCATAAATTTGAAGGTTATTCATAATAAATTTGAAGGTTATTCATAATAAATTTGAAATTTATTCATAATAAATTTGAAATTTATTCTCCTACAATTTGAAATTTATTCTCCTACAATTTGAAATTTATTCTCCTACAATTTGAAATTTATTCTCCTACAATTTGAAATTTATTCTCCTACAATTTGAAATTTATTCTCCTACAATTTGAAATTTATTATCCTACAATTTGAAATTTATTATCCTACAATTTGAAATTTATTCTCCTACAATTTGAAATTTATTCTCCTACAATTTGAAATTTATTCTCCTACAATTTGAAATTTATTATCCTACAATTTGAAATTTATTCTCGTACAATTTGAACGTCCAGTTGCTTAAATTTGAATGCTAATTTACTAAAATTTGAACGCCAGTGATGGATAATACACTTCAATATGAAAGCTGATGCGCCTAATTTTTAACGCAAATTCGCTATAATATGAACGCGAAATCGCTTTAATATGATAGCAATTTGAAAGTCAATTGTCTCTAATTTGAACGCAAATGCGTTTTAATAAGAACGCAAAATCGTTTTAGTCGGAAAGCAAAATCGCTTTATTATGAATAAAAATTCGGGTTTAAAGGAACGCCAAATCGCTTTAACGTGATTGCTAAGTCGCCTCAATTTGAAAGCCAATAGTCTCTAATTTGAACGCCAAATCGATTTAACGTGATTGCTAAGTCGCCTCAATTTGAAAGCCAATAGTCTCTAATTTGAACGCCAAATCGATTTAACGTGATTGCTAAGTCGCCTCAATTTGAAAGCCAATAGTCTCTAATTTGAACGCCAAATCGATTTAATATAAAGGCATAATCGCTTTAATATGAATAACAATTCGGGTTAAGAGGAACACAAAATCGGTTTAATTAAAATGCCAATTGGCTCTAGTTTAAACGCAATCTCAACCTAAATTGAACGGCAATTCGGGTAATTTTAAACGGGAATTTGGCTATATTTGAACTACAGCGATCAATTCTACACCCTGATGTTATCAGATTTTAAATATACGTCTATTTGTTTTGCTTGTTTAAGAATACTGAAGGGAATGGTTCTCTTCAATTTTGATCGCTCTACAAGCATTCATTTTTGAACGCGTTTAAATGCGTTCAAATTTGATCGCTCTACAAGCATTCATTTTTGAACGCGTTTAAATGCGTTCAAATTTGATCGCTCTACAAGCATTCATTTTTGAACGCGTTTAAATGAGTTCAAATTTGATCGCCCTACAAGCATTCATTTTTGAACGCGTTTAAATGCGTTCAAATTTGATCGCTCTACAAGCATTCATTTTTGAACGCGTTTAAATGCGTTCAAATTTGATCGCCCTACAAGCATTCATTTTTGAACGCGTTTAAATGCGTTCAAATTTAAGAGCTCGACAAGCATTCATTTTTGAACGAGCTTAAATGCTTTCAAATTTTATTGATAAAGCTAGCCCCCACAGTGGCAAGCCAATGAATCCTCGAACATTCAAAGTCGACTGATGTGTTTTTAGAGTGCATTGTTTGATATAAATAACATAAACGTGTCTTTAATTTTTTTAAAGGTTTTATTGCTTATGTTATGACAAATCTTTTTAACAAACTATTAAATATATATTACTTTATTTTTTACCGAAAACAATTCCTTTGGACACAGAAACGCTGCTGGGCATTGGGAGTACGAGATGTTTTGCAAAACCAAGTCCAATCTGTCCTAAGCCGAGATTGGTTCCAAGCCCAACCTGACCTAAGCCCAATCCAGTACCGTATCCAACAGACCCTAGTCCGTAATTGGTAGCAAGTCCCAGACCAGTATTGACTCCTAGTCCTAGGTTGACACCAAGTCCGTTTCCGAATCCAAGTCCAATTCCTTTTCCTAGGGTCCATCCGGATGGTCCTAAGCCAATTCCTTTACTCAGGTAGATTTGTTGAGGCATTGGAAGGGTAATTCCGATCGCTTTACTAAGTCCAACAACGCCTGTATTGGCCCCATAACCAAGTCCAGCCCCAGTGTTGACGTCCACTCCAACATCAGTTCCAAGTCCAAGATCACCGTCAGATCCCAACCCGTAGCAAGTTGCCGCTAACGTCAAAGCTAATACGAATGAAATCTGGAATAAAAGTTAAAAATTTACTATCTTAAGAAAGGAAATGCTAGCCTGGACGTTATATTCGGTTTTCAGTTGTCTATTCTTCTCCTTGGTGGCGCCTATCTGTTTGGTTATGACGCCAATTTTCCGTCAATTCAAATCATAATATTTCCGACCAGCTGCCACACTTATAGAATAAATTAAAGACTTATGACTTAAGCGATATGTTACCAATATAATTTCTAATAAAAAGTTTATACATCGGTATCAACAATAATATCGACTATCTGTCACGCTTATGGAAAATAATGATAGACTTATGGTTCAAGCTATAAGTTTCATTAATCTACACTGTATGCTACTAAGCGTTTCGAAATTAGAGCTACTAAAATCCAAATAGAAAAAAATTATAATTTTACCATGCTGTTCATTTTCACTGGCAGGACGAGATGGTGGAGAGTCGGAGGAAGGCGAGATGCAAGACTGTACATTTTCGAAGGGCTGAGTCGGCTATTTAAAGGATTTGTTCGTCGTAATCGCGAACACTTTCCATTTCGTATCAGAACTTCAGCAGGTCACAATCACATTTCCAAGGGTCCCGTTCACCTATCGGAAGAATTTGGGAAGATCCACAGAGCTCTTTAATATCTCGCTAGCCAGATAGATCCACTAAGGATGACACTTTTATCTAAATTCCCCAAGTTCGTTTCGACACAGCAGTTTCACCATACATGTTTATTGAGATTAACATTGCTTCTTCGGATATGCACATCACATCCATTACTTTGAGTTATTAAGAAATCTAGCTTATTTATTAATTATAGAAAAACATAGTTTCGCTTCGCAATATACTCAAATCCTACATTTGTAATCATCTCAGGTTTAACCCGTAAAGGTACCGAAATTGAATTTTCAAATAATTATAGATATTTTTAAGTTTTATTTTAAATTTTCAAATTTAATATTATAAACATTTTCAAATTTAATATTATAAACATTTTCAAATTAAATATTATAAACATTTTCAAATTTAATATTATAATTTTTTTCAAATTTAATATTATAAACATTTTCAAATTTAATATTATAAACATTTTCAAATTTAATATTATAAACATTTTCAAATTTAATATTATAAACATTTTCAAATTTAATATTATAAACATTTTCAAATTTAATATTATAAACATTTTCAAATTTAATATTATAAACATTTTCAAATTTAATATTATAAACATTTTCAAATTTAATATTATAAACATTTTCAAATTTTCAATTTTAATATTATAAATTTTGTTTTCTAAACATTTTCAAATTTAATCTTATAAATTTTGTTCTAAACATTTTCAAATTTAATATAACAAATTTTATTTTCTAAACATTTTCAAATTTAATATTTTAAATTTTATTTTCTAAACATTTTCAAATTTAATATTATAAATTTTATTTTCTTAACATTTTTAAATAATTTTAATTTTTTTAAAAAATTGTAGTAATTCGACCTACGTTTTAAATTTTCAATTTTTATGATATATTGCCTTGTTTTTGATAGATTTTGAATACAATATTTTTAACGCGATTCCGACACCCGTAACCCTGTTGATAAAATTGGCGACACGGCGATGTCAGAGTGAATATTGGAGACAAGAATTAATGAGGTTTTCGCCGGTCGATATCGTTTGGGCGATATTTTCTCGATTTCGTCATAATGACAGGGCTAACGCCAAGAAAAGAAAAGGCCCCCCTGGCAGAAGCCTGGTTTTTCAAATAGAGTGAAAGCATCTATATACTTATAGCTATGACGTAACTCTATACTGGTTTGCGGTACCATTAGGAAAAATGAGCGCTAATATAAAAACCATACAATTGGTATTAGGGGAAAATGAGCTCTAACATTAAGATCACTATTAATTGATTACCTCTATAAACAACGAAATTTATAATATCAAACAAACCACGCAATAAAATAATCCAACTAAAGGAATAAAACAATAAAAATGAACAGCATTAGGCTCCGAGGGTTAAACGCGAATTAAACAATTTTCATATTTTGTGGCCAAAATGCTTGGTGAAATTGTGAGGAAAAAAGGCGAAAGTCTGTGGGAACCATGTTCAAAGTGTAATACAAGGAAATGAGATTATCTGGGCAAAGTGAAAATTAATGGTCGAAGACAGAGATGCCAAACCATCGTCGCCGTGGAAAAGATCAAAAGTAGAAGATAGACATAGAACACGGCCCGATAACCGCGAAGGATCTCGTTTGTGTTCATTCGGTCAGACAGAGTAGACACTAAAAGTCAACTGTTATAGTAAATAGTTGGAGGGATGTAGTGTCAATTCATCATCTTAACATCATTTTAAGACTTTGTGACTAGGGTGTTTTTTAATTATTAAAAGTAATAAAATTTGAGTTGATATTCGGCGCTCTTCCCAATCTGGGCCTCTAAATCCGCTCACGGCTCTTGAAGAAGGACAAATTTATGCCATTTAGGAATAAACTCGTATCGGTAAGCCACTTGCTCATGCTCTTCTCTGATTATCCAAAAGACCTTCACTGTCTAACAAATTCCGATATTGAACCAAAAGACAAAATGAATTCTGATTCAGTAGACAAGATTTGTGACTACAAGGTAATAAATTTATTAAAAGAAATCCCACAAAGCGAGGGAACAATTCAATACATTTGTCTTATGCAAAAAGCCCGAGAAGCATACGAGAAAAAAGACGTTAAAGCAACAGAACGCATATATAATATTTGTATGTGATTTTTTTTCTACGATTGTGGAGAGCATGAATTTTAGGCCATCCAAAATACACGTTAAAGGAAAATTTCATAACGTATAATGCTTACGTGTGCCTCGAGTTAAATGCGGATGCTATAATTTCAATTATACGTAAACTGAAAGGAGGCAATGAACATTTGTTTTTGCCATGGCTATTTAGTTGTCAAACTTGTGAAAGTTTCTTTCTTGCAACTCGATCCATGACAACAACCAACTCAACTGTTGTAAATTTTAGTTTGCTAAACATTCTACATCGCCTAAAACGAATCCAACTGCAAGGCGATGTCGTTACACAATGTAGTTAATCCAGTAGTAATACTTATGATTTCAAATTCCCAAGGGCGAAAAACAATCGTGGAAATGGTGCAAGTGGCCAATTAGATGCTCTGATGTTACCGGACAACGACGAAATTAACGTGGTTGTGGAAATAGCCAAAAAAAAGACGCTTTAAACGATGCCTTCAAACTTGGAATAAAATTAAAATGCAAAGAAAGATTTATTTGCAAACTGCCTCACGTAATTGAAACCAAACAATCATTACGATAGTGATACAGACGAATCTTAAGAAAGATGTTCAAGAAGATCTAGAAGAAGATCAAAGAGTATTGTTAACTTCTGGTGGATCAAGCTTACGAAACTATGAAGTCGAATGCAGTAACATCGATCATCTTAAAACAAGTCTTTTTGTGTCGTTAGTATCAGATAAGGGCAAGAACATTATCATTCGTAAATCTTTATTATGCTGGCTGTTAAGTACAGGAGATCAAAAACTAAGTAGTGATCGTTTAAAGCGAATTACACAAAAAGCAGATACATCAATTATTGCTAAAAATAAAAAATCCAGTTGCACGTCCAATTTTCCCCTTTTAGAACCACTCCACAAAGAAAAAATATTAAACGTTTCAGAATGGGAAAAAATTTTCCTACAGGGAATATACGTTGAACTCAGTGCCCACTAAGCCTCCATCTAAAAATGCGAAGAGTATCGGTGTACTGTGTAACTGGTTCTCTTGGGCAGTGGCGGCTTAAGAAGGCTGGGGCCCCGGGGCGGCGGCAGTGTTTTGTGACACCCCCCAGGACCGTGCAGAAGAAGTTTTCACGGGTCCGTCTTCTTCAAGTTTAATCGTTCTGATTTGCACCCCCCCCCCTCGAGCTTCTCCGATGGTACCCCAGGCTGCCCTGGTACCCGGGGTGGACCGCCCCCCTCGCATCCCCCTTACGCCACCACTGCTCTTGGGAATCTAGTCGTATTTTACGTAACGCAGAAATTCAAGGTCACGGATTTTATGATATTCAATACTACGCGTATTATATTAATCGTCCCGAAATTATGGGAAACGATTTGTTCGTTAGCAAAACCACATTGGCAAAATTAAACCAAATGTTTAAATGAGACAAATTTATTTTTCGCTAAGTTTCCATCGCTTTATTGACTAACTATGTCAGCTTGTAGCTGTCTTCTCTACAATCTATGTAATATGTCCAGTAAACTAAAGTTCACGACGGTTGAGAAGGTGCTCGTCATAGGGCGCGTGGTTCGGAAGAAACTTAAACAAGTAAGGCTGCTAAACAACCCTGGTAATACAGAGTATTCGTCTCCATTTTCTTGAAGTCTTTCGATTAAAATAACAAAAGCATGGGCGTTTAGTTCTAAACAGCCATAAGTGTTTTACGTGATAAACTTGTCCTTCAGCGTGTATTCGGAGTGCTGCAAAATCTTATTAAAGCTAGAGTGTGTTTTTAAGACTCAGTTATTGAACGAAACTAAATATTTTCTTAATGGAATAATTATAATGAAAAACACATTTAATTAATTTTCAAACAATGCTAAAGAAATAGAAATATTAAATGACAATTTCGAAATTTTTAATTATATTACATAAACAAGAAATCCAAAAAGGAAATCCCTAAATTTAAATGTGTGACTCAGCACCAGGCCTTTATTTAAATTGTGCCGAAAATCGGAATGTGCCCTTCTGTCTATCCCCTTCTGGTAGAAGTTTATCTCTCAGTAAATAAAAAAAGGTCTAAAGAGCGTTAATGGCACTTACTTGGCTTTCCTCGAAACTTTCGTCTGCAGACATGACTTAAGAATTTAATTAACACCTCGATTAACGGTATTGGTTATGTAAATGATATCCGATGCCAGAACAAGAGCTACTCCAACAACAGTTCCAAAGAATACAAAACGAACAAAGGCAAGCTAACTGATCAAGCTAGCGGGGCATTGCGGAAACTAGGAGCTCTTTGGTGGAAAATCCTGGAAAATCCTGGAAAAACCTTCGAAAGAAACCCAAACATTTCCCTTAAGTACCGGTCGAAGCATCGGGCCGTTTTAAAGACTTTACTCCATTTTTATAAGAATTTGCAGGAATCTCGTCGGACTTCAGTTTATTTTTAATCAATATTTTGGATTTCACTAGACTTTAGGGTAGTTTTACCAGAAGTTCAGACTTCACAGACCTCATTTAGGAATTCAAAATTTCTAAGACTTCACGAAATAAGTGTGATTTCATAAGAGAGTTCAGGAATTTTGTACATCAAATTTCACGAGTGGTACTGATCATGCTATTGTATTGAAAAACTAATAAAACTATTACACGAGGAAAAATGTCTCACTCTGCGCAGTAAAATGTTGAGATGGAGTTTCACACTATATTCTAAAAGAATGATTACTGGTCTTACTTAAACGCAAAATTCACTTACAATAGAAAAGTCGCAAATAAATAAATATTTATT
This sequence comes from Leiobunum rupestre, assembly GCF_980474605.1. Taxonomy (NCBI): domain Eukaryota; kingdom Metazoa; phylum Arthropoda; class Arachnida; order Opiliones; family Sclerosomatidae; genus Leiobunum; species Leiobunum rupestre. Next base: position 52,108,200 of record NC_143388.1, on the reverse strand, counting down.
TTACCGATTGACGGACCAATAGCTTATAACAAATTTATTTTCAATTTCCAAATACTATTTTCAAAGTAAAAAAAAATAGAAATTATTATCTAAAGTATATAATGTTATTACTGTTATTGATCAATTGGGGGTGATGTGGCCATGTAGACTTATAGATTTCAAAAATATTTTCTCTTGAAACATGTACCTTCGGAGGTTTCTGGTTTTACGGAAGTAAAATAAAGATTTGGGAGAATTACACCAGAAAGCGAGTTTCCAAAATTATTTAAAAAATATGTTCTTTTAAATAAGATGTTCCTAAGTTATGAAATGTATATACATTTTACGTCGTTAAGGATCCCAATTAAACTACTTTTTCGCAATAAAATGATCAGTTTGTGATTTACGGTAATTTGAAAAAAGCCAAAATATTTATATCGAAGTTGAGTTTTTCGATAGCTTTTATAAAACGTGTAATGTTGAAAGTTGGATTTGAACTACGATCATCGGATTTAAGAGAATGAAAGAGAGATATATATCACGTACGATGGTTGTTAAGCCTAAGCGTTACGATCAGTAGAACGTCCGCAGCTAACCCCAAAAGACGACCAATACTTTTCAGAGGGTTTCCCAGTTTGCTTTAATTTTTTAAATACACATTTTTAAATAGCTTAGGTCTAGGGATTACAGATATTATTTGGGTCTTGCCAACTTTGAACTCAAGTTGATTTCAACAACATGCGCAAGAGTCCCCGTTCCTTCAAGTATTTTCTGCGTGACTTGGTGGTAGCATAATATAAAAAACCTTTCTTTCGTTTTTCTGATTTTATTTTGGTCTTACTGGTTTTCTGGGAGAGCTGTTTTAAACATTATATTGCCGACTGAAAAACGATACAAGGGGATTTGTTTTGATTTATTTAATTTAGGGAAGTTACTAAACATGCCTATATTTTTATCCGAACTTAAGATTTATTTAAGTCAAGACAAGTTTTGGATTTTTTAAATTTTGTTTATTTTTTTAAGAACGGTAGGAAGCGTTGCCAATGATTGAGGACCGAAATCGCACAGCCCAGTTACCAAATTTTCAGCCAACCCCAAAAATGTTTTAAGCCACGCCCTCTCCCAAAACTCAGCGTGGTAAAAAAAAATTAAATAAAAACTATTAGAAAAAAAATGTTCAATTAGATTCACAAAAGGCTAATAGTTAATATTTTTTAATTTCGAATACATTGCTAATTTGTGTAATTCTATGTATCTAGCTATGTTTGTGAGCTGCATCACTGTGTGTACTAGGCTAGGCTAGGGCTAACCTAGTGGGTGGCGGTCAGCATAAAAAAATTAGAGGTTTTGCTAATAAAAAATTAAAAACAGTTTTAAGCTAACAAAAAGTCCCACAAAACAATGATTTTCGCTTAAAAATCCCTTTATCCCACACAGCCCAAAAATCACGAAAAATCAGAGAATGTGGGAAATACCGCGACAGCCTGGCCCTGACCACCGAATTATAAATACAATGGATTTCGGGTTTAACCCTTTGACGTGAGACCTTTACATATTTTCTAGAAGATAATTTTAAAATTAATTGATACATTTTCGAATTTTAGTTTGAACTTACACAATTTTATTCCGCATTTAAATTTTACGAGCCATTGGTCTATCATTATTTATGAAATTAAGATTTACACATTTTAGAATTTTATACAAAGCGGATTTTTGACACATACTCGCCGGGAATGCAGTTCTGGACTTGTGGTGACTCCAGTAAACATATTCCGTATAAAAGTTTTTGAAAAACTTGTTTTTTTGTATTATAAAATAAGCATAGCTACTTAACTACTCGTAAAAATAATTTAAAAGCGTTGAAAAGAAGTGTTATACCATGTTTGAAAGTTTAACAATAAAAACTTCCAAAGTGAACAAAACATATAATTTAATGTAATAAATTAACTAATTAATATTTATAAAATATACATAAAATAATATTTGGTTAGTATAACTAAAAGCCTTATGATTATATTAAAAAATATTAACACCTGTTACATTTATGAGGGTCGAAAACGGTCTGCACCGCTTGGCTATACTGACAAATATCACCTCATATTTATTTATTTTTATTCAGTGAAAAGATGGCGCTTGTTAGCTATGATGGCCCCCATCACCAGTATGCCACATTGTACGCCTTTTTGCAATAATTTTAAGAGATCGTATCATATCTTTCAAAATTCTGATAGGACTTGCCATATAGTCAATAATTTTAGAATACAATTACATTTGGCACTCTTCTTCAGCCCGAAACGTTATTGGTCGCCTTTGTTTAAATTAAATATTGACGTCCACAATGGATATTTTTGGTGGTTTGGTCTCTTAAATAAGTTTATCATTTTTAAAAACAAGCCAAACTCTCCAAACAAGCCTACATAATGCTAGTGAAATAATTTTGCCAAGAGCTCAATAATTTTGTAATTTGTATACCATATTTTCCTTTTTAGTTCCACATCGATATATATCGAAGTGGGACTATTGCTATGGACGGATTGTAGTTAAGTGTTGTTTGTTTGTTGACTACATGGCAGATGGCGCTGCGAAAATAACTTGCAGTTTTCGCGAAACCGGGATTCGAACTCACAAACGACCAGGAAAATAATCCTAATCACGACGCTTTTGCGCTCGCGGCTACTGGGAGCTTCCAACAGTTTGTTCGGAACTTCTACTCTATCCTCGTCAGTTTTAGCGACGCGGGGGGAGTTGGCTAGTTAAGTTGTCGAAATCCTCGTCCCCTTTTCCGCCTTATTTTACGTATATTTTCGCCGTTTAAGGTCAAGTGAACCTCAAACTTCGCGTCGGGTGGTGGGTGGTGGGTGGTGGGCACACTCGCTTAAGATGCCTTGCTCGAAAGTGAGTACTCGAATAAACGAGCTCGAAAATTTTAAATGTTCGGGTGGTGAGCAGTGGTAGGTGGGCACACTCGCTTAAGATGCCTCACTTGAAAGTGAGTACTCGAATAAACGAGCTTGAAAATTTTAAATGTTCGGGTGGTGAGCAGTGGTAGGTGGGCACACTCGCTTAAGATGCCTCGCTTGAAAGTGAGTACTCGAATAAACGAGCTCGAAAATTTTAAGTGCCCTCTTCCCCATATGTACTTATAAATGCTCTAAAAGCCCCACAATGAGATACTTATTTTCTTATTTAAATAAATAAACAAGAGACATTAAAAAACTTCATCACTCGTTACACCAAACAAAAGGTTCAAGACAAACTACGAGTTCAATCCACACTGACGAACTTCCTTTTGGGTAATAAAAGCAATAGAACCATAGAGAAACAATTATAAATTGAAGTCACTATCGGGAGAAGGTATTATATTATTAAGAACACGCGTAAACAGTTAAAGCATTGAAGACTCTATTTCCCTTCACACACTTACGTACCGCCATTATTAATTATTGGACTCCCATACTCATCCAAAAACTAGGGGCATTCGGGCATATGTATTTTTATATCTATGAATGTAAATTTTTATTTCGATAATCTTTGCCGTATACCATTCGCAAAACTTAGGTATATTAACTTACAAGTTCACGTAAAGACTACCCGTTTATAGCTCTACCACAAATAGATCGAAATTTAAAATATAGCTTTTTGTCAAATTACCTTGCAAGTTAAGTCAAAACCAATATGCATTAATCAAGAATGAATTTATGTACTTAGAATATGGGAGACCAAAAAATCCAAAGCAATCGTACTTAAGCTTAATTACATTCAAGGGTATCTTTTTTTTTAATTTGTGCAATAATAGGAATTTTGGTGTTTGAACCATACCCAAATGTTTGATATAAATTTCCTAAAATAAACATATTTGAATCCCAGTTTAAGAATTTCTTTAAATAATTTTTCCACTAATTTCAATAATTAAAAAAAAAATATGTTTGTCGTGTTTTGCTTACCTATTTCACCTTTGATACTTTACGTCTATCTAACGATAGGAAATCAAATGACCTCAACAGCTTATGAATTGGTTTGCCCACCCGTGTATCCTGAGGGTGGGCGGTGGCCACTCTTTAATAAAGGATGGTAAATAGTATATCTAACTATAGGAAATCACATGGGCTCAACAGTTTTTATATTAGTTTGCCCACCCGGGTCTCCTGATGGTGGGCGGCATCCACCCTTTCACTTAGGGTGGCAATTTATACATCCAACGATAAGAAATCACAAAGCCTCAAAAGCTTTGTATTAGTTTGCCTACCTGTGTCTACTAAGGGTGTATGGCTTTGCCCACTCGAATACACTGATGTGGAACTAATATCACGGCCTGGGCCGACTTGTTTAAATCTGGGAACGCTGTCGGGTTTGGGCTTTGAATAAATAAGTGGTTATAGTAAAGTCGGTAAAATATCACTATGAATTTACCGTTCGGGTTTGTCCTCTGAATTAGAAGTGCAACGCAAACTCTCAACTCAAAGCACTCTTACGGGCTGATCACTACGCGTAATAGGTGTACAGGTAATCTCTAAGTGATCAGCCCCGGGAATCCAGTACAAATAACCGGGGTCCGTTGAAGACTCGGGTTCTTTGGATTGGACAAGGATTTTATATTTTAGAAGGATAGGAAGTGATGACGCTTTCGCGCCGGGAAGAAAACGCGCGACTGCGCAGTAGCTCCTTCCAAAAATTACCCAGCCAAGGTCAAATATCGCTACCGTGAAGGCGCTAAAGCACATTTCGGCGTTGAACGATTTGGCCTTGGGGTGAATAAAAGCGGTTAAAGTGACGTCACTCTTTTGTAAAACTCCACGCTCTTCCCGCCAGGCCGTTAATACAGGGAACCTCGTCACTTCCTATCCTTCTAAAAATATAGAATCCTTGGATTGGAACGAACAAAGTAAATTTATCAAGGTTTTCCCCAGTTAATTAAAGATTTAACGGTTCTCTTGAAGCGCGCAATTATGGTAGGCCAAGAACGTAAATAAAACGGTCCATTGTTTGATAGACTATTAAAATTATAAATAACAAAAACGTTTCTTTAATTTTTTTAAAGGTTTTATTGTTGTGACATTTCTTTTTAACAAACTTTTAAATATATATTACTTTATTTTTTACCGAAAACAATTCCTTTGGACAGAGAAACGCTGCTGGGCATTGGAAGTACGAGATGTTTTTCAAAACCAAGTCCAATCTGTCCTAAGCCGAGATTGGTTCCAAGACCAACCTGACCTAAGCCCAATCCGGTACCGTATCCAACAGACCCTAGTCCGTAATTGGTAGCAAGTCCCAGACCAGTATTGACTCCTAGTCCTAGGTTGACACCGAGTCCATTTCCGAATCCAAGTCCAATTCCTTTTCCGAGGGTCCATCCGGATGGCCCTAAGCCAATTCCTTTACTCAGGTAGATTTGTTGAGGCATCGGAAGGGTAATTCCGATCGCTTTACTGAGTCCAACAACGCCTGTATTGGCCAAAGCCCCAGTGTTGACGTCCACTCCAACATCAGTTCCAAGTCCAAGATCGCCGTCAGATCCCAACCCGTAGCAAGTTGCCGCTAACGTCAAAGCTAATACGAATGAAATCTTAAGAAAAGGAAAGAAAAAAAATTAACATTTGAGTCTAAGAGAGGTCTTTATAGACAGTGAGTGACCTCTAAAGTTGCAACTAGCATCTTCTAAATAACTATATGATTAAAAAGCAATACGTGCTCTTTGGGTCCGGTGCATATTAAACTCAAGCCCAGACGTTATATTCTGCTTTAAGTTGCCGATTCTTATCGTTGGTGGCGCCTATCTGTTTGGTAATGACGCCAATTAGGCATCACTCCATACGTAAATATTTCCAACCAGCTGGTACACTTATAGAATGAATTATTGACTTATGGTTAAGCCTTATGTTACAAATATAATTTATAATGAAAATGTGTACATAGATAGTCACGCTAATGGAATATACTTATAGACTTCTGGTTAAAGCAATAAGTTACATCATATGTAACATAATTACTCATAAGTATGCTACTACCTCTATTTCTTCACTAACGGTTTTTTTTCACAGATATTGCGTCATCGGTACCCTACGTAATATTTGACGTCATATTTGATAACATATTTGACGTCATCGAATCTCAAATGCTGATTATGCCGTCGCCCAATTAGCTTTACGTCTGATAAACCGACGGCCATTATTTTAATAAACAAACCGGTTTGAACAACCAAGGCTTAGGTGCTAAAATGAACTACAATATAGTGTCAAGTTCTGTTAATGTAATTAATCTGCAAATTAATTAATCTCACGTTCTAAAATACATTTGAATTGTCAAATAAAAGAAGCAGGTTTATTGGAAAAAATAGTTGAAATTCAGGTTGAGCTTTTCTGGCGCATCTACAAGTTTGGAGTCTTTGCAGATTCTTTTGAACCTAGGCCTAACTATTCAAGGCTTGATATGGGTTTTAATAACGCTGGTGGAATATCCCACTTCGACGACTTGTTCCATTTTCGGAAAGCAATCACTTATTGCTCATTTTCCCCAACCTTTTATTTTTCTAAATTACTCATTATTTAACTTCATCCGCACAAACCGAGCGAGTTTATAAATTTCAATAAAGCTACATTGGGCTGAGTAAAATTCCGACGCAAAAAATTTCCTTCTCAATTTAGAGGTTTTCCATTGGCTTAAATAAATATGTTAGTAGCCAATAGTGTGACTCCCAAAATTACAAGGATGAGAAAAAAGGTTAAAATCTAACATAGTCCACCTTTTTACTGGTTCGTGATAAAACAAACCGTTAGATTTTTGAATGGAATAAAGGTACAGTGGCATACTTATGAGTAATTATGTTACATATGGTTATATGAATCTATGATACTAAAGCGTTAGACATTAGAGCTAATAAAATATAAATAGAAAAAAAAATTATAATTTTACCATGCTGTTCATTTTCACTGGCTGGACGAGATGGTGGAGAGTCGGAGGAAGGCGAGATGCAAGACTGTACATTTTCGAAGGGCTGAGGCGGCTATATAAAGGATTTGTTTGTCGTAATCGCGAACACTTTCCATTTCGTATCAGAACTTCAGCAGGTCACAATCACATCTACAAGGGTCTCGCTCACCTATCGGAAGAATTTAGGAAGATCCACAAAGCTTTTTAATATCTCGCTAGCCAGATAGATCCACTAAGGATGACACTTTAATCTAAATTCCCCAAGTTCGTTTCGACACAGCAGTTTCACCATACATTCTTATTGAGATTAACATTGATACTTCATCGATTACTTAGGATTAATAAGAAAACTAGATCTTTTATAAATTTTTCTTTTATTGTTTATTTTAAACAATAAAACAACCGATGTGAAAATAACCTATTAATTCAGAGCTGTCCTAATGGGCAATCGTAAGTTAACGGCTTGCTTAACCTATTATTTCCTAATTTAAATAGATAATATTTTTCTGATAAAATAACTGAAAAATATTTTGAAAAATCAGCCGTATGGTATGTTTCAAATTAATTACATTAGCAGTGTAGGAAGTTGAATAATTTATATTGAATTTTTTCATACTTCTGATAATAGTAACCGATATTATGTTTAAATATTTCGTTGAAATTATAGTGTTCTTGACATTACCGGATGTGTATAGTACTCATGCTCCCTATGATGACTATGTGCTGTGGTTATAAAATCGATAAAACTATTATACGAGGAAAAAATGTTTAATAAGACGAAGTAAAATGTCTAGCCGCAGTTTCACATAATGACATGATAGATATTTTTATAAACATCTGCTCTTATTTAAACGCAAAAGTCATTCACAATTGAAAAATTGTAAATAAATAACTCTTTATTTGGCCTATTAACGGACCAGTTGTGCATAATATAATTCTTAGAGGGAAGTCACGATTATAAATACTACTTGAAATTTGGAGAGAAAGAAAATAAAGAAGTATTATCTGAAGTATATAAGATGAAACAATTGAGAGAAGTATCCAACTCCGTATATTGGTCTCGCTGTAAGGAGTTTCTTTTTTTTATATATTTGGGGGTGTAGTGGTGATTTTAACCCCTACGAGGCACTCCGAATATTTGGCTGCGCCATTCGATAGATTCCCTTTGAAATATGTATCTACGGAGGCTCCTTCTGATGTTACAGAAACAAAAATAGTTTAAGGTGAGTTTCGTAAATAATTTCATCATATAAGAAGGTTTTCATAAGTTACGTTATTTTACATTTGACATCGTTAAGCGGTAAATTACAGCCGTGATACGGTTTATACTTCAGCACCCATTCTCAGGTTTCATTTTTGGTCTAGACGGATACTTTTATCATTATTTATCAGTATTATATACTTTTGACGGACTTATTGCGTAGGCCCGACTTTACGACAGCGAGGCGGTCGACGAATAACAGAGATTTAAATTTTAAATTATAATTTATAACTATTAAAGCCGTACATCAATTCATTGGCTTTTATTCCGAGCAATTACTTTCGATTCCGAGACGCGGCTGAAGACGTAAAATCGTTCCCTTATTTGGGTTTCCAGAGATGTCAAAGATGACAACGGGTAATCCGTTTGTTTGATGCGGCTGGGCCGCGCTGAGCACCGGCCTTTGGCGTTCTATTAAGACTGACGCCAGTAATTGCAACAATCAGTTCGGAATGTTGTTCTTATTTCTACCGCGCGTTAAAAAAGTGCGCTCGTCTGGGCCTCTTTGTTTCAATTAGGAAGAAAGCGACACCTCTCGAACGACACGGGATAATTTCCTACGTGCCGATACTGACCATGGCCGAAAATTGTTCAATTTAAATATTTGCCTACGCGTATTCTCGGAACGTGACGACACAACAGTGCACTCTATCTCAATTTTGCCTCTGCTTTAAGACGAAGTACTCTCTTCAGCGCTGATGTTTACATCCTGTAATCAAAACCGACCCTTCGTTTTTCTCCTCGCTATTTCACGAACGCCCGTATTCTCACGTCCCAGTCGATCTCACCATAAGGAGGCCGAGGGTATATACCGATGGATCTAAGCGTCGAATAAAGAAGGTACGTTACTTTACTTTTTATACGCAAGTTAATACCGCAAAAATGCAATTAATTTACCAAATTAATGAACAAAGTTTCTGGAAATGTCGAAAAGACAAGTTAACCAACCTTTCGACAACGGTAACGGGACGAGAGTAGAAGTGTAGACGTAGCTTAATTTGCTAATTACCAAGAAACCACACCGGGGTAAGTCAACTTGTGACTTTGAAGCCAATTCCCGGGGGCCGGGTTAAATAGCGTAGGAGGGTGAGGGTGAAGGCCGCTATTACCTTTAATATCAGCAAGTTTTTATGGAAACGGAAAGCCGAAAAGCTCGAGGGAAAACGTCTCTAGCCGCCAGGAAGGAGTGTTTCCGAGCTTTGTTCTGTACCATCTAAACTACACTCTTACAAGTTCCTCGTATACGTTTTGGAAGTAAAGCTTATCTAGTATAATAGCTGCTTACGGTGCTTAAAAAACTATTCTTATGAACTGAGTAGGGCACTGTGAACTACCCGGATGTTTTCGTATCAGAAAGGGATAGAATCATATCAAGAAAAAATTACCAACAAAACACGCGGTCGACTTTCGAAAAATTAGTCGGTCCTTTTTCGCTTTAATTGTTTGAGCCAAAATTTCCCTTCAACTGTTAATTTAGACGATGGGTCAACGTAAGTCATCTGTGAAATAATTTAAGGTCCGAGACACAGACTTTCGTGCGCGTAAAAACGTTACCGCAGCCATTGCAATTCCGGTCACTATTGACCGCCATTGGCGCACAACTTCGTAGTGATTGGAGGTCGTGATTTTGTGAATTTCCTGCGATGTTCCTAGAGTCCCCCTACCTGCTTATGCCAAAGTGTATTCTACTTATTTAGTATCCATATTTGAAAGTTAAGCCATATTGAAAATTTTAGTACGAAATTTTACGCATTTATTTATTAAAATTTTAAAACCAACTTGTGTATACAATTAAATATCGATATTTTTAAATGTGTTCTCTAGGGAGAATGTCTATGTCAAGACGGTTTTAAGCCTTTCTCTCAATCCACCCGTTGGTCCCCCCAGTACGCTCCTCCGCTTAAAATAAAACGAATAGTCCCGGTATTTCATTGGCTGCTTAAAATTTACGTCACCTAACGAGATGGAAATCAAACGACGGTGACGGTTTGTCTTCCCCCCCGCGCGAGACGGGGGAAAGGCGTTCAACGTGCCCGGCGATTGTCGCAACATAATCAATCTTCCTTAATATAAATAAATACATTCTTGGCTGTATAATAGTAAATAATACGGTAACAATGATATATATTACTATGTAAAGAGTGTGAAACTAACAGCAGTTTAAAAATTTATTTAACGGTGACATGATTGTTCATTTAACATGGAACTTGCAGTAAAAATAACGGTTAAGATGTTTAATATTACATTTGTGGTATACCCAATTTTACATTCACCGGTAAAATATAATGTAGTCAAAACGTAAATTTTACAATTCTCAAACCAACATTTTGCAATCAACCTGCAAAATGAAATGTATAGAAACATTTCATTTCCTATTTGTATATCACAACAATTCCAATCCGACCGTAAATTTCACATTTATAATGCATTCAATATCCAATCAAACCGTAGATTTCATATTCAAAATACATTCAGATTACAAACAAACCGTAGATTTCACATTCATAATGCATTCAATTTACAAACAAACCGCAGATTTCACATTCATAATGCATTCAATTTACAAACAAACCGTAGATTTTACATTCATAATACATTCAATTTCCAATCAAACGGTATATTTCACATTCATAATGCATTCAATTTACAAACAAACCGCAGATTTCACATTCATAATGCATTCAATTTACAAACAAACCGTAGATTTTACATTCATAATACATTCAATTTCCAATCAAACGGTATATTTCACATTCATAATCCATTCAATTTTCAATCAAACCGTAGATTTCACATTCATAATACATTCAATTTCCAACCAAACAGTATATTTCACATTCATAATGCATTCAATTTACAACCAAACGGTATATTTCACATTCATAATGCATTCAATTTCCAACCAAACGGTATATTTCACATTCATAATGCATTCAATTTCCAATCAAACCGTAGATTTCACATTCATAATGCATTCAATTTTCAATCAAACCGTAGATTTCACATTCATAATGCATTCAATTTTCAATCAAACCGTAGATTTCACATTCATAATACATTCAATTTCCAACCAAACGGTATATTTCACATTCATAATGCATTCAATTTCCAATCAAACCGTAGATTTCACATTCATAATGCATTCAATTTCCAATCAAACCGTAGATTTCACATTCATAATGCATTCAATTTCCAACCAAACGGTATATTTCACATTCATAATGCATTCAATTTCCAACCAAACGGTATATTTCACATTCATAATGCATTCAATTTTCAATCAAACCGTAGATTTCACATTCATAATACATTCAATTCCCAACCAAACGGTATATTTCACATTCATAATGCATTCAATTTCCAACGAAACGGTATATTTAACATTCATAATGCATTCAATTTCCAACCAAACGGTATATTTCACATTCATAATGCATTCAATTTCCAATCAAACCGTAGATTTCACATTCATAATGCATTCAATTTTCAATCAAACCGTAGATTTCACATTCATAATGCATTCAATTTTCAATCAAACCGTAGATTTCACATTCATAATACATTCAATTTCCAACCAAACGGTATATTTCACATTCATAATGCATTTAATTTCCAATCAAACCGTAGATTTCACATTCATAATGCATTCAATTTCCAATCAAACCGTAGATTTCACATTCATAATGCATTCAATTTCCAACCAAACGGTATATTTCACATTCATAATGCATTCAATTTCCAACCAAACGGTATATTTCACATTCATAATGCATTCAATTTCCAACCAAACGGTATATTTCACATTCATAATCCATTCAATTTCCAATCAAACCGTAATTTCACATTCATAATGCATTCAATTTTCAATCAAACCGTAGATTTCACATTCATAATGCATTCAATTTTCAATCAAACCGTAGATTTCACATTCATAATACATTCAATTTCCAACCAAACGGTATATTTCACATTCATAATGCATTCAATTTCCAATCAAACCGTAGATTTCACATTCATAATGCATTCAATTTCCAATCAAACCGTAGATTTCACATTCATAATGCATTCAATTTCCAACCAAACGGTATATTTCACATTCATAATGCATTCAATTTCCAACCAAACGGTATATTTCACATTCATAATTCATTCAATTTCCAACCAAACGGTATATTTCACATTCATAATCCATTCAATTTTCAATCAAACCGTAGATTTCACATTCATAATACATTCAATTTCCTACCAAACGGTATATTTCACATTCATAATGCATTCAATTTCCAACCAAACGGTATATTTCACATTCATAATGCATTCAATTTCCAACCAAACGGTATATTTCACATTCATAATGCATTCAATTTCCAATCAAACCGTAGATTTCACATTCATAATGCATTCAATTTTCAATCAAACCGTAGATTTCACATTCATAATGCATTCAATTTTCAATCAAACCGTAGATTTCACATTCATAATGCATTCAAATTTTCAATCAAACCGTAGATTTCACATTCATATTACATTCAATTTCCAACCAAACGGTATATTTCACATTCATAATGCATTCAATTTCCAATCAAACCGTAGATTTCACATTCATAATGCATTCAATTTCCAACCCCCCCCCCCCCCCCGCTATTACATTGCCCCCGCAACTAGGGAATCACGTGGTTAGACTGGAGCCCGTAGGAATCTCGCCGCATTTCCAATCTAGGGTACGTAGTCTAGATTATCTTTGGTTACATTAAGCTAGAAACTAAAAAAAAAACTTATAGAGAAAAATAACCTTCGGAGGGGGGGGGGAGGCGATACTTTAGTAACTGGGACTACGGAAAATGAAGACTTGAAATTTCACTTGAGTCGAGCTTGGTCCTTTTCTTTTCCTGAACTACTTCCGCTGTAAAATATTGACTGAGAAGTTCAGGCACTAATGCTGTTCTAAAAAGTGTGGTGGTTTTAAGAGTAGCATTCTCCCGAAAGGTTTTATCCTGTTTTCTACGTTCAATTATAATCAAAATTATAATCAGCTAGGCTAATACCCACGGCACCACCTTAGGCCTAAGTCATCAAGCGACTTTTGAAGCCATTAATTCTGGTGGCCGGATTACAATGCGTAGGAGGGTGGTGGCAAGCCCTGCATGCCACGCGTACGGGCCAACAGCTCCCTACATTAACTATTACCGGTAACCTCAACAAGTTTTTATGGAAGGGGAAACCGAAGATCTCGGGGGAAAACCCCTTAAACCAGTGGGGAGAGAACTTGCAAACTCTACGCAGAAGGAGTTGTTCCGAGCTTTCACCCAGTGCCACAAGCTGGGATCGAACCCGGCTCCTCTTGCTGCGAGACAAAAGTGCTAACCACTCCGCCACCCCACCTATTATAATATAAATATCGACTGTGGTCCAAACACAGTAATCTGTATAGGGCCTTTCGGATAAAAACATTTGTATCTGAATCTGGTAAAAATAATCATGATGTCGCTTCAACTTAAGACCACTGGGTTACTTTTCGAGGCAGAACTTTGGGCATACCTCCGCAACGGATTTGAACCTCAATGAATAAGGGGCCTTTATCTCCAATAGCCCTCTCCCACAACACTGACATTCGACTAGCCAATCTTTGTGAATCCCCAAGGTGGGGATAAAGCGTGTTTCAGATTTAACCCGATTCTTCCAATATAAAATTGTTATGATTTTTTATCATTATTTTCAAATACGCTTCTTTCATGGTATTTTCCTGCTTTATTCCCCACCTTGTAGCCTCATTATCAAAATGTTTGGACCCAGGGTAACAAATGTTTTGAATAAGTGAAATCGAAGGCATTGATGGATCAGTACTGTGACACGCTTTTCTCATATTAGATGCCGTAATTCGGCCAGCCCTAAACCTATGCCAACTTTTTGATTAAGACTGTAGTTTTGTTTCGCTTTCAACTATATTAGCCTGCTCTTGGGAGAAATATATATTCAGCAAATCTGAGCGAACTAAAAGTTTCCCAAATTATAACTTTGTTAGTGATTCGTCATAAAGGTCAGTTAAAACTGGTGGATATGTGTTGGAATTGGTACAATTTGGAAAATATTTTTGATAAAACTGCGGGAGAACCCTAAATATTGTGGAGTTTGGAGATTTTTCATTAATTCCCAAAATCATCCATTTCTTCTTTGTTGAAGTCAGGAACTTCCTTTATTGGCTTCCGAACTAAAGTACTAGGTTTAGATAGGGTACCTGCTTCCACGTAATGTTAAGTTAAAAGGAACCACCTATGGACTGCATTGTAAAGGATGATAAAAGGGAGAATAAAGCTAAACCCTAAACAAGTTTGAAGAAATTTAAAAACTTACTAATAGCTCGTACCGATAGGTCTTCGAGCGGACAAAAACGCGAAACTCGGACCAAATAGATCTTCGAGTGAATAATTACCTGCTTCCACAATATGGTCCAATGCTTTCTTCTTCGCCTTCGCAGAAGTTAATCCATTTCGCAAACAGGTGAATATGTTGCCTGCTTTGTAACTGGAACTATCCACAGGGCCACCATTACCTTTCAGGCGCCCCTGGGCTTAAAACATCAGGCACTCTTTTTCAAATGCCCGGGTCATTAAAATTAAATTATTAAGGACAAGACGGCGCCCTACCGGAACTCGACGCCCTAGGGCTTAGCCCTACCTAGCCCAATGGAAGAGATAGGCCTGACTATCCAGTAGGCTTTCTTTCCAGTAACAGTGAAAGATTCTCTAAACCTAACTTCATACTCAATATTAAAACGTTGAGCAGCAATGTGTGTGCAACACTCATCTAAACCGGCCATACAAGTACAATGTCCCGGAAGGATAGTTCCATCACTGTGAATGGTCACCCATGGTTCCAGTAGTTTTTTTCGAAGTCTTTGAGAGTGCATGACCTAATTTAAATGAAATTATACATAAATAAAAGTAAATGAAAAGTTGAATTTGTAAATAAGTAAACTTCCTTGGCAAAATATACCAGCAGCTGCTCTAGAAACGGCACCTGTGAAATCGAATGTCAAGCCTAATTACTTATCCACAAAAGGCTCCTACCGCACCTCCTACATGTAGATGTGCAACTATTGAAATCAGCACTGAGTGTGGAAATTCTATGCATAACGGAAACTTTTCTTGATCAATCAATCCCTGACTCCGTAATACACATAAATGACTACCGTTTCTACCGTAAGGATCGCACAAATACAATCACCTCTGGTGGTGGTGGGGTGCTGATCTACTACCGTCAATCAATTCCGGTAACCAATCATATCACCATTGACAATAATTCTATCTGGATTAAAGCATTACTGAAAAACTCCCATTAGACTCTACATTGGATGCTACTACAGAAGCCCCAGTAGTGAAGAAACCACGATTACAGAACTCCAGTTAATCCTTGATGATCTATTTCAAAGTAACTATGAACTTCTACTACTAGTGGACTTCAACTGTGACCTACTTGCACGTCCACTATCTAAAAAAACAAAACTCCTAAAAATATAACTTCAGCGCTGATCCAAATGATAAAAGACCCAACTCGGATTGCAAATGGCTCTAGCACTCTAATTGACCATATCTATACTACCCATCTAGCTCTTAGAACGAACATAACATTTGAAGACTGCCCCTTCTCAGATCACAACTTAATAACTTGCTGTTATAAAAGAAAGTGCCCATTCTCGCAAACCCATTTTGTCATCACTATATCACAAGTTCAAAAAAGAATTCTTCACCGCTGATATTGCTCGAGACATTATTGAGGCAGGCCTCATTACTGACTACAGAAGTCATCTGACCTATGATGTCAATATTCCTGCCCAAATACTAACTCAACTAATCAAAACAGCACTTGATTCTCATGCCCTTATGGTCCTAAAAAAAGAGTTCACACAAATCTCCCTAAGTGGCTTGATGAAAATATAAAAACTATCATCTCCTTGCGTAACATTCACTCAAGAAAACGACTAGGGCCAAATGCTGATTACCATAAGCAGCAATTCCAAATGTATCGTAACCTAGTTGTGAAGGAATGCCGGAGGGCAAAGCAATCTTCACAAATGCAAAAACTTGTCCGAGACCTAGAATCTCATAAATAAAAATCTTCATAACAAACCTATAAAGCAAAAAAATATTATCCTGGAAATAATTGGAAACTTACTCACAAATCCTCAAGATGTCGTTCATTGTTTTAGTGCACACTTCGCTTCCCATTCTGGCCCTCCAAATCATCTAATACCTCATACCCCGCTTGGAACTGGCATCTCAGGAGAGCTGATCCTTGAGAAACAGTTCACCCTCAAAAATGTTACAGTAAAAGAAACAATACATTCCATCAAAAATCTACGCTCTACAAAGGCCGTGGGCCAAGATGGAATCCCGACATGTATACTAAAGCTCCTACTAAATGAAATTGCACTTCTACTACCACACATGATAAACAAATCGATAAACTCCTCCACCTTCCCGGACAACTGAAAGGTTGCTAAGGTCAACCCGATTTTCAAAAAAGGGAACGATAAAGACCCGAACAACTACAGACAAATCTCAGTCCTATCGATTATCTCAAAGGCTATAGAAACCATCGGAAACAAGCAACTAGTTTACTTTCTAGAAGAAAACGAGACTATTTATCTAAAGCAAGCCGGTTTTAGGAAAGGTCATTCTACTGTTCTCCTAACCATAAATTTAATAGAACAAATTATCGGCAAAACGAACAAGGGTTTGGTTACAGGAATACTACTAATTGATTTATCAAAGGCTTTCGACAATGTGAACCACAAAATCCTACTATCGAAATTGGCAGCAATACACTCTTAAAAACGTTGGGTTAAATGATTTTGGTTATTTCATTTTTAACAACTTTTTGAGTCAAAAATAACCCAAATATAGTTGAAAATCTTGAAACGCAAAATTTGGGTTAAACAAAATTAGGTTGTTCTTAAGATAATGTAATAGCAACCCAAAATTGGGTCATACTATCGAATTTAAAGTTCCCACGCGCCAAAGACGATAGGAGCATGGGAAATGTGTCCATCGAACTTGTAGTCTTTGGAAGACTGTAAATTAAAAAAATTGCGCTATTCTTGCGTCGTTTCCATGAATGCTTGAAAGGAGTCTTAATTTTTGAAACAAAAGGTATAGAATATTTTTAATTTTATTTACTATTTATAAATTAAATTTTCCAATATTTAAAATTTATTTTTTATCTTGTGTTGATATTTCAGCGGAAGAACGTAATGAGCTCCCATGTTTAAATTTATTGGAAATTGCCAAGGCCTTACGATATTCTTTTTATTACGATATTAAATTAATAAATTGATGTTTTTGTGGAAACAAAATTGAATGAGTGCTCAATTTATAG
This sequence comes from Leiobunum rupestre, assembly GCF_980474605.1. NCBI lineage: Eukaryota > Metazoa > Arthropoda > Arachnida > Opiliones > Sclerosomatidae > Leiobunum > Leiobunum rupestre. The sequence continues at coordinate 52,090,655 of NC_143388.1, read as the reverse complement.
GCATCTTTATATCCCCATAGAAAAAAATCTTAACAGGACATGCAGGTACAAAGAATAAAATTGGAAGGCTTATAATTTCAAGACATAATTTTATACAACCAAATTAATTGTTAATTTATAACCCAAAATTGAGTCATATTTTAACCATACTTTGGGAAACTTATAAATTTAACGCAAAATATCGTTATTAAAATAACCCATTTTGGGTTAAATACTGACCCAACAATGGGTAAAATAAACAACCCAATTAATTGTGAAATTATAACCCAAAATTTAGGCATATATTAATCATATTTTGGGCTAATTATGTTCAATCCATATTTGGGTAACTTATAAATTTAACCCAAAATAGCGTAATGAAAATAACCCTTTTTGGGTGAAAACTCAAACAACCCAATATTTTGTTTGGTTAAATACTGACCCAATAATGGGTAAAAAAACAACTCAAGTTGGGTAAAAAAAAACCCAACGTTTTTAAGAGTGTAGGATGCTCTACACCAACACTCACGTGGTTCGAATCATATCTATCAAATCGCGCCCAATATGTTGAACTAGGAAACGCAAAATCTACTGAAAAACCAATACTGAAGGGTGTACCACAAGGTAGTACACCGGCACCTGTCCTATTTACAAAATACGTAAATGATTTCCCAAAAGCCTTAGAAAAAGGAAACCCCCTCTCTTATGCGGCTCAAAGGCTAGAGCATCTTGGGATGCATCAATTAGAAACTAACGACTTCTTTAATATGCCGCCCAAAAATATTTTAAGGTTTGTGTCGGAGATAGGACTTTTCTAAGTCATAGGTCAGGGGTGCACAATGGGCCTAGGGTCGAAGTGCATGGGTGGCATTTATGCCTCAACGCCCCCTCTCAATAATAATAACAATAAACTCCCTCTCAGTTCGCAGACGACACGGCCATGACTACAGCAAATGCTGACCCTAACATAGTATTAACCCACCTTGATAGGCAATTCAAAAACTGCGCGGACTGGTTCTCGAAAATAGACATGCAAAAAAATGCCTCAAAGTCAGAATTCATGCTATTTGGACCACAAGCAAAACTTAAGATTGTCGAACAAACCACAGAATTATCCTCTTCAAAAATTAAGAGAGTGAAAACAGCCAAATATCTTGGATTACAGGTGGACGAAAAACTTACCTGGAAGCCTTATATTGAGGCCCTAGTTAGCAAGATCAAAAACACGGCATGTCCGATCATGATATATCCCCCCTTTCATTCTGAATCTATGGTATAAAACTGCTGTCGCCCCTATATTCGACTATGGAGATTTTCTATATGCAATGGCAAAAAACATTCACTTGACCAACTGCAAGTTCTACAAAATACAACGGGAAAAATCATACTCGCGGTAAACAGAAGAACTTCAACAGATTTAGTGCATATAAATCTATCCTGGCATATTATCGAGACTATGAGAAAAATTCATCTTGCCTGCCTTGTCTTTAAAGCTCGGAAATGGCACCTTCCATCTTATCCGAGGGGGTGATCACTCCGCGTAATCGGTGTACAGAGCCGTACCTTTGACTGTACTAATGGGATTACGCGTAATCTTTGAAGTCCCTACCTTTGGCAGTGGTAATCTAAGTGTAATCCGGTGTACAGACTTTCTAAGAGTGGTTAGCCCCTCGATCTTATCTAAACTCGCTGTTTCAACAACCAATGGACATACACCATTATAAGACAAGAGGTGTAGACACGGCATGTTATATTACATCGTAAGATTCACTTTCTTTCAAAGCAGCGTATATCTTATAAAGGGGCCTTCCTCTGGAACTGCCTCACAAAAGATATTAGAGCTGCAAAAGACTTTAATACTTTCAAAAAAATCCCGAAACTTATTTTTCTTGGACAACTGACAACAGTATTATTACGCTACATTTTACCGTATTGTCTTTATTAAATGTTAATTGTAATTATTTATGATAATTTAATTAGGGAGGACCTTATGTAATATAGCTATGCTCAGACGGATATCCTCAATAAAAATGATTTTATTATTATTAATCATAAAAAGACCATTTCCTTTATCACTAAATATTTTCACGCCTACATTTCTTTCTGACGAATCCGCAAACAAACTGATCATAAGCCGCAGGTGATTTGTAATTTTTAAATAACTTATGTGTGAATGGTGATTTATAATCAGCTAGGCTAATACCAAGGCACCACCTTAGGCCTAAGTCATCGAGCGACTTTTAAAGCCTTTAATTCCGGTGGCCGGGTTACAATGCGTAGGAGGGTGGTGGCAAGCCCTGCATGCCACGCGTTCGAGCCAACAGCTCCCTACACTAACTATTACCGTTAACCAGAAATTAAATACAAATACACATCAGGAAAAACAATAGGTGGCAACAAGTCAAAGGAATTACTACTTTCCCCATTATCTTGACCATTAAAATATTTAAAATCCCATTTGTTTAAGAGAAAAGGATCTGTATTTATTACAAAAAATAAAATTGAACCAATGTATTATAGAGAGCTATTATTACGTTTAGCAAAATAAATATATATTCAACCGTTGTGCTAGTAAACAAAACACATCAGCTCTACGTTACTTCCTTTTCCGTTATCCCGGTTACTAAAGAATCGCCACTGGCATAGTCAAGATACGAAAAAGAAAATTATAAGAACATAGTTTATTCAGACGGCGCTCGGAAATTGTCCAAACGGAATATCTCATCTAGGCGCTAAAATTAATATCTCGTCTTTCTAATAATGGGTTTAAATTAGAATTACTAAATACCACTTTTTTCCACTAATTTTCAAAAGTTCACATTGTTTAGAACTACAGCCGTCCTTTATTAAAGTTAAATTAGCGTATAAAATTTATTTTAAAATAAAGATAACAATAATTACCTAAATTTTCAATATCCACACCGCGAAGACTTCACAGTAAAGCACTCCAATTCTCCAACATGGTGTGCAAATAGGCTTTTTTTTTTTTTTGAGAGTGACACGCAAAGTGATGTCGGCTAAAAGCCTTAGACACCAACACTACAAATAAAGAGGACAAACAGTCAAGACAACAAAAAACTCAAAACCGCTGCAGGGCACGCAAGAACCCCGACAACAGTCGAAAATGCAAATAGGCTTTAGTTCCGGAAATGGGAAATGGAAATATGTATCAGGCTTTTTTTACGAACAGCGTTGCCAGGTCGCAATGTTAAGAGTGGCAATGATTTTCAAGCTCGATTTAGAAACTTTCAGTCTTGTTCAAAATGAATTTTAGGAGTATTAAACGTACTTTTTGTATTTTAGAGAGCCCTGCACGCGTCAGCTGTAGCAGAACATATATTAAATAGTTTTTAGAACAATCCTAAATGGACAAACTAAAATTTAAACTACCAAAATGACCGTACGCTTATAGATTTCTATAATTAAAGGCTTCGGGCTTAGAAAAGATAGCGCCACCTACTTAATTACCGGTCAACTATTTGTTCAAGAAACTACAGCAGACAACTTTTGAATATGAATGTTCATACGCTGAGACGTTTAGCTTTTATATCAAGATAATTTTGAATGAACAGAGTGACAGCTTTCACACATTCGATTTAAAACTCAGTCGGTAGGTGGCGATACTTCTGGCCAAAGTTTAAACTATTCCCTTAGTAAAGCCCAGTTTTAAGTAGGCAGTTCTAGCTTTTAGAACTACATAAATACGGCAGATTTACAATTAAAAAGGCCAAGAGATTTGTTACTAAAATAGCGATAAATTTCGAAAATATAAAAGATGGCAGCTATAGCTGTAATTTTAATTGGGCGTAAAAATTGAAAAACATAACCCTTGATTTAAGTTATAGACCATTATAAACTTGGTATATGGACATAAGTGCCCCATGTCAGGGTTGATTCTTGCAAGCCCAATTTTGAGCTAGAGTTATGCAATGTAAATCTTAGAACAAACTATTCACCGTGAATGGCGTGACCGTGCTAAGGGTTATTCATTTTAAAACACACGTCGTCAAGGCTACCAATAAAACCGGCACACGTTGTTAAGACTACCAGAGGAATAAATAAAGGACTTCACCGGTGAGCTGCGCTCGGTTCAGTTCCTTCTCCAACGCATCGCGATCGCGATTCAGCGGGCAACGCGGCATCAATTTTAAACACCATTCCTCCAGGGGCTTCCCTAGAGGATTACCTCTATTCTTTGTAAATTTTGTAAATATTTGCGAAATAAAGGAAAATAGATTATTATAGTACGTTTGAGAACGTGTATTATGAGGTCACCACTTCCCTCCCCTTTTGGATTGCGTCACTACAAGACGGTACACAAACCAGCGAATTTGAATTCAATATGGTACAATATTGTACAAAAGATTTTATACTTTAATTTTTTGATGTTTTTATTTTATGATAATACCTATTGAAACATAATTTTTTTTAAATAGATATTTCTATAAAATAAAATGAATAAAAATAAAACAAGACACAGCCTTATAAATATGTTCTTCGCACGTGCTATTTGCAAGCGCGCTAGAAAAACCTATATTCCTCGGGTTTGAATTTCTTAGAGTTTACGTTTCTTGCTGTAACTTAAAGCAAAAAATGGTGGCGCGTTAGAGGTTATATTCCTTTAAAGTGAAAAATAATTATATTGCGCTAATATTAAAAGGCCTTTAATGGGTCACGTTGTTTAATAACTGGTGGCTTTACCGGAGAGTTTGGGTCCGGCTCCTGCAACCCATAAAGGCGGTGCGCACTGGGAAATAATAGCCATGATCAAGTGGTTCTATCTCCACCTACGACTTGGGTCCGGTAGGGGCCAGAAACTGAGTCCCAGCATCACTGGAGATTCCAGATGTGTGGCGGTGGGTAATAATAATAATAATCAGCTAGGCGTACGAGGTGCCGTGACCCTTGGTTTCATGCCTTTAGGAGTTCCAACGAGATATTCGGTACCTATTTTAATAGGCGTAAGAGCTCCTTTACTAAGTAGGTTCTGTGTCTGCTGGAATGAAATAGCATCCACCTTTATTCTCACAGCTGTGCGCGAAGTGGGGAGTGGTCGTCCCATTGCTGCCTTTTGAAGGGTTGGGTGGCTGGCGTCTCAAATGTGACTGTCTGCAGAGGGAATCTCTCAATGTCCATGGCTGTTTCGTCACCCGTCCGGTCTAAGGACGCTAGAGCAGGGCACTTATGATAAGACAACCGGTGACATAGGATGATATAATATCACCGGTTCACCGGTATCACCGCGCTCTTAAACCTTCGGGTCAGAGGTCGCCACTTTCGGAGAATTCCGAAGTTGGACGACGCGAGCGAAGATGAGTCATCCCTACCTTCCCCAGCAGCGTTGGCCCATAACAAAGCCTACATTTGCGGATACAAATGCGGGCTTTACAGCACATACTCACTTAGAGAACCAACCAAATCCTGATGCGTACCTATGGAAGGTGTAAGCTAATAATGGTACGCTACTTAACTGATAAACTTTTTTTTTGTTAATTCTGGAAAAAGTCAACCAATCTAAAAAAGGAGTTTACATAAAGAATATAAGAGAAAGATACAAATTTATTCGGTACAGTTGGCTATTAAAGAAGCCGCAACCTTTTTTAAACTTTTGGCTTCGTTTTCGTTGGCGAAAAAGAACAGTTCAGTTGCGTTCTTGGCAGTAACGTCACGGATCAAAGCGTTTTCGCAAAACCATTGCAAATCTCGCAACTGGTAAGATCCTGCTAATTGAAACATTCTTTTGGCAGTTGCCAGGTTTAAGGATTCCGGCGGCTTTCCTAAATAAATCGAGTCGAGAATTATTTTCATTTCTTCCCCATTGATCTCCTTCCTCATATCCAAATCCATCGCCTTTTTATCAACCGAGGTATTGATCAGTATCTTGAAATAGCTACATCTAGCTGATAGGATGCTTTTGTGGCATTTGAAGTCCGCGTCCGACGTATGGAGTACAATGTCGTTCCAGGACTCTTCGGAATAAATAGTTTTAACGATTTCACCCCAGGGAATGTGGAAACGCTCCATCTTTTGCTTGCAAACTGTGGTCATTGCCGATGAAAATAACGCTTGGCCAACGCACTGGAGAACGAGTTGACCGTCGACCATCCATTTTTCGTTGTCCGTTTCAAGGTCATTTCTAGTAAAGAACTTCGTAGAACCATATCCTAGTTTAACGTTATCTTGGTTGCATTCCAAATCAACAGCTTTTACTTTGACCCTATCTTTAGCGATAACGGCTAACTGAAATCGAACGACAGCTATGGCTTCGGTGGGGCTTTCTTTCAGGTGCAAATACAGACTTCCGAATTGGCTGTTGACTTCTTCCGTTCCGTGTAAATACAGATTGAGTTGCCATTTCGCCGGACATTCTCTATTGGCGCACCCAAAAGTGGGGCTCTCGATGAGGTCGCCTGGTTTCGTTGAGAGCAGCGGCGCGTCTTTGATTGTCCATTCTAAAGCGAACCTGTGTCCATCCCATCCAGTCACGGCGTAGTTCATACTTAGTCTTGAGTAATTGTGGATTCAATCTGAAACGATAAATATAATTTAGTCATATAAATCTGGGTAAAAGTAAATCAGAGTTATATAATCCCAAATAAGTTATTTTTTTAAAACCTGGTTTCATTTCAAATACTGGTGTGTATCAAAAGTACCTCTTTCTATGCTTGTCATGATATTTCTTAAGCATAAATAACCGCAGACAACGCATAATTTATATTATCCAATAAGAATTCGAATCGCTGAACCGCGTGATTTTTAAAGAAAAGTAGTACAGTCAGAAGGTCAACCCAGTCCCGGTGCTATTAATTATTATAGCTAAAATTGGGAGGTTGTAACTGTTTGGTGTGAGTTTAATTACGTTTTAGTTAATTTTTATACGAATTTGAAAATTTAAAATGCCGTGAAAGAAAACGGCAGCCCAGTTAGCAGTTGTATTAAAACCACAATTGTGTAACCGTACAACTGAAAATTGAGTTCAGTCAAGCCTTGGCCCAATATTGCATTACGAGATAAAATGTTATTCTTAAATACAAATTGAACTAATAATTATTAACATAATAAATAAAACTGAATTTTTTTAAATAACAATTCATTTTAGAAAGCGAATTTTAAAGATATCGCTAATTTTGCCTGCGATAGTCGGCTTCAACTCTTGCGGGAAAATAGTATTCATCCGCCTATGAGGGGTGAGACATAGCAATAACGCGTTTCTTGGTCGACGGCGAGAGCGAGACTTTTTGTACGAAGTCATATCCACTTTTGGTGTGTACGTATAAAAACTAATTTACACTTGTGTTCTGTTTAACTGTATACCTACCAGAATGGCTATTCTGTAAAAATCAAAATTGACAAAAAAAATCGATCCGTGAAAAATGGCAATTCGCATGTGGAGAAGGGCCAGATAACGAAATATCAAACTATCGAATGTGTAAGTTTATTTTTAAGTAGTGGCCGTAGGTGGTTTTTTCGCTTGTCCGAGCACAAAAAGGGTAAACTTTTTACCCTAAAACGTTTTATTCGCCTGTTCTCGGGGTAAGATTTACCCTGTCCCGAATTTTGTTTGCTTGTTCCAGAGCTCTAAGGATACACTTTTTACTCCTCCTCGAAAGGAGGTGTATAGAGAGTAATCTAGCTTTGTCTTCTGCTTAAATTTCATTTCACGAAAACATTACGGGTTTAGAAGCTCTTCACATGAGGCAAGCTTTTTATAAATAACCTTTAACCACTCCCTTCTTACTCCAACTCATTTTTTTCGTCAAGACAGAATTGAAGTAAAATGCAGTGGCGTAGCTGATGGTCCGCAGGGCCCGCGGTGCGGGGGGCGCTAACCATAAAAAAATTAAAAAGGGGGGCCTCATAGAAATTTTTGCGGGGGGCCTCTTAGTTCTCAGCTACGCCACTGGTAAAATGACGTCATATGGCTACACATTTAACCTGCTCAAAAAACCCAGAACAGGCGAAAAAAACCAAAGTAAATGATTAAGCGGACGTAAAATACCGGTTTAATTTTGGTGCCCAAGACTTTAATTGGTATAATCAACCGTATGTCGAAACATTTCATTAAAATCACTTACTTCGGCATAACCGAGGGGCAAACCACTTCCTGTAATCGGTGAGCAAAATTACTAAAATTATTGTGTAATAACTTTTTAATCAATTTTTGGTAAGTGTATTCATTACGTAGTCGCTGCAATCTCTTTATACTAGCTCTATTACCATCAAGTACTCGCTGCAATCGCTTTATACTAGCTCTATTACCATCAAGTACTCGCTGTAATCGCCCTGAAATCGCTTAGTACTAGCTCTGTAGTCGCTAAGTAAATAATGTAATTGCTTTAACCGTTGTAATCACCATGTAATCGCTTTAACCGTTGTAATCACTATGTAATCGCTTTAACCGTTGTAATCACCATGTAATCGCTTTAACCGTTGTTATAACCATGTAATTGCTTTAACCGTTATAATCACTATGTAATCGCTTTAACCGTTGTAATCACTATGTAATCGCTTTAACCGTTGTAATCACCATGTAATCGCTTTAACCGTTGTAATCACTATGTAATCGCTTTAACCGTTGTAATCACTATGTAATCGCTTTAACCGTTGTAATCACCATGTAATCGCTGAAACCATTGTAATCGCTATGTAATCACATTATATTCGTTGTAATACTTTCGTATTAGACGTTATCAGATTATCAAATTAATTTTGACGTGAATAATTTAACTCTTCCCAGTGAAAATTTAAAGAGAAGCCGTTTTTGGGTGAAGCTTTTAAACTTCGGCCGCCTGAGTTTGACGGAGTATAAAGCTGTGTGGCTAATAACGTGAATATCCGTCCGCCGTGCTTATTTACTCAAGCGCCCATGCCATAGAAATCTCATAGGTACCTAGAATGCTGCCGCATAACTGAGAAATAGCCAAACAGCCGTGGCAGACGATTGACTAATATCAACAAAGAGCGACTACCGCCGGTAACGCGTGACATCTAGCTTAAGTTCTTAATAATAATAAATTACTTTATACATTACGTCACTATAGAGCCAGCAATTGATTGGCGATATTTATTTAATTTTTAATTTTACTGTCGATGTTTTTATATATGGCGGTGATAAAATTGTTCCGACGAGGCGATAAGATAAAAAACGATTTATTTAATAATTTTAACTTTTATGATTGTGGCTCCTCCCTTTGATAGACCTCCGGTGGTGTGGTTTAAAATTTTAAATCTAACCGGTACACCGGGCTATAAATTCTGACACATGTCTAATTCCGACGTGCAAAAAAAATTCATACTGCGCGAATGTTTCCTTGCACACTGCACAGGTAATATAGTGGTATAACCCTCGGGTTGGAAACGGCGGGTGATTTGAAATGTTTGTTTATAACTTAATTTCTAGGGTTATCAAAGCAGCAGGCTATTTAAGTGACGCAGAACGATTTAAAAATTGTTTAATTTAATTACAAAATATATTCCCAATGCTGGTATTGCTGAAAGTAAAAATATCCTTATAATCGTTGTGATTTGGTTGCGTTGGAGAGAAGACTCAGTAAACCCAACTGGAATGGATTCCGTGAATGTCTTTCGAATTTGATTGTCATGAAATTTATGGCTGTCTCTGGAAAGCAGATGGGTATTCAGAAACTTCCTTCTTTGTAAAACATAGTGTGGTTATAAGCAACGCAGCCCCAAATTGTCTCATAAACGGGACTGTATCACAGATTATACCAAAGATAGTGATTGTTACATATGAAATTTGTGGTTAGATTTGTGTTTACTGTTTAGTCTATCAAAATATTTGGAACTTTAAATTTAATTTTGGCAAATTTTGCAAATTGTTGGATTTGATATTAAGGCAGGAAGTTCTCTGAATGAATAAAGTTAAAGTTAAATAGTGAGAACCAGAGTGATATGACTATTATATAGAGGGATTATTATTGCGCGCAAGCTAGACAAAAGCCTAAGGTTTTATACAGTGTATTTAAAATAAAATGTTTTCTTCTACTTATCAGCCTCATCATACGCAGTTTTTATGAGCGCCGGCTCGCCACTTTTGGCCAGTCAGATTGACTTAGGCTTAATGTTTTCGAAGCGCACCGACGAATGAAACCGTTGAAGCAGAGGTGATATATTATTCTAAACGGCTCCAAAGGTTTCTAATTTATACATATTTAAAAAAAAATCATAAACTTGGTAATTTACCGTTATGATTGCGTTATTTTTTTAAAACGATTAAGATCTCAAAATCGAAAAAACCCTATTTAAATTTCCCGAGCTTGGCTATCGAAAGCATCGTCTCCAGCTTTCATATTTATCCGCCGAGTGATGACGCGTCGGTCGTAGCGTAGTCATTTTATCGTCTCTCATTGGCTGAACGACCCCTGGCGAACAGGCGACAGGCACCACCATACACGGCCGCATTCTAAGTACCTATGAGATTTCTATGGCCCATACATGCATTAAAATTGCAAGGTAAACTCGCATCGAGACACGTCGCATAATTATCCACATATAGTCGTTTGTCTTTAAAATTGAGCTTTGGATTTGTTTTTTCATCTTTTAAAGATATAGATAGGTAGTATTAGATCGACCATATTAGATACTATCAGTAAAGACCTTCCTTCTTTACATTATATGCTTACAGATATCCGCAACTTGTATTTCAGAAATTTTTTAAAAGTTAGGGAAAGTAGGAATACGAAGTAGACGCCGAAGCTATGACGTGGGAATTATTATTATATATATAAATTCAAATGTGCATCGAAGCTTGCCAGCCCCTTTAATCATTATAAATCTAATTTATTCTATATTCAAGTTTGTTCAGTAAAACAAAACGAAAGATATAACTGGGCAATCATCGACGAAACAGCGCACAGCCAAGGAAATTTCGGATTTTGACTTATTTCTACTCCTAAATCGAACGTATTTCCTGGCATCTAGCAGTAATGCAATTTGAAAAGCGTGGTCATGACCTGTAAATTATTTTTTAAGTAGAGGGTATTGTGGTCATATTGACCAATACTTTTTGAAAGTTTATTTCCAACACCGGTTGGCAAACCTTTATTACACGCCAGTAAGAAAAAGCAGACACGGGGGAAACGCCCGAAAATTCGCCACCTGCCGGTCGCAAAAAAATATTGTTATCACAAGAGCTTTGCGCCACCTATTGGTTACTGAAATTTATATCAAGTGCGAAGCTCAAGTTAAGCATAACTAGACGTAAAACGTTTGATGGTTACTTTTACGCGATATTTGTTTTTTTTTTCAAAATGGTTAAAAGTTGTGAATTTGTTAATTGCCAAAATTCTAAATTAACCACCACAAATCAGAGCACCAATGTTTCTTTCCATAGGTTGTAACAGTTTGTAATTATTTATATTAAATGTACGCCTATAATAGTTTTAAACTAAAGGTTTCCTTTCTCTAAACCTGAAACGCTTTCAAAGTGGATAAAAGCTGTGAATCGCTATGATTAGCACACAACCAACAATGACTTGATTTGTAGTGATAATTTTTTGACAAACACAAACATTTACAAGACACCATTCCAACTGAGAATTTAGTTCATGAAATTGAAATAAGTGACACATTCTTTGATCACAAATCTGTTCGTGTAGGTTAAAGCGGGAATATTTTATACTATGGTGCAGAAAGCCCTTTGTTTTAGGACATTTACTAGTATTTTACTAGGGAAGGAAAGATATTCTGCTCCATAAGAATAACATGGTTTTTCGAGTAAAATACAGTTAAAACATAATTTGTTGATTCCGAAGTGCGCATAGAACATCAAAGAATAAGTTTAATTAATTTAATTTCTACAGCAAAGTTAGACTCCACAAACTTGCTACAGATAAAAATTTGCAATTAAAGAAAAAAGCTATTAGGCATGAATTTTCAAAATTAATATTATTTAAAGGCCCATAACTTACTTTTTTTTGCTAACTTATAGTTAAAAATCCACCAGTACTGTGTAACCTAATTTTCATAGTTCTGTTATATTTTATATCTTAATATTATTAACCAACAATTTTAAATGAATTATTTGAAACCAAAGATATTAGCAAGAATGTATTTATTTATACCTAGGTTTGATCTAGTTGCAATTCATAATTCATCGGGCTCGACCCTGCGCCGATACATATTAGGCAAAAGCTAACCCTGCAACTAAAATATGCAACGGGAGATGTCGCAACTGCGGCGAAAGTAAGGCACTGATTTTCGGTAGAAGTTGACATTCTTATCTTAAAAGGCTTATGTTAAGGCGGGTATGGGCGCTTTAACCATAGTAAACATAGAATACAAAGAGAAACGTTAGGGCCTTCGAAAATGAATGTAAAATAAACATTTATAATAGTCACGGTCGTTATAGTGGGTAAAATCAACCCCAATCATTTATCAAAATAAGTTAATTTCTATCTTATAGTCAATTATACTCAAAATTTAACTTACCATTTATTTGAAAGATCAATATCACAAGGCACAATGCCGAAGAGAAATACGCTGAGGAAACTAAAACTCAATAACGAGCCCCAGCGTTGCCAGATCGAAAATCTAGGCCAAATTTTCCTGGAAAATTTTCGCACATTTCTTTTTCGCATTAAATTTGAATTCATATATATATACTTGCGTTGAATTTAGATGATTGTTTTGAAAGCACTACAGGAGTTTTATTTCAGGGAAATAAACAAAATGCTTATTATAATTATTAACTGAACTTAATATGTCTAAATATGTATAAAAAAATGCGGTAATAGCCAGGAGTAATAAACTCACACTCAGGACTACGCAGCACGTTCGGAAGAAAATTAATATCATTCATTTTTAAGTAGAAGTTATGTAAATTGATAATAAAATTTAAATCGTTCATAGGTTTTTCCAAAAATCTTAAAATTATCGTACATTATCGTACGTTGAGGCAGAATTATCGAAATAATGGTACGATATCGTATGCCATGAAAATTATAGTACGCCCTAAACATTTCGATGAAATTATCGCTCTGAGCGATAATTATCGTACGTCTGGCAACGCTTTAACGGACGGAGCTGCGAGCTGTTATATAACAGTTCACTTTCGAGTTACAGAAGGACTCCCGAAGAAAGAATGAAAATTATACACTAAACTATAAGAATTAAATAGCTTCTAGGAAGGTAAAAAAAACACGACAAATTCAAATAATTTCGTAAATAAATTAATCTGCAATTAATTGGTAAAATTTAATAGGTTGTATCCATTAATGATTAATATATCGACGATAGGTAAAAGTTACTTAAAAAAATGTCATATTAAAATATTAATTTCCCAAATTCCGCCTGGTAAAACGTTTTCATATTGTATACCTTAATCTAATATGCGTAATTAATAGAAAAATAATAAGCGTGGATGGGGCTTACATTTAAAAATACAAACGCATTTTAATACCTACCAGTGTTTGCTTTATTTCTGTATTACCAAACAACGCATTAAAAAAATCCTACTGAAGAAACTCATTCGCGGCCGGAAACTATCACTACGCCCCCTTTGGTTTGCTATTGGAAGCTAAATAGATAGCGGCTAAAGCAGACGCTATTAGTTTTTCCTCATCTATATTCGTAAATGGACTTTATAAATAATGATACTTGCATTTTAATATTTTTTGCATTATTTGTTTATATTTTGATAAGTTTATTTATGGAAAAACCGTTCTTATGGATTTTAATTTGTCTGTAGCAGACGCTAGATCATAGGCGCTACCTCGGAGAAGCTAGCGCCGTTTCGTCACCTATAGACTCATTTCAGTCGCGAATTACTCTTTTTATACATATACAAATAATATCCATTATTAATTACAAAAATTAACTAATTAAAAAGGACGCATAATCAAAGCAATAATTAATATTCGGGCGTATTGCCATCTTTCAACCGTGCAGGCCTTCATTAGGTCGAAACTAAACTAAAATTTATAGAAAATATAAACAATTTAAAAAAATTATTAATTTAATAGGAAAATTAATGAAAAACACTATATTTCAGAAGATAGAGGCATTTTAATATGGACCGGACACATGAAACTTTGTCGATCCGTTTTCTCTTACTAAGTACAATATTTATCTTACCAGATTGTCTGTTTCACAATCATGCTAATGTTATTCGATTGAGACAGAAATCCATACCTCTACTTGGAATGCTTATCGCGGCAAATTTTCGTCTCGATGTGGCTGACGGTTTTTTTGACGTCACTATGTTTAATTAACAAACAACAACGTGAGAGAGGGGATTTTTTTATCTCGTTGGCGGGGCCAAAGCCATCAGAGTGTTCTTACCATACGCGATACGACCTTATAAGCATTCTAAGTAGCAGTATGGATCCCTGCTTGAGACGTGTACCCTGTCAGAATTCCCTTATATTTTTGCAAGTTGGTTTCGGATGAAAAAAATGGTGACGGCCGAAATACGTCATTTAGTGAATAAAATCACGAAAACATGGTTTATTAAGTAGTAAATAACTTTAAGCAGTTTAATTTCTATATTTTACAACGGCAGGTAGTAGCGACCCTAGCAAGTTTTTCAGGTGGTTCGACGGTGCAATTGCACCTTTCGAGCGGCCCTAGGCAGTGGCGGATTACCGAACAGGCGAATAAGGCGCGTGTCTGGGGCTTTTGATGAAGTTCATCCTCGAGATCAGGGTGGGCCTGGGGCCCTACAAAATCAAGTTCCACCACTGGCCCTAGGGCCGGCGCTGATGTCAGGCGGAGTAAGGCCCTTAATGGGTCAGAGTGTGCAATAACTGGAGGCATTAAAGAGGAGTTGGGGTCCGACTCTTGGAACCCACAAGGGCGGTGGCGCAATGGGAGATGTTAGCTCTTGTCAAATGGTCCTATCTCCACCTCCGACTTCGGTCAGGTGGGGGCTGGAAACTGAGTTTCGGTTCAGGCTAACGGAGAGGGTCCGTGAAAACTGGCCACCGCGGCGGATTGGGTAGCCTGCTGTGGGGTGGTGGGCCTCCACATGAGGCCGGCTTTTTGGAGTCCCACCGTGATCTCCGGTACCAGCTGTGCCGGGTTACTTGGACTGCTGTGTGCTCGCCGTTCCCCTTTAGGAGCTCCCTCCAAATGGTTTGACTCTTTACCTAAGTATGTAGGGTGTAGGCAGCATCCACTCTGAATCCCACTGCTGTGTGCGAAGTGGGAAATGGTCCACCCATTGCTGCACCTTCTGCGTGTTGGCGGGTACACATAAACTACTTAGTTGAAGGATTATGAAATACATAATCCAGAAATGTAGTAGTCTTGGTTCGTTTAACTTTCATAAGGGTCAGAAAATTCAAAATCGGCGTTTCCTGTAATACTCGAAATATGTAATTTAGCTCTAGAGACCAAACTAGTGTTTTATTATCTGATTTTACATTCCTATTCAATAATTTATAATTTTAAAAGATATAATTTCCGTTTAACTTTTGCATTATCACAAAATCGCTAGTGGGTGGCGCTATTTAAAAAATTTTGGCGTCTACGATAAATGATGCGGGAAATTAAGGGACTGTTCACAAATTACATAACTTAAAAACCGACTTTACCGACATCCTTCCCCTCCGTAACGAAGAGTAACATTTTGTAAGACCACCCTCTCCTAAATTATATAACAAATACGCAACCTCCTAAAGTACAATAGCACCATAAATCTTTATATTATTAAATTTCTTTCAAAATTAAGACAATATTGTTCGAGTTATTGTTTTAAATCTAGAATACTAATCATGCTGTTGTAAAAGATAATATCAACGGTTAAAATTTCTTAAAATAGATTTAGGCTTATGTTTCGGTTGAAAATTAGATTTATGACGTATTAGCTCCCCTGCCCCTTTAATATTAATAGCGTTTTCCATTTGATTGCTCAAGATTCGCTCTGAATCTGTCTCTGACGTCATAGATCTCGCCCCAATCGACTAGAGTAAAACCGCAAATGGAACATTCCATGAACATATTCCCGCGCTTTGTTGTTTTTCGTCTGCTAGTAATTTAAATTTTCGCATCTTGGTCTGCCATTTTGCCAAAAAATCTAAAAGGAACACGCTAAAATTTGCTCCGATCTCAATCTCGAGCACCCGGGATCACGAAATGGAACATACGAAACTTGATCGGAGCAGATCCGAGCACGCTAATGGAACATAAAATGTTGATCAGAGCGATTCAATTAGTAATACCTAATTTTAGTTTATAAAACCTTGAATTTTGCACAAAATGAAACAGCAGCAAGGGGAGCCGGGTTGGATTCCAGCTTGTGGCACTGGCTGACAGGGGCGTACCGAAGAGAGTACGTTTGGGGGGGGGGGGTAAGTGAAATTTGCCAAGTAAAAACCAAAGTTTGTCAAGTCGTCTAAGTTTGGATTGTTACGCTAGATTTCAATTTAAATGTTTCATTAAAATTATAATCGGTGGCGCCATCCGCTGTTAGCGGCGGGAACTATATACTATACAATTGAATTAATGGTACTAATGTACTTTAGAATTTATAGATGGCGCCACCCGTATAATTATAGAGTTGACGGCTGAGTCACTCAGCCTGAGTGCGCCGACTGGAAATTTCAGGATTTGTTTCGCGAAACCACGACTACCGAACGCGCCTATGTCATTCTAGCGGTACTATTCCCAATTCAATGGCGAAAATGGCTCGGCGTTTAGTTATATTCATTGAGTTGGGAATAAATAGAGGTACAACTAAATCTGACTGGCGCGGGACCAATTTCGTTCAATAAGGAGACTTCATGAACTTTATCGTTCTAACGTGGTGGCATCTGTCTCTAGTGGTGGAAACTATATTGCAATTGAATTTTTTCGCGAATCTGATGAGAAATTGAAATGTATGATTTATCGTAACAAATAAAACCTTTGAAGTTGTTTAAAAATAATTTTATTCTGTCAACACGATCCTTTGTAACTCAAGTTACGGTGAGTTAGCTAATAATTATTTATTTTCAGCCATGTAACTTTACAAAATATAGATGGCGCTACCGCCTAATTATAAAGATGAATATCGTACAGTCTTAGCAGAACAGGTCCCGCGAAACCATGGCAACCGAAATCGTAATTGTAATTCTAGCAGTATTATTCCCAATTCAATGGTTATATTGAGTGAAGCATTTGCGTACTCTCTTTATATATAAAGTGAGATACACGATAAAGAAAACAGAGATTGAACGATGTACAGCAATTTAAAAATCCCATCAAACCCGCTTACTATTTTCTCGTCGTGTATCCCGCTGTAGTAAAAAATAGATACATTTCATCCTGACGAATACTAGTTGTTGTTTAACTGAACTGCTTTGAATAACTGGAATTATTCATACCCAAATATAACATAAACAATTCAAACACTTATTACTGAAATATTAACGTAAAAATAACCGACACTGTATCACACCATATGATCACACGTTATCTTTACCCAACGCTACTTTAGGAATATTTGCTTGTGAAATTTTCACTTTCCTAAAGAATATCACTATAATATTCACGACTTACCTAATTTTCCCTAAGTAAAAAAAACTGTAACATCTCCTATAGAAATTAAAACTATTTTATAAATTTTATACAGATTGCCAAATTTAACGTAGAAAATGAACACTGAAATAATAACGAACAACCGATATTCTCTGTCACGCGTCTATCTGCCTTTCAATTTTATAAGGTGCTGTAGGAAAAAATGACTATTTAAAAAGCTTTTCCCACAAGGCTGAACTAAAGTTCCGACACACTAGCTGCCTAGCGTAGAAATCAGGTCTTGTAAGTTATACATAAGGAGAAGCAACTACATAGAAATCTAAAACATAGTTTATGAGGTTAGGGAAGTAAATTTCTGGGAAATTCTAAATGATTTGTTGCCATATCGTTTACTATCGATTTAGGAATTTCTTTTAATTAACTAACATGTTTCATAATTTTCATTTTGCCAAGTCCACCTCGATTTGCCAACTCTACAAAACTTTGGGGGGGGGGAGCCTCCCCCCTGTCCCCCCCAAAGGTACGTCCCTGCTGGCTGAAAACTCGGAACTCCTCCTTCTGCGTTGAGTTTGCCAGGTCTTTCCCCACTGGTTAAAGAGGTTTTTCCCCTTCCATAATTTTTTTTTGAGGTTAACGCTAATAGTAAGTGTAGGGAGCGGTTGACTTGCGTGGCATTAAGGGCTTGCCATCACCCTCCTTCGCATTATATCACCCTCGTACGCATTATATTACCCTAATATGCATTATATTACCCTAATATGCATTATATCACCCTCCTACGCATTATATCACCCTCCTATGCATTCTATACAGTTTTCTATGAATCACAAGTTGGTGCCTTTTGATATTCATGACACCATTGAATAAAAAAATAGACACTATAGCAGAAGCTTATATAAGCTTCTGCTAGTCTATATTTTTTATACTAAATAGTATAACCATTTTGTGTGGGAGGGAATATATTAATTAACTACTCGTTTTTCATTTAACATCAATTTAACGAGATGTGACTCACATTCATCCCAAGTTTTAGTAGACCAAATAAAATTAGTTATAAATAGTACGTCGGAAAAGAAATGTTTTCCTTTTTCCAGCCCATTTACGTGATAATTAATTCAAAAAGGAGAGTTAAATAAAAAGGTCCTGATTCAGATAATACGTCCGACTTACAAACAACAGTAGGATCTACGTTTACAAAACCAACAAATAAAACTACTACGCCTGCAGGTATTTGTAAACTTTTCCTGCAGCTGGTGTTTATTATGAACTTCTGGATATACTTATTGAGATAAGATGCTTCTGTGCTTTTTTATTAATTCAGATGATTAAATTTACGGATTTTATTGTAGAAGTATATATTTAAAATGTCAGCCATTAACTGACGTAGTGGGCTAATAAATCTAATGCTAGCCTAAAATAAAACTTTATCTAAAAATGTATAATTCTATTGATAAGTAAGTATGAAGAAAAGTTTAAAACTGGTTTTAAACAAAGTTTTCTAAACGTTTTTTTAAGTTCAAAATAAAAACCGTTTAAAACAACGAATTGTAATTTTAATCAATAAAAAAACTGTTTTGTTCTTTTGGAAAAAAACAACCCTGCAGATTTTCCGGATAGATAATTTTATCACCGTCGAAAATCTGGCCAAACTTTCACACCCAATCATACTACAAATGAAGAAAGCATCCGTAGCTAATTTTATAGAACGGTCTATTGTACGATAATTTGTTATGAAGCCGGAAGTCATAAAACGCTTACCTCCGTCATAGACCCTAAAGGCGAACATGGCAGTGTGTCTAATTTATAGCCCGGTGTACCTAGTAACAGAGACCATACCACCGGAGGTGAACATGGCAGATAAAAAAGGCAGTATAGATAAAACGTTTCTCGAGAGGATTAAGAATGATAGGGAGCATTTGGTTGCTTTATTTTATAGTCTATGCCAAGAACAGAGTTA
Source organism: Leiobunum rupestre (assembly GCF_980474605.1). Taxonomy (NCBI): domain Eukaryota; kingdom Metazoa; phylum Arthropoda; class Arachnida; order Opiliones; family Sclerosomatidae; genus Leiobunum; species Leiobunum rupestre. The sequence continues at coordinate 52,071,241 of NC_143388.1, read as the reverse complement.
GATTGCGTCGATGCGACGTAAATTAGAGCATTAAATCATTGCAATTGGCTCTTCTTAAGCTGCTCATTCGTGGACTCAATAGACCATTCTATAAAATACTATTTATGTGCTTATTTACTTTTGTGTATAGAAAGACAGAAAGTTTGGCCCGAATTTTCATGAACCAGGGAGGCTCATAAAAGGATTATCTGGCAAACCTGCCAACCTAGTTGTCTGGATAAATAGTCGATATTTTATAACAATCCTACTCATTTAACGATTATAGTTTTATACAAACCATATTAAATAGTTAATTAACTATATTTTCATTGAATTTGTAAATAGTTCAGTTATGGAATTGCTATATTTTGAAATATACAATCTGCACGTAGGCTACTTTGGCTAAATTTTGAAAATCGACTTTATGGGTGACGCTCGGTGATGCTTCAGAAAGTACCAACCAAATAGGAATGAGTATAAGCAGAATTTTTAAACCAAAGAATAAATAAGTTTGCAAGTCCTTCTGAAGTAGCGCCATGTGGGCTTACAAGGAGACATCCCGAAGTGTAACCCACCGATTTTATTCAAACTGGGGGGATTGGATATATGATGAGAAACCCTGAAGGGAATAAATTCAATGGGCAACCGTTTTGCCAGGGCAACGAAAAATGTTTTTGACAATACAAAATATTAAATTTTCCTATTGAAAATAACATGGTATTTTGACCTCATATTGATCAAAAGTTGATCAATTTGGATGTTTTTATTGTAAATTTTTATTTATTTTTTCTTTATTTGGCATTTTTGAAATTTTGAATTTTTTTCAAATTTTTCACAGGGGGCTAGGAATCGGTCAGAATCCCATGTTATTTTCAATGGGAAAATTTCCATTTTTGTTGTCAAAAACATTTTTTGTTGCCATGGCATGGCAAAACGGTGGCCCATTGAATAACTTCCCTTTAGGATTTTTCATGATACATGAAGGTCTACCAATCCCCCGAGTTTGGACAAAATCGGTGGGTTACACTTCGGTATGTCTCCTTGATAGTGAAAATGTTTGGCCTGTTTAGCTAGGAATTTATAGAAAGGTCTATTTGGTGGCTCAAGATGAAACATGAACATTCGCAGGCTCGATACAGATTCCATTGGGCCACAATTTCCAGCTAAACCACGTATATTTCTTCTTCTATCTACACTGAGAGAAAAAACCGTAGTTTTAACAGAACATTTTTACATGAAAATAGGATGCAACACATTGACAGAATAGTCCAGTAATACTACCGGGTTTTGGTATTTTTTAAAGATAATATTTACAGGAATAACGTGTATTCTTTAAGAAAGGTATTTACCGTAAAAAGTACCGAAGAGGTACGTAAAAACCTTTAACACACTTTAAATCTGTATTAATTACAGGGAAAATGTCTGTGAAATTGTCAGTTCACATTGCAAATTTAACATAAATATAATGCTTTCGCTAAGTAAGTTAGCTTACGTTAAAAGTACAGTTTGATGTTGTAAATACGTTTTATGTAATTGAAAACTGTATGTTTTACATATATGGGAAGCTAAAATATACATGTTTGAAGGGAAAAATTCACAAGTTCATAACGAGAACTTTTAATGAAAAATCAATATTAAATATTTTAGACATTACATAACACCATAAGTTTATTTTCGCAACGCTTTTTTTAAAGACAGTATGTTTTTCTACTAAAAATATATATTTTAAAGGTAAAAGTATACTCTTACTTTTACCAAATAATAATAAACTATTCAGTTGGAACCAGTGGCATAGTTAGGGGGGCATAGGTGGCACGTGTATATACAATTTATGTATTTTATTTGTTTCCATTGTGTGCCCCCTCCGAAATTAAATCCCGGCTACGCTACTGGTTGGAACGTTACATTAATATTATAAGCGCTCACTTAAATCCCAAAATCGTCTGCTAAAACTCGTTCTTAGGTAACTAGCACCAAACACTAATGTTTATCTCTCCGAGGGTACATTCCTGTTACGCCGTATAAAAAAATCTCTAATATTTTATTCGATGACGTTTTCGTCACTCTTTAATCATCAATATTTGAATTATTGCTGTGATACACTAATGTTTTAAGTTGCTGAATTCCAGGCAAAAGAAGGAACTTATTGTATTTTTGTTGACCTTTTTGTACTGATCGACATAACGATTTATTTTCTTTTATTTTCGGCGTCGGACTCTACCGCATACTATGGTCGACGTTTGTTCTGCACTTCAGCAGTGCTACTACTGGCGCCTCTAACGGCTGGTCAGAAGCTTCTCCCGTGTTTCTAATGGGGTAACAATTTTGTTGTAGGGTGGCGTCTGTCTAGTTAGCGAAGCGTATTAATGGTCTTTGCAGGAAAAATTTAGATTCTTAGATCGTAGTACTTCGTTTCTTCAAACTCTCGAACAATGTTGCCACTCCTTGGCATTTATCCAGGATCTTGGCATTTTGAGGTCGATCTTGCCATCAGGGTATATATTTTCAACACTTTGGCATTTCACCTAGGGATTTTTTTTTGGCCCAAAGATCTTATATTATCCGTAGGATGTTCCTTTCGAAAACGTTACAAATTGGGATTTTACTATAATTTATCCCATTGAAGTTGGGCTTCTAGGTCCCTACGAGGCCGTGCGAACAGGGTTGGCAACCTTGCGTACGAAGTATAAGTCAAACTATAAACATAGAAATCAGAAAGTAACTACATGTAGAACGATTTTTGCAAAGGTGGAATGCCCGCCGATTAGAACCGTAGCTTTGTCTTTACTAAAACTTGGCGGAATCCGCCAGTAGCGGTATCTCCCGCTAGTTTTGTAACTTAAAAGGCTACCTTCGCTACGAATAAAGGATTAATCCGCCAGTTTCAAATCGGTGCGTGGTCTACCATTGCAAAAACGTTCTAGTTTCTTTCGGATTTCTATGACAGTAAATTGATCTACGCGTCGTTTGAGCTGTCACAGTTGTGAACAGTCGGGGGTAATATTTGCGCCCAATAAATGATTTTTAGTGAATGTGAGATTCCTTTTTCCATCTAAAACACTGCGACCTGTTTAAATCAAAATTGCCACGCTTATTTGTGACTTCTGCTTTGAAATTTCACGCTTGACATTTCTTGGCATTTTGAAAATCACAGAGTGGCAACACTGCTCTCGAACAAAGCTCTCGAGCACGTTAGGCCACGGCCAACTTCAATCACGCATACCGCGCTTTAGCGGCCCCGTCAATCGCCTCGCATCTAAAGTTAATTTGCGTGTATGAATAATCCCGATAGGGGCGCTACATACGACCAAAAACCTACTATCACCAAAGGCGGGGAATACAAGCGAAATCGCGTGAAAATGTTTTTTCTTCGGTTTTCCACTTTCCTATTTAGAAAAAAACAAGGTATAGTAAGTTAAACTATGTTTTCGCAATATATTTAAGTATAATTCATAATTTTTAAAAAATATTACCTTATAAATATTAAATGAAGAAAAAGAGACGCGTTTTTTACGCGAAGGCGCCATATTAGAATACATAGTTTTGAAGGCTGTAGAGGTGTTTAGAGCGTTTTGACGCGTAAATAATGTCTCTCTTAAAATTTATAAATCTTTAATAATAACAAATATTTATTAATAGTATATATATATAGCAAATTCACGAGTTTATAACCGTTCTTAGGTAGTATTTTCTGTAAAACTAATTAGTTTTAAGAGTAAGAATCTTAAAACTAATATAATTGAAGATAAAAGATGCTTAGGTACATCTTTGGAACTAAAAAGGTAAAAGATAGATGGTCTTCAGCCTGCATTTCAAGGAGGATGATTTCTGTTCAGGTGTGTACCTTTATTATGGAAAACTTTTTCAGTCAGATAAAATTACAAACCGGCCCTTTCTAAATATACAATATTATTCTAGGTTTAAAAAGATGAAAGCTTAAAACTTGTTGAAACCTAAAATTATAATTTATTGCGCTTATAATATATTTTAACTTAATATTATTTATTAAAAAATGTTAAAATAATATATTTACCCTGAAGTTACAGTGAATCTTCTTTTCACTTTTTGTTTTATTTATTTATTTACACGTGTTTCAGGTATTAAACAATAATACTGGCAGCATCTAGAGGATGTTCTTGGTTTCTGTTTAACTCTTTTATAATTTATAAACACCGTTAAAAAATTTTAATCATGAAAACAATATTATACTATTAGTTAAATATTAACCTACATTCGGTTTAATTCAATATTTTTTTAAATTTAATTAAAAATAATTGTTTTTTGTGGATTTTCCTATCTGACTAACGTTAAATTTTGGTCGTAGCGAAAGCCTGGTGGGAAAATATATACACGGTAAATTCAGGCGATTGACGGGGCCGCTAAAGCACGGTACGTGCGATCGAAGTTGGCCGTGGTTAGGCTAAGCGGGAAACATCAAGGCTTAAGAATCAAGGGAACAGAAATTAAAAGGTAAATATGTTTATTTTGATATTAGTATATTTTAAAGAGTAATTCAATATTTAACGTCTACAATCTGTGGGTTTTGTAACTGGACTTAGGAACTAACACAACGTTCCTAGTCAAAACGTAAGTAAGGTAAGTTGTATATGTATTGTAATTAGTAGACTTTGAAAGTGTAGGCCTAATTGTGATTTCGATTGCATTTCTTTTTGTATAACATGGTTGAGTTGTGATTAGAGTTCAGTGGAACAGATAAATGAACTACAAAAATGTGGCTTTATTATAACAATTGTTGTTAACCGTTAATTACTGGATAATAAACGATTTAACATGCAAAAAATAATTTATTTTCGGCTAATATGCGGCCATCGATTCAAAACAAATAAACGGTTAATTTATTATCCAAATGCCGAACCCTAAAGGCTGGTTTTCATGGTCAATTGTTAACGGAAATAAAACGGAAGCGTTAAGGCGGATGTCGGGGGTTTTGTGTTTCGGGAAAAATGTAAGAGATGGCGTGTCTTGGCTGGTGGTTATCGACAATATATTTATATCAATTTAACGTGATTCGATCCGATTAATAGGTGTTTCTATAAAATGCGATAGGTTACGTGAAAATGTTTTTTTCTACGTCACTTGGCTGAAGCTATAGTCTTAGTCGATATTTCAAAATAACGGATAAAAAGCCGCCTACGAGTTTCGGTTTATTTTTCCGGCGGCCCAACAGAGCGCCATCTTCGGTGTGACATGGCTGCCAGCTAGATTTATTATAACTAGGTATTTCTGCTGGGTTGCCAGTTCCGTAGGTAGATAATATATAATTTTTTTCTCTCACTCCGAAAATGGCTACTGATCACCTGACTTCGCGATTTCCCGCCAAATTTAGCCGCACGCCAAACATTTGTGCGGCGTACGTATCGATTGGGACTATTGAAGTTAGAGAGAGCGCGTTCTAGTCACTCGATCCTTCGGAGTTTTTATTCCGCGTGCATAACGCGCCTGCCTTTAAAGGGGCTCCAAAGTTCGGTGGCAAAAAAAAAAATTGAGCATGCTTTTCATTCCCCCCAACCCCTCACTAGCCTTGGCAGAGGCGGGCAGAGTCAACCGTAAATTTCGCACTTTACTGACTTTACACACGTTTTGCCACCGAACTTTGGAGCCCCTTTAAAGGGAATAGAACCTCCAACGCGTTCTTTATGGAAGACCCCATCAATTTCCTTTATTCCCTCCACAATCAGCGTTTATCAGCGCCACAGGTGTGAAAAGTCATGGGCGGCAGCGGACAATATTGGAACCCTCGGAGGGCGACAGAAATACCAGAGGTTAAATTCCCTTTAAGGTATAAAAATATACTTACATGTACGCTCGTGACGCGGAGAAAACATTTTATACTTATAAATGTTATTGTTTTATTTTATGGAAACACCTATTGTACTGAACTTAAAGTTGAGAACTGGTTTTTATGAAACATACCCGCGCTGAAATATTAGCTCGTGGAATAAAACGATACAGCGCGTTGCATTAGAAATAAGCTTTTTGTAAGAAAGTCGCTCACCAAGACCGTAGCGACTTCCCACGTCAGTTTTTCCAAATTCTCAAACGATATGGCTTTAATTGAATATAGAATTAGTTCCTTGAGCTAGCAGGGCCGTTTTCAATCGTAAACTAGATTAATGTCAAACCTACCGAGATCCGTTTATTTTAAAAATCGGTCCAATAATTATTATATTTCAAGGCCACCAGTTTCCAAATACTATAGTTGGTAAAATATGTATAATTAAATGTTAAAAATACAAATACGAATCATCAATCATTGATTAGTTAAAGTTTCAAATAAAATGTTTCAAAACACAGCGGTTTAATATCTAAATAATTGTAGGAGTGCCGTAAAGCATTTTAAAGCAAAATGACAACTGTTTTTGCAATTTTTTGCATTAAGTAAAAAAAAACTATGCAAAGAGATCATTGAAACCTTGAAAACGGAAGACCAAACTGAAGCCAAAGTCATTGGATCGGTAACACTCATGATAATGAATCACCTTAAAGAAGAACTGCAACACATTTTCCCAACATTTGAAGTAAGAAAATTATTCTAGGTTTTGATGTGGAACGAACTTTCAAAGTTATTTTATTTTTGCAGCCTGGAACTCCAACCATGGACATCAAAAAGAAAATAGACAAATATTCCACATTAATAGTGATTGGTAATGTCTTTTACAGTTAGGGGCCATTCACAAATCACGTTACCCAATAAAGGGGGGAGGGGGTTTGTTCCCATATTACTAAATGTAACAGGGGGTGGGGGAGGGTTTACCGCAATTTTAAGTAGCATATCATCATTTTACATCGGCATTTAAATTATCATTTATCAAATTAATTTAACTTACAGTCGCAATTTAGTGCTTGTTTCCTCATTTATAATAGTGTAATTACGTTTTACTAGCCAAACAGTGCCGAAAATGACATAAAAGATAAATAGCTTTATTATATTCGAGGGGGGACGAGTACTTCTTTGGTAATATAAGGGGTAGAGTCTTTCTATTTGTTATTCTTTGTTTTCCCCTTAACACCGCGATATATTTCAGCCTAGTTTACTATTTAAACTACAAACCCGGTCTTTGTCCTAGTTTTAGCATTTTAAATTGATATTGTTTTTAATATATGGTTCTTTTAGGTTCGTAGCCGTTATAAATCCTGAAAACCCCAAGGATGTGGTTAATACCAAAGTTATAGGATTAATAAATAAGGTATCCGCTCTCGAGTGGACCCAGCCTAAGAGTACCAATATTTAAACGTAATTGTTTTTGAAATACTTCATGGTAGAAGTAAATGCATTTAAAGTGTACATTGTTTATACCGAAAAGGTTCCAAGCTGAACTTTTGCCGAAACAATTGAATAAAATATGAAAACATTATCATAAATGATTATTTTTTTAAATAAGGTAGTTCACGTAAAAACACAGCTCCAAATTGTATATTTCACATTATCTTCAATATAATACACATACCTACCCGTAAATTATACAGTACTTCCAACTGTATATTTTACACATTCTTCAATATAATAAACATGAGTACCCGTAAATTATACAATACTTCCAACTGTATATTTCACACATTCTGCAATGTAATAAACATGACTACCCGTCAAATATGCAGTATTTCAAACTGTATATTTTACATATTCTGCAATGTAAAAAACGTGACTACCCGTCAAATATGCAGTACTTCAAACTGTATATTTTACATATTCTTCATTGTAATAAACGTGACTACCCGTAAATTATACAGCACTTCCAACTGTATATTTTACACATTCTTCAATATAATAAACATACGTACCCGTAATATATACAGTACCTCAGACTGTATATTTCACATATTCCTCAATATATTAAATATATCTTACTGTACAATATACGGTAATTTGAGCTGTAAATTTTACAAATTCTTCAATATAATAAACATAACTTACGGTAAAATATAAAGTACTTCAGACTGTATATTTCACATATTTTTCCATAAAATACAAATAACTGTAAAAAATACTGAGGGGCGAACTGTAGTTTAAACATTTTTAGCTAGAAACTGTAATATAGTGTATGTAAAATGTATAGAATTACCTACTGTTATGTTTACATATTGTCCTGTAACCACAAAAACCTCTACCGTAAACTTTTAAATGTAAAATCTACATTTGTTTATGTACATAAATTTCACGAAAAGATCCAGTTCAATCTACAGTAACGACATGGACACCCGTGGGTCCAAAATATACCTGTAAATTCAACAGCATATTTTTCTCTCAGTGCACTGAGAGAAAAAAATGTAGTTTTAACAGCAAATTTGTACAGGACCTATCTTTGGAACAATTCTACAGAATTTTTTTTTTAAAATAGCCGTGCTTCTGTAATGAATACAGAAACAAAATACAGGAAAGCGCTGTTTTATCTAAAACCAGTATTTTCTGTTAAAAATACAGGAAATTTGTGTAAAAGTAATATTAAGGGAATTTACAGTGTGTCTTTTCAACAGAAAACTATTTTAGAAATAGACGTGTTTCTGTAATTTATGCAGAGAAAAATACAGAAGAAGACTGTTTTCTCTAAAACCAGTATTTTCTGTTAAAAATACGGGATAGATTTGTAAGCGCATTTTCGATTTTGCACGGTCAGTGCAATATTTGCATGTTCATCGAGTCATGAAATTCTCTGATATTTCCTGGCGTTTCAGAAACATTTTCAAATTCCCTGACTTTTCCCTGGCGTTTTAGGTCTATTTTTCAAATCTCTGGCTTTTCGATGTTTCTTGGTAACCCTGCTATATTCTAAAATTTTGCTAATTACCTTAAATAATTAATGAGAGCTTGTCACAAAACAGACGACACTTCCAGGTCAGATCGAGCGAAATCAAGGAAAAGCCAAGAAACTTTCTTACTTTCGCAAAACCATTCAACTCATACGTTACAAATTTTTTCGATCAGAGGTTGATCATATTTTCCAAAGAATATTGCAGTATATTTAAAAACATAATAATCCAATAATTTTAATGATTAATTTCATATATTTAATTTTTAAATTAATAAAATATAAATATTTTTAAAGAAATTCAGATAAATCTCTGAGATTTCATAATTCAACTATTAAATTATGAAATATTTAAATTTAACTACAAAAATAAGTAGGTCAAAATTACATTTTGCAGTAGCTTTCAATTCTGGATGTTCTCAAAGAACAAGGCCAAGTCTAAGATGTTAAAGATATAGTTAAGCATATATATTTATATATTTTGGTAAAGTAAATCGGTGAAATTCGTCTTCCAGTTAAAAAAAAAGTTTGCCTCGGGTTGGTTCAGCGCAACACATGTTATTTAAATTCCAGACACATATCTCGAAAACGTTCCCCTCTTCATAGCTGCATTATCAACTTGGAATTTCGACAAACAAGGGAAAAACAATAAGCAAATTCTTTAAAACCAGCAAAAAAGACCCCTGACCAAAAAGAGAGATTAATATTGTTAAAGTGGTTTTTGAATGTTCGGGTACTATTAACTTCTGGTGTAATTCTTATATTTTAAAATTTACTGCTTTTAAATATATTCTGCAATGGACAATAATTTTACCCATATTTATTAGCTTCTGGTGTTACGAAATCTCACGGTTAAGAATGTCAATCGTAGGTTTTTCTGCGCTTTCTTGACGCTGGAGAACCGAGGACCAGAGTTACCAACACCGCGGTTATTCCGCGGAAACCCGCGGATTGTTTTAAAGCCGCGGTTAAAAATCTTAAAGCCACGGCCCGTGGTTTTGGTAACCGTTTGTTGACACGCTGTTCAGGATAAACTAGTGGATGAACGAGGCGGGATCGAAAATCAAGGTCGCTCTCTTTTTCCCTCTTTGGCAATGTTGCCACTCCTTGGTATAACTCCCAAGATCTTGGCATATGGGTATATATTTTCAACAGCTTGTTATTTTACCTGGGAGTTTTTCCTCTGCCCTAGGATCGTTAATCCTAAAATTTTCTTTGCAAAAACTTTAAAAATTTTGATTGATAAAAAACGGTAACTGTCATGGCGGCCACTATTAACACTACACTGAGAGAAAAATATTCGGTCGATTTTACAGGAAAATCAAGGACCCAAGAGTGTCCATGTCTTTACGTAGATTGTACCTGGCCTTTCGTGAAATCTATGTACGTCGAAAAATATGTAAATATTACAGTAAAAAGTTTACGGTAGATGATATTATTTTCACAGGAAAATATAAAAAAATTACAGTAGGTAACTCTGTACATTTTACATAAACTCTAGAAAAGTTTCGAGTTAAAAACGTGTAAACTACAGATCAGCCCCCAGTATATTTGACCGTAAGTTATGTTTATTGTATTGAAGAGTATGGGAAATATACAGTCTGTAGTATTGTGGATTTTACGGCTAGTTATGTTTATTATATTGAAGAATATGTTAAATATACAGTTAAGAGTAGTGTTGATTGTACAGTAAGTTGGGTTTATTCTCGTGAAGAATATGTAAAATATACAGCTCAATTTACTGTATATTTTATAGTAAATTATGTGTATTATATTGAAGATTGTGTAATATATACAATTGGTAGTATTGTAGATTGTACAGTAAGTTAAGTTTATTCTCATTAAGAATATCTAAAATATACAGTTAAATAATAATAATAATCAGCTAGGCTAATACCCAAGGCACCACCTTAGGCCTAAGTCATCAAGCGACTTTTGAAGCCATTAATTCAGGTGGCCGGGTTACAATGCGTAGGAGGGTGGTGACAAGCCCTGCATGCCACGCGTACGAGTCAACAGCTCCCTACACTAACTATTACCGTTAACCTCAACAAGTTTTTAGGGTTATAAGTACTGTAGATTGTACAGTAGGTTATGTTTATTTTAGTGATGATAATGTTAAATATACAGCTCAAATGACAGTAAATTTTACAGTAAGTTATATTTATTGTATCGAAGAATGTGTACAATATACAGTTTGGAGATCTGTAGATTTTACGGGTAGTTTTGTTTATTTTATGAATGTAAAATATACATTCGGAGTACTGTACATTGTACATTAAGTTGTGTTTATTATCGTAAATAATATGAAAAATAAACAGCTCGAAGTACAGTACATTTTATAGTAAATTATGTTTATTGTATAGAAGAATAAGTAAAATATACAGTTCGGAGTTGTGTGTTTTACATGAACTTCACTAATTAAAAAATATCGATTTTCTTTCATTTATGGTAATGTTTTCATATTTTATTTCAGAAACTACCGTTGCAATTACTTAACAACTTGAATTAAATTCACAAAAAATAAGGTTAAATGCCAGTAATTTTAGGCTGGGTCCACTCAAAAGCGGACACTTTATTAATCAATCCAATATCTTTGGTATTAACGAAATCCTTGTGGTTTTCCGGATTTATAGCGGCTACGAACCTTAAAAAAACAATATTAAAAAATCGATGTAAAAATTGTATGATATCCGTGGAATACTGTCATCCAATCAGCGACGAGGAAAGAAAGAGGGTGGCGGGCTCGGTGGCGGGCTCGGTTGCGGCACGGCCGTCTCGAGATCTGCTTCGCGCTCATAGTTGCGGGAATATTGTTCCAAATTACCCAATTTATCTACAACCCTAAAAACGACAAACACAAACAAGGTGATTTTATACAATTTTAAACAAAATGAAATACAACTTAAATCAAAATTATATTTCGCTTAAGAATCTAATTAAAATAAATTACATTTTTCAAGGTAGTAAATAGCTTATGTTCATACAACTTACCCTAATTACTTTTTGACTTGGAACGTCCTTCAGTCCAGTTACAGATTATAGACGTTACAGAGACTCTAGTAGACTAGTAGCTATACACAAAATAAAGGTTTTTCATTTTAAATATTGAATTATCCTCTAAAATATACTAATACGGAAAAGTAAAATATTTACCTTTAAGTTATGTTCGCTCGACTCTGTAAAATTGAAAAAAGAGCTGTTCGGTTGTAAGTGTATATGCAAAGGGTAGCCTTATTTAGGGTAAGTGAACTTCCAGAATGCATGCGGAAGAAATCAAAGCCCACGATTGAAATTCAGAGGCGCTAATGATGTGAATTTAAAATTGCAATAATGTAATGTTTAGTATTGGGTTAGGGGTATCCCCTCACACCCCCCAATTTTTCCCAGAACATTAAAAACGCGAAAAGGTTAAAAAGTTCACCATAAAATGGATAAAAAAGCTAAAACCTTACAAAGGCCTACAAGTGTCATACTAGTGTTATCAAAGTAACATAATAAACATAAGAATGACGCAGATCGATTTCGGTTAATGATAGTCTGTCGTAAAAAGATTACTAAATTGTAATTTTCAGAACATCAGGAAATCTCAGAAATCTATTCCTTAATTCCTTCCCTTTTCGTTGACAAAATAAATTCCAGTCTATATATTTTGATGACGATAAGTAAGAGTGAAAACGCTTTTAGATCTCAATTTAAAAAAATACAACCTTTAGTGATCGTTTATAATAATAAACGTACCGTTCTGATTCAATAATTTATTATTATTTTGTAAGAATTACTTTTACTTCTGAAAGCGTTACGATCCCATGCAAAATCTAGTAGCAATTCGCGGAGACTTACGCAATGAATTATATTTTCATTCGAAAAACATACTGTCATAAAAAATAACTTTGGCGAAAATATAAATGATCATACTTATAGTGGTTATGAACTTGCGAATTTATCCCTTCAAACACGAATATTTTACGCTAAGCATATATGTAAAACATACAGTTTTAAATAATGTAAAACCTTTTTACGGCATTGAACTGTACTTTTAACAAAAGCTAACTTACTTAGCGAATGCACTATATTTATATAAATTTTCCATTTTCAACTGAAGAGTTTACAGACATTTTACCTGTAATATTTACAGATTCAAAGTATGATAATGGTTTTAAAAACCTCTCCGGTACTTGTTACGGTAAATACCTGTTTTTATTGAATAAACGTTATTCCTGTACATTTTCCCTTTGAAAACTACAAAAACGTGGTAATATTAACTGAACTATTCTGTAAACGTGTTGTGCTGTATCTCCATGTAAAAATGTCCTGTAGCAACTACAGTTTTTCTCTCAGTGTACAGCTGTGACGTTACAAGTTTTCAAAATCGTATCAGACGACAACACTCTATAAGAAATGTATACCCATTTTAATTTTTATATACATACAATTACAAAATTACATTGACCTTCGACGAACTTTCTTTTGTGAAAAAGCTAAATAAAAGATCTTAACAAACGTCGATTAAATATGCGATAGTTTTGCAACATTCCGATTTAAGGCTACGTCCGTAAACTGTCAGGTAGAAAATTTGTTAATTTAAAGTACGTTTGATATTATTATAGAGACTAGTCTATATGATATTATAGATTCATGCTTTCGTTTACGGTAATTGCGGTCACTGGAGGGCCCCTAGGCGGAAATACGACCATGCTTACTACCAATGGTCTTAGTCGATAGTTCAAAATAACGGTTAAAATCTCCGCCGTTCAGTTTAGTAAAATATTTTCGGCGGCGTAATCGTCGGTCATTTTCGGTGTGGAGATACGGGAAGGTAGGCCAGGCCGCCAAGATTTCAATAGACCGAAAACGGCCAACTCTGTCAAATGCGGTCGGTCAAATAATTTCGTTTTCAAAGTGAAAATTTTGCAGCGTAGCTATCGACTAGGGCTATTTAATATGGGCTTCTTCGTCACTACTAGGTCGTGCGAACCGGATTGTCAACCCTGCGTGCGAAATAAAAGTAAAACTAACAAGTTGGCAAGCCAAAATATACCTCTCCTCGGAAGAATGGTCCCTAATTGTATTAATTTCTCGACACGACCCCCAAAGATATCTCCGCAATTCAGAGTTATTTACGAAAAACGTATTCTCGGTTCAAACCCTGCCCGGTATAAAATTTTAATTTTAATTTAAATAATTGAGACGAAACAATCGAGTTTAATTTATTCAGAATATTATAAATTAAGTAGTTACAACAGCGAGTTAGACTTACTAAAACAATGCACAATTGAATTTAACCCTTTTTACAGTACATGTTTATCAGTTGAATATAATACTAAGCAAATTTTAATGAAAGAAATATCTACGGAGGGTATTTGTATTTTTCTCGCTTACGAAATACTTGCCGCATCTTTAACGCTCATTTTATTTCAACGCTCGTAGACTTCCAGTTGACGTTGTGACACATACCGCATGCAAAAGACCAATGCCGTCCAATTTCCAATATCATAGATATCCAAATATCCACACCAAATATATTTACAAGAAGCAAAAACCTTACCACCAACAAAGCACAGAGAGCCACTTGACTAACCGCCAGCTCTTAAAGCAATTAACGTTAAATTATCTCCTTTGAATTAACAAAACTATATATAGGTCGTTAAGAATACCCGTAAATAAATACCAAAAAAAAACTAACAAAGTGGACCACCCACAGGGTCTACCCTTTAACCCTCTAATCTCGGCTGACTGCGCTAAAACAAGATTTAACCTTCAAAATTTAATTCGTAAAAAAACAAGATTAGGCCTTCATAAATTCATTAATAAAAAAAGACTTTATTACCTATTATGCTTACGATGCGTGTCTTAATTTCAGTGAACCTAAGCAGCTATCGGTGGTTCTGTGGTAGAGCGCTAAACTGCCAAGCCGAATGGCTTGGGTTCGAAACCTGGGTGGCGCATTTGTTTTTAATTAATAGAGAAACGCTAAATTAGAATTTCTTCGATGCAATAATTTAAATTTCAATTCTATTTCAATTAAACCAAAATTTCGTACTCTATTAAATACGCTTCCGATAAAGCTGAAGGTCTAATTTTCAATGAAGCGTAACAAGTGTCGGTGGTTCTGTGGTAGAACGTCTGCCTGTCAAGCAGGAGGTCTCGGGTTCAAATCCCGCCCGATGCGATCGCGAATTGATACTAAGACGAATACCGTGTACAACTGGTGGAAACCCTGCCATTGGACGTTGAGAGGTAGCATTACACTCAGCACTCGGTCCGTCCCAAAGTCATTAAGAAGAAGTTGGAGAGAAAACGCCCATACAAACACAACAGACTCAACATTCACAACCATCAGAACACAAACTCAACACTCACAACCTACGCATAAACATTACAAAAACGTAATACACTAAACCATCATGACGGTGAGCGAAAAAACACCATCCAAACCAAACCGCAAATTAATCCATTAACGCTCACCGTCACACGGTGGTTTTGCCAACCCTTCGAGAAACTGCGTACGCAGTGATTACACTTTTCACCGAAAATGCGAACGCGTTCGCAGGCCTGACAGACCCACAGACCCACAGACAGACACGGTGGTTGTATAACCCCTCTTCGGGGACTTTGTCCCCTCGGAGAGGTAAAAATTGATCTACGCGTCTTTAAAGCTGATAGCCGCTACATGTACTTTAAAGAAAAATATATATAGATGTATTTTTTTAATAAATGATTTATAGGTAATTTAAGACCCCTTCTTTCTGTCTAAAACACTGCGACCTGTATAAATTAAAATTTCCATCCTATAAATTGATTATAGGTTGAACAATGTGAATAAAGGGCTTCTGATATTTTCTGAAGTCATCCTATAATTTGTTTAAATCCTAAACAATGTGCATAAATTTTCTCGGATATTTTCAAAAGTTATTTTCTAATTTAAAGTGTAAACGTGTAATTACAAATAAAAGTTAACTATTCTTGCCAACTTCCCAAATATCACTATAAAATGCATTACGAGTGTAAATAAAGTTTAGCTGAACACTTAATAAGAATATCTATTTTGGCGAATTTATGATTAAAATCGTCGCCTGAAAGCAAAAACCATGTAACTTTATACTAATTATAGTTAAAGTAACGTAGTTTTTGGTTTCAGACGACGAAATGAAAACCGACGTTCAATTGATGCCAGATCACTCGATAGTCGATAGTGATTAATCATTACCAAAAGTCTGATAAGACTTCATACAAAAAGTCCATATCTTGGGCTGGGGCGTCTAACGTGTTATTTGCAGTGCTTTCCCTCTTTATTGGCGTAGGCAAATATCAGTTTATATCACTCGCAATTTTCGGTAAAATGGCACCAAAAACCACGTGACCATGCTAGACACTTCACCAAATATATAAAGAAGTAGAGGCTGGGCACTATAAAAAATAGTTCCCCCGAATTTTACGTATATGTATAGTATAAATGTGTTTCTACTAAACTTTACTATTTAAATAAACAATTAATTTATATTATAAGTGATAATTCCAAATACAAAGATCGAAATATTGCATTTAGTTAAAATAATTATTTAAAAAAGATATTGGCCGAATTTGAACACGTGAATCGCGGACGATTGGTTCAATAATTTCGTCTGCTTCATTGTTGATCATCTTTCTACTCACATGGTGCGTGCGAAGGTTTAAATTTTTTTGTGGTAAATTTGGTAAGCAAATCATTTTTTCTTGTAAAATAGTTTAGTAATTGTTTACTATGTTTTTATTTATTAGTAAAGGCTGTACATGGCTGAAGCTGAAAAACTAGCATTATTAGAAAGTTTTGAAAGTGAAGAAATTCTAAATTTTGAAGATAATTTTTTTAAAGTGAGTGATTCTAAAAGAAAAATATTGGAGACACTACAAGAGAGTGGAAAGTTACATGAAATAATTGTAACTTTCAGTGATAAATTATTTGATTTGAAAGATAAATTTAAGTTAGACCGCACACCAAATTCTACTCTCCTCTGCACGTGGTATTTATGGATATCTTCTTATTCAATGGACCAACCTAGTGATTTTCTTGAGCTAAATTGTGATATAAATGAATTTTCCCTCGTAACTTATTGGATTGGAAAAAAAGTGCTGGACAAGCACGCAAAACTCAGGAGATGCACCTCCAATACTAATACGCATGAACCCAGATCTAGCCAAGTCGAAATCCCACAGAAGAAGAAAAAGAAAGTGGTACGTAACAGGAAATCCGATAGGGTTTATTCCCTTCACAGACTTGGTGGGGGCTGTCTTGGGGAGATATGGAGATTGAACAAAAAAAGAATGCAAGTAGTGTTATAAATGAGAGAACGCTCTATGAGGCACTAATGAGGTATCTGGGCGCCGGGCACCGTACCTCACAGAAATAACATGGGGCACTATTTGACGGTGTCTAGAAAAAAAAGTACCGGTTCAACATCGACGCGTTTGAGACACCTAATAAGGCACCGGGACACCGGCACCGTGCCTCATAGAAATAACATGGGGCACCATTTGACGGTGACCGGCACCGTGCCTCATAGAAATAACATGGGACACTTTTTGACGGTGTCTAGAAATAACATGGGGCACTATTTGACGGTGTCTAGAAAAAAGGACCGGCTCAACATCGACGCGTTCGCCGACCGTAAATCCTCATAGAATTAACATGAAGTATTATTTAACGGTATCTCACGACCACCATGCCGCATAGAATTAACATGGGGAATTATATTGACGGTATTTGATGCGTACACCGGTCGTAAATGTACTGCGAGAGAGCTGTGAGTACCGTATCTCATAGAAAATACATGGAGACGAGGATTTGAATATTGACCGTGAATTGTTCAATCGCGTATTGCGTGGATATACCCTTAATTTACAAAGCCTGCTTAATCTGCTGTTTCGAACGTGGTGGTATAATCCTAATTGTTTAAGGCGTGGTACAAAGTGCAACAAAGTTTACTATAAAAGCCAGAATTTTCCTTTAAAATATCATTCGGAATTAGGATCCCTGAGTCTCTTACACCTTAGAATTCGAATACTCAGAAGATGTAAGTAGAAACCTTTCCACATTAAATTACTTTAAGTGATTTCTAACGATTTCGATACCCCTTTTAGGAACGTCGGTAAGGTTTTCCCTATTTCTACTACGAAGGGGGTATCGGTAACCCCAGACTGTCATATTCACGTCGGTACTTTGGATGGTAGTGTTGGAATTGAGTTGACGGAAAGTCAGTTCAAGCAACTACGGAGAGCAAGCGGTCAAATTACTACGTTCTTGGAAGACGATTCGATCCCAAATTCTACGTGGTTCTTTGAAGGATCAGAAACGAGACGAGTCGAGCTATGCATTTTCCAAACGCGGAAGGTAGTGGACGTGAGAGAAATAATCCTTGGAACTGGGACCAACTACGGAAAGCACATCTTAACCAAACAGGGCTTTACTGTCACGCAATACCCCTGGAAGACGTTGATGGATAAATACGACGAAGTGATGACGTATCACAACGAAGTAAAACGCGTCTTCAATGATATTAAAGGAGTCGTTCTGACCGCGATTACAGACTACGTGAATAAGCAATGTGAAGGTTGCAAAATTGATCATCCCTCACAAAGGCAGCACGATTGTCTGATGATTGATTGGAACTCTCGTTTAGATATACATTTGTTTGACGCGATGGATAGAATTAGTTATTCCGAAATCACTTTAAAACTTGACACGTTTTTAAGCGAGGACTTTCGCGATACTATATTGACTTTCATAATGTGCAACGCTAAAAAAATGTTGTATAAAAATGAAGACTTTTGAATTTGTCAATAAAAAACTTGAGTATTAAAAACTGGGCTCTTTATTTTGTAGCTCATTTAGAGACATGGAACCAGTAATGAAACATCCGTTCACCGGGCTCGTCGCTGGGCCCACGCAATGTGGAAAGTCCCACTTCCTTGCTAAATTAATTAAACATAATGAGTCGTGCATTGCTCCTCCACCTCAAAGAATAGTTTGGTGTTATACTGAGTACCAAGAGAAATTATTTAATTCGGTATTGGAGCATAATCCTACCGTAGAGTTTCACGAGGGTTTATTAGACCCAAACAATTTAAATCCGACGATTAGAAATTTTGTAATTCTCGATGATCTCTTATGTGAAATAGCGAATAACAAAGACGTCACAAATTTATTTATACGAGGTTCGCATCATCGTAACACGTCCGTACTGATTTTAATGCAAAATTTGTTTTATCACGGGAAAGAAGTTAGAACTCTCAATTTGAATTCACAGTACCTCGTCATTTTCCGTTCGGCTAGAGACGTTTCCAGCGTGCTAAATATCGCTAAACAAATTTCACCGGCTAATACCAAATTCGTGGTTGACGCGTTTCGTCAAGCCGTGGTGAAACCATACGGTTATTTATTCATCGACTTGAAACCAAATACCGCAGATGAATATCGGCTGCGAACGGGGATCATACCGGGAGAAGAAGCCGCGATTTTCATCCCGAAATAAAATCAAAATGACTATAGCAACGTCAAAACGTGTGTGTAAAAACTTGGATTTTTTAAAATATTTGAGCACGTGTAATGTGAAACAGAGGAAAGCTATCATTAAACTAGCGAATCGCGACGCCATCTTAGCGCTGGTCGAATGTTGTATAAATGTACTACGCGGGAACATTCAGTTAACAGATGGACAAAAGAGTCGATTGAAGAAACATCGTAAAGCCTTACATCATCTTTGCGCAAAAATTCCTCTCGCTAAAAGAAAACAGATTCTAGTTCAGAAGGGGGGATTTCTCCCGTTTTTGTTAGCTCCACTTCTTTCAATCGTTAGCTCAGTCGCCGGCGCTGCGATAAGCCGCGCCATTAATAAATAAATGGCCCGAAAAATGATTTTAGTGTCTGAAGACGCTTTACGTCGAATGAAGAATGCTACTCCCGAAGATGTTCCCAGTGAAATACCATCCTTGGATAAAGAAATGAAAACGATCCTCGACGATCCCAATATGACCGAATCCGAAAAATTAACGTTATATAATCAAACTTTGCAGCGACACATAATATCTAATCGCCAACCAGTTGAAAAACAACAGACTGTTAAAAACAAAACGTGGTACGAAGAAATTGCGACGTCTATTCCGTCAAGTATGCTTACCGACGCGATATCGTTGTACAATTGGACATTACGTTTTATTTCGTGGAACGAACTCGGTGAAATGACATTTGGAGGACGAGTCGTTTCTGGATCAAACGTAATCGATTTAATTTACGATGCGGTTAGAAAAACCAAGTCAAATTCCGACCCTACAGGATTCAAGAACTTCTACGAAGTATTGCAAAACAATAATGTACCAAAAAAATATATCAAGAATCCTACTAGAATAAGTCCTTTAAAATCGTTATCTTTTAACACGTCACCACCTAGACAAAATCAGTGGGTGACGATTTGAATGTATTTACCAATAAAACATTTAACCACCAGTTACTGTTATTTAGTTCAATCCCATATCTCATAATGGATGGTTGCACGGAAGTTGTAGCTGAAAGTATCGTATCCACATTAACTATATCATTTTCGAAAAATCCAAAACTATTAACCGTCGTTTTAATTATATTAATTTTTGTAATAGTCGAATTATTCGATTTCTTAATATTGTACTACACGACACCCACACATGGAAATTACACTAATTACGGATAAGCTAGAGAAGATCTATTACGACGTAGCGGACTCTGGCGGGTACGTTGGCGTTCGCGGACTATATCGTTCCGCTCGAGAAAAGGGTATCAAAGTTACGTTGAAAAATGTGAGGGAATTTTTACAAAACCAAGATACCTATACTCTACATAAAAATGCAAAGTGGCGATACAAACGAAATAAAACGATAGTGTACGGCATTGACAATCAATGGCAAGCCGACCTCATTGACCTCCAGAAACTTTCCAGGCTAAACAATGGGTATCGCTATATTCTCGCGTGTATTGATATTTTTAGTAAGTACGCTTACGTCGAACCGGTGAAAAATAAGAAAGGAGAGACTATAGTGAACGCTCTAAAAAAGATATTAGATGGTGAAAGGAAACCAAAGCGAATGCAGAGTGACCACGGGAATGAGTTTGTTTGTAAAGCCGTTCAATCCGAATTAAATTCCCGCGAAATAGAATTTTTCGCGACGAACTCTGAAGTGAAAGCCAGCATCGTTGAGCAGTTTATTCGATCGTTTAAATCGAGAATGTATCGATATTTTACAAGGAAAAATACTTATAAGTACGTTGACGTGCTTCAAGAATTAGTTAGCGCCTATAATAACAGTTATCACCGAGCAATTAAATGTAAACCCGTCAATGTAAATCCCGAAAATTCGAAAATAACTTGGAAAAATTTGTACGGAGATATAGACTTTAGTCCTCCGATAAAGTACGACTTCGAAATTGGAGACATTGTCAGAATAAGCAAAAACAAGGGACTATTCGAAAAAGGATATCTCCCGAATTATTCGGAAGAATTATTTCGAGTGATTAAGCAGATACCGAGACAACCGCCGGTATATAAACTGGAGGCGCTAGATTCGGAGCCCATTTTAGGAATTTTTTACAAAGAAGAAGTACAAAAGGTGGGGAAAGATCTTGACACTTGCGCGTTCAAAATTGAAAAAGTGCTCAGGAGGCGACGGAAATCTGATCATTCAGTCGAGTTACTCGTACGCTGGAAGGGGTACGGACCGCAATTTGATAGTTGGGTTCAAGAAGTAGACTTAGAATGAGTTTCTATATCACTCTACCATCCGATTCTTCGCTGAATTACTTTCCGGGTAATACTCTGAGCAAATTCAGAGCTTACCTTCCGGAGAATGTTCAGCTGAATGGACCTTACGAAGTAGGTTTAGCGGAAATAAGTTATCCTAGAACGTGGAATAATATCAAAGAAGAACGGGTAGTGCGAGTTGGTTCGGATGATATCAAACTGGAAGATTTTAGGTATATACCTAGAGCAAATTTCTCTTCTATCGAAGATTTACTTGAAATGTTAAAATTTGAGAATAAAAGGGTCGAGTTCAAATACCATAAACATCTGAAACGAGTTGAGGTTCATATAACTAAGAGTTTTTACTGTATCATCCCTCCCGATATAGCGATGATGTTGGGATTTTCTCTTAAGCAAGAAGGTGAATTTGAAATTAGAAAATCTTCGTTAGCCCCTTATACCGTAGATATGGACGTAGGATTACATTCATTGTTTGTCTATTCTGACATCGTTGAAAATACGATCGTGGGGGACAGGAACGTCCCTCTTTTAAGAATTATTAACGTGAAAGGAAAAGACGGGGAAACTGTGAATACTGAATTTTCTCGTCCACATTACCTACCCGCCGCTTCTTCCAACATACAAACTATCGAGATTAATCTTATGGACGACTTGGGGAACCCCGTGCAATTTGAACGTGGAAAGGTGCACGTTACTCTACATTTTAGACCGCGGAGGGCCTGGCTCGCTCTATAATAGCGAGTGTCGGGAACAAGTAGTCCTCAGTTTAATGAAAAGTAACGAATGACGAACATCATGAGACGGCCGCAATACATTTCCTCCGTAAGCGATTACGAGAGGTACTATTTAAATCAGGCTGGATACGGATCAATCCCCGTGTATCGCGGCGTGGGTGTCCAGAGAGGCTATGGATTGGGTAACATACTCGCTTCGGCATTTCGTCGTGCCATGCCGCTTTTGAAGCGCGGAGCCCAGTTTCTAGGAAGAAAATTTCTCGATACTGGAGCGAAAGTCGTGTCTGACGTCGCTAGCGGTATCCCAATTAAATCATCGCTAGCGAAGAGATCTAAGAGCGCTGGTAAAGAGACATTGTTATCAGCCGCGGAAGCCGTTACGCAAATGACGGGATCTGGAATTAAAAAGAGGCGTAGAGCATCGCGCAAAGTCACTCGAGCTAAAACCAAGAAGAAGAAAGCATCGTGCCGATCTTACTCCGATATATTTTCATAAAGTCTTAGAATGGCGTTGATACATCCGAACTCTAGTGGTTGCGTGAATTCCGAATTGGACCTTTTCGAAGTCCCGTTAACGCAAACGGGGATTATCGGTGGCGAATGGGTCGAATACCACCCCATTTCCAGCATTAGCAACAATTCAGCGTTAACGTTTTGCATTAGTGGGAATTCCGAAGCGTACATCGACCTATCACAAACTCTCCTTCACGTTCAGGTGGATGTGAAATTGGAAAACGGATCTTACCCTAAAGCCGCCGTTGTTACTCCGGCGGGTGTGGTTACGACCCCGGCGGATAATGTAGCCCCCATCAATTTGTTTTTGCACAGTCTATTTCCCGAAGTCCACTTATTTTTAAACGAAAAATCAGTTACTCCTTCCGCTCAGAATTACCCGTACAAAAGTATGATTCAAACTATGTTAACATTTGGAGACTCTGCTAAAACGAGTCATCTTACCAGCGGCCTATTCTATCGCGACACGGCGTACGAGTTCAACGATTTCGTGAACAATAAAGGTTTCTTACAAAGAGCCACCTTCGCTCAAAAGGGAACTATAGATATGATCGGCGCTCTTCATTTAGATATTTGTCAACAGCCGCGCTTCCTTTTGAACTTGGTGGATTTAAAATTTGTTTTTGGGAAATCAAATACCGAATTTTGTTTACACTCTGACGTAAAATGTAAATTGGACATTAAATCAGCTTCGTTGTATTTGATGAAAGTCAAGTTAATTCCCGAAATCCCACTATCACACGCCAAAGTGTTACAAATGTCGAGAGCGAAGTACCCAATTTCCCGCACGGAAGTGATGTCGTTTTCGATTCCGAGAGGCAACATGAGCGTCGTGCAAGATCATTTATTTACAGGACAAATTCCGAATAAAGTCGTAATCGGGATGGTTGAGCAAAACGCGTTTCTGGGTGAACTTAAATCGTCGCCATATAATTTCCAGCATTTCAATTTAAACCACATTGGTTTGTTCGTCGACGGCAGTAGCGTACCACATAAAGCCCTAACACCTAACTTCGCGGAGCGTAGCTACATCCAAGCGTACACCAATTTATTTCTTCAAGCGGGTCAGTGGAACATTGACGAGGGAAACCAAATAAGTCGCGAAGATTACGCCGGTGGAAATTGCCTTTTCGTCTACGATTTGACTGCCGATTTAATGAACAATGCCTCTCATTTTCATCTTGTTAAAAACGGAAATTTGAGGCTGGAAATGAAATTCGCTTCCGCGTTACCCGAAACGATTGCCGTAATTGTTTACGCGGAATTCCAGAGTTTGATTGAAATTGATAAGAACCGAACCGTAATCTTCGACTAGAATGGACACAATGCAGCTAACGAGAATTTTGGAGAAAGATAATTTCACCAGAGACTTATTTCGAGGCGTATTCGCCGCGGACCAACTACCAAAGTTCGTGACGACGTTTCCATCTCTGTATATCGTGAACACGGATAGGTCGAATGACGATGGTCAGCACTGGATAGTTTTGTATTTCTCGAAGAATAATACAAATACCGAGATGTTCGACTCCTACGGTAACCCCCCAGATATGTTTCGCTTTAATGACTTTGTCGAAAGAAATAGTAAAACTGTGACATTTAACTCTTTACAACTTCAAGGAAATCGAAGCGTGACGTGTGGAGGTTTTTGCGTGTATTTTGCTCTTAATAGATGTAGGGGTGTAAAAATGTTCGATATTGTGACTAGATTTTCTAAAAATAAAAATGTAAATGATAAAATGATAAAAGAATTTATGTATTCAAGGTATTCAATAAATTTTCAATAACTTAGTAAAACTTCTTTAATTTACATTTTACATTCAAAATAACACCAGTGGGTTTGTTTGGTGATCTCCGCAGTCTACATTACATCAAAGTAAAAATTTAAAAAGTTAGTTACATTTTTACGATAAATTAAAAATATCATTTAAATAAGATAGTTTCATTTTATTTACATTACGCTTTAAGTTCAAAATATATTTTTAATAGAAATACAATAGAAGACTGAACTATTGGCGATTTAAAATATCGATCCAGTAATGACCATGCGATAGGGTTCGAATGCCGTCCCCCAAAATATACCTTTTATTATCGCATGGATTAAGAGACATTTTGTTTTGGGAGACGGTAAATAGCTGATGCCTCTGATTGACGATCCGCTTCATAGAATTGCTCGTAATTCGAGTAGCCACGAGGCAGTCGCGGTAACTCGAGTGTCGGATATCCTTTTCCACTACTCGCTTACAAACACCTTTCGCGGTTTTTTTCTCCCCCCTTTCCGAAAGGATGGAGTACATTTTGGGGCGGAGCCCAACGAACTCCCGTATAGGGATCCCATCCATCTCATCTTTCATCTTTCCAATGACTTTTTTGTTTACGTCATTGAAAAGAGGATGATTCGTGGGATACCCCGAGAAATCGAAGAGATGGGAGGAATTTCCGAAGTCCGTGTAAACGTCCTCCGTTTGTATATTGTACGCCAGGCTGTCCGTGTCCGTGAAAAGTAATCGGACCTTTTCACCGTAGGTCTTGCGCATGTACTCGTAATGAAACTCGTACATGGTTAGTTTCGAAAGATCCAAAACGGTGAAACCAGTGTAAATTGGTCTATTCAAAGTAAGTGACTTCTTCTTCATATGAATACCCACGAGTTCGTTGTGGAAAATCGTGAATTTTTCAAATGCCGGAGAAGACGCTTTCTTAATAGCCCGCTCAGGTGTTTGTACGAGATGGAAATCTATCCGATTTCTCAAGTTCTCCATTGTTTTACCTATTATTGAAACGAAATGAGATTAGTACTTATTATTCCGATAATTTGTATACGTGGCTACTTGCGTATAAACTAAATTACATTTATTAAACCAAAAGAATTTATTTCGCGCAATAAATACTGTTGGTAAAAAAAAATAATCTACTTATTTTTCATTTACTTTGATTAATAACGTACCAAAACAGGAGTTGTTTAAAAGTTTGAAAAAATCTTTTTCAAAACTGTTTTTGGCAAGTTTCCTCTTTTCGGTATTGAAATTTATGAATGGGCGAAGCCAGGGAGACTGATGGAAAGAGAGTATTCTGTGAACTTTCGTGAGTTTAAGTCCCTTCGATACGTAGTATTTTAAATTACGATAGTGAACTACGTATCGCTCTTTGTTGTTGAGATTAGGGACGAGCTTAGGCAGAGTGTCTTTTGCGGGGAGGTTTAATCTTTGAAGCATCAGTTTGTAATAGGAAGAAAATTGATCCGTAGTTATTCTTTGAGATTCGGGTGCGAGGGGGTAGCAGTTGTGTTCATGATGTAACTCAACGGGGTATTCCAAGTCGACTTCCAAAATGAAGCCGTAGGGAGACTCGTGCGATAAAGTAAGCACATGTTTATGGGTGTAGTCGAGTAGGTCTTCGACGGGAACCCAAGCGAACCTACTCGTGGGTAAGTAATCGACCATGGCGAACCCGTAGAGATTATTTTTGTCGAGGTACATGATGTAATTACACTCTTTATTGGGGTCGTAGCTTTCGGGGATGTACGGGTTATTGGCTTCGGCGTAGCGGTGACTAATCATCGAAACTCCTCCCCGAATGCCACGTTCAATAAACAAGTGCATGTCAATATCGAGTAGTAGCTCCAACTTCACTTTTGTCATGTGGAGGGCTGACTCCCAGGCAAACCCAGGTCCCGTGTAGCGTGCGCGCAATCTAGGCCGTAGTATTCTACACACATAGCGCGGAAACTCTCGAATACGTCAGCGAGTTGGAGGGTATCCGCCTGCACGTACAAATCGTGTAGTTCACCTGTTGAAGAATTTTATCACTACCACTATTACATTTAGTAATAGAATAGGGCTATAAATAATACCTAGATTTTGTATGTTAAAAATGATCCACACTTGGCGGACATTTTCGTAACTCTCATCCGTTAAATGTTCGCCAGTGAGGGTGTTGAAAAATGTCTCTTTGGGTGGTAGTGCTGTCTCTTCAAACTTGTCTACGTCACTCATGTAGTCGTAGGGATACGTTAACTTTTTGAGCAAATACGGGATTTGATGAGTTGGATAGAAAGAGCTCAAGATGGGGAATTTTTCTTGACCTCCAGTGGCTAAATTTGAAATTAAAGTTTCGAGACTAGCGGGCATAAAGCGAATAGAATCGATGAAACGGAGGCGACCGAAAGTGAAGCTGATATACGTTTCGGCGTTAGATGGAATACAGGAAATGTTTACACTTTTTATCAACCCAATCCTTTGCATGATAAGATGGGCATCGTATCTGAAATTTTATATAAACACGTTATAGTTTGTAAATATTGGAATTAAAGAAAAAATACAATACCGTGATAAATTATGCATGATGACCGGCGTGAAATTTCCCACTCGCAGCTTTAGATTACAAGAATTATGCGCGACTCCCCGGAAACGTCCTAATAAATATAATTACGCGTTAACTTATTTATATCTAAAATAATCAAATACGTAAGTCGTACCGGTATAATGACAATGATCTCTGACTGCCGGATCATCTTGCGTAAGAATTTTCTGACACACGTAACATTGTGTCGCGGTACGGCAAAATTCTTCTTCGACTGGTGTGAGATTCATTGGAATATTTTCCTTCAATAATTTGGTGATGGTGCTCCGTTCCATCAACAAACTTTCAAGAAAAATGTCGATAGCGTCGGTTCCCCTATACGTAACAGGGGCATTTGGCTTTCCTGTAATAATGATAAACGTCGCAGCGAAAATAAACTTTTTAATGAAACCAAATATAAATACCGTCGGGTCCTATTACGACGTAACTAAAACCACAAGCTACGTGCTCCGAAAGTTTCGTTGTTGATGATAGTGAGGAATCGGGTAAACAAGACTGGATTCTGTCAATTATAGATTCAAAATCCGCGTAAATGACGTAGGGAACCTAAAAATAAATGTGTTAAGCTCTTAAATTCATGAATTTCCGAAATTATTTTTTACCTTTTGAAGCCAATCAATTTTTTCGAATTTTAAAACGGGATTTTTGTGTGGCATTTTGACAAGTTGGGGGTCGTGAACGTTGCAGTTTTTCACGTGTTCACTATGGTTTCTAGCACTATTTTGTCCTGAAAAGCGATGTAAGCAATAACGACACACGTAAATTTTCCCGTTATGGTTTGTGAAATGACTCAATAGTCGACTAATATCCGTAATTAGGCAAAAATGTTGGTTTCCTTTTGACTTGAGATAAAGCAGATCTATTTGCCGATCTTCGGGGGCTCTGTTTTCGCTTACATGAAGAGGAAAAACTACTTTTTCGTAGCCGTAAACGTTGATAGATAGATTATTTTTATTTTCAAATTTTTTGAGTTTAAAATGATTTAATTCGAAAGGAAACGAAATGTCACTGCAGTCTAATTCTTTTTCAAACATCACGTATTTATTCTGATTATCGCGATGGCAATTTGGAGGTTGTGGATTAAGTTTAGCGAGGACGCACCACAAGAAACACTTTTGGTCTTTGGTTTTAATATTTAATACTCCTTTGCTGGTATTATTGAGCTCAGGGGGGAGATTTATATACGTACCCCCGACCAGCGGTATGTACGCTATATTATCGATTTGAAGAAACAAGATACGATCTATGGTCCAGCCACTGCCCATATCTTGGAATTCCTCAATCGCGTGTGTTATTTGCTTCACACACGAGTCTATTTGTGTTGGTATTACATCTGGTAAAAGTGTTGCTTGAGTTTTGCACCGGAAATACGGTAATGCCTCGACTTCCGCACCATCGTTCAATTCGCGTACGTATCTCACGCGAATAAAAATGTTCCACTTTAAGCCCCGCTTCTTATTTAAGTGATTTTTTAAATACTTCATTAATGCTGGTTTTAATGTTAAAATTAATATTTCGGAGTCTGTTTGGGTCGTTTTCGGAGTATACCGCGAACTGACGATAGCGTCCTCAAGAACGGAGACTTCTTCGATGTTTTGAAGAAAATCGTCCGCCGATTGCTCGGATACGCCGACGGTTAGGAGATTTTGAAGCGGTTGGGGGTTGTCTTGATATCGGTGGTCTGGTGTGGCTGAAAGTGGGCTAAGCTGATGAACTCGCGAATGTTGAATTAATTTGTATCTTCGCGCAAAACTAATGTTACAGGTTGAACAAACATATTTTACATTTTCGTGTTGTTCTCGTACGTGGCGATTTAAAATTGACTTTTTAGAAAACTGTTTTGCGCATACGGTACACGGAAACATTTGTATGGTCTAGCTGTTTATCGCAACTGGTAAAGAGTGGAGGACTGACCCGATCTTTTATACCCTCCACTTTCATGCCTATAGATCTGATATGTGTTAGACTCTGAACTCCATATATGTGAGATATTTTTATTTATAAAAACTCTATGTATCCCACTGTAGATTTTGTAATATGATAACGTTAACCAATATTTCCAGTATTATTTGGAATTTTTTTTAATTGGTGTTCACTGACATATCCATTACTATTCAGTGGTACATCTATTCAGAACTAAAATATAATATGTCTTTTATATGTAAGAAAAAAAAAACATTTTGTTTTGCATTTATTTATTTATTTTTAAAATTATAAATTTTGAAAGTCTTCTCCGAGAGTTTGCTTTATGACGTCTTCTAAAGCCAGCAAAGCTTCCAAATCACCGTTATGATCATTTTTTTTATTTTTTTCGTCATTAAGTGAATTTTTTTTCTGTTTTTTTTTAATTGACTTTTCCACCGGTGTGCTCCTCTTTTTTAAGTTTCGAGAGGTGGGAGAAGTGGGGGATAAGGATGTCGATGCTTGAGGTGTTGAAGTAGGTGATACTGATGTGACCGATGACGAGGAGGTGGCTGCGGAAGGATAATGTGTGGGAGATGCGGAGAGCAATGGGATGGAGTTCATTGCCAAAAAAAGCGTAGAGGCTTGGACATCCTCCTCCACAGTAATAGTCAAATCCATCTTCTCCAACTTTAAAAAAACATAATAAAATGAAAACACAGTCTTTTGTAAAAAAAAAAGGTTTTCAAAAAATAACCATACTCATGATACCTGAATTAATACCATCATCCCTCCGAAGGCCAGTCTTATTTTATCAATATTAGGGTGGTAGCAAAGGTGGACTTTGATGGTGTTGCTTTCTGGATCGGGTTCAAAGTGGCACCAAAATCCTTTATGATATTTTCGAATAACAACTTCGAAGGTTCTAAAATTAAAATGGGGTAAATCGGGGCGACCTGGAATTGGGCCCAAGGTAGCTGTATATTTTAAGACCGCCACTACTACTGTTTTGTCTAAAGATGACATGTTTCCAGTTATTATTCAGAAGTCTGTATGACTTTAACTAAATCAGCACGAGCTTATATACTAGTCGAAAGGTGGAATTTACAATAACAAAAGTTCGATGTACATTCCTTACATTTCGAAATTGGTTATCTCTGCGTTTGTATGTGAACGGATTTAATTTTAAAGCAAAAATATATTTTAAAAGTTCGATGTACATTTCTTACATTTCGAAATTGGTTATCTTAGTGTTTCTATCGGATCTAACCAGATTGAAAATGGAATTTGTATATCAACGTGATAGTTTAATCGATAAATATTACAAATATGATATAGACTCGGAACAACAAAGTGCTTCACATTCGGTTATTATAGTTAGAGGTCGGGGATGGTTGACTTTTATTCAATAGATAAAGCTTTCAGAATTATTCGTAAAACGTTATTGTTATTGAGTTAAGAAACGGTAAAATGGTTTGAATCAAAATATTTTATTTTCATGACAATATTACATATTCCATAATTTTATTTTCTGCGCTTTGAACAACGCGCAATTTGAATTATTAGAATGATATTTACACACTATTGGACAGGGATCGGAAAGTTCTTGGTACTTAGGGCACCCTAAATCTTCGACGTTCACCAGTCTTTTTCCAAAAAGTTCGGAAAGGTACAATTCTTTTTCCATCCCCTTTGTGTAAAAGGTTGCCGCTTTGGATTTTATGTTGGTAACTATCCCATCCAACTGGTCCAGCTCATGTTCACCCTCGTCCCAAAGCATCCCACAAATATGTCTAGAGATCCAACCGCACAGTCTCCTGTCTTTAGCGCTTAGCTCGTTGTAAGGAAAAGGTGGTTTAAATGAGTAAACCCCATTATCCCCAGTTTCCACAACCAAAAACGCTAGTTCTTTAACGACGTACTCATCGTTGGACCTCATAAAGTTGACTTCAATAATACACGAATTTCCTTCCGACCTTTAATTAATTAATAATAAAATATAAGAAACGATTCCCTCAAACGTTTCATAATTTTTAGAAACCGTTTATATAACTAGCTACATCCATACTTACATCGTATTAGAATTCGAATTCCAAGTTGCAAGGGACTCTGGGATCCTACTTCAGAATGATATTTTAAAGGGAAATTCTGGCTTTTATAGTAAACTTTGTTGCACTTTGTACCACGCCTTAAACAATTAGGATTATACCACCACGTTCGAAACAGCAGATTAAGCAGGCTTTGTAAATTAAGGGTATATCCACGCAATACGCGATTGAACAATTCACGGTCAATATTCAAATCCTCGTCTCCATGTATTTTCTATGAGATACGGTACTCACAGCTCTCTCGCAGTACATTTACGACCGGTGTACGCATCAAATACCGTCAATATAATTCCCCATGTTAATTCTATGCGGCATGGTGGTCGTGAGATACCGTTAAATAATACTTCATGTTAATTCTATGAGGATTTACGGTCGGCGAACGCGTCGATGTTGAGCCGGTCCTTTTTTCTAGACACCGTCAAATAGTGCCCCATGTTATTTCTAGACACCGTCAAAAAGTGTCCCATGTCATTTCTATGAGGCACGGTGCCGGTCACCGTCAAATGGTGCCCCATGTTATTTCTATGAGGCACGGTGCCGGTGTCCCGGTGCCTTATTAGGTGTCTCATACGCGTCGATGTTGAACCGGTACTTTTTTTTCTAGACACCGTCAAATAGTGCCCCATGTTATTTCTGTGAGGTACGATGCCCGGCGCCCAGATACCTCATTAGTGCCTCATAGAGCGTTCTCTCATTTATAACACTACTAATGCAGGTTTATGCAAGAATTAAACAAGGAAAGAAGCCACTGACCCAAAAACAACGAGATGTAGCTCACAAGTACTATCAAATAAGTCTCTCTCTCCGTAATATGGAACAGTTCCCCAAAGATATCCCTCCAGCTTTAATTCATATAAACCAAGGAGGATTATTAATACCACATGTGTCACTTAACCCATACATTGAGAAAGTGCATGACCTGGTTGTGGATGAATGGGTTAAATGGGATAAATTAAAACCAGGAGAAGTACTAAGTAAGAATTTATAACCTAATTAGATAATAAATTACTTATATTCAAATATTTAATAATTTTCTTTTTTTTAGAGCAGACAATGGCCACTCTAATGAATAATGAAGGTTTCAAAGAAATGTTCCATAAGGCTTTATCAGAAATTACAGAAATAATCAAAAGAGATTTTTCGTATGATGAATTGGAACAATTCAGGATTGTTTATCAGAGGAAGTCGGGTCATGCTAAACTTGGTGATTTGGTACGAGCAAAGATACAGTCAAGAAATGACAGAAAGGGAAAGACAGGAGTAGGTGGACAGAATCTTAGATGTTACCTGTACCGAAATACAATAAGGAAGGCGCCGCAAGCTCAAAATATGAAGTGCCAACCTCAAAGACCCCTGCTACAAAAGAGGAAGTACAAACCAGCAAAGCCAGTATTAAAAAAGAAATCTCCTAAATCCGTTCCTAATGAACTCATGATCCAAAGTGAAAAAGCTGGGTGCTCTACTAATTATAAAAGCCCAAAACAGTCTAGAAGTGGTAGGCAACTGCGAAAGTTGTTATGGAATGAGTTCATTTATGAATGAAATATCCAGCAATTGTGATATTTTAATATTTACTATTAAGAAAAAAAATTATATAAATGGTGCCAAAGTAAAGTCAAAATTAAAAAATAGTTTTATCAATATGAAAAATGGTTTAATGTTAAAAAAATAATAAACAATTAGACCAAAGTTAACATAATAATCAGTGACATAGCCAGGATTTGGTTTCGGGGAGAGCACACAATTAATGCCCCCCCAAAATGCATGGTTATATGTACAATTTATTTCGTTGTGTGTCCTTCCCGAAACCAAATCCTGGCGACGCCACTGAATTACTAATCAAGCTCAAATATCAACTTGAACTTTACGATATGAAGCTTCAGAATTTTTAGCAGTTTTAGTACACCCTTTTATCAGTAGAGCTCTCCTAGACGTACTATAATTTAAACTTGTAAGTTTTCCGGATGTGACATATTTTGGTTGACTGAAAACAGTTTCCACTGCGGAACCGTTAATGCGGACAGAAACCAAATATGGAGATTCTTAGAAGTTCCCATGTTTGCTAGGCTAAAAATTTCTGTCCAGTTTGTTCCTTCAGGTTTTCTCCACATAATATTCGTTCAGTAGCCCAACATTCAAAAAATTCCAGACCTTCCATCATTGATTTCACTGGTGAGGAAGTTAATGAATCGACTTTATCGTGCGCTAATAAACCCTTCTCGAAGATTTTGTGGCAAGCAAGTAAATAGTCATGACACGCCATTACTTTATCTCTATCCTCAGGTGGATCTTCGAACATGGGATTTGCATAATTAAACAATTAACCCAAAACTTTTTGAGTTTGCATTATCTTGGCTGGGGTCACGTTTAATTTTACCCAGGGGTCTCTTTCTATGAATGCCAAAATTAGTCCTTTAACTTGTACTAATTCGTTGTTATCACGCCTATCGACTTCTCTTTCGTACATATCAACAATTTGCGACCAACCAAAAATAATATCTCCTAAAATCGTAAATTATTTTGAATCATTAACCTTAGAGTGGTTCAATGCATTTATCATGTTTTTCATTTGGTGCGTAGGGCAAACTATCCAAAAGATCTGTCTTCCCTCAAGAAATGGGTGCTTGAAGCTTGGGCTGAATCTGAAATTGAATGACCCATACTGGTTTTCGGCATAAGTGAAGGGCTTGTCTATTCCTATTGTGTGTCTTAAAGCTGAAATATTGGAGGTCCCACCATCGCACACCAAAGCAGATGTTTCCAGACCAACACATTGGAAAGCCCAGGTGACGTCATATAGAGTGGAAATAAGGAAGGAATGTGAAGCCGCTTTCGGTAGCATAAAATAAGGACCAATTATGTCAAATTTTGCCGAAACACACCTCCATAAATATTGTAGGACATATTGAGCCTCTAAGGTTTCGGATACGGTGTTCTCCTTATACAAATCATCCATGGAGGGGTATTCTGTGGGATCCAGACAACAGCCAATAAATTCATTGTTGCTTGCATTCCACATTAACTTATCGATAGTTTTCACTTCATCAAATATCATTACTCCTTCATTAGGAGGTTTATTGTCCCCAGGATAACGTTCCTTGAATTCTGCAAATCGCTTTGCTTCCTCTTGAAGGAAAATGAGATCTACCCCTTGCTTGGATGGAGTTTGCTTAATTTTTTCCCTTAGAGAATAAACACTGGGTAGCTTTAACATATCAAAATAAGCCAAAGCTTCATAAGCAGCAGGAGACCGTGAGAATACACTTAAGGCAACGCGGTATGTCAACGGGCTCCATCGATTTCCTTTAAATCCTTTAAAATTTTTAGTTTGATCTTCTATAAACCCATTTCTCTCAGTATCTAAATTCCAACTTTTTTTCAAGGCGATTCCTAACATTTGTTTTTTTTTCACTAGCTTCTAGAAAAACATCTTGTAGTTCTTTAACTCCTTTAGCATTGATATGGCTAATAACATCCTGCATTTTAGTGTGCTGATCCTGACTTAGTTCCAAACTCGTTTCCTCTAATTTCAGTTCTAATTGTTTTATTTTCTTGCTGAGGTTGAATCGATGACGTCGATTTTCATAAAATCGTTTTGACCTTGATTTTGGAGTTAATACAGTAATTCTGCATCTTGAAAGTACACTTCGCCTTTTAAGTTGAGTTCGTGGTGTGACTTCGTTCTTTTTTTTCTTTTGGTTTAAAATATACCTACAGAAATGAGAAAAAATCAAGATCAAATTAAAAAGAGACACAAAGTATGGTTTAAATTCACAATAAATTTATTTGAAAAATCCAACTATTCCTCCTTTGGGGGTATCTGAAGAAGGCAGTGGAATAGATCTTAGTTTGAGCGATATTAAAAACATTTAAATATGATTCATAATTTTACTAGAAATGTTTTAAATTTAATTAATATCAGGAGTCGAAACACATCAGGTTTTGTAATGTTAAATTGTTAGCCCAAATTTTAATAAAAGCCAAAAAACCCGATGGGTCTAGGTTTTAAAACTGGGATTTTATAAAATACTGGTCTCTACTAAATTTTACCCATCTTCTCAACCCCTCTTCACATACTTGCCCCCCTCCCCCTTGACGTATTTCTGGCTACGCCACTGGAAGGAAAAATAGTTCCTCCAAAATGTTAGATTTTAAACTGTTTTTTGAGGCCTTTTAAATTTAGAATAAATTAGTTAAGTGGTTTTTTAAATATTAGGTAATTGTTTTATTATACCGATTAAGGTAGCGACATTTTCCTAATTGACATACTTAACGTTATTGTGTTACTTATGATATGACGTATTTCGCTAACTTTAAAAAAACCAAGAGAACCTGCTATAGGGTGCACGTCTTAATTTGCAAAAATTATGATCAATAAAGGAAGAAACATACTTCTCTCTAAGCTACATTATATACTTTTGATATCGAAATCGAGATAGTCTTCAAAGAAATTACGTTATTGACTCCCCGTAAAACATGAAGTACTCTGATTAATAATTTCAATGATTTGGATTTTATTTACCGGCATAATTACGATAGTTTCTTTTACGGTACACCTATTATTATCAATAAAAATAACAAAGATTGTTATTTTGTTTTTTTCAGAGTGGATATTATCGAATATAGCTGATAAACGAAGTCATCGTTCAAGACGTTTTCTGGCATTACACTTCGCGGAACACAGCGATATCGCGGTTCAATCCACTCTAAATTGGGCCTATCTCTTCAGTCGCGCCGCTTTCCATTCCGAGAGTTTGTAAATCTCCAAATGAACAATGCGATTGGAACATCGACGTGTAGTTGATATTGCTATGCATGGGTTCCAGCAATTTAGCCTTCGTGTGACGTAAAACTTTCTTACTTGGTGTACGAAGTGTTTCGGAATTGAAATCCCTCGAATTTAGGATGACAAGCGTGAACTGAAGCAATATGATTTTACCATTACGATTTGGAAGCGCTTTTATCATCATTGGCCTATTCGTAAGCACGTGTATTAAAGGTAAGAATATTAAACTTAAAAATGTTGTTTTAGATTTAAGTGACCAAAGGTTCATTTGAGATATCTTTAAAAGTTAGATATTAACATATAATATATAATATTTATTTTACGAGAAAAGTAGTAGTATTAATATTAATGTTATACGCTTGAAACATGTACTATCACCGGCTCCCGTTGATTTTTCAAGAAACCTTCCTTACCAGCACTTGCCGATATTGGCGTCGAGTTCTCCTCACTGGTGAAAGGGTTTAACCCTTTCCATAAAACTTGTTTAGGTAGACAATAATCGGTAGCTGTGGGGAGCTTTTGGCTTGCGTGGTGTGAATGGTTTGCCACCATCCTCCTACGCAGCATAACGAAGTCATCTGGGAATGGGATTAAAGGTCGCTCGATGACTTGGGTTTAGGCTGGTGTTTTGGGTATTAGCCTAGCTGATTACTATTTACTTTTAAACATTGAAGTATTTTAAATTAATAGTTTTATGATCTATTATCATTTGGTTACTTAAGGTTAAGATTATAGTCCATGCTAGCTTTCGTCCCATTTCTGTTTGGAGATATCTTATTATCAGTTCTTATTGTTTACATTAACATTGGTTACAAGTTTAAAATTGTGACCATTTAACAAATTGTTGGAAAATGCAACACGAATTGGGTCAAGTGATAAAATATTTCGAATACCATAAGGTATGTTTTAAAATACCAAAAACTAATAAAACATTGTGAATACCGCACAACAGATTATAAATTTTTACCCGGATTCATAAAACGAATTGAAATATTTTAATGAGTGCAATAAAATGTACATTTGAATGTAGTTAAATAGCTTCGGCAGAATCCATTTTTCCGGTGGAAATGGGCACTTCGCAACGGTTACCAGAGCAATACCCAGATAAGTACTGAAATAAAGGAAGTTCACTGAGAGTGGAAAAAGTCAGAGACATATGTTAAGCCTGCGCTTAAAGTTTCCCTACACGTTTTCGAAGCGTTACTTATCCTATCGTTTGTTGAATTAGCTTCTTTCCTATTCAGTTAACAATTTACCAAATCTACAATTTAGTATTTATTGTAGCGCCATCTACGTTAGTGTTTGAATAGCAAGCACTATTGCAGTTTTGTTGAAACTGAAGAAATAGAAATTCCTTATTGTGCATTTCTCTTTCCTATTAGTGTGATTTTTTCAACAACTCGTTCGTTCAGGGCTAGAACGTATCCAGGTTTATGCCATTCCGTTATACTCGATTATAGTAAATGCATGACATCTTCGATTACACAAAGAAATATTAAATCCATTGCAAATTTTCAACTGATGACGGATAGTGACGGAAGCAAAATTGCCACTCCAGGAAACTTTTAGGTACATGAGTAATTTTCCTTCACCAACATATAAGGTCAAAGAATATTGAAAATTATAAGTTTTCAAAAACTTCAACTAAATTATGATGAATTCTTAATCATGAACATAAAATTTACTATAACAAACACTAACTTCGCTTCTGAAGGTTTTTTTTTCGAAATTGTGAACCTTAGAATACTAAGTATATTTCCGATTACAGAGATTTTTGCCTGAGATATATAAATAGATAATGATAATAATAATGGCAATGTAGATTTTACTTAAAAAATTCACTAGGAAATAAAAATTCCTTTCATTTCTGCGGTGCCTATTATTGACGTCATTTCCGGTTATATGCTTATATTGGTTGCTACTAAAGCGAGTTGAGAGATAATGTTTAGAGTGAAACTAGAGAGAAAATAGTAGGACTAAAAATTTTCAAGCCTAATATCTTAAACCTAAATCATTTTAACCTTTATGGAAATCAATAATACAACATTGGAATAAAAATTATATCTCTAATTATATCTCATAAAATGGTTTTTATTATCATTAAACCGAAAAAAATACCTTATTACCAAAACAAACGATAATGAAATGTTTTCCGATGCCCTGTTAAAGTTACCGGGCGCGCGTTTATTAATCCTAACAAAAACTAGAACGATAGGAATTAGGTAGGAAATCTAATTCTCTTTCCCTCCGCAAGAATTTATGATATCAACAACACGTAAGATTGCGGCGAAGTGATTAACATACAAATATTTGAAAATTAAGTTTCATAAAAAAAACCATGAAACTTGAGAAGTTAACACGGTATAAATTTATTATTTGGAGACGTTTCGAGCCGTGGCCCTTTATCATTCCACTTGTTTAAGCCTATACCGTGTGATCTTCTCCAGTTTCATTGTTTTCTTAGTATACTATACCATGGTAATTAATAAGTTCAATATTTATAAGTTTCATAACTTAATACTTGTTTTAAGTGACATAACATACATATTCTAGAATTCTGGACATAAAAATATATCTAATGATGTACCCTTAATCACAAAATTCTAAATACGTCGAAGCTGACACTATCTCTTTAACTTCCGTTTTAATAATGCTGTTGCTTTGTCATGGGAACTACACAGATAAGATATAAAAATAATGTATTTATTGGTAGGAAATGGGGGAAGGGAAAACGTCATCGGTGAACACTTCAATCACGTTGGAAAATGAAATTTAAAAATATCCACTAAAATACCGCTATGATTTGGTTTGTTAAGGGGGAGAAAACTTATTGCGAGAAATAGTAATTACCTCAAAGAAATATAAAAACATTCTTGGTGTAAATTTGTGAAAAATGGCAAAAATGAAATCTCTGTAATTACCCCTTTGTATTTGGCCGGCATTTCAACTGCCCTGGCGCCCTTCTGGCTGTTGGGTGGAAGGCATATCAGAGTGCAGGGTTCACCTTTTTTCTGAAACAAATAGTTTAGAATTAATTTAATCTCTTTTTAAGAGGCTGTTATTTTCGCTCCTGATGGTGAATAATACAGTGGAAGCTATGGAACCATATAGTCTACATGTATAACTCCGTATATGTCCCCGGGAATGGACGAATTATCTTCAACGGCACTCGATATAAATTTAATTCAAGTCCCATTCTATTGTTATTAGTTCTCTCTATCTACCTACAGTATGCTAGTGCTGAGCTGCGGTTTTTAATCAAAGGGGTAAAATCAATAGCTCTAGAAGAAAGAGGCTACTATTGTGGCTGTGCCATCTGGTTATCTTTGATTTCATAATAACGATTCTGTTATTCTGTAGCAGCGTTTTCAATGCGTTGGAATAAGAGGAGGATAATTAATATGAATTTGCACATATCCCATTAACAAATTATTTTTGTCCCGGACACTCGCATAACTGTCACTATTGGGGTTAGCGAGATATATGCTGATAATTGGCTCAATAATGTTTAGGGATGTGTTTCGGCTTAAATTTTAAGTTAATGAACTATTTACTCATTGTGGATAAATTTAATATTGATTTCAAGAATTTAACTGTAATTCTATACAACACAAGAAATGACGCAAAGTCCTTAATAAATTTATCACACTACTAAATTAAAAGGGAGACCAGAGGTCTATTTCAAATATAAACCAGAGGCTTATTGAAAAGGTAATTAATCCTTTACTTAGAAACTTAACCAGAAGGGGTCAATTACTTTATTTACATAAACAATATTCTACACCCGAAGGCCATTGAAAGTTGTCCATAAGGGTCAACTACTTTATTTACATTAACCATGTTCTACGCCCAAAGGCCATTGAAAGTTTCTGGTACCTTAGTGCCAGTTGTATAAAATTATTAATACACAGTTCACCATAGTTGGTGGTTAGTGTAGAAGTAGCGATGAATCGCCTTTAAATGTTAAGAGTTCAACGAAGTTGTCATCCTTGGCTGTTGTTCGTGGGATCACGTCATCGCGAACCGCACATACGGAGTATTGGTATATAGGAACCGTTAACGAAAGAACCGGAGACTCCTTCTTAGCTTAGACCACCCGAGCTGTAAGCTCAGTCTCACTACGGCTGAGACCTCTGAGATAATATTGCCCAAAAACACTGTCTTCTGGTTTTAACCACCGGGGCACGTGACCTATTTAATCCGTGTCGGATAATAGCGTCACTTGGAACCAATAACCTATTGGCGTTCATATTTAAATTGCCTAATATACCGAGGTGGGATGTACCAAGTTTTAATGACCAAGGAGGCACTGAGTCTTGATGACCCCGAGGGTCAGAGGTCCGGAAACTTTCACTTGAAGTTGTTAAGTCCCGCACACCACGCGCAAGATCCAAGGTTAGAGACCATAAATAACATCTATAACTTTGACACATTCAATACCTAAAAGCAATACAACAAAAATATTTTCTAACATGAATGAATCGATACCGATGCTTTATTTTACACATTACTGGCTTCATGGCAATTCTCAATTCTTGGAATATGAGTTCAAAATGAATAAAGAAGATACGCAACTTTATGGGACTTACATTTGGGAACGGGCGGCTTATAACAAAGCGCCAAAAGAAAAAGGGTGAGAGAGAGGGTTGAGCCTATCGGACTAAGGACAAAGATGGGGTCGGGGAATAGAGACTATGCGCACTAGCTTTCTAAACCAATTTGGGGACGAATCTGCTACAGTGCCTGGGGGCACCTTCGCGGAACGTCATTTGAGAATATAACAATCGTCAGAGGGAACGGCCAGCATTCAAACGCTGCGAAAGGTATTTTAAAAGAAACTTAAAGTATAGGAGCATGAGAGAGATAATTATGGCTGAGAGAACTTAACGAAAGAGCAATATCTTCCAGGATTTAATATTTGGGCATTACAATTCTTTTCTTAAGTTGTTTTGGTTCTTAACGGATGTCCCATATGTATATGATTGATCGAAGATTTCAACTTAAGTCATTTTAATTTTAATTTAGTTACTTTCGAGTTACTTTTATTTAAAGGAAGTGAAAAGTTGATGGATTAATGAATTTCACTTTTGCCGTTAGGAGCGCTGTTGATTGAATGTTAGGTTGAAATGTGTGTTCGGGCTTCTTTTTCGATGGCCATATTATACATAATTATTCATAAGTATTCAAGTATACAAATGATACCTTCGTAAGCAAAATTTGAACGCGTGGTTCAAAGAAGGTTCTGCTAGGCAACTCAATGCGCGTTAGCTTGGAGAAACTCTTTCAAATTACACCGAGGTGGAGATTTATCCAAATGCGCATATGCTTCTTCGAAGTACTTAATTACCACAGTCTCAAAATACTTACTACAAGGGCTCTGTAACCTTTTCCAACAGTAGAGCCGCAAGCGGCTCCAAAATCACCCGTTCCTGTTCCAACTTGGCTTAGACATACACTATTAAAACATAGCTAAACATTTGGATATAAATTAATCAAATTACAAGATTTTAGTGATAATAAAGATGGTGCATTACGTTTGGAAATGGACTTTCGTTGACGCACTCTTCGCCGTTGGGTTTCTACACGTTTATACACGCGTCCTTATCGTCGCACATGCATTTCAACAAACACGGATCTCGCTTCATCTAAATAAATGAAAAAACTTAAAAATTAAATGTTTAGACAAATTAACATCAAAATTTTGTAATTATATTTCTAATACAGTTATCGCCAGTAATAACGGCTTTCTTTAGGTTTGTTGATCTTGTATAGGCTTAAAATTAGAGTTCATGTATTCTAGAAAAGTATATTTTTCACTACGAAAGAAAAAGTACGAAAAGAAAATAACCGACTCTAAGCCAAATTGTGAAAAGGGGATTCGTATATCATGTAGATAGTAAGAAACATTATGAAAAGTGTTCTAAAGTGGAAAAATTCAAGTGGCCAATAGTGTGGAAAATAGTAGAAAATTTCGGCCTAGACAAGAGTGACTTATTTGGCCAAAAGTGGACAATATTTATTTTTAAAACCAAGATGGTCTGATTGTGTTTTGTTCTTTGGGAAATATTAATACTAACGTTGATCAGTGTAAGCTAAGTAATATTCAGAAAAAAATTATTAAAAACTTAAGGGAAGATTGCTTTAAAAAGATTATTAGCCACTATTGGCCAATTTTATACTTTTAACCACTATTTGCCACTGTTAAAAAAAGTGGCTTTTTAGGAACACTGATTATCAAACATGTTTATGGTTATTTGTGAGCTGGATTTATATAAGGCAACTTGAACTGGTTTATTTGGTTTTGGTAAGAGTCAAATTAAAATTTTATACTTATATTAGGGATTTTCGAATTGGCCCCATGAGCGGAAAATGTTGGCCATCTCTGGTTTAAAATCTGGGTATATTCCCGTTGGATAGAATCCTATGGCGTCGAATTCCCAATGGATCGAATTAAAAAATATACTTTAATTGATCGAATTCTAATTTTGCAATCCCATTGGGTCGAATCCCATTTATTTGAAAATTTTTATAGAATATTTTTACCTATCCAAATCGAAGTAAAAAACAATACCCGAACTGAGAGAAAATATTAATAATAAAAAATATTTTGAACATATAAATTAACTCTTATTCCCAACTTGTATGGTTTTCTTGAACGGTTGCTATTCCTGATCGGCTGTTATTTTGTAAATCGATACGCTATTTTCTCGTTATGGAGCGTATAGTTAATAAAGGTGGTTTTGTTTACGCTATTAACGGTTACCTTTTTCGGTTAAATAAAACAGTTAAAATTGAAATCTATTTATTTCGTTAGGTTAGGTTAGGTAAGGTAAGGTTAGTTTAGGTTCGGTTAGGTTAGGTTTCATGCTTTCACTTGTGAGCAAACCAAATGTCGGTCGAAAAGGATTCGGTTGAATGAGAATCGACCCAATTGGCACCGAACCAATGGGACAAAAGCAAATATCTGTCGCTTGTCGGAAAAAATTGGTTTCTTTTACGACTAATATTTGTTGGCTTCAGTGTGGCGTTGTTAGATACAGCTTACTATAAGTGGTTAGCACTTTCGCCTTGCAGTAAGAGGAGCCAGGTTCGATTACAGCGTGTGGCACGGCTTCTGCGTAGAGTTTTCAAATTATCTCCCCACTGGTTGAAGGGGTTTTCCCTCGAGTTCTCCAGTTTCCCCTTCCCATAAAACTTTTTAAAGGTTAACGGTACTAGTTAGCGAAGGGAGCTGTTGGCTCGCGTGGCTTGAGTTACTTGCCACCACCCTTCTACGCATTGTAACCTGGACAACGGATTGAAACCTATTAAGAGTCGCTTGATCTAAGGTGGTGCTAAGCTGATTATTATTATTAATTAGAATAAATAAAAACCGAATGGAGCCATTTTTATTTCTGTGTCCGTAGGGTTGAAAGGTTCCCATTTATGTTTATGAGTTATCATTGTGAAATGGTTTCTGTAGAAATTTAATATTGTAACTCACCACCATACCGACGCAGTTTCGATTTGTCGTGATATTTCGGCAAAGATCACTCGGGTTACTCATTTTTAAAACGGGATTTTCAGATCTGCATCTATGAAATGCCATTAAGGATACTCCTAAACATAAAGAAATTTAAAACAATGAATGTATCATTTCTAGAATGACCACGCATTATCATTTCTAGAATGACCACGCATTATCATTTCTAAAATGACCACGCATTATCATTTTAGAATGACCACGCATTATCATTTCTAGAATGACCACGCATTATCATTTCTAGAATGACCACGCATTATCATTTCTAGAATGACCACGCATTATCATTTCTAGAATGACCACGCATTATCATTTCTAGAATGACCACGCATTATCGTTGGACTTAAGACTATATAGACAGTGGACCTAATATCCATTCTTTGCTTCGTCCTCATAGTTATGACGCCAATTCCAAGCCGCTCTACACTAAGCTATTAGTAAACATTTCGACTAAAGCTTCGTTCACACTTAAACGGTAGAAAATGGTTTGAATCGGTTTGAATCGATATCAAGGCAAAGTGAACGCCACTTAAATGACACACTTTCCATAAAACTTTTAAAGAGACTACTTAATTTTAATATTAATGGACCATATTTAACC
Organism: Leiobunum rupestre; assembly: GCF_980474605.1. Taxonomy (NCBI): domain Eukaryota; kingdom Metazoa; phylum Arthropoda; class Arachnida; order Opiliones; family Sclerosomatidae; genus Leiobunum; species Leiobunum rupestre. Next base: position 52,027,202 of record NC_143388.1, on the reverse strand, counting down.
GCTTTTTTATTTTATTGAAATTACCAAATGAAAATGCCAATTGTAGCGCGAGCGTCGGAGATCAGATCTCAACCTAGGGACAATCGACTTAAGCGAACCCCTAAGGTACCCGTCTACAATTAATAAAAAAAGAGAACCAAAGGAGATAATAATGAATGAATACGCCCGGGACTTCTCGCGTAACGTGGTATGGTGGGGTTAGCGAGGGTCGTCAGTATTAAATTAGTGTCTAGAAGAAATTTGTAATGAAACGTGTCAAGCCAGTTGTGGGATTGCCAAACACTAAATGATTTAATTTAACCTCAATATCCTAACCAAACATTTAAGCCAACTTAAAACTACCTCAATACTAATTAAACTAAATGTAATATTAACAAACTAAGCACCTGGCCAGTGCTCGCGATATTAACGAAATGTAAAATATAGGTTGCAACCATTACTTAACAAAGTTCATCCCGAAATGTTAATTTGAACTGCCGAAACTTTATCGTAGTGGCAGAGTCCGGTTGGAGCCGTGGAAGAATCTGAGCGACGTTGTTGACGTTTCGGAACAGCAGAACACAGAATTTATGTTGGTGGCGATGGTATCTCGTACACTGTGTTGAAAGTAGCCGCTGGATGGTAGGCCTTAACGAATTTGCCAATATAGATTGTTGCTGCCCTTATCTTCAAGTCAACATGTATACAGCTCGAAGGTTAGACAAAACACGAATTTAACGTTCAAAATTAGTTGAACCAAAAATTATTTTGCTCCAGTCATAAAATGGAGTCCTTTTCAAATCAAAATAAGAACCGTTACCATTTCTTTTTAGCTCGCGTCCGAGCGCGCGTTATTAAAAACTCGTGTTATTTATCTCGCGTATTATTTTCCAACTCCTCAATTTTGAGAATAAATATAAACGTACAAATATTTATAATACATGTAGGCATATTTTAACACAATAAATAATTTATAATATATAATGTATAAGAAATATAAATGGCAATCCAACAAGTGGTCTTAGGCACGTCGGCATATCAATAAGTGGTGAAAGAGGCGCTGTGATCTCCTCGCTATCCCACAAAACCAAAGATCTCCCGGTAAAAGGACGGGCCCTTCCCTTACCTGGGATAAAACACAAACAACCGAATCACCCAATCACCAAAATATTCGACCGGTCAGCAATTATTTTGGGGGAAGGGGATAGTATATTTATTATTATTTTGATATTTCGCATTACACAATATATTTCAATTGCAATGTCCAAAATAATATCGTATTGTCCAAGAGAAATAAAACTACAACGAATGACAGCTTTACTGTAGTTAACTTTTTAAATAGAACAATTTTACTATACTGTACCAAACACCAAAAATACCGCTGCGATATCAAAAGTGTATTTATTTATTAAGGATAATTACTATAAAGTAATAGCACTATTTCGTGCAAGATAAAACTTTGGCGACCAAAATGGCGGCCAAGGTCAAAGTACGAAAAGCTATTACTCTATGTTGAGACTATCGGCGGGTATCATTGTCCAATTTTCTCACCACCACCAGAGAGGGCGAGAAAAACGTCGCTGGCATTCGCTTCAATGACGTCGGAAGACGCTGATCTTATTTTTTTGGGGAAAGGAGCTTACCCATCGAGCATGAGGGTGATTGGAAGCAACGCTTTAACTTCCCGACAGTATAATTAAATACATTCTATGCTAAATTTAGGTACCTTCCTAATTTGGGAACTGCTATTATACAAAGTTAGAAAAAAGGGTTTCCATGGGTTTTATTAGGGTTTGCTTTGGGTTTAAAAAAGGTTTAGGAAAAAATTATAAACCCTTAAGGTTTGTTTTGGCAACTTGCATGGTTTGAAAAGGGTTTAAATGTTTAAAGGAAACCCCTTTAGGTCAATGGAAAACCCTTAGGATTCCAATTTAAGAACCTATAGAAAAAAATTAATAATTTATCACTTTTTAAAACCCTTTTCAAACCCTGCACGTTTTAAACTATCCCACGCCATCTATGCCGAAATTTGATATCAAGCCGTATAATTATTTCATAAAACGTAAAGGAAGACGGACTTTCCCCAAAATGGTTTCTCTAAACATCGTTGCAATCATACATCTTTCGGTGTCGTGCTAGAGGGCTTGGGTTCGAAACGCGCCCGTTATAAAGTCGTAAATTAAATTCATTATTTTTAGTTTAATCTATAAATACAGAAAGTGCTCATTTTTAAGCCTTGTGGGTTTGAAAATTTCCGTTAAAGGGTTTTGGAGGGTATGAATTTGTGGAATTTTTTTTAAGAACCTTGGGGGTTTATAATCAAACTCTTTTTTCTAACTGTGTATATATAATCAAATAAATTAAATCTTGTTTTGGCAGAAATATAACATTTCTATTTTATTTGAACTTTCCAATAAACTGTAGTTGCGATGCGCTATCATAAAACATATTTCAAATAAAATTGAGCGACTTGATGAACGGGTTGAGATCAGCTTCGTAGTATCTGCAACACGTGGAGCCGCGCCTCATTCTTATATCTCACTAGCTCTTGACAGGTTAAGCCACATCTCGAAAACGTGAACGGGGGAACTTGTAGCTGAGTATAGACGGGGCTTTATTCTGTACAAGTTTCGAAGTAAGGCTTAACCAGTATACTAACTTTCCTGGATTCCTATTTGAACGTAAATCACCCCGACACTCGGAAACACCTGTTGCTTTAAAAAGGAACAATAATCATTTTATGAGATCTTGCCTAACTTTCACATTCTCTAAGGTTGTCATTCCGTAAGCATATTTATTTTCGATTCAGTCTTAAATTTCACAACAATTGAAAGAACCGCGTAGTACTAGTACGGAACAGGGTTACATAGAATTATTCAATTAATATTTTCAGCGGGAAAAAGATCCAAAATTAAAGCTTTTCTTAATGTATAACTAAGACCATAATTATCCATTTTCTATACTTCTAATATTCTAAATTCTTTTACTTTTTAAACGTTTTGAGAGCTGGCTCAACCCGTCTATTATTTACCGTCCTATTATCGATTTCTGATTATACCTTTTTTAGTTTTCGAAAAATACTATTTTTCCATTATATTAATTTCGTAAATCAGGAAGTTGTAGAGCGTCATCGAAAACTCAAAAAAATAATTGGTTTGATGACAAAAACTGTTAAACACTAATGTGATAATATGGCATATTATCAAGTTAAACTTGTATTAAGTGTGGTGTCCCACAGGGTTCTGCCCTTTCTCCAATTTTATTCAATCTATACATCAATGATATGTTAACTAATTGAATGCAGAATTTTTTTACTTATACGCAGATGACACTTTAGGATTAAAAGGTGGTGATGATATAAATGAAATAATACGCTATCTCAATACTGAGTTAAAAATGTATATGATTGGCTGACTATAAATGACCTCGAACTAAATGTTGATAAAGCTGTTTATTATTTTTATATAATATTTTCTAATCCTAATAAGAGTATTTGCTATAACGAAAACTTAAAAATCAACAACGAAAATCTGAAAAGAGTATCAAATTATAAATATTTAGGCTTAAATTTTGACGAAAATTTAACATGGAACACTCACGTATCTAAATTAGCTAATCAAATATCATTTGCTATTTATACAATCTCCAAAAATAGATCTCTTTTAACGGACAATATTTGCGAACAGCTGTATTACGCTTTGGTACACTCTCGAATAACTTACTGTATTTCTACTTGGGGGAACACTACTGAACTTAATTTAAAGCGTATTTTTTATGCAAAAAAGGATAATTAGTACAATTTGCCGCGCGAACTATCTTGATCACACAAAACCTCTTTTCAAATCCATGACAATTTTAACCATATATCAATTATATGATTTCTGTTGTTTAATGTTTATTTATAAATCGTTGACAATTTATAAAAATAATAACTTTATATTAAATAACCCTAAAACTACATTCACAAGGCAAAATAATGTCCTAAGTTTACCAAAGGTAAAAACCGCCAAAAAATTAAAATCTATTTTTTATAAAGCTGCCAATTTATACAATAAATGTATAACGAATGATGTAAAAAATCCAACGCAGTTTAAAAAAAGGCGAAAAAATGTATAATAGACAACCCCCTCTACTAAAATCTTAAACTAATGTAGCTAATATTATATCAATATTCTTGTTATTATTTTGTGATTAATTTTAATTTATTTTGGGTACTTCGCTGTCTTTACACCTATATCTGTCTGTGGTTACGTGGCCTATCTGACTTGGCCTATAACATAAACTGATTATATATATCTCTTCTAAACGAAGTCAAATAAAACCTTTTAAATAAAACAATATTACTATTACCATTTGCATGTTGACCTTATATAGACTTCCTCAAAAACAGTAGGAGGTTAGCTACATACATTTTAACAGTGTAGCCTACATTTTAAAAAACAAAATTGACATTATTACCAAAAGTGTTACAATCCCTATAGCTTCCACTGCTAAAGATTTACAGAATTATTTTATGGCGATAGAGAGCGTTTCAAGCTAGACAAGGATAGATGATGCATACACTTTCAGATTTGTTCTATCATGTTTTGCTTCAAAACGTAGTGTTTCCGTCGAGACGCAAGAAATCAATAAGTCTGCTTCATGTAGCTTTCTCCACTGCTTACTTAGTTTTCTAAGCTCTCACCAGACTTTACTGTTTCTTCTTTTCAACTTCAGTCCCTCCCCAATGGGGTTTCATTACAGTTTATAAAATATAACTATTAAGGTGAAATCATGCGAAGGTTTAGTACCGGCCTTTTACATTATATGGGGTAAGAGCAACTACAGCTTTATTTGGTATTGGCGTGCTAGGAGCAATTAAATTCTGAACGGACAGAAGCTAACTGGAACCTATATGCGTATAAAACTTCAACTTTAAAATTAGTCATACCTCTATCGGGAAGTAAATTAAAACAAAATGAAAAGAACGTGTTTAGAAATGTTAAACCATCATGAGGTATATATAAACGGTTTTTCAGGTGATATACGCATCAAAATGATGGCTAAAGAAAAAAGTGTATTTATTATATGCAATTTGTTTATCTTAGTCTAGTATCTATTTAACAAAATAGCGAAACCCTAACCTTCTATCGTTGGACCAATATCTAACAAAATTGTCAAAAAATATTCGATTGTTCTTAAAAATTTCGGTTAACTGTTAATTTATGGATATTATTCGCGGTTATAAGACGATTTAATATGCAAAAAATAAGTTTTTTTTTGATAATTTTCGGTTGTGATTATAAACAAATATAACTGATATTTCTTGTCCCAGCCCCGAGCTCTACATAACCCAAAAATTAAATCGACTCTCTCAGAAAACTAGCTCTAGGGCATTTTGTATTTCGCATTATGAAAAATATAATTAAAGCTCTACAAAATGGATTACAAATAACAGAAAACGAAATACTCTTTAACAATGGAATTTTTATAGTAAATTTAACTAGTATATAACCACGGGCAGTTGATCAAAATCCCTTTGTCCCTTACAGTAATACAGGGAGATACTTCGACGAAGAATCGCACAAGCTGCTCTGATCTCTACAAATATCACGACGTCCGTCAACCGGGCGTTTACACCATCGACGTTGATGGAGAGGAAGGCCTTCTGACTCCGTTCAACGTTTCGTGTGAAATCGAAAAAGGGAGAGACATCTATCACGTGAGCAGAGTTTGATTATTTTAGCTTGGTTAGTTTCAGTAGGTGGATACTTTCCAGGTAAGAAACTAGTGTTGTCCTTTGACGTCCCTTTACTCCACTTCCATCGGCGGGATTAGGTCGGATAGTAAAATTATCAGGATCAAAATATTTCAAAAAAGTAATAAGACACTAACCACTTTTTTGACTGTTCTAGAACAAAACATTTACATATTCTACTTGAACTTAAACTACTCGCTTGCCACACCAATTCTATTTCATCTATAATAACCCTCAAGCACGCTAATCTTCTGCAAATACGCTACTTATCTAGTTTCCGACGGCAACCAAAAGATGGCGTAGCGATAGCTTTCAATCTCGAAAAGATTTGGAACAAACTCGACTTTAAACAGACAACTGTGACCAAATCCGATTATTTTTAATCTTTCTTTGACAAGTAGTATACAGTGTAGTCAGAAACCCGGTCCTTGACCAATATCATACAGTGTAAATTCACAATCAGCATCGGAACTGAGGAACCGTTTGATTAGGTGAAAAAGTGTACAATTTATATCAAGAAATAAATTCCGTCCCTTGTGGCTTTTGACCGTACAAATATTACTATACCTTAAGATATTTTTTTTCTTCCAAGGTATGGACCGTTGTGCATCATGATACGGAAGAACCGACGAAGGTTTTGGGTTTAGAATCATCTGGTTCGTACATTCGCAACGTCACCTACTTAGGGTCCAGCATTGCACAAGTGACCACTCTAATTGACAACTCGTATTCGTGTCAGCAGTATATAAAATGGGCATGCAAAGGATCCATGTTCGGAATGTGGTTTCCAGCCGACCTCGACAGCTGGTCAGTGGTTTGAGTATTTTTTTCCACTTAATAATAAAAACACTTTTTTTACTTTTTAAATACTTGAACGGAGATCTTTGATTTTTTTTCATAATTACCTGAGAGCTTATTTGCCACCTAACGCCGAAACGTTTATAATTATCGAGTGGTATTTTCAGGCCTATTAAACTATGCATCGAATATGTGGGCTCAATGGTTGCTGAGAAACTACCGGCCCAGAACTTTGACGGGCTTCCGTGGGCAAGATGTATTTTCATGTATCATTTATAATTGTGGCTTCAGCAGTTGCTGAAACACTTACGCCCAAACCCGAAAAGTGGTTCGTTAACGGTAAACGTATAGGGGCGGGTATTTGGGCCTTTTTTATGGTAAGTTGCAGATTATCAAGACATATTGGTCATGAAATTCAGGCTTGGGTTCCTTTTCATTGCTTTTGAAAATAAATCAATTAATATTTGTAGTATATGAGATGTCTATCTATATGACACGTTTAAGACTTCTATAGACATTGTGTACCTATAATTATGTCTAGGAATCATTTATTTATTTTGTGTGTCCTACCGTATCTAAATATTAAGAAATATTAGATTGGACGTTTTACACATATGATCTGCTTATATATTATTTTTGATAAAGCAGGGTCATGATGATATTTGGACCACACTAAATCGGAAAGCAATTTTCGTACATTATTATGTAATTTGGAGGCTCTGCCCGTAGCCCACTTTAACCCCTGCTTTTATACTAATTTGCGAAGGTCGGACATTCACCAAAAGTGTGTACGGGATTTCACGCTGGATTTCAAGATTAATTGTAGGGTTTCGGTATTTCTCGTCTAATTTCGCGATTTATCGTCAGATATCGGGATTTCTTGCCGGATTTGGAGATTACGCGTCAGATTTCTGAACTTCTTGCCGGATTCCGAGATTTAGAAAAAATATCCGGATTTTGAAGAAATTCAGACTGGATTTCAGATTTCACGTAGAGTGTACGGGATTTTTAGAATTTCCGACCCCTCTTAATTTAAATAGACTCTTTTCTTTATAAAGGATGGCCGGCTTAAAGCATTGGGAGGTCCAGGCCTATTGGTCTATGCAGGCCCATTTCTACCATTGGGCTAGGATTGGCTAAGCCCTAGGGCGCCGTGCTCTGATGAGGCACCGTCCGACCCTTTATATTTTTTTATAATTTAATTGTAAAGTATTCAATAAAGACGCGGTGATATGAAAAAGAGTGCCTTATTTTATTAGCCCAGGGACATCTGAAAGGTAAAGATGGCCCTGAGTCTATGTGGGAGATAAGTGTTTAGTTAATGTTTAAACGAATTGATTTGTCTGTGCTTTTTTGATCTCTTTACGTATTCTACTTCACTTTAAAAATTGTTAACGGAGCAATAAGAAACCGTTGTGAATTTAGATATAAATTGGTCTCTTCTAATGAATTTTCTCAAAGACGATATTTCTACGACCATTTCGGTCAAAAAACAAGCCACGTTTTAATCGAGACTTGTACAGCGTCGTCGGTTAAGTATCTTATTGTTAAATTTATCGGTGATATGGTACTTAATTAGAGAAGTTTAGCAGGACGCTCTAGAAGTTTGAACGACAACTTCGGAATATCTAGACGTTCGTTAAATTAAATTCTTCAAAATCAGTTAACAAAACATGTATAATTATCGAAAAGTATAGTAGACATTTAAGACATTTTAGAAATATTACATAACGAATTAAAAAGGTGTTTATATAACCAATACTGAAACAGGCCTTATTTATGGGTGTGGGTATTGTCTAAACACAAACATTTGTTTTCGTGTACCCTGCTTTACTTTACAAGTGTCTCTGATTTCACCTATAATATACAAGGCTTAGGATCATTTCCATTTAAACCAGTATTTACGATTGCTAAATCGCACGTTGCTGGAAAAGGAACACCTTACCATACTTATATTACTTAGATCTCGATTTGCTGAGCAGGGAAATTTTAATATTCATTATTTTTAATTAAACGCTAAATATGGTGTCGTCTTCAAGTTGTTAAAAGTGCCGACTCCGAAATATAAAAGCGAAAAGAAAGCCTTAGTGAATAATTGGTATTTTTTAACAATAGCACCTTCTTTTATTTTTCGTTTTTTTTTCACTGTTAATCAGTGCTCAAGGATTACACAAAAATCAAAATTATTTTGCGGAATTAGTTATTGAAAAAGATATGATTTAAAAAAATGCAAAATTAAAATATCAAAATCGGCAGTTTTACTCAAGGTTGGTAAAATACTGCGTATAATAAGGTTAGCTCTTTCGACTGGGTCTGTAGAGAAGCGCTTCAGCGGGTACGTTGGGGGGCTTGGCAACTACCGGCCCACTTTCAGTGACGTCGCTGGTTGACAGGAAACCAGAAACAAGCCGCGGGGAGGGTAGTAGAGCGCGAAGAGAGGAGAGACTAGAGAAATCAGTCGAATTCCTAATAAAAGAAATCAGAAAAAATGCGGTATAGAAAATAAATACGTGCGGTCGTTTTCCCTTCAATTTTACACTTGTTTTTGGCACTTTATATAAATTTCTGTAAGTATTATATTCTCTAAATCAGCGGTTCCTAATTTGTTTCGGCTATGGAACCCTAAATTATCCACCTAATTCTGGCGGAACCTAACTCATTTTTGTTTATCTTAAAAGAGTCTTGACACAAATGAAGATGGCCGCGTTGCAAATTCTCGGAACCCCTGTGACCCTTCCATGGAACCTTAGGGTTCCGCGGAACACCTTTTGGGAACAGCTGCTCTAAATTATTAAAACTTCCAGTATTAGCTGACATTAAACCCAGAACTTTATAAGCTTATAGCATAGGGCCTAGGCCTAATATTATTATAACTTAATAGTGAAATTGTAAACGTTATAGTTTTAAGGTAAAGTTGGAAAGGAAATTAAGATTTAAATTTTATCAATAACCTAACTAATGAACGTATGCCATTATTTTCAAAATATCCAAGAGAGATTGTTTTTGTTATTTAAAAATGATAACTAGAATTAAATATTTAAATTCAAAAAGTATTACTGAGGCCCAAGACAGGAAAAAAGATAAGAAAACTAAAAAAATAAGTAGTTAAGTTTAAAAAATAAGCTGCCTTTTTGTTCAGTTGACAGATTTAAACGGAACAATATAATAATTTTTCAATGAATTTCCAAATGTGCCTTTTCAATATTAAAATGTTCATATTTTTTATTTTAATAAAAGTTTCATTAAAAAATATAGTTCTTTCTTCTGACCACGTCCGACCACAATAATTGAAAAACCCAAAAATAATTCCAACGTATTTATATTCTTTCACAGTCTCCCAAGATTATGCAATTTCACCACATTTTTACACATTTTTTTTACCCATGACAGACAAACTACACGGTACTTATAAGACACCCTACTCTTCGTGTCTACGGGAAAACCGTCAACCAGCTACGTCACTCGCGCGGTAGAAAGATAGCTAGCGAGTTTTCTCAAAAGGAGCGCCGGGCAAAAACGCGAATGCGCTCCCCTTGAGGTTTACTTATTTCGGTAAGGTCAACCACGGCCAACTTTGATCACGCGCTGTTCGCGCTACTACGGCCAACACATTCGTCGAAATTCCACGAGCAAGGATATTCCCCCTATAAACTGTACTATAATGTGTAGGTGGTCAGCGCCGCGCTCGGTTGTTATATTGTCTTCAATGTAAAATCTATACTAAAAATAATAATCCGCTAGGCGTGTATTTCGAAAAGGCCGCGATTTGTTGTAGCGGCCAATGAATGGCGCCGGTACAATCCGCGAACGACAGCCAATGAACGGCGAGTTTCTCGGGGTCATGGTTTATTTCTATCTCCATGGTCTGTACATCTCCGGCTGTTTCAAAAAATTGTTTTCTTTGCGTTTTATTCCCGGACACAATTCATATTAAAATCGATTTAAAGTTAACATTGAGGCACTTTGTATAAAGCAGAGCTGCTGGTAACGTTTAGTGCCATATTTCAACGTTTTAAAAGGTATTTACTCGCTAAATCTCTCTTATCTATGCTTCACGACCAAGGCTTATTATTTATCTGGCCTTTTGCAGTTTCGCCAGTAAAATACTAAAATTTCAAAATATCAGGTTACTGTTCATTTCCAAAATATTAAGAGATGACATATTGCGCGGTACCATTGTGCGATAACAACTTTGACAACTGTCGTGGGTCGGAAATATCCTTCCATTCTTTCCCCAAAGATGTCCCAACAAGAGAACAATGGCTAAGAGCGTTAGGAAAAACTAATGATTGGGTTCCAGCCTCCAATTTAAGAGTTTGCTCAACTCATTTTACAGCAAATTGCTATAATACTAGAAAACCTGACTCTCCATTTAAACGACGCTTCCTGAAGAGAAATGCTGTTCCATCTGTACTAGACCCTAAAGAATTTAAAAAAGAAAGGTTAATGGAACCACCATTAGCAATGAAAGTGTCAGAAATTGACGAAGAATTTTCTAGTGGTAGTAGAACAGCAAGTTCTTCCTTTACTGAGCCTTTATCTGAAATCGCAGGTGTGTCAAATGAAGAAGTGGTTTTTAAAGGGGATCCTCTATTAATGCACACTTACGCTTCAAAGTTACTTAATATTTTTTTATCAAACTACTTTAAGGGCAACATAAGTGGCCAGGTACAGTAGGCTAAAGAAATTAGCAGCAGGCTGCTTTTCCCATTCATTTCTCTATAAACCAATTTTGGTTTTACCACCTCTGACTAGTTTCATATAACTGACCCAAAACCTAGCATATGTTGCTTTTGCCCCCCCCCCCCTCCAAAAATACCTTATCGTCCATACATTTTTCTTCCACAATGTTTTGCGCCCCTCTGTACCCAGCCACTTACATTACAATCTAAATCATAGTTATAAGTTTTATCAAATAAAAATATTTATAGAAATTGACAACATCCATTGGTATTATGGCAAAACCATTGACCAAGTCGACTGGTATGGTAGCAAATCCCACTTTTAGAAGTGTAGGAATACAAGTTAACACAATTGGTGAGTTACTTTGAAATTAAAAATAGATAGTCATTATAAAAGGAATTCCTTATTAGATTTAGGAAAATCTCGTGCAACTCAGTGTGATTTCAGTGATTTTGGCTACTCCTCACCTATCACCAAATCAAAAAGCCTTTCGCCAGAAAATACGTTCTATGATTCCGACGAAGATGAATTTGAGGAAACCAGTGGTGAACCAATTGCGGAACCAATTGGCTCCCCTGTAATGTCCCTTACAAGTGAAGCGAAACAGACTGGGTCATCTTATGACCCAAATGAAAGTTGGCCTGTTAGTCAGGAAAGTGAAGACATGGAGACAGACGAGTATGTGGTTTTTTGCAAGTATTGCAAGCTTAAAAAGTCATTAAACCAATTTTACTTATTAGGGAAGAATTTAAGATTGATGATTCACCTCCACATCTGCAAGACAAATTTATTGTTTTTGCAACCAATTTATTACAATTGTTTAAGATGTGCCACATTTTCCATCAAAAGCCAACTGTCAAAGTAAACTGTAGAGTCAACGGAACTTGCCTCTGCGTAACAACAGATTGTTTAGATGGTCATATCTTTAAATGGCAAAGTCAACCCATGTTTGGCCAAACTGCATGGGGAAACTATTTACTGGCAGCTTCCATGTTTTTTGCTGGAGTTCTTCCATCTCGGTTTTTAACTACCTTCAAACACTACAACCTTCATTGTTTCAGCAAACGAATGTATTTCAATTACCAATTAATGTTTCATTCCGTCATTCAAAAGGTGATATAGATTAAAATTTTATCAATATCAACGAATAATTTTAATCTTTTAGCTGTGGAGATCTGAACAAGAAAAGCTTTTGTCTTCTGCAAGACAAAAATAATTAGTTCTGTGTGGCGACGGTCGAGCTGATAGCCCAGGGTGGGTGAATTCTACCAACTCTCACAGAATGTGTTTTGATATCTCTGCTGAAATCTATTACTTTCTTTGACAGGTTTTCCGCAAAATATGGTACTTACAATTTCTTAAATGCTGAAACTGTTAAAATTATACATATAGAAGTTGTCCAGGTATGTATAGGCCATATTTGCATTTATATTGTTTTTAAAGTTCTTAATATAGTCCACAGAAGTGACGAGCTCAAACCAGATGGAACTAGAGGGTCTGAAAAGGGGACTTCAATTCTTGAAAGAAAATAACGTGACTGTGAAAAAATTTGTTTCAGACCGCCATATAGGAATAGCTGCTTATTTAAAAAAATCTCAACCTAACATAATACACGAGTTTGATAACTGGCACGTTGCAAAAAGTAACTTTGATTTCAATTTATGTTTCTGTACTGTAGGGGCTATTTACAAATTACGTAACGCGGTCAGTGAGAGGGGGTTTCAATCAGTGTTGCAGAGGGAGAGGTATAATACTTGTCATTTGAATTATACCATAAATTCCAATACCACTCTTATTACAAATATTCACGGAGATTATTTTTTACGAAACACCTGAGTTAAATATCCTCTACTATTTAAAAAAATAAATCTATATATGCCCAAAGTTAGGTGATAATTGATAATCTATTATTCGGTTTTACTATTTTGTGGTTTTAGCTGTTGATAAGCAAATTCTCAAACTACTTTGGAAATATAACAGACTAATAAAGTTCATTTTACTAGACTTAAAGAAAAGACTATTGGCTGTAAGGAACTCAAAGGGTTTTGGATTGTTGCTTCATTGGGTACAGTCGATAATAAATCACGCATATTGGGTAGCAGGATCTTCAGAAACAGCGGAGGAACGTATTGCAAAATGGACTTCCCTATTGAATCATATTTGCAATATACACGAAGGACACGACGGACTTTTTCCAAAATGCTTACATGACCAAATTTCGCCTGATTATGCTAGGCTGTGGATTGAGAAAGGTACGAATGAATTGAAAGCATTGGTTACAGACCAGTTGAAAATATTTCTTTTTCACCAGGAACAACTTTATATGAAAAAGTAGTGGGTGTTGTTAGTTCCAGGCATACTTAAGCTGCAATTCAACAACTGTCAAACAAATATCAGTCTTATTCATTAGAAGTCTTCCACTCAGTTTTGACTTCCTTTTTAACAAAACGAATACATTTCCATAAAGATGCAACATTATCCAGGTTAGAGTAATTGCATAAGTTAATAATTTTATCCATAAGTATGTCGCTTTCTATACTTCCAATAAAATATTTCCCAAAGAGACATACTTATGGAAATGTTAGACTTATGGTAACTGATTCTATTATCATTACTTATGCAATATTGTAAAAATAAATTAAATTTATAGAACTTATTTGGCTGCTCTACACTTCAATGAAAATGGTCAAAAAGCTCAAGCAATTAATTCTGAAGGAGAAGAGCAGTACTACTTAGCTTATCCTAAAGGCAAAGCAGGTGCAGCTACGGCTAAAAAGATTCTAGAAGAGAACACCTATGGTATTTATTTTTCTTGTCAAAGTTTTATATTTAAAGTAATATTTTAATATTTTCAGAATATTTGAATAATTTAATGAATATGGTTTATGAAAACGCCTTAAATACCCCAGTTGGCAAACAACTTATGTCCTCTCCTTGTAGAGCGGAAACTTTGGCAGTGAAACATTCCGCTGGTGTTAGTAAAAGAGAAGTTGTGGAGAAAAAACAGAGTAGATTTAAATAACTGTACATTTTTATAAATTATTTTGATTACTGAATTCTTGGATATTTAAAGCCACAATATTCCTCTGATGGAAATATTTCTCTAATAGCACATACCGCGCAACTTGGAATTGGAATCCTATTCCTCCATCCTAGCTAAGTAAAAACTACATATGCGTATTGGCGATATGCCACATAACTATATTTCATAGGAATAAAAATATAATTTACAAAATTGAAATTGCCATTGAGTAGTTTTATTTTAGGTATAATAGCATGGAGGATTCTTGGCAAGCAGACTCCCAAATGTTTTGGTGAGCGCTTAGTTGTCTGCTACTTGCAGCACCCCTGGCTGTCATGTTTTATAAAATATGTTTGCGCCTACATTTTATGTGTGAAATAGGTAGATCTTTTTAGCATTATGGCAGAATTTAAAATTTCCCGCCCATTGTTTCAAGCCCTAAAGCCAGGGGGCGTATGACAGATAATAGTAACTTACTATTATATCATATTCTGTCCTATCATTTGTTTCTCTCACGTAATGAAAATATGCTGGTTCCAATACGTCTACATCTAAACATTTTTTCTGGAATTTTGTCCACTGTAAAATACATTTTATAGTTGGGGCCTTTGTGACATAACGTCTAACTTCTTGGCAGCACAGACTTTCCACCACAGTGGCCATTGGTTGCCAATTTCCACATTTGCACCTAAATAGAAAATTGCAGTCCAGCAATTCTTTATTCTATATGTTAAGTCTTACCAATTTGTGTTCCCTACTCTTTCGTTGTTTCCCACTATAGCTTGATCTATTTCATCACCACTGCCATCATCTTCATCAGTAATATCATTGTATTCGGGGTGGTCTGCTAACAGTGGTTCAAAATTATAGGGCTGGACTTCAGCCATTTCACAAAAAAATCTTATATACAAATAAAATTAATAATAAGCCTTGGTCGTGAAGGATAGATAAGAGATTTAGCGAGTAAATACCTTTTAAAACGTTGAAATATGGCCCGAAAGGTTACCAGCAGCTCTTCTTTATACAAAGTGCCTTAATGTTAACTTTAAGTCGATTTTAATATGAATTGTGTCCGGGAATAAAAAGCAAAGAACACAATTTTTGAAACAGCCGGAGATGTACAGACCATGGAGATAGAAACAAACCATGACCCCGAGAAACTCGCCGTTCATTGGCTGTCATTCGCGGATTGTACGGGCGCCATTCATTGGCCGCTACAACAAATCGCGGCCTTTTCGAAATACACGCCTATTTCGCGTAAAAAACGGTAGCCATTTTTCTTGGTCGATTTCGCCGCAGTTTTTAATTTATTAAAATTTGAATTTAATCTATAATATTAAATGACGATCGTTTTTGAAAGTTATTATAGAAGAGGAATCGATAGAAAGTAGGTCATATCGTCGTTTCACCATCCCTTTAAGTTAATGCTTATTATAATCTCATTGAAGTTAGATTTTGTATTTCAATGCCCCTAGAATTTAATATACTTATATCTGAAGCTTAAATTCCTAATCATTAAATTGACATTTTGGCGGCACTTTTGTTTATCTTGACGATTTTGTTTTGGATTTTTGTAATTTCAATGTGACTAGGTACGATTTCAGATGACCCAGCGGTGATTCACTATTAATATGTTGTTTTTTGGAATCATTCCACATCGAAATTACATAATTAACATAACCAAGAATCAGACCAGAACGTCCTTGATAGCCTGTCCACAACGATAACCACACAGCCACTCGGAAGGTTGATCTTCTTGCCTTAGATGATTCTTTTACGCGCATACTATAACGTTGGGTAGTGTAGTGCGTACCAAAAACACTTTCCCCGCGTAGTAGAGAATATAACGCTTTACAACAGAGCTGACTGTACCGGCTATGCTCTTCACCATACTACCCCGGCTATTATACTATGCATTTTTTTTTAAAATCATATCTTTTTAAATAATTTTTTCCGCAAAATAATTTTTATATTTTTGTAATCCTTGATAACTGATTAACCAAAAACAAACAAAAAAAACCAAAGTGGCTCTTGATAAAAAATAGTGACTCTCGACGTTGTCGTTCCAAGTTCTAGAGCGCTCTGCTTAACCTAGCTCTATTATACTTACAAAGCCTTCATATTAATTAGATTTATAATATTATTTGAACATTTGTGCCGTATTACCTTTGTGCGTAAGATTTTTAAAGACAACGAAATTTTTATTTAAACAAAACTCTTTCTTAATATTAATATTGCTATGAATTTTAACTCACTGTGCTCTAGTATCTCAAATAATCTTCTGAAATTTAAATTCCGCCTGTACTTTCCCCTTGTATTTTGAGCTCTGAAACGTTCTACCAGCACCCCCAAATTTCTGATCGAGTTGCCGAACAGTGAGCCCGCGAGTGTACTAGGCGAGTGTAAAACGTCACCAGTCCGTCTCTGTGCAAATGGATAGTGGTTATGGTTGTGATTTCACGGGTTTATTGTTTTTTCTAATAGATTTTTACTTTGGAATTTGTATACAATTAATGATAATTTCCAGGTGGGTTGGCCGAAATTGGGAGCCTCAGTACTACTGGGGCGGGGCCGAAACCGACAGCAGAGCGTGCGCTTGTCACCCTTATTGCTACGAAACACCGAAAAACAGCACATGCAATTGCGACGCCAAACTAAAACTGAAGTGGTTGGAAGACTCTGGCTTACTTTTGGACAAGACGAGACTCCCTGTATTGCAATTGCGATTCGGCGATACTGGTGACGTCAACGAGGCCGGACAGTACACCCTGGGACCTCTGAAATGCCGCGCAGAAGGTCACAAAGGTCATTTGCATTTTAGTAAAATTTTAGATTTTACTTTTTTAAAGATTGAGCCAAAAATTCGCAGTGTTACTCTGGGGTAATTAAGAAGTAGTAAATTGTGTGGTAAATTTTGTTAAGTTACGTTATGGTAAATAATGAAGTAGAGGGAAAATACAGTAGAAAACAGCAAACCATAAATTTTCATCAACTATTTTGAAATAAAATTATAATCGACTTTTATCAGATACCTTCATTTATCTTTACTATTAACATGAATTAACATTATGTACACTCTGTTTAAAAAGTCTTCGACTGGTGAAATGTTTGCCCTCTTTTTAATTCTGCTAGAAAACTATAATAGATAGATCGAAGAAACCAATTGCAACTATTATTTATTTTCCAATATCTTTTGTTATTTATCAGTTTCGTCCACCGAAATTTAATAGTTTTGGCAGCTACCGTAAAAACTAATTTTTGACAACTTTTTAAATATTGGTTCTACGGCACTGACTCGCGCGTTTTTGAATTCACAATGGTCGATTCATATTTAGAAAGTGGAAAAACTTTCCCTCTACAACCAACGGTTGAGAAGTTATCGCGTTTACAAACTTTCGTCGAAATTGGGAAACACCTAAAATGCATCAAGCGATTATTAATAACGCAACTTCGACAGCGATTCAATAACATTGAAAATATATTTAATTAAAGGCCGGTTTAAAAAAAAACAAATCCCAAGAACAACTTGGCAAGTGGTTTTAGGAATATCCTATTTTATACGCTAAAGCTTTTAAAAAGCTATTTGCGTTAGAAATTGTTTATAATAATGGTTAGCACAATTTTAAACCAGCCTTTAATTAAACATGTTGTTGGATCGCTGTCTAAGTTACGTTATTAATAATCGCTTGGTGCATTTTAGGTGTTTCCCAATTTCGACGAAAGTTTGTAAACGCGATAACTTCTCAACCGTTGGTTGTAGAGGGAAAATTTTTCCACTTTCTAAATATGAATCGACCATTGCGAATTCAAAAACGCGCGAGTCAGTGCCGTAGAACCAATATTTAAAAAGTTGTCAAAAATGAGTTTTGACGGTAGCTGCCAAAACTATTAAATTTTGGTGGACGAAACCGATAAATAACGAAAGATATTGGAAAATAAATAATAGTTTCAATTGGTTTCATCGATCTATCAATTATAGTTTTCTAGCATAATTAAAAAGAGGGCAAAATTTCACCTGTCGAAGACTTTTTAAACAGACTGTACAAGTGGTATACGCAATATTTAGAAAATCTATTATTTGACCCTGAAAATTATCGTACTCTTAAATATGCGCTGATCTGGAATTTTATTTCTGGTTGTATATAAACTGTTCAACCCCTTTTTGGTCTAAATCCATTCAAATTTTGCACCTCTTTGTCTTGATCCATCCAGGGGGGTTTTGAACCCCCAAAACACCCCTTAAATACGGCCTTGCTCTATCCCACAATGACTACTCCCCATTTTTAAAACAATTCGAACTCCCTTTAAGCTTTTATAGTGTGTTTATTGTAAACTTTTAAAGCTATTCAAAAATTAATACTTTTTTACATTAATTAAGATGTCTTCATGGGCTCCTTTACGGCACCAATGACATTTGAGAGTAAGGATTATCCAGAGTTCTACCCACCACCGTTTCACCGTTACACTTGGCATTTCAAAATACCACCGCATCAAGCGATTGAGTTGGTATTCACCGATTACGAAGTTCTTCATTGGGGATCCTATAATTCGGTGCCCAACTGCAAAAATGTCGTCAGCGTGATTGCGTCCTATCCCGACCACAACGACATGATCAAGAGGTTCGACAGCCAAAGATCTTCGCCGCCCTACTTCATCTCGGACGGATCTGATGTCGAAGTGAATGTGACGCTGACCACCTGCAACAACGATATTAACTTACCAAAAGGCAAAGGATTCCAGGCTGAATTTCGAAGAACAAGTACTTGTCAAACATTAATTTCCGTATCTTCAGGCCGGTTGCCAAGAATTAGCGAATAGCGTTAGCATATAGACTTAGTTTACCTCCAAACGTGAATGCGGCCATTTAAAACAAAACACGACTGGTAACACTTTATCACAGTAGTTTGTTAATAGTCAGTATATTTAGTTGGATGCTATAGTAACGGCAAAAATAATGTAGTTTTTAATTTGTTTACTTATTTCTTAATCCTTACCTGACTTTTTCTTAAATAAGCCAAATAAACTTAATATCGAAATCCGAGGGACAGTGCGAATATTCTCATTAAAATTTCGATTGATGTAAAACAAAATGTTGAAAAATCAAAACTCGAAATATGAAAAATATACGATTTAAATAAAAAAATATTAAAAACTGTGGATAGTATAATGTAAACTAGTAACAGATATAAAGTTTTTCCATTTGTTTATTTTTAGCTTGTGTGGGTTGCGAGGCGGGCACTGGATTTAATGGCGAGACGACTCACTGCACCGGAACTTCTTGCGCAGTCATTGCTTCTTACAAGTAAATATTTTTTTTTTTTTTGCATTGGCCAAATTGAATGTTTCAGTAAATTAAGCTAAAGCTGAAAACAAGCAAAATTTGTTCAAGTCTACTCTCGTTGCATCTGTTTATAGCAACTTCTAAAGAAATTAATTCCGTTTTTAAAAGTGCGCATGACTTAATTTATAGCATCACTGAGGTCACAGATGGGTCATTCCACGGAGGTTCGAACACAGAGGGAACTATGGTTCGTCTGATTTTAATGAAATATAATGAGTGGTTCCGAAATTATAGACTTATGAAAATACCCCACGTTTTTAATGTTTCGTTTGCGCAAAAGTCGTACCCCTAAGGGTTATGGTCAATAACATTTTTGCGACCAAGGCTAATATCATGCGAATCTCGTCTCTAGGACAATGCATAGCGTTGATTTCTAAAATTCTAACAAACATATTGTATCTGTAACGGTTGTTTAAAAAATCGAACGTTTTTCAAAATATTTAGTGTATTGGGGGTCAACTTTGAAGCCAAGTACTGACAAAGGGCATACTCCGATTTTGATGTTTCCTCTATATATTGATAGCCATAAGCCTAAGCTTTCATATGATGCGCCATATGTTTGTGATATCGTTAAGACCCAAAAACAAAACCAACATTATTTTCATGAAAAACACGTTTTTAAGAAAAAAACACAATTTTTTTATTCCGCTCTGATAAATTTTATTTAGATTGAAATATAATCTGTGCATTCGCTATGCAAATATTAGGAATTTTCAACTTGGTTGACTTCCGTTGAGATGACGACAAATTAAAAACCATTTATATCTAATTTAACGAAGATAGATGGGTACCTTTTTTCTCCCGTATTATATCGCTCATTCTCTTCACTAAAATATTACTACTTATTTCTTGACCTCTTTTATCTTTATTTCGTCTGCTCTAGATTCTGCTAGTTATGTTACTAGTTACTTTGAGGATGATATTGCGGGAAAGAATCCTTTGGGCGGGAGGCGGTTTATTGGGCTAGTTTCAAAAATTCGAGGCGAAGTAACGCCGTACCTGGTTTTTTCCATTTCGACGACCTGTATTAATATTAATTTCACAATACACTCTTTTAAGTGCGTCTTACTCTCATCATTTCCTTCAAAGGCAGCTTCCATAGCTGTGCTGCACGTTACAACGTAGCTCTACCTTTGAATTCCCCCCCCCCCCAAAACCCGTTCTTGAGCGGGAATTTGGGCTATTTTGGGATTTTGGCTTGTCCGGGAATTTGGGCGAGATCCAAAAAAATATTCTGGAAACTCAGCTTGTTCATAAGTTAAGATTCGAGTTTCATCGCGTGTTGTCTAGTACATCTATTTTCTAAATTGTTAATAGTATGGAAGTAGAAAACCCATTAGAATTGTGTTCCGTTGGAAAATTTATTCAAGAAGAATGCCACAATCAAAGCACCATTGACGATGAAACTCAGTCATTAATTGTGGCTCGATCTGGTGTTACCGATGAAGGAGCTGTGCATAATGTATGTAACCATCACTTTACAACTCTAATAACCAAATAAACTCATTACCAACGAAAATGCTGCGATCCATTTGATATGCACAAAAGAAATATCACAAGTGAGTTCTAGCTCGGTTCTAGCTAATAGGTCGATGTGAAATGTCAGTAGGTAAAAATTTCCTTACCTTAAAGGGAATATAACCTTTGAAAAATTAAAGGGGTCTTCCATAAAGATTCCTTTGCAGGTTATATTCCCTTTAAAACGGCGTTTACACGTACACCTCGGAACCGCTTAGAATCGATTTGAAACGGTTTCAGGCAAGATCGAACGGGTTGAATACAGTAACCAAAGCGCTTTTTGAAGCGATTATGAGGTGTAAGTGTGACCGAGGCTTAAGTTTAGCCGAATGGGAGGGAAGACGGCGGAACAGACGACGTTACGACGTAGACGGACCGACTAAAGGCTGGTTTTCACTAAGACAAAACCGTCGCGACGGTGTGCGTGACCATCAAAAAATTGTAATAGGCCTAACGGGGATTTTAAAGTTGACGCTCACCAGATCGAGCCACAATTAATGACTGAGTTTCATCGACAAAGGTGCTCAGATCTTTTATTCCTTGGGTTTTACAATGGCTTAGTTTGTGGCATTCTTCTTGAATAAATTTTCCAACGGAACACATTTCTAATGGGTTTTCTACTTCCATACTATTAACAATTTAGAAATAGATGTACTAAAAAACATTTGATAAAACTCGAATCCGTATGAACAAGTAACATAACTAGCAGAATCTAGAGTAGACGAAATAAAGATAAAAGAGGTTAAGAAATAAGTAGTACTATTTTAGTGAAGAGAACGAGCGATATAATACGCGAGAAAAAAGGTCACCATCTATCTTCGTTAAATTAGATTTAAAGGGTTTTTAATTTGTCGTCATCTCAACGCAAGTCAACAAAGTTTAAAATTCCTAAATTTTGCATAGCGAATGCACAGATTATATTTCAATCTAAATAAAATTTATCAGAATTGAATAAAAATATGGTGTTTTTTTCTTAAAAAAGTGTTTTTCATGAAAATAATGTTTGTTTGGTTTTTGGGTCTTAACGCCTCGATATCACAAACATATTGCACATCATATGAAAGCTTAGGCTTATGGCTATCAATATATAGAGGAAACATTAAAATCGTAGTATGCCCTTTTTCAGTACTTGGCTTCAACGTTGACCCCCCATGCACTAAATATTTTGAAAAACGTTCGATTTTTTTAAACAACCGTTATAGTGAGAGCGCATGGTTGCAAAATATACCAGAATTGTTCGAAATTGGTATATAGCTCTGAAAATTGATATACACGTGCCTTGAACTATACTCTCGACTACCTAAATTTTATTTTTCAAAAAAACCGACTGGAAAAACTTTTATAAGCAAAAAACGCCCTTGTTGCCGAGGGCGCGCGCATCTTAGTTTATTTGTGTTTTAAAAATTAATCTCTTCTACGTTGCACCACATCTCCGCAACTTTTGGAATAAAAAATGGTAAATCACGTGTAGCTCGCGTGGTAAAGGTGGTAAAGTTATGAATTTTTTTATGGTAATACGTGTCACAGTGCTACTTAAAACCTGATATGGAACCACATCGAGGTATTTTTTTTACTTGACGTTTTTTACCATTTTTCATTTTTCTCCATAGGGAAAAATGGTAAATCACGTGTAGCTCGCGTGGTAAAGGTGGTAAAGTTATGAATTTTTTTATGGTAATACGTGTCATAGTGCTACTTAAAACCTGATATGGAACAACATCGAGGTATTTTTTTACTTGACGTTTTTTACCATTTTTCATTTTTCTCCATAGGGAAAAATGGTAAATCGCGTGTATCTCGCGTGGTAAAGGTGGTAAAGTTATGAAATTTTTTATTGTGATACGTGTCACAGTACTACTTAAAACCTGATATGGAACCACTTCGAGATATTTTTTTACTTGACGTTTTCAACGATTTTTCTTTTTTCTCCATAGGGAAAAATGGCATATCAGGTTTTAAGTAGTACTATGACACGTATCACCATAAAAAATTCATAACTTTTCCACCTTTACCACCCGAGATACACGCGATTTACCATTTTCCCTATGGAGAAAAATTAAAAATGGTAAAAAACGTCTAGTAAAAAAAATACCTCGATATGGTTCCATATCAGGTTTTAAGTAGCACTGTGACACGTATTACCATAAAAAAATTCATAACTTTACCCCCTTTACCACCTTTACCACGCGAGCTACATGTGATTTACCATTTTTTATTCCTAAAGTTGCGGAGACACGGTGCATCTTAGAACATTAATTTTAAAAACACGCTTAAACTACGATCGGCGCGTCCTCGGCAACAAGGGCTTTTTTGCTTATAAAAGTTTTTCCAGTCGGTTTTTTTGAAAAATAAAATTTAGGTAGTCGAGAGTATAGTTCAAGGCACGTGTATATTAATTTTCAGAGCTGTATACCAATTTCGAACAATTTATCACCATGCGCTCTCACTATTACAGATACAATATTTTTGTTAGCATTTTAGAAATCAACCCTATGAATTGTCCTAGAGACGAGATTCGCATGATATTAGCCTTGGTCGCAAAAATGTTATTCACCATAACGCTTAGGGGTACGACTTTTGCGCAAACGAAACCTTAAAAACGTGGGGTATTTTCAAAAGTCTATAATTTCGGAACCACTCATTATATTAGGGTAAAATTTCACAATTGGCCCTCAATTAGCCACAATGTACCGTGTGTAAGATTTCATTAAAATCTGACGACCCATGGTTCCTTCTGTGTTCGAACCTCCGTGGAATGACCCAGATGCTAATTAATTTGGCGGGCTCAAATGTAATTAAGATTTAATTCGTGTCGCTAATTTACTCATTTAGACTACAGCATTGCCAACCGTGAAATAATTATTCCGAAGGGTAAGACACTCTGCGAACCCGGTGTACACTGCCGTATCTTTGACAGTGCTAAATGGAACTCGCGAACTCTTGAAAATATGTACCTTTAACAGGGCTAAATGCACGAACTCGGTGTACAGATTATCTCAGACTGTCTTACCCCTCGAATTATTCCCTGGTAGAAATGTTTCTTTTATACAGATGGGGTAAAGATAGTTTCATCCACTGGTATTTAAAACCATGATACGGTAATCAGAGCCCTCTATTTCTTAACAATTTGTTTAGTAGGTTTTCATCGTACAACGCGACATAGCTTGTCCTGGAAATTTGGCTTTTTAATTTCTAGGGTGTAGCCAAACGTTGCCATACGTAATCATGATTAAGCCATTTTGGCGGTTTTGAGTAAAATATATTTTGTTTGGCTTCTTCTACGTCATACATTCAAGATTTCGTGTTTTCGGGTCAATTGAAAGCGGAAGTTTGTCTGCTAAAATTCACATTTTCTATTTGGAATAACAATATTTTAATATGAAATTTTGACAACTATACATAATCTAATAAAATATTAAATTATAATTTTTGGGTGCAGGTAGACTTTAAATTAATCTAATTATTTTGATACATAAACAATTATTTTCGGAGAACCAATATAAGTTTAATGTAAATGTGACCCTTATTTTCTTAAATCTGTGGCACTTTAAAAAATACTGGTATACCGTAGCCTTACTCAGCCTATAAAATATTTAAATGAATGAATTTAATGAATTATACAATTTTATCACATAATTATACATAATTTATTTATAATATTTTTAATATGTAATATATTAATGGGGATCTACGGAAACACTTTCGCCACTAGTGGCGTGAAGGAGGTAGAGGTCCTCTAAGCAGACGACGCCTCATCATTCCATTGGCACAATGGACTACTAACTCGGTCACGCCAGTAATGGCAGTAAATGTCTTCTTAAATCTTCATTGTGACTGAGTCTAATGATTATTAACGCCATAAGGTACCCATTTCCTCATCATTGGTACACGAACGAAACCATGGATTTTAAGCACAAATGGATATTGAAATCCAACTTGCAATACAACATCGTGGAACTAAAATTCAACGACCTCGATGTGATCCCGATTCCAGGCTTGAACAAATGCACGCCCGAAGGTGGCGTTATTAGCATCTACGACGGGAAAGCTGATTTCGAGGGGCATGGCAAGAACGCCAAGTTTCTCGGAGACTTCTGCAACCTCAACCCGGTCGTCACTATCCACTCCACCCAAGAAACACTAACCGTCATCTACATGTTCCGTGCTCAAAAAGTTGGAAATGGCAGAGGATTCCACGCCACAGTTCACAGCAGGACGAGAGTCGACTATCTACCGAAACCAAGTAAATATAATGCTCCTGTTTAATCTCCTTGCATTTTCGTATAGCATAGGTGTTCCGATATTGTGTTAATTACCGCTGTCATCAAGAAGAATGAAAAAGAATGAAAACGAATTTTTGAGATTTGAATAGTGTAGCGGTTCCAGCTATCTCGAAAGTTTCACAGGAGATATAGATATTATTTGAGCTACCGCTATACTCCCCGTCTTACCCTGGAGCACAAAAAATTATGGAGTTCTTGGAAATTATCTGATCTTTTTTGATTTAATGATTTACTAATTAAAATTAACCGGAAATATAAAAATAATTAAAAAATCGAATTTATTCAGTGTTTTTTAAGGCTTTCTCTAAGTATAGTCTCTTCCCTAGCACACTTCCTAATATCCTAAGTACTTTTCTATACTAAACGAGTGGTCTGAGTTTGCGAAAAGATCACACACACATACGTAGACAACCTTATTATAATATAGAGTACAATAGACTAACTCTCAAATTGCTTAATGGAAAAGAAACAATTAGAGCAAATCCCTGAGATGTTCGATATTAATATTTTTAATAATGTTTGATGGCACCTCCCTTTTGAAAACCTTGTTTATTAAAATTTCCAACACTATTTTAAGTGATGTTTTATTTATAATACTAAGTTCAACTGAGGAAAAATTCAGCAATAGAGTAATCTTAAGTGGTCTCTAGATAATTTAAAATTAATCTAAGAAGACAGGGTAATTTACACAGAGAAGCATAGATAGGTGACATTAGGGAAACCAATTAATATACGCTTAACATTTTTTGTCACACCTCAATTGCAAAGATTTTAATGCTTTTTTCGCACCGCAGTCGATTATAACCGATTAACGAATGTCGCTGAAGGCAAACTTACTAGACAGAGCAGCACTAGAGACCGGAAAGGAGCCAATCTAGCTGTGGACGGAAGCAAAAGTGGAGGTCTCTCAGGGGCGAGTTGCAGTGCCACCAACATTGAAAAGGAGCCCTGGTGGCAAGTGGATTTGCAAAAGAAATATCTCATTTACGCCGTGGAGATTCATGTCAAACCACACACTAGAGTAAGGCGACAAAGTTTCGGAAGACCGAGCTCTCAAAAAATAAATTTAGTTTCTTGGCGGATCCACGCTATACGTCTTAAAACATATTATCACGTGCCGGCCCTACGCCTCAGAACGGCTGATTGCGCGAAATCACTGTAGCAAAGAGCACGTATTAGACCTAAAGACTAAGCTGGAAGCCCTCAAATATTCCTAGGCTTTTTATATAAGTAACTCGTTTTCAACATTTTTAAGGGAAGCAAATGGAAACCTTTTAATTTACTGTAATTTTTGTTAGCCAGTGAATTACAAAATAGAAAAAGCCTCTGAAGTTTTATTACTGGTGAAATGACAAAACTCACCGTTAGTTTGAAGAATGGTAACTGTATAAAATGTGAATAGAGAAACTATGGTTTATTAGAGGGGACGTGGTACTTGTATATTTACCAGGAAGGACTATCGTTCAATCATTGGGGTTTTTTATTAGTTCGCGTTTTATACAGATCTCATTCTCCAGTTCAATAAAGCTGCTCTAAGTAAGAAAACGTACCCTATTACCATGGCATATACGCTCTTGATTCTCAGTTACTGATGTCACCGTTTAAGGGGAAGCCCTGAGCGTTTTGTTAAGTTTTCTGCCATCAGATTGGTTAAGTTATCTTTAAACTTCGCGCTATATTGTCAGAGTGACGCTTAAATAAACGAAGGAAAGTTTTAAGAGCAGCCACCGTTTACATGACGCCACTAAATACTAGCGATATCCATTAATGGGAAAGCTGGTGAAAGGTTATTTCCCTTTCCTCTTCTTTAGTATGAAAAAAGTGACCTTTCACCCGCTATTCTATTAGTGGAAATAGCTTAACTTCCCTAGTTCTTAGTGGCGCCATCTAATTGATGGCTGCTTTTTAACATTTAACTCATTGTTTATAGTCAGAGGTGAGTAGTTAATTTATATCTCAGCGGTGAAAATATAAAATTTAATAGTGAGAGTCGTTACGTATTTAGCAGTGTAGTAAATAATACAAAAACAATCTATAAGGATCTATAAATTGACCGGTTAAACCACCTCTTGATAGCGTGTAGATAAAACTTGGAGGAGAGTAGACGAATCTTCATTGCAAACAGTTTAATATCCTTCAAATAGAACGATGGCTTAAGTGCGACTTAAAACGTCAATTTCAAATAATTTTTACGAAATAATTAAGGACTGTTTTAGTATTTATTACCTATTTGACAAAATAAAACTATAGTTTTAAAAATTGACAAAATTTGGTAAGATAAAAGATTTTTCTAAAAAGTAAGTAAAGGATTAATCAAAAATTGCTTTAATAAAATTCAAGAATTCACTTCATAGCTTTATATCCCATAATATAATTATTATCTAATTAACCCAACCAAAAATTACATAAATCGTAAAATGTTCAGGGTTTACCCTCAACCCGTTCGTGACGCTATTTTGTTTTGGTAATTTTAGATGCGAAATATTCGTCAGAGATCTACAAGATGGCCGCACGGATATTACGCCCTTCCAATGCCAAACAGCGGATGTCCTGATTCTCACAGTTTCGAGTGGCACACTGGCACCAGAACGCACGACATGACCTACGAAGTTGTTAAGGACGAAAAGGTCAAACACTGGTCGAGTCAACTACAACTAAAAGGTATCATACCAGGTCATCATGAAATGACAAATCAAAAGAGAAGTACATGAAAATATATTAGGCGGAAGGCAAATTATTATCCCCACATGTCACTAAATTCTAAATATAATGAAACTGGAGACCAACTCTTAAAGGAAGTATAAATGGTTTGGAAAATTAGCGGAATTAGATTAATTTAAATTTCCCAAAGCAGGACCTTAGTTCATATTGTCCCAAATGATACTGAGGCCGTACGAATTGCAAGTAAAGAAGGTAAAAATGACAGAGTAGCCTGGTGCCTGATTTAAATTATCGAGGTACTTACTATTCAGCGTTTTCTTTCCGAAAAATAATATAGTTATATATTACTGTAGTCGCATTTAAGCAGTTAGTCCGACATTGCGCTATTTCATATACCGTTCTTCCTTGCAGAATTTGTTTATTTTGAAAATTTTCCAGGTGGCTTGGTTCAAGGAAAAGGAGTCGAACAACATTTTTGCGTCAAAGAGCAAGCGCCACCTACCGAAAATCACACTAATTGGGACAAGGGTGAATATTGCATCTTTCAGGTTGGACAGACTTGTCCCAGTGGGTTTCGCAGTGGCTACATCATGTGGATAGACAAGAGGCCAAAGAACGACGATTACACTAGAAACTGGACAAGGAACGACGCCGAGGGTCATCTTCCCAAGGGCGAGTACACTCCATTCAACACCACCATTTATTTCTGCTGTAGAGCAGATGGTAGGAGGGACACACCCATAAAACTTCCGGCAACGAAGCCATTCTATTTGCTGCAGTACGGGAAGGGGTGCCAGAAAGTAGACGGGATGGCCGAAAGGCAACAATTCTTCCACTTTAACGAAGATCTGCCCTCGGACAGTCCGACCGCCGCGGACGAACTTATATCGGACAGCATTAAGTATCAAGAACCTCATCCAAGAATCGACACCACGGCCTTCGAAAAAGGGCTAGCTCTCTACTACTGCTTCTATGATCTGGGTATGTACACGTATAAGATTGGTATAGCTTAGCCTGAAACACTGGCAACCTTTTAGTCAGGTGGGCATAGAACCAGGAAGGATAGTAGGGAAACTTTGCTGACCTTGAAACTTGAAGGGATAAGCCACCAGCTTAGTAAAGCTACCGGCCCCCAAAGGGAAATTTGGTTGCGGCTTCAGGTGTGATTTTGTTCCCTTGCCCACGTGGTCTGGGGACACACATAACAAAAATGTAAAACTATAACCAAAATCCATGCTATCTTGAACCACTAAGTGGTCAACATTT
The DNA here is from genome assembly GCF_980474605.1 of Leiobunum rupestre. Lineage (NCBI taxonomy): Eukaryota > Metazoa > Arthropoda > Arachnida > Opiliones > Sclerosomatidae > Leiobunum > Leiobunum rupestre. The sequence continues at coordinate 51,997,914 of NC_143388.1, read as the reverse complement.
CACCAAAGTAAACATCCATGTAACTTAACTAACTGATTAGTAAATGGTTTTTATGTGGAAGTGGAAGTTATTATACACTGAGAAGGTACGAGTGAAATTACATTTTCGTCTCCTACGACAAAAATGTATAGCGGTTAAACCGTTGCCACGTTATTACAATCGCTCGTGCATGGGATTATTTATGAATTTGTTTCTGACATTTTACTTCAACAATTTCGATGATAAGGCGCTCTCATATCTGGACCCCGTTACCTAGGCAACGGCCTGGATTCAAACACCCACAAAATTATGGCGTTGCAAAGTGCAAACTGTTGCATTATAACAAATTTGGGATGTAATTTTGTTTTTTTTAGCTTATCTAAATTTAAAAAAGAAACGTGAGGACACATATTTTGTTAATTTACATGGTTTTAAAATTAATTAGTGTTTTTGTCTCGGTAGAAAAGTCCAGATCAAAGAGCCATCTTTTGCGAAAGACACAAAGAATCGTTAAAATGAACCGATCTAGATGGGAGGTATACACGGGCCTTCATAACAACGTAGTCAACGGTTAAATATATATTGTGTCCTTTTAGCAGCCTAGGCTTGAATCGGTTAATTGCGGAGATATTTTTAAGAGCGCAATATTTGTATTGCAGCACACAGTTTCCGAGGATTTAGAATTTTAGTCGATGACACGGGTGTCACGACTTCGGTGGGATCCTTCTACGACAACGAGAACTATGGAATCAAGCACTCTTTCAAATACAACTTTTTGCAATCGTTCATATGCGTCGAATACAACATAACGCAGCCTGAGTTCACTGATCAGCGAATAAACTGTACGCAACCAATTTATGGACAGTACGTCACGCTTCAAATTTACAACCGTTACGACAGCCTTCAACTTTGCGAAGTCAAAATCTTCGGTGAAGGTACGTAGCTATCCCCTTTGAAATCATGCAAAAGGTATGGGCCCTCTACGTTAATAGTAGATGTAAGGAGCTGTTGGCTCGCGTGGCATGATGAAGGGCTGGCAATTATCCTTCTACGCAGTATAACCCGGCCACTTAACTAAATGATTATTATAATGTTATGTACAGTAAGATTTTGTTGGTCATACGTTTTTTATAGAGCCAAAATTTTCATTCGAATTAACCAAATGTTTCATATAAATGTGTCATTTTCCTGACTTTTGATTGCTTATTAATACATGCTCTATGCATCGTCGCCATAGTGATCGCGTGAAAAATTGTCTTTAAATAGTATTTGTATCGCTTGGAGCACTTATAGATTTGCCGTGATTTCTAAGCCACCACACACAAAGCTACCAGTTTTCGTACCGAATAACTACACACTTATGAACCCTATATATAGACTTATGGTGTTAAACTTCCAAAAAAATGCTCTGGAGCGAATATCCTTACGTTAAATCTCAAATTTCATTAAAATCCAATAGTGATTTCAAGTTATTTAAAACTAGAGACAGATTAAGCATATACAAAACGTGTAGAGAGAGCTTGTATTCGGGAAGACGTAGCCTTATTGTGAGCATATCACGCGTTCTTGTTACACGTTTTATTTTACGAGCTTAATGAATATTTATTTCTGGAAATTGTACTGCAAATTTTTTCATTAGAGCTTCTTTTGTTTTCAGAGGCTTGTGGCCAACCATTAGGGATGGCTTCCGAAGAAATTATAGATAAGCAACTGGAAGCTTCTTCCAGCGACGAATCCATCGGACATTTCTTCACCGAATCCCGACTGAACGCCAACGATGGTTGGTGTACTGGTCCCAGCGACAAGACAAAGTTCCTCAAAGTATAAAAATTTCTTTATTTTAGTAAATCAATGTACAGAGTTTAAGTAATCTTTTTGCAAAATAGCCGCCAAATAATTTTCCTCTCGAATAAGCCGATGTAAAGATGGTTGGTTGAAATTGTATTAGAGATACAACCGACAATCTTACTGTTATTTCGAAATTGCACTATTCACTATGCTGCCCCAAGCCACGCCTCTACCAACGTTTTACATTTAGACCCAGCAAAAATATAGCTCCAAATTGGCCGTGCACTGTTGGCGGGCATTTTAGATTCGTTTATGAACCAGTATTTTGTAGTCGACAGTTTCTAGAATGTGGCGAACTTTTCTAATTTAGGGATAGTGAAAGTGTTTCGTAGGGAATTTAGAGTAATTTTTGATTTTCCATTTAATTGGGACGATACATTTTAATCCACAATGCGTATGTCCTTTTTCCTAGTATGTTTTTAAGGTTTTTGCTACAAGACTGGCCACCTTCTTTTAGGGCTAGCTTGTAGCTGAGATTAGTCTGTTAACAATAAACCTACTTCTACAATACTACAAGTTTCTCTACACGTTTTTAAGCTCTGGTTTAACCTGTATAATAGATCGATTCCGAAAGTAAGTGCGTTAAACGTGTGTAAAAACTTACTTCCCCAACGTCATAACGTCGTCTGTTCAGTCATCCCTTCCTAGCTGAACGAAATATGACGGAGGAGACGACGTTATGACGTAGGGGAAGTGAGTCTTCACAAGATAGGGGGAAACCTTAATATTCACCCACTTACTTTCGGAATCGAGTTATAGGACTTGCGAAGTGGTAATTGTTCGTAAATAAAGAATAAGGTATAATTAGCTAAGCAAGCTAATACACACAGAATTACACAGCCAATAAGTAGGTTTCAATAATATCTGACACATGCGCAGTTAGACGAGGATGGTACTTTGACATCATACCTAGGCGAGACCTCGGTGACCCATAACGTCAGCGTTGTTGTGACAAGTGCCGTCTTAATAGTTATTTCTAAAGCCAATAGATGGCGGTCCGGTTATAAAAACTAGCTTATTACTGGTGGCTTTGTGGGAGAGCTTAAATACTGGACCCCGTCCGATTACCGACTGAAAAATAACCGAGGGGTTTGAGGGAACCTGAATTACGTGGAAGAATGAATTAATTTAAAATTAGTAATCTTTACGCTAAGACTAAATTCTTCACCAGACTGTTTCAAACGGATTTATTTTAAAAACTAACTGTTTTATTTTGACACGCGCCACGCTAGCTCGTTTCTCGCATTTTTAAAGAATTGGGAATTTATTCGAAAAATACTGCTTTATGGATTTCACGTTAAAGGGCAGCAGTTAACTTCGCGTTTTTTAATGACAATAAAGGGACCGTTTCGGTCGGAGGAATTCGTAATTTAAGGAATGTTATAGGAACTAATAAAATACTAAATATCTACCATTGAAAAAACACATCTACGTCATGAAATTGGATCAAATATTGCAACCTGTGGTCAGGAGATAGGTTCCCCCTTCACACGTACATCTAAAAGGACGCGGGAATTGGCGTCAGGAATACGGTTGTCCCATACTGGACAAAAGGTTACCCTTAACCAGAGGGGTGTCTCGAGGAAAGGGTGTGAAGGGAGACCACTGAACACAGGCGCGGCCAAAGGAATACATTATTTCCAGGAACAACACAACAAATAAAAGAAATGTGGTCTACAAATATTTACAATATTTCACACTCCCCCTCTTGAGCTATGCTCAAGACATTGTTAATCGGTAATTTCTAAATTGTACAATAATTTAATGGCCCTTTTGATTTTGGTCCCATTGGATAATCGGATCATGCACGATCTTACAATTCTATCACTTGGATTCCTAAATAGTTCGTCAACGACAGCTATCTTCCAACATAAACGGGGCATTCTGGGCTCCTCTACTAAAACTACATCTCCAACCTTAAGTTCAGGGGTTGGATTTGATTTACTTAAATGATGAGCAGTTTTCAGTTCTAACAAGTACTCTTTCTTTCATCTCGTCCAAAGTCTTTCTAACAGAGCTTGTTGATGCTTATATCTTATTCTTATATCTCGTCTGGAATCATGTGGAATGTCCTTTTCACTGAATTTTCTGGATGGCAATACGGTTAATCTACCACCCACAAGAAAATGAGCTGGAGTCAAAGGGGTGGGATCCCCTACTTCTTGCGAAACGAAGGTTATCGGCCTTGAATTTATTGTGGCTTCAACTTCGGTTAAAATTGTAGCTAATTCTACATTTCTCAAACTTGCGGGTCCCAAAGTTTGTCTCAAAGCGTTTTTGACGGAGCGCACTAATCTTTCGCAAAAACCGCCGACCCAAGGTGCGCGGTCAACAATAAAACGCCAAGTAATTTTCAGATCAGAAAAGTAATTAACAATTTCGGGACTGCGTTGGTTATCGAAAATTTCTTTCAAATCTACATAAGCTCGTTTAAAAGTCCTTGCATTATCGGAATATATTATGGATGGAATTCCACGACGGGCGGCGAAACGACGAAACGCGAGTAAAAAACATTCGGTGGACATATCTTTCGCGAATTCGAGATGGATGGCGCGGGTGACTGCGCATGTAAATAAAACGATGTAACACTTCTGTCCCTTTCGGTTGTACAGAGGTCCGGCGTAATCCAAACCAGTAACGCTGAATGGAGGCGCGTGAGTGGTTCGGGCTTCGGGAAGAGGAACGGCCTACACACAATGCAACTGGAAACGACCTTTTTGACAAGTTGGCGTGCGCGTGTAATCCAATAGTTTTCACGTAATTCGACGAGCACGTCATTTACCCCGGCGTGATACAAACGCGCGTGACATTGTTGAACGAGTAGTTCGGAAAATCGGCGATTATTCGGTAAAATCCAGGGATGGGTCTCTTTGTACGTTAGGGAATTGGTTCTTAATCTCCCGCCGACTACAATTAGGCCATTTTCGTCTAGTTGAGGGGGTCTAGAGATAGAATTGATGACTCTCTGTCAATTTCCTTTTTGGCCTGTAGTCTAGTAACTTCGGACGGAAACGCTTCTCTTTGGACCATTTTCACCCAGATTTGCTCGGCGCGTTGGATTTCTTCGGCAGTTAAGGGCCCAATAAGTTTTCCCTTTTTACAAATTCTGGAAAACCGGATTATGTGAGCCGTTATACGGATGACCTTGGATAGGGAGCTGAATTTTTTGAGATCGAGCAACGGTTCTAGTTTGACATTAGTCACTGTAATGGCTCCTTGTACGGCGAAGCGAACTTCGGCTTTCATCTCCTCTAGGACTTCAGGGGAATACGGCTCGTGATTCGGCTTTATTCCCAACGGAATTTCATTAGTTGGTCCAGATAAATATGGAGGTCCTCGCCACCACTTGGAATTAGTTAGGAGGTCTTCCGCGCTTTTTCCTCTGGTTGGCAAATCTGCCAGATTGTCCTTGGTTGAGCAATAATTCCAACTTTTCAGATCTGACAAGGTTTGGATTTCTCGTATTCGATTTGACACGAAAGGTCGCCAGGTAGATGAATTGTCCTTAATCCAGGCTAGGACGATTGTCGAATCCGTCCACATATAAGTGGTTTCAGGTTTGTTTGATAGGGCGCTTAGTAGGTTCTTCGCTAGACGGGCACCCAAGACTGCCCCCGTCAGTTCTGGGCGAGGGATTGACATCTTTTTGATAGGTGAAACTCTCGTTTTAGCGGCGATGAGAGTAGCTCCTATTTCTCCGCGGTCAGTTACGTAACGAATATACGCGACCGCTGCAAAACCCTTTTCACTGGCGTCCACGTAACAATGTAATTCTGTGGTAATTTGACTGTTTTCTTGGATTGTGGAGAAATAAAATCGCGGAATTTTCAATTTTCGGAGGCTGGAGATTTCGGAGCACCAGCTGGTGAACGGGGTTGCCAGTTCTCCGGGAAGAGGATCATCCCAGTTGAGTTTATTTTTCTTCCGAGAATCCTCCCACTCCCATAGTTTCTGATAAAGGAATTTGGCTCGGACTGTGAAGGGAGAAAGGAGGCCCAGTGGATCGTAAACTCTCGCTAGGGATTTCAACACCCATCTCTTCGTCTCCTGTTTTTGTACCAGAAATTCTAACAGGCTGCTAATTTCAAAACCCAGGGTATCTTCTTCGTTATTCCAAATTAACCCCAGAACTTTGAGTTTCTCTGGATTTAATAAATTTCTAGATGAATTATCGGACTGAATTTCACGGCTCCACAGATTCCGGAGCTCCGATGAATTATTATTCCATTTACGGAGATTCATACCAGCCTGACTGATGATCATTTTGCTCTCTTCGGAAATTTTGTACGCTTTCTCTACGCTCTCCGCTCCGGATAATAGATCGTCGACGTACAGTCCTGACGTTAGGGTTCTGCACGTCTCTTCAAACTCGTGTTCGTACTTCTGGATATGATGCTTCAGGGTTGCGTTTAAAAGAAACGGGCTGCAAGTCGCTCCAAACGGGACTCTCGCGATTCGAAATGTTTTTAGTGGAGCCTTCCTCGGGTTGTTGATGTCGGTTGTTCAGAGAAATCGAAGGGCGTCCCTGTCGCTGGGCTCAACGGATATCTGTAGGAATGCTTTCTCAATATCACTGGAGAACGCGACTCGATGTTCTCGGAAGTTGATTAATACGTGGATTATTTCTCGGTTTAAACTCGGACCGGACTCTAGGACATCGTTCAGGGATAAAGCTTTTCCTCTAGGCGACGACCCGTCGAATACGATGCGAACTTTGGTAGTAGCGCTACTCTCTGTCACGACGGCTCGATGAGGAAAATAGTATACGACCTTTGGAGTAGCGGAGAGTTCAACTTCTTCAATTATACCTTCTCGAAGTTGGCTCTTTAGAATGTCATCGTATTCTAAAAGTAGAACTGGATTTGTGGCTAGCTTGTTTAATAAATGGAGGGTTCTTTTCGTAGCCGCGGCTAAATTATCTCCAAGGGCGTCCTTGTTCGGTTTCCATGGCAACGGTACTTCGTACCGTTCTCCGGTGAACCGAACGGTTTGTTTGAAGGCTTCTAAAACGTCGGTGTCGTTGGTGGATTCTAATTCTTCGGGTTTAACACCCATGGTTTCGAGATCCCAAAAGGCGCGTAGTTGACGAGAGACGAGTTCTTCTTCCGAAAGTGTTTCTGCGGAGACGCGCATGACAGTAACGGAATTTACACCAACCACAGGAGGTCCGACGCTTATTTTCGCGGGACCTTGGATGGTCCATCCGAGGACCAGTTCGATCGCAACCGTTGATTTACCGAGACGCTCGTTTTTATCCATTGCAACCGTCCAATAAAAATCGGAACCTATTAAAATATCAATTGCGGCTCCATCTTTAAATTGAGCTTCGGTACCGGAGTAATCGGCCATGACTAGACCTTTACTTCGCATTTTCCGCACTATATCACCACTCGGAACGGAGGTAACTGAGCCGCATATTTGCGGCGTTTCGAAAGCGTCAATGGAGACTGACTTAGTAGGATCGTGGACATTACGTAATACGACGCGTACCCTTCTACTTTTCGCGTAGACGGGGGTATCACTACCGAAATGATTAATCAAAAGTAGTTCGTTTTCCGAAATCACTTCTAGATTTAGACGTCGTGATTTTTCTTGTTTTATGAAGGATAATTGACTTCCGCTGTCGAGTAGGCAGCGAAGCTGCTGGGAATTTTTGCCATCTTGATCTTGGACGAGCGCTAATGCGGTTTGGAGAAGGACAACGTCCGCTCCACTCGATATTGACGAGAGAACGTTGGTGGCTGGCTGCTGTTTAGGAGGTTGAATCCTTGCCTGTTCTCTAGCATCTGAGCTTTTGTCACTCTCTTTGGAATCGCAAAGGGTGAAATGATGCTTTCGCTTACACCATTTACACCGCGTTACTCTGGCGCGACATTCGCTAACTCTGTGGTACTCTCTAAGACAATTAAAACATCGACGTTGGCGCTGGATTATGGCTCGTCTTTCTTCCGGCGTATGCTTGGTGCAGTCGGTGGTGAAATGGTTAGTTAGGTTGCAAAACAGACAAAACTTCGGACTCGCGATGACGCTTAAGGCGGAGGCGGACGACAGAAAAGCGTCCTTTTTCTTGTCATCAGGACGTGAATATATACTTTTAGCGTCAAACTGCTGTTTTTTGACCTTGCTGTCCGTCTTTCTAGATCTAAATAGCGCCGCTACTCTTTCTCGACTCGTAACTTCACGTAAAAGGAATTTACATAGATCGTCTACTTTCCATCCCGAGTCTATTTCATGCTCTCTGTTAAACGCTATAGCTATATCTTCCGGTATTAGCTGAATTAGAACTGGTGAGAGCAAGACCTAAATTTTCCAGACTTCGCATTTGAATTTCACAGTGATCATAAAGGTTTCTCAACGCGACGACATCGCTAGATTGTTCAACCGCTGGCATTTTTAATAAATTTTCCATATGAGCGCTAATTATAGATTCTTTACTGCCAAACTGATTTTTAAGAATGTTGATAGCGGTACAGTAATTCAAACTGGTGGTCTGTAAACCAGCGATTGCTCTAGCTGCCTTGCCATCGAGGTAGGAACGCAAATACGTGAACTTAACTGAAGAATCAATTTCCGTTTTATGAATGGCCGTTTCGAATTGATCCCAGAATTCTAGCCATTTTGTGGAATCTCCGTTAAACTTTTCGATTTCTAGTAGAGGCAGTTTCACCATTGGAGCCTGGGAGGGGTGCGATGAACGGTCGTCTTCGGTCTCGTCTTTGTCCGACGAGTTGGCCGATGGCTTGCCTCTGTTCTGAAGAGCTTTCAAAGCATTGAATTTACAGGTGATAATTTTCTCGTGGCACTCCTCAGTTCCCATGACCTCCTCCTCTAATTTGGCGTCGTCAATGGCAGCTTGGATGGGATCGTTCATTAGTAGTAACTTTCTTTCTTTCTCTTTCAGCTGCATTATCCTCTCATCTATGGTATCCAAATTCGGAGTTCTTTTCTTTAATTCATCCTGGATAGTTTTGATGATGTGTGTGGTACCAGTCCGTAGAGTACGACGAATTCTGATTAATTTATCAACGTCCACTGTCTCTGACATGGTGGAATTTCACGTACAGTTCGCAAATTAAATTATCTTAAAATCATATCCCGGGTTTCGGCACCAAAAATGTGGGAGAGCTTAAATACTGGACCCCGTCCGATTACCGACTGAAAAATAACCGAGGGGTTTGAGGGAACCTGAATTACGTGGAAGAATGAATTAATTTAAAATTAGTAATCTTTACGCTAAGACTAAATTCTTCACCAGACTGTTTCAAACGGATTTATTTTAAAAACTAACTGTTTTATTTTGACACGCGCCACGCTAGCTCGTTTCTCGCATTTTTAAAGAATTGGGAATTTATTCGAAAAATACTGCTATATGGATTTCACGTTAAAGGGCAGCAGTTAACTTCGCGTTTTTTAATGACAATAAAGGGACCGTTTCGGTCGGAGGAATTCATAATTTAAGGAATGTTATAGGAACTAATAAAATACTAAATATCTACCATTGAAAAAACACATCTACGTCATGAAATTGGATCAAATATTGCAACCTGTGGTCAGGAGATAGGTTCCCCCTTCACACGTACATCTAAAAGGACGCGGGAATTGGCGTCAGGAATACGGTTGTCCCATACTGGACAAAAGGTTACCCTTAACCAGAGGGGTGTCTCGAGGAAAGGATGTGAAGGGAGACCATTGAACACAGGCGCGGCCAAAGGAATACATTCTTTCCAGGAACAACACAACAAATAAAAGAAATGTGGTCTACAAATATTTACAATATTTCACAGGCTTGGTTCTAAGGATAACATAAATTAAGTTTAAAGTGGTATATTTTACTCATTTAAATGTAAATATATTCTTTTAAAAGGCCAAACACTCAATAGTCAAATAATTTTTGTGTTGCCCTTTCACAAGTAATCTTTGTTTCAGATCGACTTAATGGCGCCAACTCACGTCACAGGAGTAGTAATGCAAGGCCTATCTCACGCCATCCAGAACGCTTTCGTGCGAAGCTTTCTTTTGACTTATAGCACCGACGGAACCGAGTGGCATTGGGAAGAAGAACCCATCGGACAGCAAAGGGTACAGACATTAGTCGGTCATTATCTAGCATCTGTGTGTTAGTTGATAGATATAACGACTAAAAACGAAGTGTGTAGTTATTTCAAAATGAGATTATATCCAAAAAGATCTGCGAAATTGCTTAAACATAAATTTAATAAATCGCATTTCAGTCTGTAATATTCATTCGAATTATAGACAATTTGTTTTAAAGAAGTAACACGAACACCATAAGAAATAATAAATGTTTGAACAAAACCATGTAATCGATTTTATCTATTGTGTGGTAAAGTAGGGTACACAAGGACACTAAAAGAGTTACTGTTTAGACAATATTTACAAATTATGATTTTTTTCTTTTTCGGTGAACAAATGCTTCTAAAGAAAAAAAACCATAAGGAATCGAATACATGACGTTTTACTTTTGTACCCCACCAAATATTTTCGTTGACTCTAGCGATAAGAAAAAGCAACTTAAAATGAAATATCTATTGGTTTTACGCGTCAGCACCGCTCCCTATACTATGACCACAAAACAAAGATCACATATTGTTCTGAAGTCCACCAAAAATATGTGGTTTTTCCCTGAAATGCCTCTCATTAATAATTTAACTGGCGAGAGATAGGAAACTAACACATTTATGTTAAACTGATAATTCTTCTTCGTAAATGTGTTGAAATAGTGAGATACTCCGATTTCTTGTAGATTTATAGGTGTGAACAATGCGACCACTATCCACACGCCAACGACTTGAGCGTCCGTTATAACCTCAAACAGCCAATCATCATGCAATTTCTGAAGCTTCATATTGTAACCTTCAACGAAGCACCCTGTCTTCGAATGGAAATACTTGGTTGCCGAGCCAAAAGTAAGCTTCAAATCATAGTTTATTTCGCAAAAGCTGATATTTAGCCCTTGTGGCCGTTCACAACTTATGTAAAGCTTCTCATTGGGGAATGGGTTTCCAAATGTGTATAATATGTCTCATATGAGAGAACAAGTATCGATCTAGGCCAATATAATGTAAATTGTACCTTCACAGGCTCGTTTTGGCGGGAAATTTCCGGCAAATCATGGCTGTATAGAGTGTGGTCGTCTGATACGATTTTGAAAACTTGTAACGTCACAGCTGTAGTGTTAATAGTGGCCGCCATGACAGTTACCGTTTTTTATCAATAGGCAAATTACAATGGTGACGTCGCAGGGTTTCAGACGACAACACTCTATACACCGCATCACGTTTCAAAATTTACCGAGTCTTTAACTGCGCTTTAAAAAGTAAAAAGTAAAAATTACTTCGCGTAAGGATATTTACCTATTGATTTAGTATTAGAAAATCCATATATCGTTGTCTTCGCCCTACATTAATTTTGGATCTTAAAGGTTCCTTGATAATCAACAGGAGCCTGTGTAGGTACAGGTTTCGAACGAAAAGCATTAGTAAGTTAATAATAATCAGCTAGGCTAATACCCAAGGCACCACCTTAGGCCTAAGTCATCATGCGACTTTAGAAGCCATTGTTTCAGGTGGCCGGGATACAATGCGTAGGAGGGTGGTGGCAAGCCCTGTTAAGTAGATGAATACTTGTAAGAGATGAATTATATAATTCTGGGGTCATTAAATGTTACAGTGGGAATAGATGCGTAAATTGTTACGTAATAAATTATATTTTAATACCAAACCAATTTCTTTAAATATCTGAAAAATCTATCTTTCACCGTTTCACATTTCAGTTCCCTGCCAAGCTACCTTAAACGACCCGAGAGGAGGAAACGTCTCTAGTCCCGGGCATCCGAACTACTACGGGCAGGACAAAGACTGCACGTGGGAGATAGTGCCACCTCCGGGAATGCACGTCCAACTGAAGTTCATCATGTTCGACATGGCCCCTAAAGAGAACGGACGCAGGACGACGCGCTGCAAAGACGACTTGTTGGTTTTCCCCGTCAAGGACAACAAGGACTTGGTCGTAAAGAGTCCCGACGGCATCAATTTCCCCAAAATGCTCATCTCCAAAGGAACCATGAAGATCAACCTGAAAAGTTGTTTCCGCTATTCAATTAGCAGATTTCGAGGATTTTTCGCTACGTATCAATTTTTGGGTAAGAATATTTTTTAATTCACAAAACGGACATAATTTAAAGCTTTTGCATTGGAATGTTACTCTCGAAATAGATTTCGTAGAAGTTTAGACTAGGATAGATTATGCACCCACGTTCTGCTTTGTTCTCGTGTTTTGTATTTAAGCGTTGATAGATGGCGGTATCGTTGCCCTCGAGTCGCAAAAAAATCAATATCTGCTAGCCTTTTCCAGCGCTTCCTTAGTTCTCGAAGCTCAAAACTGACGACACTGTTTCTACTTTCGAAATTCTTTTCCCAATGTTTGCTCTCCCTCCACCCCTCTCAACGTTTCTTTCGGTATTACATCAGAAGCGTAGCAAGAATTTTGATTCAAGATGGCAAAATATTAATGACGCTGATCCTTAAATATTTGTACTATAAAACTGCTATATTCTTAGTATTATTGGGTATTATCACCTACCCTGATCGCTATTTTGTAGGAAGAAATAGTGTGAACAAAGCTGCAATTTTCATATTACTATAATTGCGTTACTTATGGCTCTACGAATAATGGATTAAGAGTAGAGTTATACCGAAAATACTTTTTCAGATTGTCCAGGCTGTGGTATTGGTGATTACCAGTGTCAGAAAATCCACGTTTGCAACTCTTCGTGTGGCCATATCGCGTCTTTCGGTTACCCGGCTCCGTACCAGAGCAATCACAGATGCCGGTGGCTCATCCAAGCGGAACCCACGTATTTTATTAACGTGACGTTTCACGATTTCGACGTGGTCGGAGGTGAAGGCTGCCTCTACGATTACATTGACTTCTACGACGGAGAGACGATGAACAAAGACAATTTGATCGGAAGGTACTGCAATCGAAGGCATCCTCCCAGGCATCTCTTGTCCAGCTGGAACAAACTTTTGATTGAGTTTTCCTCTGACGCCGAGAAAGGCGGAAGAGGATTTTACTTGTCCTTTAAAGCCCAGAAATTTGGACTGCCGCCGGAACTTGAACATTTGGATATTGACGGTAGGTGATTACGGCGATACCATTTACCGTCAAATTATTTACGGTGAGGCAGTGGCGTCGCTAGGGTATTTTAGGCGGCGCTTGAGCCAACCGAAACATTTCTGAAACGCCACCTAAAATTTATAAATCAGCTAGGCTAATACCCAAGGCACCACCTCAGCGCCTCCTCTACGGGAAGAAGCCTTGATTTGGCCAACCCAATTGACTTTTATAATTAACTTGACGAAAAGTTTATTTTTTTCGGTAAATCCTTCCAAAAAAAATGCCACCAAAAACTTATTTTTTCCAAGTCGGCCTCGAATTTTCCACTTAACAAAACATATTTGGGGGTTTCCACCCCCATTTCCCTAAATATGATGCCCCTGACCAGGGCTTATGGTTTAAGCACCACCAATTTCAAAATCCTGATGACGCCACTGCTGTAAGGCTGGGTTATATTTGTGCGTCGGCTTCCGATTATTGAGGTAAGCCTTGGATGGGAGGAAATGCACACTCGACGTCACAAGCTTCCAAGCGACAAGAAAACGATGTAGCGTGACCCCTTCAGTTGCTACGAGAAAAGAATCGAACAACGGCCTAATATCTTGAGATGTTAAACGCAACTGCGCAGTTCGTGTTTTTTCTTGCTGATACGTTTCGACGAATGAGTTTCTCTTAAAAACTTTAACTCTTTTCGCTTTTCTAGTTTGCTAATCCAACCAGAAACCGTTTACGCCTCACTAGAGATAATTCATTTCTATATTTTCATTAGAGCCAAACGAGTGCCCGATGGGATGGAAATATTTCGAGAATCATTGTTACAATGTGTTCACTGAACCGGACACGTTGCAGTGGTCCGAGGCCGAGTCCAAGTGCGCCGAAAAGGGCAAGCAGAAAGACGGCCACTTGGTCAGCATTCTGAGCGAGAAGGAAATGGATGTTTTGCATTACTTGTTGACGGCCGTCTGGAGAATGCACAGCCAGTCATTATACATCGGTTAGTTTTTTAGAGACGTTAAACTCCCAACATTCAGAACGAAGTATTGTCGAAGTTCTCTTTTATGTGATTCTCTAGCCCAAATTTCAAAATGATTTTTACTTGTATCGATTTTCACGGTGAGAAAGCACGAGCACGATTGATGGGTTTCAACCAATAAGCCTTCTCATTTAACATATAGCCGCCTAGTGGCCAAAGAGAGAGAATCATTAGCTTCTGCGATCATATGATTTGCGTTTTAAATTTTTAAAAGAAACTCCAGCAGCTAATGCAGCTATAGCGTTGGCCGCTTAGCGACTCTTTGTAAAGTGAAAAGGATAATTTACCATGAAATTACATTTTATATTATAACAAGAATTGAACCAGCTCACCAAGAACGTTAGAGCCTACTAGTTTAGAGAAGTAAGAAGGACAACCTACGCCATGTTTCCGTTGAGGATTAGTTTTCCATTGTGTTGCTATTTATGATTAATTAAAATATTATAACGTTAATATCATATTTCATTAAAGTCTCACGAGCTAAATTAATGGTATTATAAAAGTTTGCAATAAATATTGACAACCATTTTCTCGAAAGATAAAAGTATTTTTACGATTGATACTAGATGACGCGATACTATTTTAAAAATGGATAATTTCCCTCAGTGGCGACGAAATATGGGGTTGCGGTGGTACATTGTACCCTCCTAAATTTCAGGCAGGGGAAAAATTACTATATTTACACCCCCCCAAATTGCTCTTCCAAAAATTTATTAAATCACATTTTGGTCTAAAATGTTCCAAAATCCCCAGTAATAGTAATAATAGTATGCCTAAAATAATTATATAAATTTAGAAAGTTATTGAACTAGATTTGCTTTTTGCTAAACACTGTGGTGAAAATCACTAGCAAATATGGACAAATTTAGAAAAACTAACCAAAAACCGAAACCATCAGCCTTTTTGGCTTGAGAAAAAAAACCGGGAGTTTTCTCGGAGCGCTGGTGGCTGCTTTGCATTTTTGCTTTTATACCCCACCAAATGTTTTCCTTCCACCACCAATGGTTTCCGTTTGAGAGAGTATTTCATGTAGTAGATCATGTTAGTACGTAGTAGGTCTGAAAAGGCATTTTTACAGAATTAACAATCTACAGGCATAATAGGATCCATTTTATATTTAAAGTTAGATAAAGCTAAACATTATGTTATAGGACTGAAAGATGTATTACGTGAAGGTATTTACCGCTGGAGTGATGGGAATCCAATGAGCTATACCGATTGGTAATTATCTTCATTTGTCTATCTATTTTTATAGCTTCTTCATATTGGTCATTATTTTAAGAACTCGATTGAGCTTTAAAATTGATAGATTTTCTCGGGCGCGCAACAAGGATTATAATAGAATTTCTAATTTCAAAATTAGAAGTAAAAGCAATAATTAATTGTCATACTTTGTATATAAGGTAACTTTTGGTAATAATAAAAAGTAAATGACACCGTGAAACAAGAACCGAAACAAACCGAAAGTTTTGAAAAAATGTAGACCAATTTTCTGAAAGAACATACTTTTCTGATCCTATTTAATTTTATGACAAATTTTTGTTAGGGCACAGGCTGGTAAAGGTCTTCCTTCCCAACCAGATGGTGGCACTTTTCAAGATTGCACGGTGCTCAAGGTCGACAGCGGGCACTCAACGGCGCAATGGCATGACATTCCCTGCTCACTGGGCAAGCACGCTGCCATGTTTTCCGGAGTCAAGTGGGGTGATGAACCGCAGCACGGCTCAGTGGCTGGTGGAACGCAAGCCACCGTGCAAAGTTACATTTGCAAGATGGAAAGCGAGAAACGCGTCGGAGACGATGACCAGAAACCTTTGCATCTGGACATCCGAAGAGCGAAAACGACGGTGTACAACCAGCATAAGTACTTCATGTGTGAAAAAGACAAAGTATTCATATCCGTCATCTTCTTATGTGATCGAACGATTGACTGCAAAGACGAGAGTGACGAAGCTAACTGTCCAGTGGAAAGTAAGGCACCGGTCAATCGGGTACACAAAGTAATGCGGATCTAAGAAGAAACTTTCGCCGCTAGCGGCGTGATAGAGCTAGAAGTCTTCTAACGAGTTCTTCGTTTAAAAAAACAAGTCGTCAAAATCACTAACGTAATATGTACTTGTTTCTTAAGACCAGCAATGGAATACATACTTTTTGTCAAAACTACCAATGAAATACATACTTGTTGTCAAAACTACTAATGGAATACATACTTGTTGTCAAAACTACCAATGGAATACATACTGGTTGTCCAGATTACCACTGAAAAAGCCGACTCAAAGGACCTCTAGCTCGGTCACGCCACTAGTGTCTTCGTAGATCCTCATTGCATTTAGCTTTAACCTATAATAGTACAATTTGCAGGTGATAGCTGTCCAGAACAGTATTTTCGATGCGCTAATAAACGATGTATATCTATTTCACTGTATTGCGACTTTCACGATGACTGCGGGGACGGCTCTGATGAGACTAACTGCGGTAGGTGCAAAAACGGTGTAGTACCCAATAGCCATGCTAAACGTGTTTTAATTTTGCTCTGTTCTAAATTACATTTGTAATTGTGAACTGTGGCGTAAGTTTGTTTCCTGTTTGAAATAAAATCCTTTGGTTAATTCACTTTATTCTTAGGATTTTAGAACGATGCTTTGAAAAATATTGTTTGTTTTCTAGATCATCGGGCTTGTGACAAAAGTGAATTTCCATGTCTGAACAAACAGTGTATTCCGCTCAACGTTGTCTGTGATCTGAGAACAGACTGCGAAGATGGTTCGGACGAAGAAAATTGTGCTGGTATGATAAAACCGATAAAACTATCGAATAATCCCAACATGGCCCCATGGGCAAATTTAAGATTTCATATAGCACATTACGTATCAAAGAAGGAACGTCTAACAAGAAAAACTACCAGTAGTGGTGCGATCTATCAGTTTAAAACGTTAAATTAATATTTTTATTGATATCAAATCATGTTCCTAATTCTAAACTTTTCTAACTTGATCTAAATTTCAGTGCATTCTCTATTTTAACCCCGATATACATATTCACCCTTTTTTTCTAGAAGGACAAATAGTTATGCCTAAATTTACGAGACTAATGTCTTATAAGAAAAATGTATTGACTTTTTAGCAAGTGATGAAAATGCGTAAATGCGAACATCTACGTCTATGATTCCAATCTTGAAAATAGGTGCAGTCCAGGGTTTATTGATTTTCAAAACCAATGCTGAGCTGACACCCGCGAAATAAATAATTCTTAGATGAGACGTACAATTAAATGAAAAACAAAAATTCCGAGATATTTTTGAAAATATTTACTTTCCCTGCACAAACATGGTTTCTCAACTCTTTTTACATTCCGTTCTTTTTTAGATAATTTTATTATTTTTCATCCCCTATTTCGTTCCCTCACGGGTCAGTGACCCTCTCAAAAACTACACATGCTTGCTTCCTAATTTTATTCCACGATAACGTTTTTCTTATCGAAATGGTGAGTTCCTGACGTTTCCAAAGTCAGATAAATCTTTGAAATCCAGCGTAATTGTTCGCGTGTGCGCATTTTCCGAAACTATCTATTGACCTATGCCACGTGTCGCGCGATTGTCAGTTACCAAAATAATGATGATCGATGTTCTACGAAGGAAATTGCAACCCAGAGAAGACTTTCCAGTGTTTCGACGGCACTTGCATTCCGCTGTACGCTCCGTGCGATGGCCGACGCGATTGTCCGGGGAAATATCACGAAGACGAACCTGCCGGCTGCTGTAAGGACTTATTTTGGGATGGTTATACGATAAACCCCTGCTAACAGATTTCTCAAATACCATTTGCAGTTCGCGAAGAGGATCGGCTCGGTTCCGAAGAAGAGATGAACAGTTGTGCCAATTTGGGTAATGTACTACCAGAAGTTTATAGTTATGTAATGACGTAAAGTTTGTCAGTTTCCCGTCTTCCGTCTTTTAAATTTTTACTGAGAGCCATTTCTAGAATGACATGTGCCGTGGCTTGATTGGCAAAGTAAAATTTTCATTACGAAGACTAATAAATATTCCCAAATCTTTCGCCAGGAAATTAAAATATGAATAGAAAATCCCAGCGACTAGAGTAACCATCCAAATAAAAGATGTAATCTTTGATTCGATGTCGAGTGCGTGGTAATGCAATTTTATAAATTATTTGGTTAATCAAATTAAGCCTCGGGTTACTTTTATTTGAAGACACTGTAAAGCCGCCAAGAGCCAATGCTGAGCACTAGTCGTGGTGACACAGTCTGAGATTCACTATCCATTATTGATATTATCGAAACAGCAATGAAATTATTTTGACAGGCTATAATAATAAAAATAATGAATAATCCCATTAGATGAACGTTGGCCATCGTAGGTGTGAACAGCTTAGGTAGATTAAACAGTTGGTTTATCGAATATGAACATCTAATTTGCTCTGGACAATAAAATTGCATTGTCCGTGGGCCATCATTGGTTTTAAAGTTTAGGTTTTTTTTCTTCAGGGCTTATCTTTTTGCAATGACGATAATTCTACGTAACTATCACTAATTGTGTCCTAATTATATACTTATGTTGCTATTGAAAATATATTTAGTTTAGAATATAAGGCCAAGTTAAACTATGGTGTACTATAACTAATTTAAAGATGTTTTAAACACACGACTTATACTTCATGGTATCATGAAGTATCAGTCGTGTGTTTAAAATGCCATTTTCGCATTGCTTCACCGCCAAATTTAAATTGGTCATACTTTTTAACAAATTGTAGCCCTCTGTTTATTGGTTCCCCACTCCTCGCCGATTAGCGGCATATTTGAATATAAGGGAATAACCAAGTGTAACAATAAAGGCCTGATCTGTGTACATCAGTGGAGATTTGAGCAATAAGATTCAGTATTTTTTACAGGTGGATTGGATAAACACGTGAGCCGTACATATCTGTCGTAAAGTCAAACGATGCTTAGGCCCTTTAAGAAACAAGCTTTTTTAATGTTGCATAAGACCAGAAGAGTATAATATGTCTTTTAGAGACCAATATTCATCTTACTACATATATAGTAAGAAAACGTGGATCTTCTTCTCAGGCTCGGATAGGTTTCTATAATATTTACTTTCTGTTTTACTCCGACTAACAATGCAAAAATTACACTCCGTATGACTATTTATCTAACTGTTAACCTTATTTTTCTGTGTGAAATATGCTTTGTGTTGTATTTCGCCCAGAACCTATTCTTCCGAAATTTATTTGGGGGGGGGGGGGGGGTAATGGCGGGAGGCTGTGAAAGTACGCATTTCAGAAAATAACTTAAGCATAATTGGGAGATGGATTCTTCATTCGTGAGAGAATGAGAGATAGATTGCATACTACTTATTATACTTTCTCATTTTTGAAATTTTTTTGAAGCGAGGAAAACATGTCAGGACATTTACCTGATGGACGGAATCCGAACGTCTGGTTACTACTTGATCGACCCTGATGAGGACGAAGGAGAAATCATGCCGTTCCAAGTTCACTGCAAGGACATGGAGGGCTCTTTGGAACGAGTCACGACGGTGGTACACCACGACACCGAACATCGTATTTACGTCAAATCGGGAAGCGACGGACCAGGAGCCTATCAGCGTAAAATCGTTTACGACACCGGCCTCGAAGAAATGGTCGCACTCATTAATGTAAGTACCAAATTATTGATCAACTATTTTTCTCGCAGTTAAACAGTAAGTTACGTTAAGTCAATGGTTGTAGAATTAAAGATCCCTTATAGGATTTGAATCAAGTCGCTTTCAATCTGTTTTTCAAATGAGGAAATACGCCGCAACGGCGAGCGTCGGTGCAAAAATTATCTGTTAAACTTGTTTTCCAGAAGCGCGAGTAAAGGAGTGGAAATCAAGCGTTAGGACTAATACAATTCTGCGCTTCGGCATTGACCATCACCTCTATTTAATATAGCTTTTAGCCTTTAACATAGTACATACGCCCAAGTTTAGTCAGATGTACGTTCCCGTCGAAAGGAAAGCGGCTGTTTAATGCTAAAGGGCCACACCGGCGTTTTAAAAATCTGGGTGAAAATCTAGTTGCTCCTCCTCTTTCTTACTCTGTGATAGAAGCTTCGGTTAATCATATTGCGAAATTTTTGCTCTGCGATTTCCGGAGCTCACGAGGGAAATTAGTAAAATTTATACACCGGGCTATGCCTTTAAAGTAAACTTTAAAAAATTATTAATTATTAATAGATAACTGATTGGTCGGTAATTTAACCCAGGTATGACCTAAAAAATATTGCTCACTCTTCGTAACTATTGCTTGAACAAAGAATCTAAACGGACTAATCTGGCATTAAAAGCCCCTCACGTAGAGAAAATCGAATGATCATCTGTCAAACGGCGTACGGACAGCAAAAAGCAGTGGCGTCACCAGGTTTTTGAAATTGGTGGTGCTTAAACCATAAGCCCTAGTCAGAGGCGTCATATTTAGGGAAATGGGGGTGGAAACCCCCAAAATATGTTTTGTAAAGTTGAAAAATCGAGGCCGACTTGGCAAAAAGAAGTTTTTGGTGGCATTTTATTTTGGAAGGATTTTCCGAAAGAAAATAATTTAATTTTTAATAATTTAATAATTTAATTAATTAAAATTAGAATGCAGGTGGTGCTACTAACGGGCCTGTTCACGTTAAGCGCGAAAACTGTTTACCACCGCTTAGCCTTGTGTTTACTAAACATGAGAAATGACTAAGCCTAAGCTAAATTAGGAAATATATGATTAAAGTTCCGCCTAATTTTTCAAAGATTTGTTTATTTAATAAACAATATGAAGATGTAACATAATAATTAACTGCTACACTGATATTTCAATTATCTTCATACACTAAAATAAACATCCGCTAATTCACGACTCCATATTTCATAAAAACCCCAAAACTATCAAAAAAATAGTTTAAACAATTCATCGATAGATGGCGCGTCGAATGGCATAATTATCCTGAGCCGCCATCTTGCAGTCCGCAACGGTCCCCCACAAATCGCTTTTTCAAAATGTGAATCTCAAAAATATACTAAAATCTTATACTAAAAAAAATACTATAAACATGGCGATTTCAACCTTGAGAATGGCCAAAATGAAAATATTTAGGACTGCATACTTGGTCACCTCTGTTTTATGGAAGCAACTTCTAATGATACAACCGTTGGATATAACGCAGGTGTCGAAGAATTGTCGTCAACACGTTCGATGGCTCTGCGCAGGAACCAAATTCGGCTTCACCGCCGACAAACCAGTCTCTTGGTGGGTGAACCGTGACGGGCAGCCCCAGTTCAACTGGGGTGGGGCCACGAAGGACAGGACGTGCGGCTGCTATCCGAATTGCGAAAATCCAAATTACGTTTGCAACTGCGACAACGCCAAAGTTTTCGAATATAAGGAAGACTCTGGATATTTGACAAATAAGTCCATGTTGCCAATAAGCGAAGTAAGTAAGACCGGCAACAAACTGTTTGCTTTAAAAAAATCTATTCATTAAGTTGACGGTTAAAAAAAATTGTAATATTTTTTATGAAGAATGAATTAACTCTGGGTGAATTAATATGTTGAGAAAAACTTGAGCGTTTCTCCCAATCGACCTCACGGTCTACCTGTATATGCTTCGTCCAGGCCCATCCCTACCATTGGGCTAGGTAGCGCTAAGCCCTAGGGCACCGTCGGCCCTTTATTGAATACTTCACAACTTAATAAAAAAATATAAAGACACGATCGTATGAAAAAGGGCACCTGATATTATTAGCCCAGGGGCGCCTGAAAGGTAAAAACTTCGTCCCTCAATGGCCAATCAACTTAACCCAGTATCTCAGGGGGTGCGTTAAGTTACAAGGTTTCCTTAGTTTAAGAAAATGTTTCGTTGAACATACACTTTCATAAACTGAAAGGCAAAGCCTTGTATTTTTTTTAACGATTTAAATGGATAAAAAGTTTTTTGTGAAACAAGACTTTATCCATCACCCTCTTGTGTCCGATTACATGACGGATTATCGCGGGCTTTCTTATATTAGTTACTTTATCGCCGGCAACTTAAGTGCTGATTAAATATTATTGCGGAGATATTTTATCGCTAATCTCTTTTATAACGTAAGAGGTTATCGCACACCACTTTTTATCGCACCATTTTTTAACACTTAAAAAGACAAATTTTAATAGGCAAATTAATGAAAAAAATTCACATGTATATGTAATTAATCTTAGGGGACATAAATATCAATCTATTAGAAAAGAATTCTCTAACCGCCGATATTAATGATTTAGTGTTATGCCATAACCTAGAGCAACTAGTGAAGCAGCCAACTAGAATTTCTGGAAAGTTGGTAGATATTTGTTTTACAAATTTAGCGCAAGTTGTGAGTTCGTGTAAGATTTACGCGGATTGGGACATATCAGACCACTTCCCTATCCACATTACGTTTAAATTTCCTCAACCCAGGAATTGTCTATACCAAATAAGGAATAAAGCTACAAAAAATATTGAAAAATTCTCTTGCTGCGTAAAAAACATAGATTGGAAATTCTTATACTCCCAAAATGACCCTAACGCGGCGTTTAATAGTTTTTTAGATAAATTAGTAACTATATATAACAACTGCTTTCCCTACGTAATAGTACATAAGAGAACTTCGCACTTTTGGATAACAGATGACCTAAAGAGGGAAATTAAACTTAAAGATAGGCTGAGGAAAATAGTAATTCGCTCGCCCACGGACCAAAACAATACGAATTATAAAAACCATAGAAATAGCCTTAATAATAAAATTCGCAACGCCAGAATTACTTACTACAAAAATTTATTAGTCGATTCGCACTCTCCAAAAGAAACGTGGCAGATTATAAATAACATTTTGGGAAAAAGTAAGAAAAAAAAATATCCGAATACCATATCCACCTCCCCTGATACCTTCAATGAATTTTTTGTTAATTCAAAAACTACTAATACTCATATGGCGAATGATGCCTCTTATGATTTAGTAAAAAACTGTGCTAACTCAATGATGCTATTTGAAACTGACGAAACTGAAATATCCCGTATAATTTCGAACCTAAAAAATGACTCAGCCCCAGGAAAAGACGAAATAACGCCGAATATTCTAAAATGCGTGGCTCAATATATTGTTACCCCACTAGTATATCTTATTAACTTGTCATTTAACTCCGGCACTTATCCTAACATTTTAAAAAATACTGTAATAATTCCAGTGCACAAAAAAGGTGATATCGATAACCCGGAAAACTACAGACCGATCGCTCTACTTTCAGTGTTAGCAAAAGTATATGACAAATGTTTTTACATCCGACTAATAAAATATGCCTCTAAATTCAATCTCATAGCCGAAAGGCAGTACGGTTTTAGAGAAAAGTGTGGGGTAGACTACGCTATAGCTCACGTCTACAATAAGATCCTGACGTCACTAGATTCTTCTAAAGTGGTCTTAGCCGTCTTTCTCGACCTAAAAAAAGCTTTCGACTATGTAAGCCACGATAGACTCTTAAAAAAGTTAAACATAATGGGAATAAGAGGTCGAGCATCAGATTGGATTAAATCGTACTTGGACAATAGATTGCTACAAACAAAGATTAATGGAATGCTATCAAATAGTAAAGCCTCTCATTTTGGAATTCCCCAAGGGTCAATACTCTCGCCAATACTCTTTAACCTATATATAAATGATCTCCTAATGCTGTTCAATGATGATTCATTAACTCTATATGCGGATGACTCACTCCTACTGGATAGCGAAGACAACATCATACTAACAGTCAGAAAAACAAATAGAAAGTTGGAAGATATTAACAATTGGCTCAAAGATAATGACCTTGTATTAAATAAATCAAAATCTGTATATATGTTTATGTCGAATAAGAAAATATATGTGCCCCCAAATATCAAATCGTACTTGAGAACCACATCTTAGAGAGAGTTGACCATTACAAATACCTGGGCCTTTGGTTTGACGACCGATTAACGTGGACAACACACGTAGATCATATTGCTAAAAAAATTTCCAGTAGTATCTACGCTATCTCTAGAAATCGATTAATCTTTAATAAACAAATTATGAGAAATTTGTACTATACCCTGATCTACCCATATCTTAATTTTTGCACTTTTATTTGGGGTAACACCTCTCAAGGAAATTTAAATCGGCTATTAATCTTACAAAAAAGAATCGTCAGAGTCATAGACCAAAAAAGTTACTATGAACATACGGGCCCAATATTCCAGTCCCTTGGAATTCTAACTATAACCCAGATAATAAATTACAACTCTATAATTTTTATATATAAATCAGTCAATAACGAAATTCACAATGAATTTAAGCAAAATAACAACACAATCTATGAATTTCGTCAAAAAAATGTACTACTAGTGACAAAATCGAAAACTATCCGTAGACTAAACTCTGTTTTTCACAAAGGTATAAATTTTTTTAATTCTCTACAGTTAGATAATGTAAAAACATGTACAGCTTTAAAAAAAATTGCGAAAGAATATGTAACAAACTTTTCATAACCCTAGCTTTATCTTTACCATTAACTGTTTTTATATGTAACAAATCTATTTATTTTTTATACCAATAAAGTGTGGGCTTAAAAGTCTAGTAAGACTTAGCCCAACCCCACTATTGTAACAGAATTCATCGACTAATAAACAATTATTATTATTATTATTATTATTAATATAAAGTCTAAACAAGTTTAAACAAAATTAATATTTCCAACAATGCCTTTCACGTATTCAATAGAAGTCCGATTTCCAAAAGCACCAACAACTTTCACAATTCTGGTATCCAATCTTTTGTATTTCAAGAGCCATCAAATCCGAAGACGTTAATTTATTAACCGACCACACTTGATTGAAGGAAAATATCAGCAATAAAAATTGGGCGATAATCTCATACCCGGTACGCGATAACATAAACTTGTCGTTAAAACATTTCGCAATAAAAAAGCTAAAGCGATAAAAGCACCCGCTATCCATCGGGGGGGGGGGGGGGGGTTTAGACCGTGGTGCCCACGAACCGTCTCAACAAATACGCTACCCCTAAGTATAAATAAACAAATTCTTGATTTTTGTTAAGATTTAATTTTTTACTTTGTAGGTGTATTTTGGAAATACCTTTAAAGCAGGATTCTCAGGGTACCACACCATTGGCCCATTGGAGTGTTCAGGCAGAAGTACTGCGTTTTAATTTTCTTCCTAAGTATACTTTTTCTAAGTACGGTATTTATATTTGGGAACCAGTTCCGTCAGCGTCCGACAACTGCACCGCGACATCCCTGTTCTTGAAGTGTCAGTCTGGTCATTACATTTCGATGGATCAAAAGTGTCTGTACCAATTCGACCAGTTCAGCTACGAACAAGGCTGTCGAGACGTGACCCACCTTCGAAACTGTGGCAAGTTACATACTTTTATATCCATTTTTTCCAGCAAAATAGTTAAATGACGTGATTAAATGTCAAATTCAAACTTATTTCCCACAGTGCCAGAGCCTAAGGGTCGGCCAGGTAGATCATAGCCTACCTTGAAATTTTAAATCCTACCAAAAGGCCAAATAAATTAAAATTATCGAATAATTTTGAGGATTCTTGAAACGTAAGCAGCGTTCAGACTATGTGAAAATATTATGTTAGCATCGGTCGTGTCGTTTCGGTTATGTTGGTCGCGTCGGTTCGTTCATTTCACTGTTCAGAAAGGAACCAACCTTGCACGGATATTAACATAAAAAGTGATTGTTCATCCAATCAGAGCTCAGTAATAATGGCGGAAAAATTGAAATAATTTTTTATCCACCTCCGATAGGTTATAGTATTTCGATGGTTCTAAAGGTCGCCACTACCTAGAGTCAGCGCAACGAAATGAAAAAATGTGGCGGAGTGGTTAGCACTTTCGCCTCGCAGCAAGAGGAGCCGGGTTCGATCCCAGCTTGTGGCACTGGGTGGAAACTCGGAACAACTCTTTCTGCGTTGAGTTTGCAAGTTCTCTCCCCACTGGTTTAAGGGGTTTTCCCCCGAGATCTTCGGTTTCCCCTTCCACAAAAACTTGTTGAGGTTAACGGTAATAGTTAGCGTAGGGAGCTGTTAGCTCGCGTGGCCTGCAGGGCTTGCCACCACCCTCCTACGCATTGTAACCCAGCCACCTGAATTAAAGGCTTTAAAAGTCACTCGATGACTTAGGCCTAGGGTGGTGCCTTGGGTATTAGCCTAGCTGATTATTATTACACGCGCGAAAATTTAAAGTCTCTGTTGAGAAGTCTGAACGGTGTAAGAAATCGAAAGAACCGACACGATCGACGCAAACGTAATATTTTCACATAGTCTGAATGCTGCTTTAGACGAAAATTTAAATACTGTAAAATCGAAATTGATATTTTGAATATGAGTCATCATATCTTGCTTATTTGAAAAATTAAAGGTCCCAAAATCGAACTAAGAGGGTCCAAACACAAATAGGGGCCACAAATACTTGATACATAAGTTAAAAACCCTGCCACGGCCACTGTATACCATCAGTCGATAATTGATTCAATAAACCCGTCACTTTATAAAACAAATTGCCGATAGCGTTGAGTAGAGTGACAAGGAAGTAACGTTATAAATAAAAAGATAAGAGCTTAATAAAAACAATTGATCATGGCTCACTATGACGAAGAAGTAAATAACACCTATTAAGCCTAATGACTTATTCCAAAGTAAAATAAGAACAAATTCATTTTTGAAATGCCTCTCAAGTAAAATTCAACACGCGAAAAATTGTTAAATGACACAGTGATACACTTATGTGAAAATAATTAAAAACCAATGATATAAGTTCCTATCATTTGACATAAGGTATTTGCGGCTGCTTAAAATTGAAGAATCGTTTGTACATGTATCTACATAATCACGGGTTTTGGAACTGATACTGTGAACCTTATAAAGCACCCTATAATTTTGTTTTCATATCTTAAATAGTGTTGTTCTTTGTCGTTTCTACAGAGGACTTCGACTGCCCGAAAGATTATATAAAGTGTCCTGGGTCATACTGTATTCCATCCTATTATATCTGCGACGGAAAGTGGGATTGCGTTGAAGGCGCCGATGAACTGGACTGCGGTAAAGATTGGCCTTCATTTTATACTTGCATTAATAGGAAATTAACCTCTAGTATTTGTGTTTCTCCGAAATGGTTAAAATTTGGTCCACTCTCTCCTTCGGCTTTTGATAATTTCGGCACTACTTAGTGGCTGGTGGCGAAGGTCATTCCTAAAAGGCCTTCCGTAAAAAACGAGTTGGATGTTATATTCAATTTAAGGTGAAACCCTGTGAATGTCTAGTACCTTTTTATGAAGACTCCATCTGTATCGCTCTGTATTGAGTAATTTTAGGCTTAAATAAATTTTCTCTATACCCAAAGCCGAGAAGCTTCCAAAGATCGCCTTTTAATAAACCATTATCTCGGCGCAAAGTAAATAAATTTATAAATTAAAGTGGTAGTGAAACAGTGATAAATAACCTAAAAATTGAATCTAAGAGGTGCTATGAATATCGAGTATGATGGCTAAGGTATGACTTAAAACGCCTAAATGGTAAATAATCTAAATTGGGAATGTGATCTTGACAGATTTTAAGTAAAACCCTCTTTGGTAAAACCAATTTAACAAAATAAAACGTATCCCATCTGTTCAAATCGAGGGGCAGATCACTTTGTTACAGGGTGTCCTAATAATCATGATTAAAAATTTCATCATGATTTAATCATTTTTAATCTTTGTACAGCCAAAGTGACAGATTTAATTGTAATCTAATCTAATGATGATTTAATAACACGAGGGTGTCCTAATAATCATTGGAGTGAGCTGCCCCTCGGTTCAAATACCAGAATACATTTTCTAGTAGAGTTATTCAACTTTAGAAGCTATAAGATTACGGAAACATTCGAATTTAGACCATAATTCATATTTGCATTCCGAAATTCGCCCTTTAAAATCTTTATTGCACATGAGTGCCATCTATCTTATTTACATTGAGTAAAGCCAGCCGTATTTTAAAGTAAATAATTACTTACATATTTTTTATTATTATAAAATTATTATTATTTAAATAATTTTCACAATTAATCGACTTCACTGTTGTTTTCTTCTTTTTTCACGAGCTTCTATTTATCGGCCATAGAGGTGGCTGTTAAAAAACAAAGTAAAATACCTCTCCTTCACGCAAGTAAGGGTTGGAGAAATTCCGACATCGGTGCTACAGGCGTTTCTATTACTGGTGTAACGTTGTAATCCAACCTATTGAAGTTCAATAACCCTGATCTTACAGTTAGTTTTATCTCAAAAAACTACTTTATCAAAAACCAAACTTAAGTTTAGTCACCATATTCATAGGGTTTCCTCTGAAGCGTGTAAATTAATATATAAATTCGTTGTTTGCAGAAAATTACATTTGTCCTGGTCACTATCGATGCCGTAAGCATAAAATGTGCGTGCCTTTGCACAACCTTTGCGACGGAGTGTTCCATTGTCCATCTAGAGACGACGAGAAATTGTGCGGTATGTACGCTGACCAGAGATATGACTTCGATGCAAGTAGGTGAATGATAATCTACTTCACCAATAGAGATATTTCATCTGAAAGGAAAACCCATTGGCGGAACGACTATACTCGAAATCCATGTTGCCAGAGACTCATTAAGTGGTCAGCATTTGAAGGGCCACAAATGCATGTTGCCAGCTAGGAGCAACACAAACCAGGATAACGCAGCCAGCCTTTAAACACGCTAACGCAGTGTTGTGTAAAAATATCATTGAACGAACCTTTATGCTGAGCGTTATACGGGTGGGGGGAAGACAATTTCGGAATTTTCCCCTTCCGACGGCATCAGGCGCTAAAACGTCTAACCAATGAAAACCGTACGCAAGAAAATGCACGACTTTTGACGGGTTGAGTTCTCCTTGTGTGGGGTGCTGTGTTTGTTGCTCCTAGTTGCCAGACACTCTTAAAGAGTTAAGCATTTAAGCATTCAAATTTAGTGAGGGGGCTAGGTAATAATGTGTTTCGGGAAGCGAAAACTAACTCCTGAGTCATGTGATGGAAGGGGAGGAGCTAACTATAATTCGGCCCGAATTTTTGAAACGATTCTGTAGGATTTTAAGAGTAATGCTAATTGCACATACTTGGAACTTCGATAACTGATAAGTAGATGGCGCTAGTAGACTTTCGTGGTTTCAGCGGCGCTATTTTTATTAAGAGCATCCACCGAGCACCAGGGAACTTATTTCAATCCTGTCGCGGGTTCCTCACGGAGAGTTAAGGCCGAATCTCTTCTCGGGTCTCTTGGGAATTTCAAAGAAAATTAAACAGTGGCGGCTTTTGAAAACGTTTTCAACGAAGTCTTCATACTAGAGAGGTGCAAACATGTACATTGCCACCCATTTCCGAAGAGGAAAATTCCATTCCCATCCCATTCCCTTACAAATTTTAGTCTTCCATCCATTTCACAAAACAATTTCTTATTCCCGAAATTTTCATTCCCCCTTGCAAAGAATTTCGAACATTTTTATTAGGCTTAGTAGACATGCCATATATCGAGTCCACTTTTATTTGTCAGAACATCAACTTAATCTTTCGCTACCATTTAGCATTAATTGTTTTACAAAATCCTTTGTAGTAGAAGTTTTTAAACTCATTGTTCTGCCAGAGTCCCCATCCGAGGGGCTAACCACTCACCGTAATAATATTACGTGATAATACATTATTATTTTACGGTAATACATTATTACTTCATGATAACAACGGATTTAGATAAAATTTGTAATACATAGATATAACACATATTATTTGGGAGGAAACACATTAACAAAGATATTACACGGTATATTTGTATTTTGAAAATATTTCACGGTATTATTCGTATTTTGCAAATATTTCACGGTATTATTCGTATTTTGCAAATATTTCACGGTATTATTCGTATTTTGCCAAATTTTCACTGTATTTTTCGTATTTCGCAAATATTTCATGGTATTATTCGTATTTTGCCAATATTTCGGGGTATTATTCGTATTTGACAAATATTTTAGGGTATTAAAATTAAAATTTGGCAGTAATACGATGCTTTTTCAATATTTCACGGAATTTGGAGACGATTTCCAACTGTATTGATCTAAATATAATGTTCGAGATTTCTTATTAAACGTTAAGATTTCGCAAACATTAACAGTATTATTCATGTAATACTTTAATTGCATGAAATTACCGGTAATATGGAAAAAATTTACATTATCACAATAGTTTTTTAATAATACTACGAATTTGATGATGTTCCCGAAGGGGCAACGAAACTAGTCGTCGTTTTTTAAATTAAAAACTTTTATTGTACAAGAAGTGGGTGTTGTGGTTTTAATTTATCTTATGTACAAGTGTCTCTATCAATTGTAATCCATACCTCTACTTGGAATGCTTATTCGCCGTATCGCGTATGGTAAGATCACTCTGACGGCTTTGGCCCCGCCTACGAGAGAAACAATCCCCTCTGCGCGCGCTCCCCTGGATATTCGTCGAAATTTTCATTATATTATATATAATTATATCCGCTTATGAAATACCAAATTCAAAAAAACAGAAATATAGAAAAAGTAAAAATTAAGCTAAAGCTCTGCAAGACCGATTTCAAACAGTTGCCACGTTCTTTAACCGTAAAAGCAAATGTTACGAATGACGCCAGTTGAAATATTTACGCTATTTTGATATAAAGAATGTATTTCCGCCGACATGACAATCCAATACCCCCTTCAAACCATTTTGGTGTTAGACAATATGTTTAACCTAACGCTAATAAATTATTACTTCAGACTGATCAAATAAGAAATCAATTAATCATTTAATCCTTGCCTTTGCAAGTGGTCGCTGATAACAGGGATTTCGAGTATCAATCGCGTAATTTTCACTTTCATAATCTTTACTTCAAATTTAATATTTGAAGAATAATCTCTACGCGAGAAAAATTTCCGAATTGCGTCTTTTCGTTTGAGTTTAAAATTTCTCTATTTCTATATGATTTCAAATAGTTTTATGTATCGTCACTTAATCTTTTCGTATGCCATTAAAGGTTCGATTTTTAAATCAAATATTTAAATATAATAATATTACTAAGTTGCACAAGGATTTTTAAATTACAAAAAAAAATAAAAGTGGATATTTTTGTGCATTTTTAATTTAAATTTTTCTTGATTGTACATATATTATTAAATTGGCACCGTCTACTAGAAATGAAAGTTACAAAATCGAACCTTAAAGGGATTCTCCCTTAAAGTTTGTTTCGCGGTAAGTAATCAACGAATCTTTCTATTGTCTTACTGTACAGGGTGTCCGGAATTGCTCTGACGGGGCATTTTCTCAAAAACTACAGGAGTTAGAGTTGCGGGTGTTATTTTTAATTTGGGAACGCTTAACATTAAAATTTTCAGAAAAATGGGAAAATGTTTTCACGCTTTTCAAAAAACATTTTGACGGGAAATGCTAGTAGAAAACCGTCAATGAGAGAAATGTTGAAAATAAAGTTGGTTTCATAGAAAAAGACCAATTTTTAAAGGAAATACGAGGTGATGAAAAAAACAAGCTCTTCTTAGGAGGCAATAGTTTTAAGAGTTTTGTACGTTAATGTCAGAAATGCCTTATATGGTTCATGTTTTTTAATGCTGAGCTCGTATGTTTCATCTAATTAGTTTTTCCAGTTTACATAGAAGCTCATGAACTGCTGAATTTTCCCTAAGTTTAAGCTTCTCGGGTTAGCTCTATGCAAACTTAAAACGCTAATTTAACAGGAAAGTATACCTCATATTATAAAAAGAACGAACTTAGCTTTCTAAGGTACAAGTGGACACTTGAAGAGAAGCAAGAAGTTTTATTTGCCCCAGACTGCATCTGTCGGGGATTTGTTTAAAACAGAATATTCCAGCCGTTATGAGATTAAAACCTTTTAATTAAGTTTTTATATATTTAAGTTCCACGAACTAACTTAAGAGTTAAATCAAAACGTTTTGGTAACACGTAGTTTTCTCGAAAGATAAAAGAATACTATTTTACCACCGATAACAGCTGGAGCTATACGATTGTAAAAATTATGGATTTCTGTTTGTAATAAATTGTTCGGAATTGTCATACAGCTTTGAAAATTGATGCACATGCACTTTGAACTATACTCTTAGAAACTGGATAAATATTGTTCTAAAAATCCTAATTATTCGGATTTTATGACTGAAAGTTTAAATATTACTATACTAACGAGGTAAGTATAGTCTTAAAATAAATCATAACTTTACCACCATTTATCCATATTTTCACACAAGTGATTCTGAGATATGGTGTATATTAGAGAGGTTTATATTTAAGTATATAAGTTGCAAATAAAATCTGAATAACTATGATTTTTAGAAAGATTGGTATCCAGTATCTAAGAGTATAGTTCAAAGTACGTGTGTTTCAATTGTCGAAGCTGTATGATAATTCCGAACAATTCAGGTGCCTCGCGATCCTGAAATTAGATTCTTACGTTTTCGGTAACCTTAATGCTTCTTGTCCCTACAAGTATCTTTTTCCATAGTGAGAAGTAGAATAAGTTGATTTTCAGCCAGCTGGATATGAAAATTAATTTTATTATTTTTTAAAATATTTTGTTTTCAATTATTCGAATATTTTAAAACTAATGCGTAATTAGAAATATTTAATTATTTTATATTACTTAATAATTGAAAAACTTGCAGATGTGGCATGTCCAAAAGGATGCTCTTGCGTTGGGCTGTATGTGTCTTGTCGCAATTTGAACTCTTCCGTTCTACCCGACTCACTGCCTATTACAATTCGGAAATTGTGAGTATGTCTGACAAAAATTTCGTAAAAATGATTACAGCCTATGAAATTGGCTCGTTCGGATTCTTGCCGGTTTTGGGGGATAACGTTCAATTTGAATTTAACGTGCTTTTGACTTCACAACCTTGCAAGAGAGGATGTCCACAAGGGATCGACACTGGTCATGGCATTTGACTACTAAAATAAATCGAAATTTGGGGGCTCACTAATCAAATTGACTAGTGAAAAATTTACCTAAATATTCATAAATAATGTCGAATATAGCGTATTATAAATTCAGCATTCATCAATCCCATTTTTTTAAATCACACCATGTAACTCATGTGATGATAAACTCCTATTTTAATTCTGACGAGTAAAGCAAAATGTTGGCTGTCCTTATTGTTTTTATACCCCCATTTTTACCCCCACTAGTCAGTGACTACTAAAATAAATTAAGATATGAGACTCACTAATCAGTCTGAATACTAAAATAAATTAAGATATGAGACTCACTAATCAGTCTGAATACTAAAATAAATTAAGATAGGAGACTCACTAGTCAGGATGACTACTAAAAAATATCCTTATGTCCAACCCTGAACAGAGAAGTGGGGTGGCGGAGTGGTTAGCGCTTTCACCTCGCAGCAAGAGGAGCCGGGTTCGATCCCCGCTTGTGGCACTGGATGGAAACTCGGAAAAATCATTCTTCGTTGAGTTTGAAGGTTCTCTCCCCACTGGTTTTAGGGGTTTTACCCCGAGCTCTTCCCCTTCTTTAAAAACTTGTAGAGGTTAACGATAATAGTGAGTGTAGGGAGCTGTTTGCTCGCGTGGCATGAAGGGCTTGCCACCACCCTCCTACGCATTGTAACCCGGCCACATGTTTAAAGGCATTATAAATCGCTAGATGACTTGGGCCTAAGGTTCTGCCTTGCTGATTATTATTATTAAAGGCGAGCTACAACTCGATATCTTGTGATGCAGAACGCTCCTGTGCAGTTGGTGTCTTACCTCTACGTGTCAAAATAAGCCGGGTGTTCAAATTGCATAATTTCCCTTGAATAATTTTATCATTAAGTTACACTCGTAACTAAATATTGTTATTTATTAACATAATTTACTTGTAGCAAAACCAGATTGTATTTTTAGAGATAGTTTGTTTTATTTTTAGCGATTTTTCTCACAACAAACTGAATATCACCCTGGCTAAATTCGACTACTTCTCCTGGCTCTCTGAACTGTAAGTAATCTGTGTATTCAAATTCTTGCGCGTGCGCATAACATTTTATTCCTCAAATACAGTTCTTTGAAACATAACGAACTGAGGATTATTCCGTCCAGAAAATTCGAAGGTCTTCGCAACTTGTATTTCTTGTAATTATAACTCGAAAGCCAATTTAAGTCTATTTCAAACAAAATTATCTATTTTTTTGTTTTTTAGAGATCTGAGAGACAACAATTTACAAGTAATCGAAAAGTTTGCCTTCATTGGCCTTAAAAGCCTCAAGACGTTGTAAGTTAAACCCTATTTTTATATGGAATACAACCAGTTGAAAAATTAAGATTTAGTTGGACCAAGCTATTAGTGAACTTTACGAAATGCTCCACTTTAAACTAAGCAGAGAAATTTCATTATTTTAAAATAAATTTTTATGAAGTCATAGAATTTGTTGATGCCAAAAAAATTACTAAACTTAGATCTTAGTCCAACGATTTAGAAGCTAACTATAATACCTCAAAAATATTTTGTACAAAACGAAATATTTTAGGTGTGCAAATCTAGACAAACTTCTTACTGTTTTTCAAAGAGGTTGCTTCGAATTTTACTAAAATCTGTATAGCTAAGATACTTGGTAGCAAATCAATTGATGTATTAGTAAAATTTAAAGTGTTTTGGAAATATACATATAGCTATCACACAAACACAGAAAAAGATTTCGAGTCAAGTCATAATTCGCATGCCTCATAAAATAATATGGCAGTAAATAAATTATTTATAGCAGGAATCCATACCTCTACTTAGAATGCTTATCAAGCCGTATCGCGTAAGGTAAGATCACTCTGACGGTTTGGCCCCGCCTACGAGAGAAAAAAATCCCCTCTGCGCGCACTCCCCTTCACGTTGTTGTTTGTTTAGTTAACAAAGTGACGTCAAAAAACCGTCAGCCACATAGAGACGGAAATCTGCCGCGATAAGCATTCCAAGTAGAGGTATGGATTCCTGTTTATAGTAAATGTATATCTGATATAAATATTTTACAAAATGTTTCACTGTTACAATAGGCTTACCAATTTTTAAATTGTTATGTTAAGTAATTCGTTTCTTTTTAGACTGTTGAACAACAACCATGGATTATCTAGAATTGAACCCGAAGCTTTCAAGGGACTTCACAGCCTTCCCACATTGTAATAAGATTTGCTATATTAAATTGTTTTTTATGGATATCATTGAATCTACTAATGGAGTAGAAGAGGCCACGAAATGAGCTTTATTTCCAAGAATTTATTTACTTTTACTTAAAAAGTAAGCTCCTTCCCACTAATGAAAATCAAATCAAAATCTTCAGATGCGATTGCAGCGCTCGCTGGTGACGTTCTTTCAGCCCCTCTCAAACTGTAGGAAACTTAAGACCATAGTGGTCGCGAAAGAGTTGAATTTACAATGTTATGTCATCGCGAAAGAAGGGTCATAGCTGAGTGCTAGGCTGTATTATCAACGTTGAACTATACTGACGCATTCTACAGATGAATATTTGAAATAGAAATGAACCCAACAACAACTTAATGAAATTTTTTTACCCAAATAACCTTTCTAAATAATTTCCAATTCCTATTCTCAGAAATCTTACGAATGTCAACATGACCGTGTTAAGAAGAAACACATTCCTTGGTATGGAAAATACTGAAGTATTGTAAGTAAACTGCACTAAATTTTCTGTTATATATATGTACTTAACTCGGGCGTATATTTAATTTGAAGGCTTCTTCGTGGTAATGGAATTCAGTATGTGGAACCCGGAGCTTTTCTTGGGCTTCCATCAGTTACCCATTTGTCAGTGCATTTTCCGAAAAAGAATATAAT
Source organism: Leiobunum rupestre (assembly GCF_980474605.1). Lineage (NCBI taxonomy): Eukaryota > Metazoa > Arthropoda > Arachnida > Opiliones > Sclerosomatidae > Leiobunum > Leiobunum rupestre. The sequence continues at coordinate 51,961,966 of NC_143388.1, read as the reverse complement.
TTGAAAACTTACTTATTTGACTAATTATTTAACATCCGACATTTTTATTTTCTAGAGATATTCAAGGTAACAACATTGAATCGTTTCCTTCTTCAATGTTTGAAGGACTCTCGTCTTTAAATTATTTGTAAGTATATAAAGACACCTGACACATCTCTTACAGGTACATAGGAATATGCAAACCAGCTATCTCTCACTAAAGATAATAGTCGACGTCGTACCTTAGATTTGAATTCAGAGAGCTTTCCGATTGACGGTTTTGTAACAAAGCTCTTACCCACTTCCTGAACGTGACCTCCGAAAAATCGGTCTCTATCGGTTACTTTAAAGAGCTATCAATAGTCGGTTACCATGGTAACTGGGGAGCTAATATTTTCGGAGTTCCGACAGAAAGTGGGTGAACGCTATTAACTACTAGCAAGACAGTGATTTCGAATCTAGGGTACCATGTCTATATTTTCTTTGCTCTAACCCATCTTCGCTTACATTGTAGCGAAACTTGGTATGCTTTTCGGTTTTAAGTGACACTCACGCTCGCCATCGATATTCGTGATATGATAAAAAGCAGACGAACTTTCGATACAAAGTGAGTGAAGATTATACCAGAAGCTAATGTTATTCGGCCATATTCTTGGAAACCCGCGGTAGGTCAACGTATTACGAAATCTTGCAAAGTTTGTGAAACTTCTTGCAATCTCGTGAATTTTACGTTTTTTCGAACCGGAAGAAAGAAATATTGACGTGATCGTTTTCGCGTTATTCGTTATATTTCTTCGTTGGTAGTTAATAAAAATAATTCAAGATGGCCGTACCCTTAAAACATTTACGTTAAAAATTGTGATTTAAAATTAATAGAAATAAACATTTCTGCGTTAAAGTAATATCTGCAGGTATGTACTTATTTGAAAAATGTAATTTTATCATTGACAGCTTTCGTCTATCACCTACCGGTCAAAACATGCCTTTTTGAAAAACATTAAAGTTTTTCTAAATTTTTCAGAAATTTTCTACTTCATATGTATACCTGGAAATTTTCTAAAATAAACCTTATATGGTTTTTAAAATAAATACCCTTTCCAAGAAAAACCAGTATTACAATTGAAACGAAGGTCACGTTTCTTTAAAGAAAGATCTGTTTAACCTGTATTTTCTTGTTATAAAGGTACAGTGATTCCTTCAAGTTTTGCTGTTTGGTAAACCGACAGATTTCCTTCGAGAATTGTTATCCATCCGCCGACGAAATATCCGATTGTGAAGATTTAATGGGCAGCCCTTTGCAAAGAGCCGTCATCTGGGTTTTAGGGGTTGTGGCCCTGATGGGAAACCTATTCGTCATTATATGGAGGATTAAACTTTCCGATTCCAACCCGAGCTCCATTCTCATCTTATCACTCGGCTGTGCAGATTTCCTGATGGGCGTCTATCTCATCATTATTGCCGGCGTCGACGAACATTACCGGTAAAAGACGACCGCGTTATATGAAACAGAAGCTTATAATTTATCTCCCAGATATAAGTATTCATCTCTTTCATATATCGAAACAAAATTGCAAAGTTTGAGCGCTCTGTTAGACATAGGGCGTGGATGCTTTTACCTAGACAGACCGACAGACAGACAGATGCACTTTTTAGCTTCATCCCCTCTCATGATAGTGGGAAAGGGGCTATTATTTTCGATGCTGTCAATGGTGGTGGTGACGATGTAAGTGCATTCTGAACCACGCTAGCTTCAAATGTTACCTCGTTAAACATTGGATTATCTTCAAGGGCTTTTAAATGAGATTTAGTCGGGTTGTCGTTCCATCAGTATAAGTTTTCTCTATCTAACCTTGGATTAATAATAGTAGTTTCTACCTGGATGTATCCCTAAAAAATCTGACCAGCAAATGGCTTTTGCGACGATGACAGAAATTGTGAAATAGTTGGTTTGGGCTGTTGTGTAACATTGCGAAACGTATTTTTTACATTTTGCATCGTTAGTGACGCTGTGTATGTTTTCGAGGTTCAGTGGGAAAATTGAGTTCATAGAAAACTGCCTTGAGCCTTCGAAGGTACTTGTTTCATTGTAACGTCCTTTATTTATCGTTCTCTTGTGAGATATATTATTAACTCCTAAATAAACTGATATGTGTAACCTAATGTTCCAACGCTGCTTTTACATTTTCTTTTGTGTAATTGTTGTCCATTTCATCATGTTTTTTTTAATTATAGAGGCCGGTACATGCAGATTTCTGACCAATGGCGTCGCAGTGCATTGTGTAAAGTGTGTGGAATTTTGTCCACTGTGTCCAGTGAAGTGTCCGTGTTCACTTTGGTCCTCATAACCGTCGACAGGCTGTTGAGCATATCCTTCCCGTTTTCCCTGCGCCATCTTTCGATGACCTTCACGTACAAAGTTATCACCTTCTCTTGGTTTTTGGCCATCGTTCTGGCCGTGGTGCCACTTGTATTTCAACAGTACTTCCAAGGTAAAAAACGATAAATAACCTTCAAAGCTCATAAGGTGGTGCGCAATCATAGGATACTGCTCGTAATCAGTGTATTCGTTTTCCCTCAATGAGTATGTAATCTCCACAATCCCCGTTTAATCTTATGTAATTGCCCAGCTCTTTACGTAATATCCGCGTGCTCTTACTTTAATCTCGGTGTACTCAGCGTACTCGTCGCATACCCTTGACGCACTCATCCTAGGGTAATCATGGTGTACTCCGTAATATCTTAAAGTACTCCACGTATTCTTGGCTAACTCCTTGATTTCTTAAGCAAATTCTAAGTGATCAGCCCTTTAGAATATACCAACATCTAACAAAACCAAGATAAAAAATCCTTGGAAAGAAAATTCATCATAGTTTTCCCCATGATAAAATTTGTTATACCCTTTTCAGATGTTGTTTATAATGGCGGGCTAAGACTCCTTTTAGGAACCACAATTTAACTTCGGTACACTTAAATATATGTGAAAATTATTATTCATTTATTAAACAGTTTTATAAGAATCGTTATAGGAAATATATCATGTCGTACTCTTCTCTTACTGAAGAACAAGATGTCACCCTGTCCATTGATTATGTACGATATTTCAGTCACTCTGTCCATTGATTAGGAACAGTATTCCAATGACCCTGTACATTAATTATGAACAATATTTCGGTCACTCTGTCCATTGATTAGGAACAATATTTCAATCACCCTGACAATTAATTATGAACAATATTTCAGTCACTCTGTCCATTGATTAGGAACAATATTTCAATCACCCTGTACATTAATTATGAACAATATTTCAGTCACTGTCCATTGATTAGGAACAATATTTCAATCACCCTGTACATTAATTATGAACAATATTTCAGTCACTCTGTCCATTGATTAGGAACAGTATTTCAATCACCCTGTACATTAATTATGAACAATATTTCAGTCACTCTGTCCATTGATTAGGAACAATATTTCAGTCACTCTGTCCATTGATTAGGAACAGTATTTCAATCACCCTGTACATTAATTCTGAACAATATTTCAGTCACTCTGTCCATTGATTAGGAACAGTATTTCAATCACCCTATAAATTAATTATGAACAATAATTCAGTCACTCTGTCCATTGATTAGGAACAGTATTTCAATCACCCTGTACATTAATTATGAACAATATTTCAGTCACTCTGTCCATTGAATAGGAACAGTATTTCAATCACCCTGTACATTAATTATGAACAATATTTCAGTCACTCTGTCCATTGATTAGGAACAATATTTCAGTCACTCTGTCCATTGATTAGGAACAGTATTTCAGTCACTCTGTCCATTGATTAGGAACAGTATTTCAATAACCTTATCCATTGATTATGCGTTCTGGAGTATTTCGCCTCTTATTTGTGATTTCATTCAAAATAATCGAGAAGTTAACCAAAAAACGATTCCCTCTGCAAAAGGCAAAATTATATCTTAATATATCAAAATATATGAAAACTGCATTATTAACTTTTTCTTTCAGGAGAATTTTACGCTCGATCCGGAGTGTGCCTGGCATTGCACATCACGAACAAGAAACCGGCCGGCTGGGAGTATTCGGTGGCCATTTTCTTTTGCGTCAATCTGGTGGCCTTCGTCATCATCGTTTCCGCCTACGGGTACATGTATTTTACCGTCAGGAAGTCCTACTTGAGCGTCAATCGTATGAAAGCTCATCGCGTTCTGGAAAGCCGCATCGCCCAACAGATGGCAGTGATCGTGATGACGAATTTCCTGTGTTGGTTCCCGATTATCGTCATGGGGCTGATGGCCATGTCGGGAGTCAAAGTTCCCGGACACGCTTACGCTTGGACGGCGGTCTTCGTGTTGCCTCTTAATTCCGCCACAAACCCTCTCGTGTACACAATCTCAACCTTGCATTGCCGAACTGTTCTCGCGAGGTTTAAATTGTCCGGGTCGACTTGGCAAAGTTGGCAGTCGAACAATGCCGCCAATCCAATATGCAGAACACCTTCGAGTATTTTTACACGTATGTAAAGTTTATGCGATTTCGTAGAAGTCTTGACGAGGGGTCACTTCCCGTAATTTGTCTGAAAGCCTGTTGCTTTAACTGTACTATGCGAAACTGATTACAGGCTGAGCAGTACTTAAGTCTGTTACAACTCGTCAGTCTAATAGGTGTACAGATTTTTTGGTTGAGAACTAATAGTGTTAAGGGATTGGCATACCTTTCGGAAGTTCCATGACAAAATCTTATTAAACGTAATTAACTAAATGGAGTACCCCAAAGCTAAAAAGAAGTTATCTTTTTGTTTGAACGAAACCTAGCGGAGTTGGTGGTTTTTTGGGTCCAAAGAAGGAAAAAAGTGAAACCAAACACTATTTCCCTGTAGGTATATACGGTTTGAGATACATCCTTCAGCGAAATAAGTGAATTAAACCATCATTCCGGAGAATTCGCCTATACTGAGGGGCTTTCTTCCGAGCTTAGTGGTAGGTGATTTGATCAAAGAAAATTCCGCCGAACAATTTTCTTCGTTGACCTGTGGGAAACACATATTCTACTATTTGGAGCTTGCTCGGAGCGTTGTAGGCATACGTCATAGCTAAGACCCAACTTGGAACGGTCACCGTGACATTTCACAACACGATCCCCTTTAGTATGGTGACGAAAACATTTGGCGGGTTGGGAAAAGGGAATTAGAAATTAAATTATTTCAACCAAAATTTTTCCCTCTTTAAAAAGGCCATTTTAATTTTTAGCGGGACTGCACTACAACAACACACGTTTGACCATCCGCGAGTCGTTTATGATGGAGCAGACGTACAAGCCTCCGGTTGGATACGCCCCTTTGTTCCGTTTCCTGCGCGACTGCCGTTCGCCCACCTCCGGGCCAGGGTCCATCCTCGACAACACCTACGTGCTCAGTGCCCAGACGCTTCTGCGTATCACCGCCATGGTCTGCAAACGTTTAAAAGAAATTCACGCGGAAGGCTACGTTTGTGGAAAACTCTCCGGGGAAACAGTCTTCGTCTCAACTGAGGTAACTACCGCTTCAATTTTCATTTTTACGATTTGACAAACGTAAAAATCCCCTACTTTCTAGATAAAAATTATTTTAGAAATATTGAAATCATATTGGAAATCCCGAAATCTGGGCCAAAATCAGTTCCAAAATCTCAAAATCAGTCTAAACAAGTTCGCCAAGAAGGCGATAATATTATTTCGAGGTTGTATTCCATTTAAGCAGGTAGCATAAAATCATGAATTAGTAATAAACCTTAAATTTTAGTGAAATATTACACGGCTTCGATAAGTAAGTGCCACACTTATTTATAACTTCTGGCCATACACGACTTCAACATGTCACACTTTTTTTATTACTTTCGAATATTAACAAAACGGCGAGGCAAACTTATTCTAAATTGTAACTGAGGTAGCGCAAATTTTAAATTTATACATTGGCATATTATAACCCCGTATTTACATTCTTAAGTTAACGAAAAGGTAGGTTCTAAACCTTCTTTAATTATCAGATATATATTTAAATTATCGCAAAAAGCGTACTATATAGTACGCGATTAAAATTATAGTTTGGATAAAATCGAAATATTTATCGAACTATGCGATAATAATAACACGTTTGGCAACGCTAAATGAAAGTGGAATTTCACCCCGCCCAAAATTGGCAACAGAGGGTGATGCGATATGTCTTTGCTAGGAACTTTGGTCGATTATTTTATCATGCCAAGCTGTCTCAAAGACCTAGTAGGCGGTCCGTCACAGTGTGGGTTATGTCAAAAGTAAAAACCCATGCTTTTGGTACATGCTAAACTGCACACTTATTTTATACTTCTGGCCATACACGGCTTGTGCAGTCGACATATAAGTACTTCATCACACTTATTTATCTACACGGCTTCGATACAACCGAACTGCACGAGTTACGTGATTTTAGTTTGCCACACTTATTTGTTACTTCTGGCCATACACGGCCTCGATAATCTTCATGACCCAGCAGGCTCACACTTATTTACTACTTCTGGCAGTCCAGTCCACATATTATTATTTGTCACCCTTATTTATTACTTCTGGCCATACACGGCCAGACAGGATAGTTTGGATTAAATGTAAAAAAAAATGAAATATAATCCCCCCCTTCTTCTTCCATGGTTTTAACTAGTGTAAGATCTCAAATAAACAACGGAACTATAAGAGTTACGTTACGTGGTTTTAGTTCTCAAACCAGCACAATCAAAAACACACAAAATCTCGCGTCCACACAAATATTGTTCTCTCATCGATACAGCAAAATTCCAGTCCAACGAAATCGCTGTTACCTGATGATTAAAGCAATGAACTACTTAGCCACTTTAGCCTTTGGTAGTGAACGATAATTCGAAAAATATAAAAAAACTTATAGCAGTAAGAATGAATCAGTAAGAATAAAGCAGTAAGAATAAAGCAGTAAGAATAAAGCAGTAAGAATAAAGCAGTAAGAATAAAGCAGTAAGAATAAAGCAGTAAGAATAAAGCAGTAAGAATAAAGCAGTAAGAATAAAGCAGTAAGAATAAAGCAGTAAGAATAAAGCAGTAAGAATAAAGCAGTAAGAATAAAGCAGTAAGAATAAAGCAGTTAGAATAAAGCAGTAAGAATAAAGCAGTTAGAATAAAGCAGTAAGAATAAAGCAGTAAGAATAAAGCAGTAAGAATAAAGCAGTAAGAATAAAGCAGTAAGAATAAAGCAGTAAGAATAAAGCAGTAAGAATAAAGCAGTAAGAATAAAGCAGTAAGAATAAAGCAGTAAGAATAAAGCAGTAAGAATAAAGCAGTAAGAATAAAGCAGTAAGAATAAAGCAGTAAGAATAAAGCAGTAAGAATAAAGCAGTAAGAATAAAGCAGTAAGAATAAAGCAGTAAGAATAAAGCAGTAAGAATAAAGCAGTAAGAATAAAGCAGTAAGAATAAAGCAGTAAGAATAAAGCAGTAAGAATAAAGCAGTAAGAATAAAGCAGTAAGAATAAAGCAGTAAGAATAAAGCAGTAAGAATAAAGCAGTAAGAATAAAGCAGTAAGAATAAAGCAGTAAGAATAAAGCAGTAAGAATAAAGCAGTAAGAATAAAGCAGTAAGAATAAAGCAGTAAGAATAAAGCAGTAAGAATAAAGCAGTAAGAATAAAGCAGTAAGAATAAAGCAGTAAGAATAAAGCAGTAAGAATAAAGCAGTAAGAATAAAGCAGTAAGAATAAAGCAGTAAGAATAAAGCAAATAATATTTATCGTCGTACATAATAGCGTATTTTATTTTATTTTAAAAATTATGAAATTATAATAGACGTAGACATTTTTTAACTGTCGTCGTACATTGCCCATCTGGCAGTGTCCCAATCACTCTTCCAATATTTCTTGCCCGGGGGGCACTAAATTAAAATCAGAAATCAACAAGAAAATAGTAAAAATAGAGAAGTCAAATTTGTTTCATAAAAAATATCCGTCGAGCCGGATTTGAACCAGCGACCTATGTATTCCAATTTCTGATACCCTCTACAGTCCACCGCTCTAACAACTGAGCTATCGACGGGTGATATAATGAAATATTTTAGTTGAAATAGAGTTAAGTAAGATTTTTTTCTCATAAAATATCCGTCGAGCCGGATTTGAACCAGCAACCTATGGATTCCAATTTCTGATGCCCTTTGCAGTCCACCGCTCTACCAACTGAGCTACCGATGGTTGATATGCTATGAAATATTTTAGTTGAAATAGAGTTAAGTAAGATTTTTTTCTCATAAAATATCCGTCGAGGCGGATTTAAACCAGCGACCTATGGACTCCAATTGCTGATGCCCTCTACAGTCCACCGCTCTACCAACTGAGCTATCGATGGTTGATTTCCAATGAAATATTTTAGTTGAAATAGAGTTAAGTAAGATTTTTTCTCAAAAAATATCCGTCGAGCCGGATTTGAACCAGCGACCTATGGACTCCAATTTCTGATGCCCTCTACAGTCCACCGCTCTACCAACTGAGCTATCGATGGTTGATTTCCAATGAAATATTTTAGTTGAAATAGAGTTAAGTAAGATTTTTTCTCAAAAAATATCCGTCGAGCCGGATTTGAACCAGCGACCTATGGACTCCAATTTCTGATGCCCTCTACAGTCCACCGCTCTACCAACTGAGCTATCGATGGTTGATTTCCTATGAAATATTTTAGTTGAAATAAGTTAAGTAAGATTTTTTCTCAAAAAATATCCGTCGAGGCGGATTTAAACCAGCGACCTATGGACTCCAATTTCTGATGCCCTCTACAGTCCACCGCTCTACCAACTGAGCTATCGATGGTTGATTTCCAATGAAATATTTTAGTTGAAATAGAGTTAAGTAAGATTTTTTCTCAAAAAATATCCGTCGAGCTGGATTTGAACCAGCGACCTACAGTCCACCGCTCTACCAACTGAGCTACCGATGGTTGATATGCTATGAAATATTTTAGTTGAAATAGAGTTAAGTAAGATTTTTTTCTCATAAAATACCCGTCGAGGCGGATTTAAACCAGCGACCTATGGACTCCAATTTCTGACGCTCTCTACAGTCCACCGCTCTACCAACTGAGCTATCGATGGTTGATTTCCAATGAAATATTTTAGTTGAAATAGAGTTAAGTAAGATTTTTTCTCAAAAAATATCCGTCGAGCCGGATTTGAACCAGCGACCTATGGACTCCAATTTCTGATGCCCTCTACAGTCCACCGCTCTACCAACTGAGCTATCGATGGTTGATTTCCAATGAAATATTTTAGTTGAAATAGAGTTAAGTAAGATTTTTTCTCAAAAAATATCCGTCGAGCCGGATTTGAACCAGCGACCTATGGACTCTAATTTCTGATGCCCTCTACAGTCCACCGCTCTACCAACTGAGCTATCGATGGTTTATTTCCTATGAAATATTTTAGTTGAAATAAGTTAAGTAAGATTTTTTTTCAAAAAATATCCGTCGAGGCGGATTTAAACCAGCGACCTATGGACTCCAATTTCTGATGCCCTCTACAGTCCACCGCTCTACCAACTGAGCTATCGATGGTTTATTTCCTATGAAATATTTTAGTTGAAATAAGTTAAGTAAGATTTTTTTTCAAAAAATATCCGTCGAGGCGGATTTAAACCAGCGACCTATGGACTCCAATTTCTGATGCCCTCTACAGTCCACCGCTCTACCAACTGAGCTATCGATGGTTGATTTACAATGAAATATTTTAGTTGAAATAGAGTTAAGTAAGATTTTTTCTCAAAAAATATCCGTTGAGCCGGATTTGAACCAGCGACCTATGGACTCCAATTTCTGATGCCCTCTACAGTCCACCTTTGCATTTTTACAACAATGTTTAAGACGATAATAAAACCCGTAAATAAATAACAAAAAACTAACAAAGTTGATCACCCACAGGTTCTACCCTTTAAACCTCTTATCTCTGCAGACTGATTTGACCTTTAAAATTTCATACGTCAAACATTTAGACTTTAAAAACCATTAATATACTCTTCCGCTAAGAGTGATATTCATACGCGAGCTGTGCGCTAGTAAAATGGTGCCAATTCTCTGTGCATCTAAAATGTATCAGGTTTCGGCTTAAATAGTTTCAAGCTAATGGCCAAGTTTTAAAACAATGTGATGCTTAATACATTGAAACATTTTATTTATAACAAAGCTTTAACAAAGTTAGCCCGGTCTCAACGTCACACACCTTCAAAATACGCAGAAGTAACAGTATACTACACCCAATGCAATATCAAACATTAAAGTAACAGAAACAAAACAAAATAAACATAAAGGTATTTATAATCTTCCCACCCAAACAAATATTACATTTATTTTTATCACGGTTTTACAGGTATTTAAACTTTAGAGATGTATACGTCAATGGCTCATCGGTAAAATGTCCGAGTCGTAAGAATGTACCCGGGTTTGATTCCTGACGACGATCATATTTAACTACAAATTGATCAATTTCCACATTTAACTATTTTATACAAAACTGCGAACGCAGTGATTACACTTTGTACCGAAAATGCGTACGCGTTCGCAGCCCAGACACACAGACCCACAGAGAGACCCACAGACAGACACGGTGATTGTAAAACCCCTCCTAGGGTACAAAGTCCCCTCGGAGAGGTAATGACTATGTTGAAACGATACGCGCGGTTTTTTCATCTTCCTGCACGAGTGGGGGAAGCGAAAACGTCACTGGCTTGCGTTTTAACTCTTTAAAAAACGATAGATTTAGGAAACCAATGAGATTCTTGGCTTATTTTGACCTTTAGAAGCAACGCAAAAAATTATCTTTACATAGTTATTCTTATTAGGTGGAAATATATAAATTTTTTGACAGCTTTATTTTGCAATATAAATTGGTGCAAGCCTTTACTTAAATATTTGATCTGTTTCAGGTCCTTTCTGGTAGTGAAGAACAAAATAGAAACTTCCACGTTTACGTAGCAGATTTTTATTCATATAAAACGACGGTGAACTCCGCGGAAGAGATGGCGCAAGATATGGAAGATTTGGCCGTGCTCGTCAAGAAAATGCTCAGGATGTACCACGTGACGTCCAGACTGGGAGAACGCCTGAAATCGCTTTCGTAAGAAATCTTGCGAGTGAACTGAATTGAACTATTTCGGCCATTGAAAGTTTGTAATATATCTCCTACAACAGGATATTCCATTTCCCTGTACTGCTAATTAAAGACGCGCGTTCCGCCTAATCCCGCCTACGTTTTGGAAGAAAATATATTGATATCGCTAAATTTATGACGTGATTCGGTGTTCACTTTCCCCTGTACATGTCTAATTTTTATAGCTAAGATGGATTCTTCTCTTGTAACAGATATATTATACACGTCTCGTGCTTCATATCTTTGTTAAGATTAGATGCAAAGGCTAACATCTCAATAAAGTTTATTTTACAAAATAAAATGTGACTTTGAAATAGAGATTCACAACACTTTATAGCTTTAAAACTGCATATAGTACAAGATATATAAGCATTCTTTGAACAATGAGCAATATGTAGATTAAACGAATCTAGGGTTTCGTCAAGGTTTGGCAATGTAAAATCCCATCCGGTTTTATCCACGATGAAAAATGCGGTTTTGTACGTATTTTTCATAAATGTAATGTTTCACTCAATATTTTGTATTCGTTGCGGTGAAATCATTGTTAATGCTCGTTAGCTGAATCCTCAATTCTAAATGACATAACAGTTACCCAAAACTTCATAACTTAGACAAAGCGGAAATGTTTAGGAACGCTATGTAAAGGCTTCAAAAAGATGAACCTTTAGATAACATAAGAGTAGACGAGTACTTACGCGCTGAAAGATACAGAATAAAGTTTTTGAAAAATCCAAATAAAACAAATGAAATACGGTTTTTTAGCATAAAATTAGTTTTGGCCATCCCTGGTTTCATCACACACGTTTCTAAGCCATATGCCAAAGTAAGAGTAAGATCATTCTTTGAAAATCAGCCCTAACATAATCTAGAACCGCCCAAAAGACAAAGAGCTTATGGACAATAGCTTGCTAGTTCTGTCTCTGTGTAGCGAATGGCTGAATGGGCTTTATTAAAACGACTAATAAAAATTACTTTAATTTTTTTTGTTTAAACCACCATATAATTCATGTAGAATTGGCGTCTTGCACGCTCGGGGCTACGCCCCTAAAGTGTTAGATCACTTATCAATTATAATTTGTATGAAAAGTGTATGGAAAAATATTTCGCTATTTTTGGGGACATCTGGCCAATTTCGTACCCACACTTAATTAAAATGCAACACTGAATCTGTAACAAATCAATTTTCAAGTTAAAACTTTTATTTTCAAAGTATTAATATGACAGTGTTTAACCCACAACGGCCAGCTTTTGATTGTAGGGTTCGATTCCCGAACTTTCATTACAAAGTAAGTAATTCATATATGGCGTCGCTGAGGTATACCTACTCTGAAAGTGTGGAGCCATCTTCCGCGGTTTTTTTAAAAAAAAAGTGGGGACAAGGAAATTTTATACGACGCATTTCTCTTTTTTGCAGGTATTCAGTGGGTTTTTATATTTAAAAATATCATAATTAAAACAATTACACAATCAATAAGATATCACTATTCACTATTTAAACTGGTTGGATTATTTAACCGAAAACTACATATTTGACCAAGCAGCGAGATATGCAGGGGAAATAACTAAGTGGCCCTTTCCGTGCCTACCTGGTTCGAGAAAAATCTGGTACAACTTTCGTCCATTCACACTCAAAAGGTAAAACCCACTGCTTCCTATGCTTAAAAGGCAGAAAATACTGGTCTCTTAACGGCTTAAAAGAGGTATAGCGCTGGTACCTCCACATTCAAAATTGGGATAGTATTTTATCCTCACAATCAAAGGGGCTAGCGTTGGTCCCTTAACACTCAAAAGGCATATAGCACTCGACGTTCTTAACTTTCGTAACGCTGAAAATCTATTTACAAAAAACCCATATGGTTGCGGCTCTAGTTAAGTTACGTTAAAAGTAAGCAAATTTAAATAATTTTGTTGGTCTTTTAATTTATATTTTATAAATTGACGTTGTTCCTTAAAATTATAATCGTAATAATCTTCGCTTTATGTAATATTTACACAAAGATTGTTTATCAGCGTTGTGCAATTTATAAACGGTCCCTCACATTTTCATTTGCAATAAAAGTTTGATATACACATCTATATTTTACATTAACGACTAGAATTAATTTCGATATACATAATACTGGATGAATTTTCCTATCATGACGCCGTAAAGGCTGTCCTCTGGATTTTGTTGCGTGTGATCTACACGAGGGCTAAACACTTCCTCAAATAATGTACACCGATTACAGCGATTACAGCTTTTGGTGGTGCTCAATCTGTAATCGATTACGTTATCACTTTAGTACAGTCAAAGCTACAGGTTTGTACACCGATTAAGGATAGTATGATTAAAATTGATATTGTATGTAGAGACACGATACTACTACTACTACATGTAGTATCGTGTCTCTACATACAATATCAATTTTAATCATATAGCCTAACCATGACTCAAAACTTTAATGTATATGATTAAGGATAGTGGTTAGCTCCTCGGATCTCCAGCGTGCTTTTTCGCTTGGCACGATGCCTAGAGTACAAAGTGGGAACTGGTAATATATACTTCCAAATGGGCAAATAATACTGCATGTAATTACCGTTTATAATTATTTTATATCCAAGAAAGCCATTAAATTAAATGTGTCCAGCCAAATTATTTGTGACCGAACGAAATGTTTTCTGTTCTACTCATTTTGACGCGATAACTGTCATAGAATAGATCAAAATTCTGAATATTTTTCAGCATAAAGCAAGTACTAAACGCACCTGAGATTACAAACTGTTGGTGTCAATAGTTTCAGTTCTTTATGAAAGAAACAATTGGCTCTTTTAAGCACGTATATTAACTCATCCAAATACAAGTGGCCTCTACAGCCATGATACTTGTAGATTTTGTGTTACAATTCCTATCCTACAAAACAGGTCTCTTCCCAATGTATCACTGCTGTTGCTTCCCCTGTAAATAGCCGCATATATGAGCCTATTTTCACTTAAAAAAAAGTAAAACGGCTTAAAGGGAGGGAAAAAATACCACGAAACTTCCATTTTTTCATCTCGCTTATTTCACGTCTATTATGCGAGACGTTTTTAATATACATTCCATATCGCTGTCGGGGTTTTCACACTGATAATTATCTCCCAAAATTAAGTTTTTCGTTTGAGAAAAGAAAAGTATTTCCGGCCTCGGACCTCGTTTCAAAAATTCAGTTGAAAAATCAAACTTGGCACATTCTGCGAATAAAATTGACATTGGCCACCTGACTTTAATGGAAAGGATACTTTTTGTTATAAGTAAGCGTTGTTAGAGTAAATCCATGTCTGCCTTTTCCCTCATATAGCTTTCGCATAACATGAGCTTTTTTTAAAGCTTTTAAACAACATGTAGCTTATAAACATTGATCATAACAATTTTAGTGAGTATGCAAAGAAATTCATCTACTCGCACTTCATGTAGCTCTTTAGTCCATGTCTGCGCAAATATAGCTTCTTAAACAAACCGACCACACACTTCAATTGTTTTGGTGAAAAGTCTTATCTAAGCTAGCCTTTTCTCGGTTTTTGAAAGTTATAAAATATCTTTGGCTACAATGCATACTTTGTGAAACTTAGCTTGTGTCTCTTTATTTTGGAAGCTTGAGAGTGCTCATTACCGCTGATAAGAGAAAAATGCTTTAAGAAGAACTTTTGTCAAACAATTTCCCTTGTTATATTAAAGGGTAAATATTTTTACAGCTAACAAGATACAAATATCATATAGAACTTTGTCAGCTCACTGCTATTTGGCCTCAAATCACAAATCTGACAAAGAATATTACAGTTAAATAAACAATTCATAATTTAATCATAGTACAAACCTTACATTAAAAGTTTTATATTTCGATTCATCAATTCGCACAACATCCTTACATAAATTATATCCTGTTCAATCAGAATACTTTATTTCCACATCAGTAAACCTGATGAAAGTAAACCCATTACGGCAAATAAATGAGTAGTGGTTGCCTCCAGCCTATCAATTCAAAAACAATTTGGTTATTATTACAAATCTTACATAAAAGATCAAAAGTAAGCTTTTGCACCATATTCAACCTAAGAATATGCTGATACCAATTGAATGATTATGGAATAGTCGCCTATCCATATGTGATATTATTTACTCTGGATTATTTAATACTGTCATGCACAAACTCAATAGTCAATTATTGTCTAGCAGTTTGTAACTCTGCAAGAAAGATGTCTGACAATGTGTAACTATAAATATAAGAAGGTTAGCTTTTTTAACATCACTTCTAAATGGTCTTCCTCTTCCATAGAGAACGAAACAATGTCATTGTCTGAATCTCAAACCATCAAGCCAACTTCCAAATTTTCGTACCATTATTACAATTGTTAAAAAAAATACTTCCTAATATGAAAATTTTAAGCTTGATGTAAAGCGTGATTTTCTGTCTAGAAGCATGTCAAGTTTTGTTAGAATCAACAACCTCATGCAATTTGATTAGTTCATGCTTTCATTCAATGTATAGTTAGTGGTTACTATATTTTATTAACTCATCAAGTATGAGCCAAAGCAGAGTCAAAGTGAATAAAAACCACCTTTGGACTATAATGCAGTTAAATTACTAGAAAAGGTAAAAAAGTCCATAATTAAAAGGGGCCTAAGAAACACTAACATATTTAAAGTAATGATAAAACTTACGAAATACCCGGACTAATAGGTCTTCGCGAAAAAATTAAAACGCGAAAATCTGACCAAATAGATCTTAGATCTAAGATATATTTGGTCCGAGATTTTGTTAAATTTAACTTATCGTACATTTCATTTTCCACTCATAAGCCCTATCTGGCTTTCCGTTAGTACGCATTGCGTTTTGAAATTTTTAATGTATAGGGTTAGCTTCTCTTTAAGTTTAGTTAGTCGCAAGCCAGATTCCCGGTGTGGTACTGTAAGTTCCAAACCGGGCGAAACCGGTCTACCACTGATATTCTGGCTATTTTAATTGAATTTATATTTGTTTTTACTCGAATTTCTATTGGTCCGAGCTTCTCGTTTCAATATTATGCTCAAAGATCTAGCGGTCCGAGTTTTTCGTAAGTTTTATCATTACTATAAATTTGTTAGTGTTTACCTTTTTTGCGCCCTTTTTTGGGCTTTTCTACCCTTTCGCGTAATTTAACCTCATACTTGATGAATGTTACACAACGTAGCCCAATTATATGGTAACTTAACATAACACGTAGAAAAGAGTATTAGCTATAAAAAATAACGCCTACAAAATTTTGTGCTCAATGATAGACACGTACTAATTGCATACCTGCTTCTCCAAAGACAATCTGGTCAAAACATACTCAATTCCGCTAAGGCTATATCTTCAATTCCCAAAACAGCAGAAACTCCCATTGCAGAGTCGGCTTAATACATCATACAAATGTTTATAAAAAGGGCAAAAACGTTTAATCAGAATTTCGAAACAAGTAGAACGACACACTAGTGTAGCCCTTTAGTTGGCCAAGCAAGAGGGGAATAAGAGGGAAATCAGTGAGCTCTCGTCGAATGGTAGGTCCGACGCAAGATAGGCGTATCCATTCTTACTTATGGGGTCATTATTGCCCTTATTGCAATTGTTAAAATTACAGCACACTCGCAAGGCCCACTCCGCTCAGTACGTCAATTGTTGCTTATAACCTTAAATAACAAATGAAGAAATTTCTAGAAAATTACCTTAATCCTTAAAGCGTTGCTTAAGTTGGAAAATGCAAACACAATCCTATCTAATTAACTAATTCTCAATATCTTACTCATTTGCACGTGCTAATTAATTTAATTAATGTTAAGTCAACCTGGAAAATCTCAGACCTCTTACAGGAACTAATTAATTAGTTTAAGTTACGTTTAATATTTAATTCCAATCTGTTAACGTTTACAATGCTTTCATCGATAATGTACACTTCAAAATTTGAGTCCGTTACAAGGAAGATTTGCTTTAGTTAACGAGATAAGATTTTAACCCTCGACGAACGAACGTCCATAGTGGTCTTCCGCCCAAGGACAAGTCTCCTTAAGAATCTTTCGAGTTGGTTGTAGACGAGAGGGAATGAGAAACCCAACCATATTCCTAGGTACCCTCTAACGTTACTAAATACCTCGACTTTCTGAAATTGAACAATGGGAATTTCCTATTACTGAGATGTAAATCCCAAATGAATTAATTTACACTTAGAGAGAATGACTATGTTCAGATGATGCGCGGGTAATAGGGTTTTTCCCGTCAGGACAGTACGTGGGGGGAGAGGGGGGCAGGGCCGGATTAACGTGTGTGCTAAGTGTGCGGCAGCAAAGGTCCCCACGGTTTGAAGGGGCTAGGTTTCCACTATCCCCCTAAAGGTTCTACAACAAATAATAGAGCCTTTGCCGTCTACAAAATGTTTGTAGTAATTTGCGTAAAATTCCCGGGGCTGCGTGTTTTTCTTCTCCCCGCCTTGGTAAAGTTAGTTCATAGATTGGCTCGTAGTTATTAGTCTTCGCTGTACCGGCCACACAAATAAAATCATTACTGAGCAGCTTTCCCTTCTCCGCTCGATTGTGGGAGTGACGAGTTTGGCTGTCAAAATACAGTTCCTGGTAAAACGAGCCGATAATTCCTCGACGACTCCGGACTCGTTTCGTCCAATGGCAAAGAGCGTTTAAGCGGAAGGCGTGACCTTATGTTATCTTTCACCCATTGTTTCAGCATGCTCAAGCCTTTCCGTCTCCTTAACAAAAATAATAAAATGGTGTTCCTCTTCGCTTTTTCGCGGTGTTATATGTGCCATATAAAAAAATGTAAATTTTTATAAAAGTATATGGTTCTTGTTTACGAATGATATAATTTTTAGCCTATATTTATTTTAGTAAGTGTGACACTTATTGGAGGCCGTTCTAATATGACCAAAATTAACAAATAAGTGTGACACTTATCGGAGCAGTACGCGATGCTTGCAACGTGTGACCAGAAGTAACCAAAAGAGGGAAACTCAACGTGTGACTATAAGTAACAAATAAATGTGATACTCAACGTCTGACCAGAATCTATATCTATATAATAAAAAGCTGTTGGTTGGGTGGTAGGTAGGTAGGTAGGTTCGTCAACCGATTTTCGAGATTTATTTCTCGATTTTCTGACGCTTATCGCGCGCGCGTTACCGGCGCGAGCGTCGCGTTTAATTTTTTTACGTACGCTACGATTTGCGTTTTCGCATCCAGTCGGCTTCGACTTCCGATTTGGTTTTTAGTTGTTTTATTACAAATTTTCTAAAGTGCCGCAAATGTCAGTTTCTAAAAATGCTCAAAATCTGTCGCCCCTGAGAGTTGGGCCGTGTTTGTCCCAACACGCAATACACTCGAAATTTTCTCTCTGTCTGCCACGGATTTCGGAGGTTGGCGGGAGGGGTGGATCGTAAGGGGTAGTTTCAGAAGGCCTGTGTGATTCGGAATCGGGGAGATGGGGGGAGGGGGTAGGGGGGGAGTTTCGGGTTCGTTCCGATTTTAAAGTCCCGTGGCCCTCTCGGCGTACGTTAGTCCCGTGGCCTTTATGCATCAGCCATTGGACACAGGGGGTTTATAGGGGTACAGAGGGGTTTGGTACGACTGCGAGTTTGAGCTATTTTTGCAGGGGAAAAGGGTACCACGGAAATTCTCGCGCTGGAAAGGGGGAGGGGAATACTACGGAAATTATCACATGGTGAAAAGGGGGAGATGGTACCACGGTAATTATCATATGGAAAAAAGGGGGAGGGGTACCCCGGTAGTTATCACATGGGGAAAAGGGGGAGGAAGGGCCTTACTGGGGTGGTTCAACTATGGGGAAAAGGCTACCACGGTAATTATCGCATGGGAAAAAGGGGGAGGAACGGTAATTATCACATGGGAAAAATGGGGAGGGGTACCGCGGTAATTTTCACATGGGAAAAAAGGGGAGGAAGGGCCTTACTGCGGTGGCTTAACTATGGGGTAGAGGAGGCCACGGAAATTCTCGCGTTGGAAAGGGGGAGGGGAGTACAACGGAAATTCTCGCATGGGAAAAGTGGGAAGGGGCACCACGGTAATTATCACATGGGAAAAGCGGAGAGGGGGTACCACGGTAATTATCACCTGGGGAAAATGGGGAGGGGTACCTCGGTAATTATCACATGGGGAAAAGGGGGAGGAAGGGCCTTACTAGGGTGGTTTTACTATGCTTAAAAGAGCACCATGGTAATTATCACATGGGGAAAAGGGGGAGGAGGGTACCACGGTAATTATCACATGGGGAAAAAGGGGAGGGTTACCCCGGTAACTATCACATGGGTAAAAAGGAGAGGAAGGGCCTTACTGCGGTGGTTCGACTATGGGGTAAAGGGTGCCACGGAAATTCTCGCATGGGTAAAAGGGGGAGGGTGCCTTACTGCAGTGGATCGACTATGGGGAAAAGGGTGCCACTGTAATTATCCCATGGGAAAAAGGGGTTGGGTGGGCGTACTGGAGTGGAGCGCCTCGAAACACAGAACTAGCTGAGGGCCCGCCTGTAAGGCGGACTTCTCGGCTAGTCTATATAATAAAAAGCTCTTGGTTGGGTGGTAGGTAGGTAGGTTCGTTCGTCAACCGATTTTGGAGATTTAGTTCTCGATTTTCTGACGCTTTTCGCGCACGCGTTACGGGCGCGAGGGTCGCGTGCCATTTTTTACGTACGCTGCGATTCGCGTTTTCGCATCGAGTCGCCTTTGATTTCCGATTTGGTTTTTAAATTCTTTATTACAAATTTTCAAAAGTTATGCAAATGTCAGTTTCTAAAAATGCTCAAAATCTGTCGCCCCTGAGAGTTGGGCCGTGTTTGTCTCAACACGAAATACACCCGAAATTTTCTCTCTTTCCGCCGGGGATTTCGGAGGGGGGGGGGGCAGTGCGGGGTAGTATCAGAAGGCCCGTGAGTTTCGGAAACGGGGAGGGGAGGGAGGGGGGTGGTCTGGGTTCGTTCCGAGGCTCTCTAGACGTACGTTAGTCCCGTGGGCTTTATGCATCAGCCATTGGATACAGGGGGTTTAAAGGGGTACAGGGATGTTTGGAACGACTGCGAGTTTGAGTTTTTTTGCGGGGTACCACGGTAATTATCACACGTGAAAAGCGGAGAGGGGGTACCACGATAATTATCACATGTTAAAAGCGGAGAGGGGTACCACGGTAATTATCACATGGGAAAAGCGGAGAGGGGGTACCACGGTAGTTATCACATAGGAACAGCGAAGAGGGGTACCACGGTAATTATCACAAGTGAAAAAGGGGGAGGGGTACCAAGGTAATTATCACATGTGAAAATCTGAGAGGGGGTACGAATGTAATTATCACATGTGAAAAGCGGAGAGGGGGTACCACGGTAATTATCACAAGTGAAAAAGGGGGAGGGGTACCAAGGTAATTATCACATGTGAAAATCTGAGAGGGGGTACGAATGTAATTATCACATGTGAAAAGCGGAGAGGGGGTACCACGGTAATTATCACATGGGAAAAATGGGGAAGGGGTAACCCGGTAATTATCACATGGGGGAAAGGGGGAGGAAGGGCCTAACTGCGGTGGTTCGACTATGGGGAAAAGGGTGCAACGGAAATTATCCCATGGGAAAAAGGGGTTGGGGGCGTACAGGAATGGAGCGTCTCGAAACACACAACTAGCTGAGGGCCCGCCTGTAAGGCGGGCTTCTCGGCTAGTCTTTATAATAAAAAGCTCTTGGTTGGGTGGTAGGTAGGTAGGTAGGTAGTTAGGTAGGTAGGTTCGTTCGTCAACCGATTTTGGAGATTTAGTTCTCGATTTTCTGACGCTTTCCGCGCACGCGTTACGGGCGCGAGGGTCGCGTGCCATTTTTTACGTACGCTGCGATTCGCGTTTTCGCATCGAGTCGCCTTTGATTTCCGATTTGGTTTTTAAATTCTTTATTACAAATTTTCAAAAGTTATGCAAATGTCAGTTTCTAAAAATGCTCAAAATCTGTCACCCCTGAGAGTTGGGCCGTGTTTGTCTCAACACGCAATACACCCGAAATTTTCTCTCTTTCCGCCGGGGATTTCGGAGGGGGGGGCCAGTGCGGGTTAGTTTCAGAAGGGCTGTGAGTTTCAGAAACGGGGAGGGGGGGGGGGATTCGGGTGCGTTCCGATTTGAAAGTCCGGTGACTCTCTCGGCGTACGTTAGTCCCGTGGCCTTTATGCATCAGCTATTGGACACAGGGGGTTTAAAGGGGTACAGGCAGGTTTGGAACGACTGCGAGTTTGAGATGCGGGGAAAAGGGTACCACGGATATTCTCGCGTTGGAAAGGGGGAGGGGATTACTACTGAAATTCTCGCATGGAGAAAAGGGAGAGAGAGTACCACGGTAATTATCACATGGAAAAAGGGGGAGTGGTACCTCGGTAATTATCACATGGGAAAAAGGGGAGGAAGGGCCTTACTGCGGTGGTTCGACTATGGGGTAAAGGGTGCCATGGAAATTATCGCATGGGTAAAAGGGGGAGGGTGCCTTACTGTGGTGGATCGACTATGGGGAAAAGGGTGCCACGGAAATTATCCCATGGGAAAAAGGGGTTTGGGGGGCGTACTGGAGGGAAGTGCCTCGAAACACACAACTAGATGAGGGCCCGCCTGTAAGGCGGGCTTCTCGGCTAGATAACAAATAAGCGTGACCACAGAAATAACAAATAAGCAGAAGTGCAAATCAGTATGGCCGTGGATATATATTGGTTTTGTCACCGGCCTTGCAGGTTGCTGTAAATAGCTGAAACAAACTTAACACATCAGGAGGATTGTGTGTATTCCGACAGACATACGTCTTGTTAATCTTTCCTCTGGAAATAGAGAGGGATTACACCTTTTCTCTATGTATTTTTCTCTGAGTTTCACGGGCTATTTCAGATTTTGACCCTTTTTGTTTCCATGTCCTCCGATACGTTGTTTTCCCTCCGCTTACGCGATTTCACGATCTCCGGTTCACGCAAGATACCCGACACACGCACTTCACAGTCTTTGGGGACTGTTGTTTACGCGTTTCGATTAACCCATTTCAATATTTTTTTTTCTCTTCTCTTTCTTTTATGTTTTTTCTTCTTGACGGCTGGATTGCATGCTTCCTCCTTTAACTCTATATTATTTTCCTCTTGACTAACCTGTTACAAGCTGGCGAGTGGCGTAGGTACCCTGAAACGTTTTAGCCTGAAACGTGTGGTAAAAATGGAATGTAGGCGGACGAGGGACGTTCGGGAAGTGGTGGCGTCCCCAATGCCCTCATTCACGTAAACTTAGGCCCCAAGTGAAACCAAGCCCCATTAATGACTTTTGGGAAATTCCGAGAAAAAGGGGCTCGCAATTACATTCTTCTACCCACGCTTGTTAACGCGCGAAGTGTTGTAAAACTTTTAACGCCAGTTGAAAACGAAATCTGGACGAGGAAACATCCTTAATTTGTAACCCCATTTTCCGTAGGTTTTTTTAATAAATATAGTTATTGTTTTGAGTGGTTAGCACTTTAGCCTCGCAGCAAGAGGAACCGGGTTCGATCCCAGCTAGTGGCACTGGGTGAAAATTCGGAACCACTCCTTCTGCGTAGAGTTTGTAAGTTCTCTCCCCACTAGTTAAAGGGGTTTTCCACCGAGATCTTCGGTTTCCCCTTCCCATAAAAACTTGCTGAGGTTAACGGTAATAGTTAGTGTAGGGAGCTGTCAGCTGTTGGCTCGCGTGGCATGAAGGGCTTGCCACCACCCTTCTACGCATTGTAACCCGGCCACCTGTTACTTGATCACGCACAAGCAACATTGCTTATGTGGTCGAAGGTGGTGCCTTGGGTATTAGCTCTATTTAAAAAAAAATATGAAAAGAAAAGGAATAGTTAGTTTTCAGTCACTGGCGATTCTGGAGTAGGACTCTCCCAATTAACTTTAAACCAAAAGTTAACCATGTTCGGCAGGGTTTCTTCACCGTTTGAGCGTGAAGGAGATTTAGAGCAAGTCTAAAATTCTTCACCGCATAGTCATTATCCATGAGTATAAATAAATATATATATATATATATATATATATATATATATATATATATATATATATATATACAAATTGTAATGAAAATTGAGCTTACAGAGAACCTGATGAGATGTGAATAGATAACGTGGCGGGCGCTTTCCGTGTCGATGTGGTTGGTGGCGACGCTTTTCTTCAAGAGACTTAAAATAAATTACTATTACTCTGTAATTGTAAGCAGTGGCGTTGCTAGAAAAATTGTCCCTCTATGTGAGGTGGGAAAATTCCTCATTAATTAATATATTTGGTTCCGTCGCATATGTATACATTTTATGTTTGACTTAACATAAGTAACATAATAACCATAAGTATGACACTTCCTATTGCTTTAATGCTAATTTTCTAACCGAACCTTTTTTCGGCCCTGATACTCTCTTCAAGCTGTGACTTGGACTCGCGACTTACCGTTTTGGATGACTACTTTTTGATAAAAATTTAAGCCTGATATCGGAGAGCACGTTCTGGAGTCGCGAGGGGCTTTGGCTTGTTTTGAAGCCCGCGTGCGATTCATGCGTGATGCCGAGAAAAACCATTTTAATTTTTATCATTTTACCCTAATATTCCGCCTATCTTTCGGAAACCAGATATTTCGGCTTAGCGGAAGTCGCACATATTTTAGACACTAGAGGGCTCTGTGCTGAGAAAACATATTGATTACGCAATAACTATGAAAATCAGTTTGGTTGTAAATCTCGTTAATTGTCATACTTAATGTTATTATGTTACTTATGCTTTTATGTCTATGTCGATTTGTGACTTTTAAGTAAATTTGCCGAAAATGTCGATTTGTGACTTTTGAAATAATTTAGCGCATATGGCGATTTGTGACTTTTGAAATAATTTAGTTCATATGGCGATTTGTGACTTTTGAGTGATTTTGGTAGATACGCCGATTTGTGCCTCGAGTTAATTTGGCAAATATGTCGATTTGTGCCTCGAGTTAATTTAGCGAATATGTCGATTTGTGACTTTTGAGTGATATTGGCGAATATTTCGATTTGTGACTGTTTATTTAATTTAACCCATATGTCGATTTATGACTGTTTATTTAATTTAACCCATATGTCGATTTGTGACTTTTAATTTAATTTGGCGGATTCATCGATTTTTGACTTTTGAGAATTTCGAGACCTTGTAACGGGGAGCTGTTACGGGAATACTCGGTGGGTTTGTTTACGTTTATAGTACCCTCAGGAGTGAAGAGATGGCGCCACCAGTCCGGCGGCGGTCGGCCTTATCTGGGGTTCAACGGTCAGCGACGGCGGGCTCTTTCGGATTCGATATAAGGAGTGGGTCGAGGAGGCCAGGTGTCATATCTGCCTTGCGGTTTTACTGTATTTTATCGGCTAGCTAAAATAAAGACTTTTCCCTAAGAACGTGTTTCTAATTCAATTCAATTCGATTTAACAAATAACTCAGTGGACAAACCTTTGGTCTCACGTACCCCTACATTTTTGGACGCACCGCCGAGATACTGACGATCGTGAGTTATGGAGTTTTCCGGGTTTTTTTTTCTCGCTATGTGTTTTTCCTTTGGTAAATGGGCCGGTTTAACTTTGGATTTTTATTGTTATGGGGGTTTTTTTTTAATGTAGGTTAATTCCTTTGGTTTTTCGTTTTATTGGGGTTGTTCCTCATTTTATAATGTGTTTTAATGGGTGGAGTTTTTTTTGGCCTATTTCTACGGGAAGAGATATGCGAGGAAGCGAGTTTTTGGACAGTTTTATTTTGGGTTTATTGGAATGGCTCCGGGTCTGAGCCGGGTTTAGTTGACAATCCGGGTGGCTGTTCGGGCTTTGGAGGGGAATGGTCTCCTTTGGGTCCTCCGGAAGACATCGGGATGGTTCGGGGTCGTCGCTCTAAGAAGGCGCGGGTTCGAGAGAGAGCAGAGGGTGGTTTACCGTGGCGGCCTGGTGGCAGGACGTAGCGAGGTTCGAAACTTCTTTTTGGCCTTGCACGGAGGGGTCTTTGGCGGTGGCTTAGTGGGACGGAGTTTGCGGGGTTGTCGTCGTTTGGAATGGGAAATCTTGGGGACTTGGAACGGGTACCCGCTGATCTCGGGGAGAGCTGATTGGTTGCGGTGGTTCGGACAGCGGCGTGACATCTTGGTGGGCATCCTCAAACTGGGGGTTTAGCTGATACCGGGGGAACGTCGGGCTGCAAGCCTTCAAAGGAATCAGGGAGTCCGGGGAGCAGGGCTGGGGTTATTTGTCCCGCTGGTAGTTACTTACTGGTGTTGGGTCCCAATCTCGATTCACGATTTCCCGACGATGTATGGCTTTGTTTCTCTTGGTCTTACTTTTTACCGTTCTGAGGTCCCGGGTGGAATGCTGTGAGGTTTCGGGGTTTTTTTGAGCCTGGATTAAACTTAAACTAAGGTGACGGGTAGTTTTTGCTGGGTGAGGGGGGACCTTTGTTTCGAGGGTGTCCGGGGGATGGTTTTCATCGGCGATTTGAGGGCGACGATCGACTATACGAGTAATGCACTGAGCTGTGCCATTGTTTAGGTTCTCTTGCTGGGACTAAATCGGAAGGTGGGTCGTGGTCGCGATGTCTATGTTATTCCCTCGTGGCCGGTTCGGGGAAGGTTGCTTCCTCAGGTTGCGGCGTATCTACGCGATCGTCCTAGCCAGGGTCGGGTGTTGAGTTTTGGACAACTTTACTTTTTCATCTTGGCCGGTTGGGGGTCCTCCGGTTGATACTGTTCGGGAGGCTTTGTGGTAATTTGGTTGGGGTATTCGCGACTCCAGAACGTGCTCTCCGATATCAGGCTTAAATTTTTATCAAAAAGTAGTCATCCAAAACGGTAAGTCGCGAGTCCAAGTCACAGCTTGAAGAGAGTATCAGGGCCGAAAAAAGGTTCGGTTAGAAAATTAGCATTAAAGCAATAGGAAGTGTCATACTTATGGTTATTATGTTACTTATGTTAAGTCAAACATAAAATGTATACATATGCGACGGAACCAAATATATTAATTAATGAGGAATTTTCCCACCTCACATAGAGGGACAATTTTTCTAGCAACGCCACTGCTTACAATTACAGAGTAATAGTAATTTATTTTAAGTCTCTTGAAGAAAAGCGTCGCCACCAACCACATCGACACGGAAAGCGCCCGCCACGTTATCTATTCACATCTCATCAGGTTCTCTGTAAGCTCAATTTTCATTACAATTTGTATATATATATATATATATATATATATATATATATATATATATATATACAAATTGTAATGAAAATTGAGCTTACAGAGAACCTGATGAGATGTGAATAGATAACGTGGCGGGCGCTTTCCGTGTCGATGTGGTTGGTGGCGACGCTTTTCTTCAAGAGACTTAAAATAAATTACTATTACTCTGTAATTGTAAGCAGTGGCGTTGCTAGAAAAATTGTCCCTCTATGTGAGGTGGGAAAATTCCTCATTAATTAATATATTTGGTTCCGTCGCATATGTATACATTTTATGTTTGACTTAACATAAGTAACATAATAACCATAAGTATGACACTTCCTATTGCTTTAATGCTAATTTTCTAACCGAACCTTTTTTCGGCCCTGATACTCTCTTCAAGCTGTGACTTGGACTCGCGACTTACCGTTTTGGATGACTACTTTTTGATAAAAATTTAAGCCTGATATCGGAGAGCACGTTCTGGAGTCGCGAGGGGCTTTGGCTTGTTTTGAAGCCCGCGTGCGATTCATGCGTGATGCCGAGAAAAACCATTTTAATTTTTATCATTTTACCCTAATATTCCGCCTATCTTTCGGAAACCAGATATTTCGGCTTAGCGGAAGTCGCACATATTTTAGACACTAGAGGGCTCTGTGCTGAGAAAACATATTGATTACGCAATAACTATGAAAATCAGTTTGGTTGTAAATCTCGTTAATTGTCATACTTAATGTTATTATGTTACTTATGCTTTTATGTCTATGTCGATTTGTGACTTTTAAGTAAATTTGCCGAAAATGTCGATTTGTGACTTTTGAAATAATTTAGCGCATATGGCGATTTGTGA
The DNA here is from genome assembly GCF_980474605.1 of Leiobunum rupestre. NCBI lineage: Eukaryota > Metazoa > Arthropoda > Arachnida > Opiliones > Sclerosomatidae > Leiobunum > Leiobunum rupestre. The sequence goes on along the minus strand of NC_143388.1, from coordinate 51,934,745 downwards.
CTTTTGAAATAATTTAGTTCATATGGCGATTTGTGACTTTTGAGTGATTTTGGTAGATACGCCGATTTGTGCCTCGAGTTAATTTGGCAAATATGTCGATTTGTGCCTCGAGTTAATTTAGCGAATATGTCGATTTGTGACTTTTGAGTGATATTGGCGAATATTTCGATTTGTGACTGTTTATTTAATTTAACCCATATGTCGATTTATGACTGTTTATTTAATTTAACCCATATGTCGATTTGTGACTTTTAATTTAATTTGGCGGATTCATCGATTTTTGACTTTTGAGAATTTCGAGACCTTGTAACGGGGAGCTGTTACGGGAATACTCGGTGGGTTTGTTTACGTTTATAGTACCCTCAGGAGTGAAGAGATGGCGCCACCAGTCCGGCGGCGGTCGGCCTTATCTGGGGTTCAACGGTCAGCGACGGCGGGCTCTTTCGGATTCGATATAAGGAGTGGGTCGAGGAGGCCAGGTGTCATATCTGCCTTGCGGTTTTACTGTATTTTATCGGCTAGCTAAAATAAAGACTTTTCCCTAAGAACGTGTTTCTAATTCAATTCAATTCGATTTAACAAATAACTCAGTGGACAAACCTTTGGTCTCACGTACCCCTACATTTTTGGACGCACCGCCGAGATACTGACGATCGTGAGTTATGGAGTTTTCCGGGTTTTTTTTTCTCGCTATGTGTTTTTCCTTTGGTAAATGGGCCGGTTTAACTTTGGATTTTTATTGTTATGGGGGTTTTTTTTTAATGTAGGTTAATTCCTTTGGTTTTTCGTTTTATTGGGGTTGTTCCTCATTTTATAATGTGTTTTAATGGGTGGAGTTTTTTTTGGCCTATTTCTACGGGAAGAGATATGCGAGGAAGCGAGTTTTTGGACAGTTTTATTTTGGGTTTATTGGAATGGCTCCGGGTCTGAGCCGGGTTTAGTTGACAATCCGGGTGGCTGTTCGGGCTTTGGAGGGGAATGGTCTCCTTTGGGTCCTCCGGAAGACATCGGGATGGTTCGGGGTCGTCGCTCTAAGAAGGCGCGGGTTCGAGAGAGAGCAGAGGGTGGTTTACCGTGGCGGCCTGGTGGCAGGACGTAGCGAGGTTCGAAACTTCTTTTTGGCCTTGCACGGAGGGGTCTTTGGCGGTGGCTTAGTGGGACGGAGTTTGCGGGGTTGTCGTCGTTTGGAATGGGAAATCTTGGGGACTTGGAACGGGTACCCGCTGATCTCGGGGAGAGCTGATTGGTTGCGGTGGTTCGGACAGCGGCGTGACATCTTGGTGGGCATCCTCAAACTGGGGGTTTAGCTGATACCGGGGGAACGTCGGGCTGCAAGCCTTCAAAGGAATCAGGGAGTCCGGGGAGCAGGGCTGGGGTTATTTGTCCCGCTGGTAGTTACTTACTGGTGTTGGGTCCCAATCTCGATTCACGATTTCCCGACGATGTATGGCTTTGTTTCTCTTGGTCTTACTTTTTACCGTTCTGAGGTCCCGGGTGGAATGCTGTGAGGTTTCGGGGTTTTTTTGAGCCTGGATTAAACTTAAACTAAGGTGACGGGTAGTTTTTGCTGGGTGAGGGGGGACCTTTGTTTCGAGGGTGTCCGGGGGATGGTTTTCATCGGCGATTTGAGGGCGACGATCGACTATACGAGTAATGCACTGAGCTGTGCCATTGTTTAGGTTCTCTTGCTGGGACTAAATCGGAAGGTGGGTCGTGGTCGCGATGTCTATGTTATTCCCTCGTGGCCGGTTCGGGGAAGGTTGCTTCCTCAGGTTGCGGCGTATCTACGCGATCGTCCTAGCCAGGGTCGGGTGTTGAGTTTTGGACAACTTTACTTTTTCATCTTGGCCGGTTGGGGGTCCTCCGGTTGATACTGTTCGGGAGGCTTTGTGGTAATTTGGTTGGGGTATTCACCTATGGCGACGTTCCCATCGTTGGGGCCAGCGAGGGAAGTTTTTCGGGGGGTGGCGGTTGGCCGAATTATTGTGGAGTCGGCGGCACCGTTACGGTTGTTTGTTCCTGGGGGTCTTCCGGCGGACTATTTTGCGGACATTTCGGTTCCGTTGCCGGGGATTATGGGGGTGCTCATTGGTCGGTTGGCGTCTTTGAGGGGATGTGAGGTGGATCCTTTGGTGGCGGTTTTGGTACGGAATGTTCAGGGGTTTTATAGACTTTATCTGTCGGGTTGATTATTGTTCGGGTGGATGTTTTTTCCCCTTGAATAAAAGATGTTTTTCCCATTTGTTTCTTTGTTTGTGTGGGTTTTTTCCTCTGGTTTTTTCCCGAGGCTTCCCTTTTTTGGGGAGGGGGGAGATGTAACTGGGAGCTGTTACGGGAAGCCAAGGTGGGTTTGTTTACGTTTGCCACTTTTCCATGTAGAGGTACACGTGGGGGTCGGCACCGGAAGTCCCCGCTTCCTTCCCCCTTCCGGCAGGTGGCGCGGGGGGGTCGACATTTTCATCCCCTTGGGGTCATTGACCTCCGCAGAGTGGCGCGTGTACTGCGCGCTGATTGGCGCGGGGACCACGTGGTAACTACGCGTCGCGGGGACCACGTGGTAACTACGCGTCGCGGGGAACGTGGTAACTACGCGTCGCGGGGACCACGTGGGAACTACGCGGCGCGTGTACGCGCTAATTGGCTGTTGCGAAATTATTTAAATTGGCGCTGATTGGCTGGCGCGAAATTATTCAAAAGGCGCTGATTGGTTGGTGTTTTGGCGCGAAAAGGGGTCAGTACTCCTTTAAAGTAATTCCCATGCTCGCTATACTTGGTCCCCGTTTTCCATTGTTAAGGTGGTGACAGGTTTTGATTGATTACGAGCAGATGTTTATCGGGGAGACTCGGGGAATGCGCCGTTGCTAGGTTACTCCGCGCGCTGTTAGAGGAACAACCTCTAGATTTTTATTCGGGACGATTTCGTTGTATACGTAAATTTCGAAGAAAAAATGGCTACGGTAAATAGCCACGATATTCCTTTAAAATTTCTTTCGAAAAAAAAAACGATTAACGAGTTTCGTTAATTGGAAGGTACCAGGTGTACATAAATCAGACTTGGCCGCGCAAGGGTTTTATTCGTTACCGGACAGCGTATCGGTCAAGTGCGCCTTCTGTTCGCTAGTCATAACCGATTGGAAAAGCGTAGCCCTCATTCGACACTTGGAAAAGATACCGCTTTGCCCTTTTATGAAAGGAGAATGTGTAGGAAACGAAACGAATGTAGGGATGACGGTAGCTTACTTGGTAGGACGAACAACTTTGTAAATAGCAAATTAAAATAGTCACGAGTTCGAATCCCCTCCAAATAAGAGACCGTCATTCTTTTTATAAAAATGGACGACTTTTACGTAACTCTACCGAGTAACGCCTCTAGCGACCTCTATCCGGCAAATACTCAGTCAATCTTTAAAGTAAACTTGGGTCGTTCTATAACGTTTACGTTTGCCACTTTTCCATGTAGAGGTACACGTGGGGGTCGGCACCGGAAGTCCCCGCTTCCTTCCCCCTTCCGGCAGGTGGCGCGGGGGGTCGACATTTTCCTCCCCTTGGGGTCATTGACCTCCGCAGAGTGGCGCGTCTACTGCGCGCTGATTGGCGCGGGGACCACGTGGGAACTACGCGGCGCGTGTACGCGCTAATTGGCTGGTGCGAAATTATTTAAATTGGCGCTGATTGGCTGGCACGAAATAATTCAAAATGGCGCTGATTGGTTGTTGTTTTGGCGCGAAAAGGGGTCAGTACTCCTTTAAAGGAATTCCCAGGCTCGCTATACTCGGTCCCCGTTTTCCATTGTTAAGGCGGTGACAGGTTTTGATTGATAACGAGCAGGTGTAGAAATAACTTAGCGGCGCAAATACCTTTAGTGATAATACCGAGATAATCGCAAACATCGATTAATTATGTCATATTTCTCGAATTATTACGTCAAATTGAGGTCGCGCATTCGCTGGAAAAATGGCCGGGTAGTGAACAATCCTTTCGCATTAATCATGGTAGAAACCGGTTCATTCCGCTTTCGTTAAGTAATTAATCATTTTGACAAATTGAATACACCTGTTAATATTCGTTAACTGTCACGCGATTATTTTGTTCCTCCCCCACCCCTTACCTTGCCAGTATATAAGAAATCGCGCAACGGTCAATTTCGCAGAAGCGACGAACACCGCACTCACTCTCCCCGACGACTCAAGAAGATCAGCAAGATGTTAATTATGTTTTTGAAAAACATTTTTACGCGAGATTAGTTTTTATTCTCTATATGTCTTAGGCAGCCCGAGACGACATTAAGCTCGATTATGACACTCTCCCAACAGCACCAGTGCAGTTGCCCGAAGTATACGCTAGAAAATCGAAAGTCGGCGAAGTAATTAAAAAAATTAAACCTCGACAATTATTCACTGGGAAAGGGGCTAAACAAGACATAGAAAAATTAACAAAGAATACCACTTGGCACGATATTGTATTAGAATTCTCCGAGCTCGGAGATTTGGGCGTTAAAATAACAACCTTTGACCAAAAAATATATATAGATATAAGGCGTTACGCCACGCACGTAGCATCCAGTCGTCCGCAACCGACTAAACAGGGTGTATGCGTTAAACTAGAATCAGGACCCCAGCTTAAAGCAGCCTTAGAAGACGTCAAGGACCAATACGTCGTTTACCTAATTGCGGGCGATAAATTAGAAATTCGTCATAGCCAGGCTACCGGTCACACTTGCTTGACCAAAAATTCTGGTTCCTCATTTGCAAAATCGCTGACCCTATGTGGAAGAAAAGACATTCACGACGTCCTGCGGTTATTTAGGGAAGTGACTCAACGCTACGACGAAATTCGTAAATTACAATGACTCAAGAAGCCCCTCTCGATTTAAGCACCAGGTTTCGACCTGAGAACTATTATTCAGTTACTAAAATTATCTCTCGGACTTCCAAAAAATACAAATGTAAAACTTAAGAATTCAAGTGCGAGTTTAAAAACTTGGACGATCTCAACCACGCGCCAATAGAAACCCAATTAAACGAAATTTTCCAATCCTTATTAAACGAAATTAGCGATGAAAATCAGGGTTATAGTCGTATCAGAATAGCGGTCAGTTCGGACGAACTCGAAGAGCCCATTAATTTCCAATTTATGAACCTAAACGAGTTGACGGCCGATATAATTTTAAGCGGTATCGAGCAGGTAGCCCAGTCCCATAAAAATTTATACTTTGAAGCCCCCCTAAAATTCGACATAATTCTTCTGCAAGACACCAATATGAGTGGTAGTCAAAAAATTATTCGTAACAGGACTATTGAGTGCTTAGAAAATTACATTGAACAGGGCAATACCTTTATTCCAATTCGCAATTCTGATAATCTGTGTTTTGCCAGGGCTGTCGCTGTAGGAAAATGCCTCGCTGACTACCAAGAATTAAAAAATAAAGGCCAATCCAAAAATTTTAATAGCTATGATCTAAAGTACATTCGTAATGTCAACCATCCAAAACAAAAAAGCGGCCTTGGCGTTACACAGATTAAAAGACATTCCTGAATTCCAAAATGTCTTGCCAGATTTTCAAATTATCTTACTCGATTCCGATTCCAATTTTGACCCAATTTATTTAGGGCACTTTCAACCCAAAAAATCTTTCTCCTTAAATTAGGAAACCACGTCCACGTAGTGAGGTCTTACGCCGCCATGTTCGGGGGAAAAGGGTACTGTCCATTTTGTTTGAAAGTTTTTACGAATAACAAAGAAAAAAAGAAGCACAATTGCGAGGGTCCCGTTAATTGTAAGCGGTGTCTCGACACGAATGTTTCCCATACCGAAGCTAGTCAACGCTGCGCCAACTGCTTTAGATATTTTTCGGGGGATACGTGCTTCCAAAAGCATATAGAATTAGGCACGTGCGACAAACTCAAACGTTGCCTGACTTGCAGGAAAGAGTTTGAAGTGGACCACGTGTGCGATTTGACATGTCGCTACTGTAAAATTGAGCACCCGAAAAATGCGTGTTATGTTCAACCTATCACGTTACCGGAAAATTCCACCAGAATCCTTTACTTTGATTTTGAAACTTTAGTCGGCAATGACGAGATTAAACCCTTTCTGCTCATTACCGCTATGCAAGACAGTCCGTACTCTGAAACTTACGATTACCGTACCTTTACCGGCTTTAACTGCGTCGAGACGTTTTTAGATTATTTATTGGAGAGTCAGGTCTTTGCAAAAAAGGGTAAGACCAAATATTCAAAGGTCGAACAAGTTTTTAAAAACATTACGTGCATTTCACATTTTGGGTCTGGATTTGACAGTTTACTCGTATTAAAAGGTGTTCTGACCCGGTCAATAACCCCCGAAGTTATCTTTAAAGGCTGCAAACTTCTCGCGATGTTTCTTTCCAATTACAATATAAGATTTATAGATAGCTTTTCTTATTTTCCAGCCCCTCTCAGAAGCTTCTCCAAAACCTTTAATTTAAGCGAAAGCAAGGGATTTTTCCCGTATTCATTCTTAAAAAAAGACACCTTAGACTACATCGGCGTCGTACCGGAAAAATCCTTTTTCGAAGTAGATAAATTCACCCCCGACCAATGGCAAATTTCGAAACTTGGTACGACGCCCAAAAATTTACCGTTTTTGATTTAAAAGAAGTGTTGACAAAGTACGCCATTGATGACGTCAAGCTGTTACAGAGGGGTTTTGACCGGCTCAGAAATCTTATTAGAGAAAAGGTCAATTTCGACATTTTGGCGGGAAAAAGCGTGACTTTACCGGGAGCTTTAACCGATTTATTTTCGAGTCGGTATCTGAAACCAAATAACATAGCTATTATCCCGCCAGTAGGGTACAGGGGCAAGCATTCCGTTAAAGCTCTCAGATAGGTGGCTTACTTGGAGCAAAAAATGCACGTCAAGTTTCAAACGGCGCGATCTTTGGAGGGCGAAAAGTATTTAGCCCCCTACCACCCCGACATTTACAGCGCTGACGCTTTGATAATTGGGGAATATTTCGGGTGTTTCTGGCACGGGTGTCCCAATCACACTGACCATAATGGGTACACTTACGAACTTAAAGAATCTAATAGCAATAATTACTTAAAACTCTCGACAAAATCGAGTTTTATCGTCAAAATTACTCCAACGCGCGTTTAATTACCATATGGGAGTGTGAATGGGACACTTTTTTAAATGAAAACCCCGAAATAAATTCTTTTTGCGATGAACTGGCTTTCTCTGACCCGATAAATTCGCGAAGCGCTCTGAGGGGCGGGCGCGTTGAAAAGTTTTTACTGTATATAGAATCCACCCCCGAGAGGCCTATTAAATTTTACGACTTTAACAGCATGTACCCCTCCGTTTCAATGTCCAAAAATTACCGCTATCCCAAAGGGCTCCCCGAAATCTTAACTAGCAACTTTAATTACGAACCCAATTTCTATTTCGGGCTTATTAAAGCGACTCTTCTCCCACCCCAAGATCTATATCTCCCCGTCTTGGGCTCCCTGATTGGCGATAAATTAATGTTCACGCTATGCAGAACGTGCGCCCTCTATAATCTAGCCGATTGCCGTCATACCGAGGCGGAACGCTCGATTACGGACACGTATACCACCCCCGAGTTTTATTTATCCCTTCAATATAATTATAAAGTTTTACAAATTCAAGAAGTGCAGCATTATCGCGAAACTTTCGACTCTGACTGCCCCCTATTTGACGTTTACGTCAGAGATTTTTATAAAATGAAAACCCAAATACGCTGGTTTTCCTAAAAACGTTGACTCCTTAGAAGAAAAACAAAAATATTTAAACGACTTTTGGGAACAGGACGGGATAAAAATAGGCCTAGAAGAGGTTAGCTCTAACCCGGCTCTCAAATCGCTTGGCAAGCTTTCCCTTAACCAGCTTTGGGGACGTAACCTAATTCAATTACGTCAAAATAAAAGTTCTTTTATAAATTCCTACGCCGACTTGGTTAAAATTTTAACTGATAAAACGAAAGAGCTGACCGATTTAAAACTCCTAGAAAATGGAATGGCTCTCGTGACGACCAAAGATCACGAAGACCACGTCCCGGCTTATCGTAAAGGTTCCCTACCTGTGGGCATTTTCGTCGCCTCGTATAGGCGTATTAAATTATACAATCTAATGGCTAAAATAGGGCCTAATTTGGCCTACGGCGATACGGACAGTTGTATTCTGATACACGATATGAAATTAGATTTAACTTTATCAAGCAGCTTGGGCGGACTTACGGATGAATATCCTAATGACCCCATTAAAGCTTTTACCACGATAGCCCCCAAGGATTACTCTATCTTGTTCGAATCGGGCAAAATTTTAACCAAGATAAAAGGCGTCACTCTTACTAAAAAAAATCAGACCATCTTAAACTTTGACATGATAAAGCAGTTGGCGCTCGAGAACCGCTAATTAAAATACCGAGTCGAGATTCCCTTTAACGTGAAAAGACAAAACACTGGGCACTTGCATCTCAGACAAGCCGAAAAACTCGTGGGATTTACGTCGACGAAACGTATATTTTTCAAAGACGGTACTTCTATTCCCTACGGATATTCATGTCCCTCACACGCCTACAATTTCAAACCCCCTGTACCTTTCTTTTGGCTGGCCCCAGTAAGTCGGGAAAAACTCACTGGACGTTTAATCTAATGAAAAATAATAATTTAATGTTCGACAATCCACCCCAAAAAAATTTATATTGCGACAATCTTTGGAACGATCAATTTGACGAATTAAAAACCCTCGCCCCCGAAATTGAATTCCATTAACGGCTCTTTAGCGAAAAACCCGAAGATTTGTTTGACAAAAGACAAAACAACCTCTTGGTGCTAGACGACCTTTCGAGCGAGTGCTTAGACAACGCGCTGGTATCTGAACTTTTTCGCGTATGTTCGCATCATCTGAATCTGAGTATTGTATTCTTATGCCAGAACGTCTTTGGTCAGGGTAGAATTTCGCTTAACGCCTCATTTATAGTCCTGTTCCGGAGCCCCCGTGATCCATCACAAATAAAACATTTAAGTCGTCAGATTTTTCCGCATAACCCTAATTTTCTGAGCAACGTTTATAATTACGTAACGTCGGATAGGCCCTATTCTAACGTGGTTGTTGACCTACAACAAAAAACTCCCGAATTTCTAAAAGTTAGAACGCAATATCTCATTGACGAAGAACCGATGCTAGTATTTACCGAAAATTAGATTTTTGTATTATGTATTTATCATTTTTGGTAGAGGAAAACGTACATTATTTTAATAATCAGAATATATAACAAAGTGTTTATTCTAATTTTACGACATTCTGTAAAATTCCTTTGCCTAGGTCAATTATAGAAAGCCGCCCGTATCTAACTTTATTGAAAAAGGCTTCCCCAAATCAAAGACGATTTTTACTTAAGAACGCCACGCGAGATCAGGTTGGCTCAATCGCGAATATCTGTCATAATATTTGCCGCGGAGCTTTACCCATTGGCGAGAATAAACGACGGCAATTGCAACGATATAAAAAAATCTACTAGAAAACTAGGTCAAAGAGATCTCAGTGATCGTTATCGACGAAGAATTCTAGTCTCGCAAACGGGCAGTTTTTGGGGGGCGATTCTCGATTCGCTCATCCCGCCAGCCAATCTTGGGTCGTATAATTAATCCGGCGCGATGAAGAAATTTGTCTTGCTATCCGCGGATAGCTATTTATCCGATACCGAAAAATTGCTAAATTTAATACAAGAACACATGAATAGTATTATTAACAAATCCGTTCGAGACGGTAGTGAAGAAGAAAAACTACGAGAATATCTGGCAATGTTGGCGCGGTATCTCAGAATTAAAGACTACGACGGCGCTCCAGCCGTTCAAATAAAACCGCCCCCTTTACCTCCTTCTTCGAGTACGTTAGCGCCGATACAGTTTCCACACTGTGCGATCTACCAGCCTCCCGCTATATCTAACGTTTCATTCGGTAACCCGGCGCTCGCCTCGCCAAGTTTTTTTTGCCTCCCCAAACGCCAAATCAGCTCCATCAACTGTTCGCCGCGCCGCCCGTACAACAGGTGCAAAGAGCCGTACAGCAACCTCTCCGCCAACTGGAAATGGTTATTAACAGACCCCTCTCAGCATCACCGATAAATCCTGGAATTTCTACACCATGGCAGAGTGTCTCCGGCATTTCGGGGTTGGACGAATGTCAATCGCCCGATTACGCCCATAAAACTTTAATTGCAGCCCCACCGCATCTCGTGACGTCACGAAATATTCCATTCAAGCCTGACTTTGCGAGTACTCCAGGCTACCAAAAGGGGAAATGGAAGAACGGCGCTAGCAACGTTTTCACTTCCCCCGCTCGAGCTGAGCTACGTCTAGAATATAGCACGCCAACTTTCAAAGACGGCAGCTATAAGCCCTCGGAATCCACCCTTCGTAATACGACCGAACCTGTTTCCTTGCCTTTCGTAGGACCGCTCTTGACAAGAAAGGAATTGCCAACCCGCCAAGGTCGCAAAGAAAGACGCCGGGCGTATTCTAAAGATTGGGAAATTAATGAATGGGAAAATTAATGTTTTTTGTAAAAAAAATGTTTATTAAACACTCTTGATTACAAAAACTGTTTTCGTGATTAAATAAATGTACACACAATGCCAATAGCAAAATTACTTCGTTCATATATATTTCATTATTATACATTTTTAAAATTTTCTTAAAGCTTAATCCAGCAGACCTATTTAACAGAAACGAAGCGACGTGCAAACCGCAAGTTTCTTGGTTCATATCTTGAATTATATTTTTATTATAAAACCATTTCTGAGCTAAATGATCCAATTTAAAACCGTAGACATCAAAATGTTGACCGAAAGAACAAAAAAAATCTCCCACGCGTTGTCCTTTCTTATTTTTAGCACTGACGAAGATTCCTATCCAGTGGCTTCCCGGCATGGATGAGTCTTGTACATTGGCCACCAAACAAAAGGGCTTTTTTTTCGGGCAATCTCGAGGTAAAGTATCTTTGGAAAATGTGCCCAGAAAAAAGGTTTGGTTCTCGGGTCGCATTTTAAAAAGGCGTGCAATTGAAAAGTATTCATGGCAAAACCCTTTGAATTTCTTCGGGGTAAAATGACCCCAATATTTTCTCGTTATTCTTGTCCTTGATATGGTAGAGTGGGCGGGGTTTATTGATCACCTTCGATATAGTAAAAACCTCTTTGCTCCAATATCCTCTAAATCCCTTACGAAATACTTTGCTGGTTTTTGATATGCGCACGTGATCGCCAATCTTGAATTTCGGTTCCTTTCGTTTCGCTTTCTTTCCAAATAGTTTTTGCCAAACAAGATGCTTATTGGCTAAGGTTACTTCGCTAGGTCTAAATCCCGTCGTGCGATGAACGCTGTCGTTATAGGACTTTACAATTTTTGGTAGCTCTTTTATAATTTTTTTTCCTTTACTTTTGGTAAGAAATCTGTAAATTTTATTTTTAAGCGTCCTATTCACTCTCTCACATACGCTGCTTTTTTATCGCCGTAACAAACGAAATGCTTAATCCCCTGGTCCTTGAAATAGCGTTGCATGGTACGATTTAAAAATTCAGAGCCTTGATCAGTATTAATTTTCAAAGGCTTACGTTGTTTGTGGATTTTTTGAAAGCCTCTAAGATATCGCTCGCTCTCTTGTTTTTCACGGGAATAGCGAATAAATATCGGGACAGAATATCGATATTAGTAAGAATATAATTAAATTTATTAATATTTTTTAATTCGATTAACTCGATTAAATCAGCCTGCTATTCTTCGTTCAAGCTCGTGATATAAGTCCTATTTCTAGGAAAATTAAATTTTCTATCTTTGTGCACCGTATAGGCGTCTTGGGTGAGCGCCCAATCTTTAATTTTTTTTCCTTGGAAATAGAGGGTATTTGTTCGGATAAACGTTTTAGTCCTCCCAGACTTCCGGGATTTTCTGGGTCAAAATAAATAGATTCTATATTCATGTCTTAACAGTTCAAAGTGTGCTACATTATTAAATGAAAGACCATTTTTATACATTTTAATGGAAATTTTTAATACATCAGCTCTCATTTTGCATGATATTATGATATAAATTTTCTACCCCCAGTTTATAGTCGGGAAAGTTGACGTAAAACGCCTTAATTACTTTGTCATAGTTCATAAGGGGTATCGCCATCTTGACACTTTTTTCGAGTCTTTCGCAGAAATGTGATGCGATCGGTTTGCAACTAATGTGATGGGCCAATTGATTATGGCAGGGCAGGTTTGGGCACGCCTCGGTTAACGTAAATAATACACTTTTAATTCGTCTAAAATAGACATTTTCATTCCTTCAAAAGCGTCTTTTTGGTCAGTTATTTCTTTATCGAGACTCGTACGGATAATCTTCAAACGGTCCCAGGCTTCTTTATCCAGGGCGGCCCCGTTGGCGGAGGAATACACAACGTCATCATTTGAATTAGACCCGCGAATATCAATAATACTTCCACGCTGACAGAAGAATCCTTCCAACTTGACATTATCCGACAACCAGCTATGAAAACGTATAGCTTCTGTAGTGGTATTGAAAAATCTTTCAATTTCTTGTTCATAGTTGCAGAGATTCTTCCACACTTTTACGCTAAAATTGACATATTTTCTATTTCCTTGACGGTTAATTCAAATTTCAGGCTCCGCGAGATTCGCCGATAAAAAAATGTCGAGTTAGTTGGAGAGAAAATGGGGGCGTGTCATTCTCAAACAAAAGCTCGCGTCGAACTAATCGAATAGAAAACAGGGTGGCTCATTTTATTCAATACTATATATCACCTTTCTGTCCCGGGTAATTAAAATCTCGTTATCAAATTCAAAGTACATTATACACACGACATTAGTCAGTAGGGGGTCTTTCAATTGAACATCTAAACGTAGAGACCCCTGTCGAGGAATACTCGTATGATCAGCCGAGGCATTCTGGTCCGCCGACATATCGAAAGTAAAGACCGTGTACCGCGCCTTAAAATTCGCGAAATTTAGATAATTACCCCTATCTTCGGAGGCTATGCCCATTGACTCGAATAAAGCCTGATAAGATAAACAGTAATTTGAATTTGCAAAATCATTTGAAAGCCGTCAGGAGGGTATCTATCCGGTCCGACTGACAAAGACAAGTCGGTGATATTTAAATGTTCAAATTGCAAGCTATTTGTGATCAATGACCCATTGAAAGCTTCTTCTTTGACAAAAACTACAACTGCCCTTTTTGGTATTCTCCCGAGTATTACGTTATCTCGATTTATGTTTTTCAGACCTGAGCGATAGAAAAACTTATCATAATTGTTTGCGTAATGGGATAAATCGCTGGTATTCCGCTTTCTAACATCCTAGCGTGGGCTAAACTTATCTGCGGAGCCACCTTGACTTTAGTAACGTATAAATACGCCTGTTCTAAAATTAGCTTATAATCTTTTCCCTGCTCTAAAGCTATTATAGAAGTTAAACGAGGGCATCTTACTAAGCGGAATCTTACGGGTAGTTGATTGACAATAAACTTATTCATGTGGCAAATATCGAGGGGTAAATGGCCCATTAACTCAAACGTGGTCGATTCTTTCGTTCGCGCGCATCTCTTCAGCATTCCGTTACGATCATTGTTAAAAGCAGGTTCCCACATGTCTTGCGGGTTACAGGTCAAATTCATATAATACATTACATTTTCGAGTTGCGTTTTGTTAGCGTCTTCACCAAAATTCAGCCATTTCGCCAAATACGCGTTATACGCCGAAAGATTATTTGTAGATTGTACAGACGTGTCGCCCAGATAAGCGTCGATTTGCGAAAAAAGAGTTCCAATAAGATTATTCGTGACCCCGACTTTCACTTCAGTGGCTGGTACGTCTGTACCATTGAAATGCACGAGTTTCATTTTTAGTTTGAGCATAGTTTTGGATAAATCAATGTATAAGTCATCAGATGCCGGAATAAAAAATTCGAGAGGTCCATTGTCGGTCAAGTTATTCGTGGGTAGATATCGTATTTCGGTTGTAGCTAATATGTTGGTATTTAACACGGGTCGTTCGAACAAGTCTAACGAACTTAGCATGCCTTCTCGAAGCGCCATTGTTTCTTATCCCAAAAAAAGTCTTTCGTCCTTGATTTTTTCGTTTTCTTTTTCCGTTGTCTAGGAGGCGCGCGTCTCTTACGAGTTCCACTGCCTGACTGGAGCTTACTCATTCTGTCAGCGGCTTTATGTAACAAATTGCTTCCGGCTAATCGTAAATTGTTGCGGATAGCCAATTGCGGATCTACACCGGATTCCAAATCACCGAACATACGCTTTCCAAGACCTAGCGCTTCGCTGCGTAAAGGTGTTACCATCGGTGTAATATATCTCATTAATTTCTTAAATATTCCACCCAAACCACGCCCTCTCTGGTAAACGGGGCCGGCAAACACTCGTCCCCCATATTGAGACTTATAGTAACAGAAATAACTGTACTCTCTGACATCTTTCTTGAAATGAAGTCGAACGACCGTCTTCCCCGCGTTAAATATAAAATTTTCTCCAAAATCAGTTTTTAAGTCTATCTCGATCAACTCTAGCTCTCTTGCTTTAACCGGGTAATAGTCTATTTTGTCGTATATAATAGAATTATTACGAGGCTGATCATTGCTCGCTAACGGTATAATTTTCATGAGAGGAGCAAAAGTATCTCCGGTATACTGGGGGTATATTAAATTCGAATACAGATAAAGCGTACTGGCTCCTCGGGATAAGTCGGCGGGGTAAGTACTGTCATGACCAACCAGGTCAAAATCGAAATCCGTAAATCCTAATAATTCTCCTAAACCTTTCTTACTCGATTTGAAGAAAATAGTCACAGCCCCGTGATCAGTTCCTGCATGGATTGTACCATTGGGGTTTATACCGAAATGAACAAGGTTTCTCACGTGATCAGGGATAGTGTTTGGCATGGCGTCTAATATTGCTTAAATACTTAAATAAGTTCCAATCGGAATATTACAGTCAACTTCTACGTTGCGTGTAAAAGTCATATCGCGTAGATGATTTTCTTTGATTTCAATATAATTTAGATGATTGAAAATTATGCTCCTCGTATAGGGGGTTACCGGTTTTGCCGGCTGATATACCCACGATTGATACCCCGTGTCATCCTTCCCCTCGAAACATAAAAGTTCTTTCAAAGGTCCGTCAGGAATAAATAACTCGAAATTGGTCTTCTTCTTCTTGGTCGGGTCAGCCGGGTTATGTATTGTCGGATCGTAAATCCAATAAAGTCCATCGGTTTTTCCCAGATTTTGAACGAAATGTAGGCGTCCAGTCCATTTTCCCTTATTCCTTCGTTAATAGCGCGTACAACTTTTTTAATCAGACTATATTTGATGACAAATCCGGCAGTGTCTTTTTCGGCTTCCAATTTAGCGACTTTTAATGAGATTTTAGAAATGTAAGGTCGTTTTTTATAATAGTCAGCGGCTAACGTTTTTAATTGAAAATTATTAATTTTATCCGTGATATTTTCCCAGTTGGGAGGCAAAATTACTTCCGACACGCCAACAACAAATTTGTCCGGTAGTGTTATAGAACGACCCAAGTTTACTTTAAAGATTGACTGAGTATTTGCCGGATAGAGGTCGCTAGAGGCGTTACTCGGTAGAGTTACGTAAAAGTCGTCCATTTTTATAAAAAGAATGACGGTCTCTTATTTGGAGGGGATTCGAACTCGTGACTCTTTTAATTTGCTATTTACAAAGTTGTTCGTCCTACCAAGTAAGCTACCGTCATCCCTACATTCGTTTCGTTTCCTACACATTCTCCTTTCATAAAAGGGCAAAGCGGTATCTTTTACAAGTGTCGAATGAGGGCTACGCTTTTCCAATCGGTTATGACTAGCGAACAGAAGGCGCACTTGACCGATACGCTGTCCGGTAACGAATAAAACCCTTGCGCGGCCAAGTCTGATTTATGTACACCTGGTACCTTCCAATTAACGAAACTCGTTAATCGTTTTTTTTTTCGAAAGAAATTTTAAAGGAATATCGTGGCTATTTACCGTAGCCATTTTTTCTTCGAAATTTACGTATACAACGAAATCGTCCCGAATAAAAATCTAGAGGTTGTTCCTCTAACAGCGCGCGGAGTAACCTAGCAACGGCGCATTCCCCGAGTCTCCCCGATAAACATCTGCTCGTAATCAATCAAAACCTGTCACCACCTTAACAATGGAAAACGGGGACCAAGTATAGCGAGCATGGGAATTACTTTAAAGGAGTACTGACCCCTTTTCGCGCCAAAACACCAACCAATCAGCGCCTTTTTGAATAATTTCGCGCCAGCCAATCAGCGCCAATTTAAATAATTTCGCGCCAGCCAATTAGCGCGTACACGCGCCGCGTAGTTCCCACGTGGTCCCCGCGCCAATCAGCGCGCAGTACACGCGCCACTCGGCGCAGGTCAATGACCCCAAGGGGGAGGAAAATTTCCACCCCCCGCGCCACCTGCCGGAAGGGGGAAGGAAGCGGGGACTTCCGGTGCCGACCCCCCGTGTACCTCTACATGGAAAACTGGCAAAGATGGGGGCACTTCCTACTGGCCTTATCTGGGGTTCAACGGTCAGCGACGGCGGGCTCTTTCGGATGCAATATAAGGAGCTGGTCGAGGAGGCCGGGTGTCACTTCTGCCTTGCGGTTTTACTGTATGTTATCGTCTGGCTAAAAAAAAGACTTTTTCCTAAGAACGTGTTTCTAATTCAATTCGATTTAACAAATAACTCCGTGGCCAAACCTTGGTCTCACGTACCCCTACAACCTTAGTTACCACAACTGGTAACCCATCCTAGCTAGGCCACTTAAATAAACAAGAGTAGCCAAGCTCTTCGAATGACCTGTGACTTTGAGAGCTCTTGTTTTAAGAGTATGATCACTTTTATTTTGTTGTAGTTATAGAACCTTAGAAATTGACCGCGGAACTACAACTGTAATGCCGTTGTAAATATATAATATCAAACACTTGATAAATTGCCACAAAAATACGGATAAGAAATCCAAAACTCAAATTGAATGAAGAACAAAAAGAAATAAAATTTGGTTTTTACACGAAAGAAAAATTTCCGAACAGGTTATTGCGTTTCAAGCTTTCCATTTTTATCTGCAAGAAAAGACAATTATTTCTTACTTGGGTATCGATGGCGTGAAGCTAATGAAAAAGTCGTACATCTCTAACTTGCAGTGTGCCGGACACTTTTTGGAGCAGTTTAACCTCGCTTCCTTTGTGAAACTTAACTTGTTGCAAAGAAAATTTTCTACATAAAAATCAATGTTGTTTGGTTAAAAAATTTAAAACATGCTAATTGTACTACGAATTAAAAAGGAAAATTTTCTAACTCACTGTTTCTTTGGCATATTTCCGTTTCTTTAACCACGGTTTCTCCCGAAGGAACACAATTACAGTTTAAAAGGAAACTTTCCCAGACGCAATCCTGTTCACAGGTCTGTCAAATAAATAGTAAATTTAATAACACCAGTATTTTTCTAACACGCAGTTCGGACTCGAAGATCTCACGACACGGATTATGTTTTATTACGAAGTTTATAAAAAAAAACTCTAGCCTACACTTACGCTACTTGTTAAAGGGGTCCTTTTTCGCTCAATATATTATTTAGTAAATTTGACTTTCTCGACTATTATTTATTTAATCATATTCACCACATAGTTAAATTTAACAAGCAATTCACGTGTTTTTTTTGATAAACAGTTTTACTTTATTCTCTTTCTAAGCACAAGATTCAAGCAAGATTAAGAACAATAATCACCCGTATTCTGCGCTTAAGGTAAGTTGAACGTCATCTTGATTAAGAGCTTTCATTGGGTGGAACACTGACGACCCCCTCGTTTCACCCCTCTTGACTAAGAGACCTGAATAGCGGGATCAGATAGAGTTCGAGTGACGTAAATCACAACTTCCGTCATGTTTTCCATAGACTCTCAACAGTACTCAAAAGTTTGAAATTTATTTAGTCTTTGCTATTTTCCCCGTTTGTTCCCAAAATGCATCGTGCTGGAGCTGTTGCTGTTATAGCTGCTGTTGCGGAATTAGGCTTAGCGTATAACGAAATTTATAGGAGGCAGCGACGAGATCCGTTCAAACTTCCGAATAGAGAGTTTTTAGCACAATATCGAGTGCCGAAAGACGATGTAAGTAACTTGTGCGAAATATTAAAGAATTGGACAAGCAGTATGTTTAACAGGATGTTCTAGCTGCTCTGATGTTTTATGGCTCTGGTTTGTTTCAACGAGTAGTAGCAGGTATCTACGATAAAGGGATGAGCCAACCATCTGTTAGTATGGCAACAGGAAGAGTAAGTGAAGCCATTATAGCTAGAATTTGTGCATTTCCCACACAACCAGAGTACGCTGAAGAAACCAAGGTACGTGCAAATGACTTTATTCAACATATAATACACTAATTCTAATTTTTTCTTTTCAGAGGTCATTCTTGAGTAGGTGTGTTGAACTGTACACATGTCAATTATTCCATCAGTGTATAAATAGTCTGCGATAATCATCTGAAAATTACCAACCTTGTCGCTGGCTGGCCAGGCTGCATCCATGACTAATTTATTTGGTGTCACTCGGGTATGTTCTGAGATTTCGTGCATAATAGAATGCCTGTGGGATATCTGCTGGGTGATGCGACCCTGTGTTATGACTCCATTTCTAAACCCTAACACTCCAAACGAGGTTGAATTTAACATACGCGACAAGCGAGGTATTCCATAACTTTCGCCCAAATAGTTCCCAAAGGTTTATGTCATTTATTAAAGGGAGGTGTATGCCATCGTAGAAAGCAAATCCTGGATTTCTCCAACATCTCGACAAATATGCTTCTCGACTTCCACAAAGTCGTCCATCACACTGCCCAGCATTTGTTTCAGAGGAAGTTTCTTTGATGGTTGCTCTGGAATTAGGAAATGGTTAAGCTTCAAGTGGAAGTTTCCCTACCTCCAACTGATGAAGGCCAAGCAGCCAGAAACTGATTTCAGAAAAGTGTTCTCAAATCAGTCTTGTAGTGGTTATCAATATCGTTTCATCTTAGCAGGTAGTTCTCATGAACAAATGGCAATAGATATTTGTTACTAATGGAATTCAACTTACCAGTAGACGCTGTTTCTTTGTTGATTGGAAGAGGACTTGGAATCGTCTCTCCATTGTGATCAAAGAAAATATATGTAATGGAGCTCTAATGACTTTCTTCACCTTGTTCGTTCAAAGCCGTATCAGTGGAAGGAACAATCTCACTGGACCCGGATTGGCAACATATGTCATGGGCCACAGCATTAAACAAATCCCGGAAGTTGATGACTGAATAACCATCGTCGCCCCTAGATAAAGATGTTTTGTCAATTAAGTACTGTACATTCAAAGTGTAGGGAAAAACTTCAACTCTAATACGTACCGAGTTGCGAAATCCCCAAACTGCGCAGGGACGATGGTACTCCTTTGAAAGACATTCTAATATTACAAGGGGTTCAGATCTTTTGGAGAAAGATATTTCTAGTCATTGCTGTGCGTTATTCATTGAAAGAATGGGTTTGGTGGGGGTATGTTTTAAAAAAATGTTTCTATATTAATTTCTCGCATGTTTGTTATTTTCTTTAATTTATTCATTTTTACTTGGAATTTTATCATATTTTGATTCTGGAATATTGTGCATGTACACTGTTTTTTGACATCTGATATGTTTTTGGTTGGCTTTTTCAATGACTTAACCTATTGGTTTTAACTTCGGTTTAAATTTCGGTACTCATTGTTACATTTTGGGCTACCTAAGTGGCTGGCTATTTCATTGGAACTATGTATTGCTAATCATGAATTGCATGTTGGTAACCTATTGTTAATTAGTATATTAGATTTTTAATTGTCGTATTCGTTACTTCCAGAAGGAACTGGTGTCTCTTGGGGAAGAGTGGAATCGTAACTCCCTGGTATCCCTTAATTTATATGTGACGTTAGTTACGAAAGGGCTAATGCGCTCCTCCGTTGGAATTAATTCAGGCACATCCGATGAAGATCGTCCATCTGTTTCTCCCAACTTCACAGTAATGTTAGCATCTTTGTCCTAATTTATACAGGGTGTCTGTGGTTTTGTCCAACTTCATTATCACAGTTGGTGATGATGTCCCATAATTCAGATTAAGCGGATGTCAGAGCTCCTCCATTATGGCTTCTAAATGCAGCAAACCCATCATCCTCCATCTTCGATACAAGCAGGGTCGTGCAGAGGTTTGCTGGGCCTTGGGGCTAAAGATACTGGCGGGCACTTTGATTTGCATCCCCCTCGAGCCTGGATTTTTTTCCGTAGATCTCTAAATTTATTTTCGCAGCTCTTCCCCCCTTGATGTTTTTCTGTGGGCCCTCTTTCCGTACCTCATGGGCCCTTTTCAGGCGGGCCCTGGGGATTCCCCCCTCCCCTCTGTAAGGCCCTAGGTGCAAGTACTTCAATTGCTTCATAATTGTACGTTTTCTTTCTGGACTTAAGCCTCATAGGAAATAGTAATAAAACAAGATTTTTGTATTATCACAGCTCAACTAAATCAGCAAAACTAATTAAAGAAGAAATTTGTATGTCATACCTGCTATAAATACAAAGTATTATACCATAAATAGAAAGAAGAATCATTGTTTTATTTTAATATTGTATTTTATGCATTTATAGTTGTATTCCTATGATTTAATTGAATTAAATTAATGGTAATTGGATGAATATTAGCACCATTATTGTATGTAAATTCTAAATCCTATGAAAATTGCAATTAAACACATGCCGGCTGCAGCATGTAAATTTCATGTGTTTAGAGACTTCCTAACAGGTGGTCGAAAATATTAAAGTTCGAGATGATTTGCATAGATGGCAGGCAAATTACGTTTGTAGATCACGCTGTAGATGGCCGGCAAATTACGTTTGTAGATCACGCTGTAGATGGCAGTCAAATCAAGGTCAAATTACGTTTGTAGGTTACGCTGTAGATGGCAGTCAAATCAAGGTCAAATTACGTTTGTAGGTTACGCTGTAGATGGCAGTCAAATCAAGGTCAAAATACGTTTGGAGGTCACGCTGTAGATGGCAGTATTATGAGCTTTGAGTTATGAACTATTTCTTCCGGCAACGCGTAACATGTGACTTTGACTCACTCAGATCCCGCTAATCAGGTCTCTTAGTCAAGAGGGGTGAAACGCGGGGGTTGTCAGCGTTCCGCCCAATGAAAGCTCTTAGTCAAGATGACGTTCAACTTACCTTAAGCGCAGAATACGGGTGTATATCAGAATTGATTCTTTATTTTATATCTACCCTTTCAAAAATTTCAGACGGCAATGTCACTGCAACATCTTGCAGCAAAACATATTTTATAGAAAAATAGCGCAATTCATGTAATTAGGCTGAATCTGGGTCAAAATCAATTTAATTTCACAGCTTTCGGCCGTAATGGCGGAAAGCAGGTTTTTTTACTAAGCAGCGGAATTACAAGAACGTTAAATGTAATTGCAGACTACTTTCAGCTAACATACAAAACAATGCAGCTCCCTTACAGATCGAGCAGATTTCCTCCAGGCACGTTGCAGCTACAATACAGCCCAATTAAAAGTTTTCTATTTTATTTTAACCTTCTTAAAGATTCCAGCAGCTACTCTACAGAACCATTGCAGCTCTTGACATCGAACAGCGTGATTACGAAGAAGTGGCGAGTGGTCCAGACCGCTTCCTTTAGACCACTGGTCTTAGCTTTCAGAGCACTAAATGTTCACCCCTCTATAACTTCACAAATACCCTTCGAATAATTTCTGACTACGTCACTGATCCAGTTAAATTGATCTCCAAAGGACATGGCTATACGCTGCAGATATCTATTTAACCGTTTAGCTGATAAAGTGACTGAACTGAATCCATCATTACAATACAATTCGTTGTAGTTGCACAGTAGTATTGTAATTAATACAATATCTACAATGACAGCCGGAAAATAGGTAAAAAGTGGATATAAAAGTATAACTTAGTTACGGGTATTTTTTTAATAATGTATTGGCTACATTTATGATTTAACTATAGCCGTGTTATGGTTGAACCAAATACTTTATGAGATAGTAATGACGTAAAACGAATGCAACTTTACATACAATACATTGAAGTTACGGCAATTTCAGAAAAGAAAAACATCAAAGCAGATCAGACCAATTAAATATGGAGACTTTGTCCCTTTAATGGTTGGCCCCATATTCTTCGTAATATATGACTGGAATAGGAATCGGCATGGCTAGTAGGGCCTCAGTGTTTCTGACCGAAACCAAATTAACAAGGGTGCGGTACAAACATGGTTTTCCCTTGTGTCTACCCAGTAGAAAGCTTAGAGCGCTTGTTGTAAAATGTTTCATATTAATGTTTTGTTATACCTACTGATTAATGATTGAGGTAAATTTCCCTTGGTTCTTGTCCTCAGTATAGTTCCTACACATAGTTTCGTAAGGTGGTTTCAACAAAAACACGGTCGTCTTTAAATTAAATTTATCGATTCTGACATCGTTTAATTATTTTGTGAAAAAATTGAAGACCTTGGAAAATCTGATGCTGTTGTGAGTGCCCGGAACGACTCTGACGTTGTAAGTGTTCATTTGGGGAACATATATATAATCGTCGTTGTGCAGGTAAAGGTATCCCGACGGAATTGGAGCGCTCTCGTAAGTGCCGTTCGTTGTTTCAGTTTCGTTTAAAAAGACATTCAGTGACAGAGCTACAAATTTGCGTGAATAATAGAAAGCCACGAGAAACGGTTATACATTATAGTAACAGGAAGGCAACCATGAAGGGGTTTTACGTTTCCTTAAAAACTTGTCGAGGTTGACGGTTATAGTGAGTGTAGGGAACTGTTGGCTAGCGTAATATCATTTTATTAAGATTAATGATTAGAAGCATTTCTGTCAGTTGCACTGATTCAAAGCTCTCAAGTCGGTTACCAAGGTTGACGGTAATAGTTAATGTAGGGAACTGTTGGCTCGTGTGATACGAAGGGCTTGCTACCACCCTCTTACGCATTGTATCTCGGCCACTCTATATAAATTCATTAAAATTTGCTAGACAACTTGGGCCTTAGGTATTAGCCTAGCTGAATACCATTTTATTAAGATTCATAATTGAAAGCATTTCTGTCAGTTGCACTGATTCAAAGCTCCCAAGTTGGTTACCAAGGTGGACGGTAATAGTGAGTGAAGGTAACTGGTGGCTCGTGTGACACGAAGGGCTTGCTACCACCCTCTTACGCATTGTATCTCGGCCACTTTATTTAAATTCATTAAAAATTGCTAGACAACTTGGGCCTTAGGTATTAGCCTAGCTGAATATCATTCTATAAAGATTAATAATAGAAAGCATTTCTGGCAGTTGCACTGATTCAAAGCTCTCAGGTTGGTTACCAAGGCAAACACATATTAAAGATAATTTAAAAATAAGATCGTACGAATTCAAGATTTCATTTCTTATTTAAAAATTAAACAAATTAAATAAATTTTTGATAAATAAATTGATAAAGGAAGTATTTAACCAATTTTACCAGATAGTCTAAATTCTATTTTTAATAGATATCGTGTGGGCAGGGGCGCCAGATCTGGTTATCATATTATACTTGAAATGATCTAAACTTCGTCCAATATTAAAGTAAATTTTGCCATAAATCAGGGTAAAAATTGATCTGCAGTAAAAAGTGATATCTATCTTCAGAGGGTTATTCTAAAATCTGACGGCACAAAATGACTACCATAAACAAGGCGATGGCTAATGGCTTACATTGAACAGCAAAATAACAGTATTTTAAAATGAGAATTTTTTTGCACTCCTAACATAACTTAACAGTCTTTGATACCACCTTTTTGAAGAATATTAGACACAGCACTTACAATTGTTAGTCTTGGGTATATCAAACATCATAGGGCCTTGTAATTCACTGTTAATAAGGTAATTTATGGAAGTGTCCGCTCTCCAGCTAACATTTAGCGAATATGGGAGCCCAATATTTAAATGCAAGGAATTTGATAATTGACAAATATATTTTTAATTCTTTGTCATTTCATTGTAAATAAAAATTGAGTATCTTCGGTAGCATACAATTTATTCGTTAAAAGACGTTTTTAAAATATGTTGGAAAGGTGATGTCAAAATCAATATTGAAGCTGTACTCCTCTCTCGAACAAACTGAGCGGTGTACATATTAACAGAAATGGAACTTTTTACCAGTGTAGAACTCTTTCCTTGTGTACGTGGCGTTGTGCCATGTTGGATTCAAACACCAGCAGGAGCATTTGGCCCCAAGAAACAACCATACTGCTTGCCTGCAAAACAAAAGCTTATCTTTATTTGTTTATACCGAGGTTTATACCACAATACTCTTATCAACGGTAATAGTTAGTATAGGGAGCTGTTGGCTCGCGTGGCATGAAGGACTTGCCACCACCCTTCTACGCACTGTTACTCGGCCACCTGTTTAAAGGCATTAAAATCGCTAGATAACTTCGGGTATTAGCCTAGCTAATTATTATTTTTATTTTTATTTTAAGACTATAAAGGCTTTTATAGTCTTATGATATTATCTTCATGTTAAGTATATTGTCATAAAGCTATTCTAGAGATAATTTAGTGATATTTGATTAACTCTGAACAAAATTGTTTAATCAATCTTAAAATAAGAAAATTAGTCATGAAAAAGCTGGTACTTAATACTCGTAGCTGGAGATTTTGTGATAACATAATTAACGAAAAATTCTAAGTAAGCCATGGAACAATGAGAGTATAAATACAATCATAAGTAACATAAAGTCATAAGTATGACACTGAACGATTTATGTTAATGATAGTCATTCACGGATCAAATGTGTAATCAGGCGTTTTCGAAGAGGAAAATCGTCACTAACTTGTAAGTATACTCACTTTGTAAGCAAAATTACTATCAAGTTAGTCTGATGGTGACTAATTTAAATAAAACGAGTTTAGTTCTAAAATCAGGAAATAACTGCTAAAAAAACAAACTGATTGTTTAAAATAGCCAATTTTATGTTCTTATTCTCCAATTAATCATTATTTCCAAAGTCAATTTCATTTCTTCTTTTGAAAACGTTTCAACTTTCGTGAGCCCTTGAACAGGTAGCCGTTAGAAGCACTAGTTATATTTATCTTTGAAAATAATATTTTTTCAGGGAAGATAATGGAAAATTACTTATTCAAATTAATTTTGGTGGAAACATAGGAACAACGATAGTAATCCGAAACTTAGGTTCGTCAGCTGACAACTTCAAAATTAAATAGCAAGCTGAAGTAGGTGTTCTCTGGAACCCACGACGATTGATGAGATAACAGATTAGTTATTGTAAACTGAATTATTTAAGGTTCAAATTTGTGATAAACCGTTACTATATCTATATTAAAGGGAGTTTAAAGTGTTTTGAAAAGTGGGGCAGTAATTGCAGGGCAATAAGTTAATATAAAAAAATCCGTTTTTCCAAGTTAAGCTGGATCTTCTTTGAACTAATCATAAACACTAGAGGGAAAGTCCAATTTTGTATAATGCATACAAAATATTCACCCTTATATTTCATCAACATTCTTTGATCCACCATAAAACGCCCTACTTAAACTCCCTTTAATGACATTTATACCATGTGTAATAAGCCACAGTTATTATTTATAAAAATTTCTTACTTTCTGCATACCTCTTTGACCTCTTTGAAATCATTTGAGTCAAGGTACAGCTTAAGGGTTTTGATTAATGTTTCTTGCTGTATCACCAACTGATAACGTTTCGATAACATGGCTTTCGTAATATCATTCTCAGTTGCGTTTTTCTTAAGAAATAAGACCATAGTGAAACATTGATACTTCTTATCATATAAATCATGCTCTAATCATTTAAATTACGCTCTAATCATTTAAATTAAGATTTTATATTAAATACTAATTTGTTAGTTGAATAATGTTCTAATAAATTTAATTATACTAATAATTTAATTTTATAGCCACCTCATGATGTGTAAGCGGGAAATATCTGATCAGCCCTTAAATTGGTTTATTCGTAGGAATTTTCGAGAAATATTAAAATTATTCAAGTATAACAGAGAGCCAAAGACCAGTTTTCTGACAGATTAGGGAGAATAACTATGTAAGTGGCCTTATACTAACATTATTTTTGTTAGTATAGGGCAACTTATATTATTTTTGATAGATTTAGCCCTGTACAAATACGAGTTAGGAAAACATCTCGACTGTACACAATAAGGCTGTACAGGAGTAAATGTTTTCCCTTCTTGGTCTATTTTATGGGCTTAATCAACTGTACTCGTATGACTAAATGTAGCCATGGCTCCGACTTGTCATTGGTCAACAATTTTCTTACAATTCAAATTTTTTTTCCAAGCTTAAGATAGATGACATGACCTTAGTAGTCATATACAGAGTGTTACATTTCGGGTGTATTCTTAATGCAGTGGTGACCTCGTTGTTCGAGCTCTTTGGGACCCAAACTATTTGGGGAGATGGATTGGTCGAGGAAGTCCTCTGGCATTTTCTCTAATGGTGCTATTTAAAAATCAAGGTGTACAATAATGTAGTACCAAACATGAGACAGAGCGGGAGCGAAATTATGACGGTTGCCTAGGCATTCAAAATACACTCGAAGCTTGCCTTTGTGCAGAAAGTGGACATTTCAAACCATTTTTGTAAGGTAGTGCCTAAAAATTAAACTCAAAATGTTATAGTAATTAGTAGGGTTGCAACGGTTCCACTTTTTTGAATTATCTCAGTTCCAGATCCGGTTCAAGTTCCTAAATTTTTGCTTTATCGGTTCCGGTTACGGTTCCGGTTCTCAAAATTTTAATTTATCGGTTCCGGTTTCGGTTCCGGTTCTCAAAATTTAGAACCGATCGGTTCCCGTTCCTAAACGGTTCCTATACGGTTCCAGTGTGTTTACTATTAAATAAAGTTAAATACACAAGCAATTCAAATGAAGTTAAAGAGTATAAAATGCATCACATTTATTTATTTAGAATATAAAATTTGTTTTTAATAAATTATAGTTTAAAAATAGAAGCTTTCTCAGTGACGTAGCTATGGGTTCGGGGTCCTCCCGTGAAACTGTTTATGGGGTCATTTATAGTCATTAAGGCCGAGTCGCGATTATCGCCATCTAGAGTTAGGGCTAACATGTATCGCCTTCTACAATTAGATTTAACACGTACTTGCATTTTAAATATATAAAACGCTTAAAAATGGCTTTAAGCCGTAAGTGAAACGATTAAGATAAATCACGGCAATCAGCGTCCGGAGCATTAAAAACAAAGGTTCTGGTAGAACCAAGTCCGACCAGAATCACGATCTAGATGACTTAATGTAAAATAATAATAAAAAATTATTGCTACTATTCTCTCGTAGGGAACTCACGTAAGCGCCTTCCCTTCCGCTCCTCTTTTCAGGGGCATAGGAACGTTTTTGAAGTTGGAGGGGCAAAGAGAAACGAAACGGGGGTCTAGGAGCTTAGACCCCGATGTAGAGTGAGTAATCGGTCGCGAATGTCATTAAGGCATTAACAGTAACAACAGTTATCATACGAAGTGTATTTTAGTCTTAAGAGTCGTTTATGAATTTAAGATATACAAATCCACAATAATAAAATAAGAATGGTTTTGAATTTTTAAAGGAGTGTAGCTTCACCGAATGCATGTGTTACTGTTTGACTACTATGTAAATTGGCGGGAAAAAACACAGTTGCGCTTCCATACGCTTTATATGCTGTTAAATTGAGAATTTGAGATTTTGGAAATTTCCTTTTGGAAATTTAAACTGACCAAAAAGTTGAAGGGGCAATAACCTTAGTTGCCCCTCCCAGCAAAATTCTAGGGAAGGGAAATGCCCCCTAGTTCCTACGCCCCTGCTTCATTTCATTGAAAAATATAAAGACGGTATTTCCATGACTCGTTTTGATTTCAGTTGAGTAGATCGTTCTAAATGGAGTCTGCCGGGGCGTTATTTACGCCACTGGCTTTTCTGTCGTTTCTCCTCTAAGTCGGTTGCGAAGGGGATCAAAATTTACGCTTGCCCATTGCCCCACTAAATAATTGCTCGGAAGGCACACTAGTAGCAGTAGATGAAAAATAGTT
The DNA here is from genome assembly GCF_980474605.1 of Leiobunum rupestre. Taxonomy (NCBI): domain Eukaryota; kingdom Metazoa; phylum Arthropoda; class Arachnida; order Opiliones; family Sclerosomatidae; genus Leiobunum; species Leiobunum rupestre. The sequence goes on along the minus strand of NC_143388.1, from coordinate 51,906,556 downwards.
TTGTGACCTTTGCTACATTTGTGAAATTGTGTCGAGTTTTCCGACTGATGAAAATAAAACTAAGACTATCGCGGTTTTCAGGATTATGCCAGTTTTGAAAGCAAACATTTGGAGGACGAGCCCATTTTCAATTGAGAATACGGAAGGGTGTGTTAGTTGACAGTTACGTAGAAACCCACATTGAGTTATCTGAGGTAGGATAAAGATGAGCTTCTATGAAAAACTAATAGTAAATTAGGAAGTTTAATTACTAAATTTCAACATGCGCTAAATGTTGGTAAATAAAGTTATAGAACTGTTTAAAACAATGAAAAACTCGGTTCCGGTTTCGGTTATCATTTTTTTTTACAAATATCGGTTCCGGTTATCAAATAATTATATTATCGATTCCGGTTTCGGTTCCGGTTCCTAGAATTTACTCGGTTATTCTCGGTTCCGGTTGTCCGTTGCATCCCTAGTAATGAGTTTCTATTTCTTTCATGATTACTGTGACATTCATTTGTACTCTGTAAAACAAAAGGTGTTCTTAAGGGGAAGCATTTTAGACTATTAGTACCAATGAAAATCAACAGATGGCGCTGACCGGTACACCTTTCGCGGGCGTTCCAATCTTACAACGCCATCTACAAAACCGATATATTTAAATTTATAAAATGACGAAAAAATACACAGAATTCTTTAATTCTTCCTTTGATTCGTATTTATAAAAATAAATTAACTTAATAATACAATAATACTTTTGTTTTATTATTATAATATTTTCAACTTTTAGTCGCATTTAATATAACCAGATAGAATGATTGTGAAAAAAGTTTTCCTCCTATAGAAACTCTATGGGATGAGGTCTTGCCGTGCGTCACCTGGTAAGGGGTGGAAAGGCACGAGGAAGGATACGACATAGCCGTATATTTCTTAGACCTACAATATCGCTCCATGGTGACCCGTTGCTCTTCTTTACATATATTTTAGACCTAAAGTTCCCGCTCTTGGACCAAAAAACAGGATTAAAACATTATTTTTACTTCCCCCTCGTGGCCCCTCTATTGTAGCGACTGTCGACCCTTTTCTCGGACTTCGCGGTTGTAAAGGATTATGTTCAGCGTTTTGTTTAGTGCCTACGGTAGAAGAGATAATGCTTACTTTTACGCTTAAAATGCGAACCTATCTTTGTAGCGCGTAAGACAGATTGAGATTCTTCGGTAAAACACGCCGATTCAATAGGTCTAGTTCAAATCGAGAAAAATCAGTCACTCACGAAATTTTAATGTGTTGGAAGACATAATAAATTTAAATAATAAATAAAAGTTTACAAATTTCACTGAAGTTAATTAATGTTTATCAAACAAAATTTCAAACTTAGCGATTAAATTTAAAAAACGTTTACGAAGGAAATAAGTTTTAATAAGTGTTACTCATAAGTCATAATTAAAACTTATTTAAAATAAATTTGTACGCATAAAATATTTTACATCTCAAGTTGGTTCTATTTGATGATGCTCGTAGAAAGCGCGAAAGATAAACTGTCGCGCCTCGCTACCCTAATTCGACGAAAACTTCGACTCATTAAGCTTAGTCCCGGTTATTATATATTAGCTTTACCTGATTTCTCTTTTTTTAATCATATAAATACCTAAAATTAGGTATCACTTTACTTGTTTTTGCGGATAACATTATAAATCTTCAGTAAGATAATAAATTGAGGTTTGGCCGTAGCTTTGGCCATGGCCACCATTGTGGTGATATTTTTCTCCCCACGATAAAAACTATTGAAAAAAAACAGTGACGTAGCACTGCCAAAACGTTTCATTGAGCCTTGTCCCAGTTATTATATATTAGCTTACCTGATTTTCTCTTTTTGAAATTAGGTATCACTACATTTGTTTAACGAATAACTTTATAAATACCCATAAAACTTCAGTACGATAACAAATTGAGGTTTTTAAATCAATTTTCTGGTAAGCCTTTTTTTGCGCTCGAAGATCACCTATCTGTTACCATGGCGACGCATTCTTTTCGCGCTAAACCTCGAGTCACGAATTTGAAATGTCTTGTTATGTATTACACTCGACGTAGTTAAGCCCCGCCTACTACTTTTTATGTAATGGTCGGCAAGGTAAATGTTTCGATCAGTCTAACGGGTACTTCAAGTATCTAAAAGAAAGGCGCGTTGGCCTTTATTCCCGTTTATATTTCGAATGCGACCAATGCCGAAATTCGGATAAAATAGCCGAAAATGTGACAAAAATAAAAGAAAAGGGCGAAAAAGAGCTGTCAATTAATGACGAAGTGGTGATGGGATTTATGGGTGTGGGATCAGGATTTGCCAACGTCGACGACGTATTTTCGGTACTTGGAGTACCTGTTATGGCTGAATCGAGTTATATGCAAATTGAAAATAGAATTGGAGAAATGTGGAAAAAGCTTTTAGCCGAAGAATTAATGTTATCTGGCCAGGAGGAGTACCGGTAAGCTGCCGAAGCCGGTAACTTTTGCGAAGCCCCTTACAATAATATATGCTTCATAGCGGTCATTGTAGATGGAGGTTGGATTAAAAGAAGTTTCGGCCATAGTTATAATTCCAATTCGGGCTTCGCTGTAATCATTGGCGATAGAACCGGAAAAATTTTGTACATTGATTACAAAAACAAATTTTGCGCTTTGTGCGAATACCACGTGAAACGAGGCAATGAGCCACCAAAGCACGACTGCTTCAAAAACTGGGATGGCTCTTCTAGCGCCATGGAAGCTAACATTCTTCAAAAAGGCTTCAACGCGAGCATGGAGATGCACAAATTGCAATATCGCGTGTTTATTGGGGATGGAGATTCGTCCGTCATGCACGAACTTCAAAGCAAAGTAGAAGTTTATGGGCACAAAATTGCGAAAAGGGAATGCGCCAATCACGTCGTAAAAATCTACACCAAAGATCAGAGAAGACATCTCCTCACCGCGTCTAATTTCGGTCGCGTCTGTAAAATGAAATCTACAACAAAAAGCGGCAAAACGGTTGAAAGTCTCCTTTATCCAAAACCTCCTTCCCAAAATATGGATTACATATTTGCGTATGGACATGAAGGCGAAGAAAAAGCCAAAGAAATCCTAAGAAAAGAACATCATTTGGACGTAATAGATTGTGGAATATTTATTGATTTGGAATACGGGTTTTTAGGGGCGTCTCCGGATGGTCTAGTTGGCGAAGACGCCATAGTAGAAGTGAAAGCACCTTTTACCTATCGCACTGTCGCTCCTCTCGATATTCCTAGTCATATCGAAGAATTAAATTTCCAAGCCAAAACTAAGAAAACACGCCAAACTAAAACTTTTTTTTGCACATACGATGATGAAGAGAACAATTCTCTAAAACTTAATAGAAATGACCATTTCTATTTTCAAACCCAAGGGCAATTGCAAATTACAAAAAGAAAATTTTGTTATTTTGTTGTGTATACTAAAAATGGCATACACGTAGAAAAAATCGAGAGAGATGACGATTTTTGGGAAAAAAATGAAAGATAAATTAGTCACATTTTATAATAACTGTATGCTACCAGAAATAGTTGACTCTCGGTTTAAAAGAAGTATGGAGCTTAGAGAACCCCAATACATATTGGACGCAATAGCCAAACAAAACGAAAATAAATCAATAAAAAAGAAAGTCATGGAGATATATACCCCCGTCAATTCAAAGAATATAATTGACGGGGAAACCACTCCAAAAAGACCTAAACGGAGCATTTCAAAAAGACCGCAAACCGCTTCTTCGAAAACCTAAAGAAATATTTATTTACACCACCGTTAATTTATTTATTTCTTTATTTACACCGCTATTTACGTCGTTAATTATTTATTTACGCAGATTTTTATTTATGTATTTATTTATGCCGCTATTTATTTATTTTTTTATTTCTACATACCGCTATTTATTTATTTATTTATTTATTTGTTATTTATATATACCGCTAATTGTTTATTTATTTTTTTAATTCTATATACCGCTATTTATTTATTTATTTTTATGTAGCTATTTATTTATATGTATTTATTTATTCTACATACCGCTATTTATTTATTTATTCCGCTGTTTATTGATTTATTCGGTTATAATCCGAACTACAAATTTTCAAAAATTTCATGTTCGATTTTTTTTAATCAGGGTGAATTTTTCGACTTTTCGGCCCCATCGGTTTTTACGAATCATCCCCACTTTTTATGGTTTACCACTATCCATTATCTATTGACATTATAAATATATACATTGTTATAATACCGCATCTCCATTGCTTTCCACATTTCTTCTTCTATTTTGTTTTGCATTCATGTAATGTAAAGCCCTCTGCATATAAAGCTGATAAATCCGGCTTTAGAAACCAAAATAAAATTTTATCTTTGCATAAGAACTGACCAGAATCTCACAAAATGGCGTTAATACTTTCATATTGACTTTTAGAATCGACCTGTTTATAGTTCATTTATTTTTAAGAGTCATTTGTTTAAAGTAAATTAAATCTGCAACTCGAATCATTGAAGGACTAAGCACTTGTCTGACTTTGTAATACCATTACCTCAATTTTCCAAGCATTTTTAATGTGTTGCTCTCACCATATAATTTTTCAATTTTCTCAAAAAAATTAAATCACTGATGTAGTGTCCCATTTTTCCATATAAAATAACTCAATTATAAGATTTGCGGTTGTGCTTGACTTTCAATTGCCTAGTTTTGAGCGTTTTCTTTGGGTTTTTTTTTGGATTTCAATGTCAATGTTTTTTTTGTATATCTGTAAATATTTTTTGTATCGCTTTTTTTTTCATCAAAATAACTGAAATTCCCGTATCACATTTAAAGTTGTAATTCGGTGCCATTTTTAATTGTGTAAAAATTGTTTCCGAACTATCGTTTCTTTTATCAATTTTAAAAAGGGTTATACGTAATGACCCTTATAGTACTTTTTCATTAATTTTAAATCTGAATTATCAAATCATAAAGTGACTGAAATGTTGATGTAGCCCATTACTTATGAATAAATCTCGATGAATATCAACTAACTCGATTTTTGTCTAAAATGTAAATCGTGGAGTAGAGTTTTTTGGCTTTCGTTTTTTTAATCGTCCGTTCACTTAGATGAAGCGGGGGAACGAAGATGGGACGCTACGAAGGGTTTCATGGGTCCAGACGAAGGGGGGCCCCTGCCGAGATAATCTCTTTCTTGGGTAACTGGACCTAACAAAGGACAATTTAAACCGCGTTAATTATTGGGGAAATGAAAACGACTATTTTAAAAGTGCTAAACATATTTGGAGATGACCTTTTCGGTTAGGTTGAAAATTTGTTTATAGCAATGAGACAAGAGGGCCCTCGTCTTTTTCAAGTGCGCCTTGACATGAGCTGGGGAAGAAAAACCGGAGTGGGAATGGAAGCAACGAGAGCGACCCAAACGCGGACCCTAACAATGGGGATTAGGCTATTGTCCCACACCGTTCGTTTCCACAACTCGTTGACGCACAAAAATACAATAAAAAACGTTTTTAAAGATATCATAAACTTCAGTTTACAATTTAAAAATATAAAATTAGAAATTATTAATTATACACAACTGAATTAAGATTTAATGGAAATTAAAATAAGCATTTAAAATTATAATTATAATGAAATTTCGACTTCGAAATTCAAAACGCGTAATTTTTCATCCTTTTATCAAAAGTTTATGATTTATGATGTATGCATATATAGTAAGAGATATACTGTACATACCTCTCGTACTAATTATTGTAAAATAAAATTGAAATAGAATTTGAAATTTCCATTGCGGCGCCAAAATTAGTCGGACCACTCGACATTACCATTCCAAATATTCTTAAGTAATAAAAATTATGTATCAAATTCGCAACCAATAGTGTCTAGAAATATGCGTGTATAAGGATACTAGGATAAATTTAACAATTTATTGGAGTTTTATAGGGTTAAATTATTGAAATACACCAGTTTTCGATTACACATTGAAGGGGTTAGAGAATAATGATCAAACAGATTTATAAAAAAAAGCACTTTTATCCCTATTAGATTAGTTTATCAAAAGTAGCCACTTTCAACAATTGAACACTGGCTGAAATAGCAACGTTTTGCGAGAGTAGTATGAATGCCTTAGAGCTCACTGAAAAGGTGGGCTGAAACGGATAGCTATTCCCTATATGAAATACCGCAAACGAGAGTCAGTGACGATAAGCTAAGCGGAGAGGAGAGTAGTTTTGACGGGTAAGCGCGGCTAATCGGGTCCGGCGAAAAGGGGGTCCGAGTTTTAGGGGGAGGAAAAAAGATTTTTCCTGCCTACTAACTTTACTACCAAAACCTCCGTGGGGCTTCTATAGTAGTACCACTCACTACGTGAAATAAAAATCCCCCTTCGGAAACCTTCAACCTGCCATCTACACATATTTTTTTCTTTATTAATCTTTAGTTTGGGAAACTACCACAAGGTAGCGACCAGATGGTAGTAAAGGAAAACGTACCAAATTCGAGTAATTTAAAAAATTAGTTTAGTTACCAAAATATAATATATTTTTTAAATTTTTGTTTTGCATTCGATTAAATAAGGTTAAACTTACGAAGCGTATGAATCTAAAAGATTTTCGTTGTACCGAAGTATATTAAAAATGATGACGAGATATGTTAAATATTGCCGAATTTTGTAACCATATAAAAAATTAAATAAGCCCTCGATTAAAATTCGCTTCGCACAAATTTTAAAACGAAACTTCCAGAGCAACTTAAAATCTTTCACAAAGCCATACTGTGAACGGTTTTCTAGAATAACAGGCGCAAAGTTGATATGTATCAGCATTATTATTGAAGTTTAATGCTCATTATTTTAATGTATATTTAAGATAGCTGATTATTTCTTTTTACATTTGAGAGAAAACATGTTTGTCAAATTGTACCATAAATTTGAGAGTGATATCTATTTTTAAAGTATTTAAATAGTTTACCTAAATACTTATCATTTTAGGTACTTTTTCAAGGTGAAATAAAAATTAACTAAACGATGAAATACAATTTCCTTCGCACACTTTTTAGTTTTAACGTTTCTAAAAACGATACAAGAAACCGCGTGAAGAACGATTTAACCATTTACGAGATAAACGGTGTTTTGTGTGAGCGTGTATGGGCATTTCAGCCATATTTAAGTACCATTATCTTAATAACTATTAACTATATAAAAATTTTGTTCGCAGGTTTTTTAGAACAAAACCTCGTTATTACAAAACCGAAGAGTGCTTAACAATTAGAGCTATAGAACTCTAGATAAACAGGCGCAAACAAGTCGCCTTTTTTAAAATTTCACAATGCTTCCCCTTAAAACAAATACAAATTTACTTATCTGGTCTTGCTAAGGTTACAACAAGAACTACTTAAGGTAGCAATTTTATGAGGTCCTGTTGATAATTTCGTTGATTGCGATATTTCGATAAATAAAATTAATATCGGATACGAAGAAAAGGGTAACAATTGGATGAAGGAAGTTATAACTCTACCCTTCAGCGACATTTTTTATTATTTATTAAGGGCCCATACTCTCTCCGTTCGGAGGCGAATTTGCACACACGTTCATTCGACATTTTTTACTCCTTGTGTCCCGGCCATAGAACAAAGACGGCTATTTGTGGTACACATTTTGGAAATAATCTGTATTAGCTTCATTTAACCTAACATCAGCTTACCAAAACCTAATCTTAATTAAGCAAAACACTTTGAAAATTAGGCCTAGCAATAGATTCGCGAATTTATAAAGCCAATGGTAAAGAAACAGGCTGATGTAGTCTACGGGTTGTTACGTTTTGTTGCTTATAACTAAATAGCCCAATATTCAAAGCATATTCTTGGATAACTGGTGTTGAGTTCTGAACACCACACATACCTTTAACATTTCTTCCAAAGCAGATCTTTAGAAACTGAAAATAAATTCAAAGCGTACGATATATTCAAAGCTGTTATTTTATAACTATCTGTCATCGTGTGTTCGGCTTTACTCAAAATAAAAAAGGACAACTAATTGGCTGGCAAGAGCTCTGCTGCAAGCAAATAACAGAAAAAGATAGAAAAATAATTAGTTTTAAATTTTTAATCTAAGTAAGCGGTTAGAAATCTAAAATTTTAGGAGTTTCGCTAGCTTATGGATCCTTAATTCTCAGTTTGAAACCCCTTATTAAAATGTTTTGAGTCACTTACTTAAAGTTTTGTAGGCCCCGTTTGTCACTCAAGGAGGCCGCATACAAGCCGTGTTAATTTCTGGCACTACAATCCTGTTCCACTTCCCAAATGAAGTGTACTCACGGCTCAGTGTTTTAATTTGGAGTATTTCTCCGACGAGTCCGATTGACGTAGTAAAATACAGGGTTTATCAGGCCGATCGGCTAGGGAATTTTCTCAAGAAATATTAATCTATAGTTCGGAAATGTTCAGGGAATATTTATTGGCTAGAGAACTATTCAATTATTAAGACTCGCAATATGTTCGCTCACCCTTACTGTACCCACGCTTTATGAAAGTCGGCCAGGATATATTTCATATATCAATAATATTTATTTGTAAACGACAAATATCGTTTAAAACTAAAATGTAAAATTGCTGTTGGCCCAACTACGAAGATATTTTGTAAACGACAAAACATTCTGCGCATAACATCAAATTTTAAAACCATGGTTGGACCGCAGTTTTTTGAAAACGTGACCTTTAGAAGCGTATTCGAAAATGTCATTTGCCCTAACATTCTAACATCAACCGATGGTAAAGTCGCTTTAAATTCAATTTTGCCTATTAAGCGATTGTGAGTGTCGTGGCCAAGCCAAAAATGGATAAAATCTATTCATCTGGACTTCTTCGTCGTCATGTATCCTACTTGATCAATACATAACCATGTCATCCTGACTAATAGCTGTGGACAGCCTGTGGTTTTCTAGGGCTCCATCAGTATTCAATGCATTATTGAACTTATTTATCACGTCCTTGTGACCGTGGCTTAAGTGAGTAGTTGTTTTTATAAAAAAAAAACAGAAAAATAGAATGTCTAATGACTCTAATCTCTTAAATATTAAAATTAAGGTAGATCAGGGCTCACTAAGAGAAAAGAAGATGATAGCTAGCCAAAGCGTACACTCTGTTTGAAAAGTCTTCGACAGCTGAAATTTTTGCCCTCTTTTTAATTCTGCTAGAAAACTATAATAGATAGATCGATGAAACCAATTGCAACTATTATTTATTTTCCAATATCTTTCGTTGTTTATCGGTTTCGTCCGCCAAAAATTAATAGTTTGGCGGGAACCTTCAAAACTCATTTTTGACACCTTTTTAAATATTGGTTCTACGGCACTGACTCGCCCGTTTTTGAATTCACAGTGGTCGGTTCATATTTAGAAAGTGGAAACATTATCCCTCTACAACCAACGGCTGAGAAGTTATCGCGTTTCCAAATTTTCGTCGAAGTTGCGTTATTTATAATCGCTTGATGCATTTTAGGTGTTTCCTAGTTTCGACGAAAGTTTGGAAACGCGATAACTTCTTAACCGTTGGTTGTAGAGGGATAATTTTTCCACTTTCTAAATATGAACCGACCACTGTGAATTCAAAAACGGGCGAGTCAGTGCCGTAGAACCAATATTTAAAAAGGTGTCAAAAATGAGTTTTGAGGGTTCCCGCCAAACTATTAATTTTTGGCGGACGAAACCGAAAAATAACGAAAGATATTGGAACATAAATAAAAGTTGCAATTGGTTTCATCGAGCTATCTATTATAGTTTTCTAGCAGAATTAAAAAGAGGGCAAAAATTTCACCTGTCGAAGACTTTTCAAACAGAGTGTACATAGAAGTACCAAATAAATTCTATAGAATTCGCAATAAGTAACACAGCGTAAATATATATTTAGTAACATGACACCTGGGCCATGCCTAACCACGCCTCTTCATGGGTGTATTCATAGAATAACGGCACATATATTTTCCCACCAGATAGTTTTAGAGACTTTTCTTTCACCCACACGTTTTGTTCTTCCGTAAGGCATTTGGAAACGTTCGAAGGTAAATATTTCAAGCGAATACCATTACATGTATCTCTAGTATTACATGATATATACGTGTATCGTTAAACATCGTAGGTCCTAAAATTTTCCACTTTGGGTGATATCAGTATTTGCAAGGTCGGAATAGACATTTACCCCTGCTCTATATGATATCAATGAAGCAATTTTTCTTACGTGGTTGCATCACAAAGAGTGATCCCAGGAATGACAGCTTTGGTCTTCTCTTCGATGCTCAGGTAGACGCTCGTTGGAAAGGTAAAGTACATTTGAAGAAACAGAAAGAGTTGATAGAAACAAATTGCCCCCACAGTGCCGAAAAACAACAATCTGAGACTAAACGTGAAGTTCGTCTTGGCCCTTCGTTTTCTCTTCGAACCCATCGTAGCGCCGCAATTGGGCCCCAGAAATTCTGTGTATTCAAATTTTAGACTGTTGTTGAGATACTTCTGTTTCTCGTTGTTGTAATCCGGAAGTTTCTCCATAAGGCAACCACGCTAGTTAGAAGAAATATAAATATATGTTAAGCTTTTGAAAAGTGGACTTCGACTGAAATTATCTTTCTAAATAAAGATTCATATGAAATATACATTTTTAATCAGATGTAGCGATACTTTTTAATATCTTTGGCGGGTATTTACAACATTTAAATAAAAAATAAAAATAGTTAAAAAATAATTAAGACGAGTCAATATAACAACGATTTCATTTCAAAAGTTAATCAACCAAAAAGCGTTAGTCAGTTGGGAAATTGTCTCTCTATTCAACTTGGTTTTGTAAGAGTATTGGTTAAGAAAATTGGGCTTAGCTTTTTTTATTGTGTCAATAGGTTTTCTAGTTGGACTCTGACAAACCGATGAACAGCTGTTCAGAATCTAAGCGCTTTGTTTGGCAACGATAATCGTTGTCAAATTTATCAGTCTCTATTATTTAAACCTCGTATCATTAGAAATAGCACGCTATCAGAATAAAACCAAAAATCCATAAATTTGCTCTTACGAGAAAAGTATCCATCTACACCAGGGCTCACAGAATATCCCATTTAAAAACTAGTCATTATGAATTTCCAGATTGGTATTTACTAAATATCGCTTGAGTGGGCACCCCTGATGTACGCTATAAAAAGGAAACATTTCAAGCCAGAATTGCGAAATGGGAAAACTTTACAAATTTGCGCTCTCGACCTTCAAAATTGTGGTATCGAAAATATATAAATATCTTTCATTTAAATATAACTACTATTAACCTCGATCTTGGAAATGCAGATATCGACCTCAAAAATTGTAATATTGTCAGTCAAAATGGTGATATTGACCGTGGAAATTGAGAAATCGACTATTAAAATGGTAATGACGACCTCGGAAATAGTAATTTATTAAAATCGTATATTAGATAGTAACTTCTATAAATAGAGCAGTCGCGACCTTGAAAATGCCACTTTGACTTTCAAAATTGCTGTCTTCCAAACTGGCTCACAATTTAACTAAATGTGAAATATTGTAAAAATTTATTCCAGAAAGTCACAGCGCGATGTATTTTGACCTACAATATTTGTTCTTCCGAAACTGTTTTGGAAAAATCAGCGGGAAACTGCGAAGGTATATGTTTCAGACATACATCGTTCAGCAGATTGATACGTCTCTCATAAGAGATACAAGATATACTTCTGATTCTACTTCAAAAAAGGAATTTTGGATTTCAAACCAATATTACTGTTTGACTACCGAAGCTGAGCGGCTCACTTTGAAATCGTTCTCTGGTTTTGCGTGTCGGAAACTCTCCACATGTCCGCTTCATTAAGTATAATATTGATCCAATGCATTTACATGCCGCTCCAGAAAACCCTATACTTTAAATTGCAGCTGGTTCGTATTGTAAAACCTTTCATACACAGACTAAGGCGTTTTCTGATATTTTGTAAATTATTTTAAAGGCGTTTAAATTAAGACAGAATTGTTTTGTTTTTGGGAACTACAAACCGTACTCTAGGTTTCAGAAAGAGCCGATTTTTAGTTCACTGATTAATTTTATGGTTGTAAAAATATTCAATAAATGTTAATTTTGAAAACAAATAAGTAGGTTCCGGTAAATAAAAGCGATTTTCCGCAAAGATATGAGACCATGAAAAATAACGAGTGTCTAATAGTCATTTTAAAAAATGTTGTAAATTTACTTCCTGCGTGTCTAATTTGTAGCTCATTAGCAAAAAAACATTTTATTAGTGTCGTATGAAATCAACTGTCATCAGTATCATATTCCAGTAAAGAAAACCTGTTAATACTCACCAAGATCATTTAAATGGTCGCCATAATTTTCTGCCAAGAGACTCGTAACGCTACAAGAGTAACCTAGTAAATTCCAAATCGATATCCTTACAGAAGACCAAGTTATAATGCCATTCTCCGAGCTATTTGGTACTTTGACAACAAATGGAAATGTCAATCCTAGATTCAGCGGACAAGGCCATCACAACATCGATAATGTACTTTGTTGCATACCCTCAATCAAGCATAAGACAAGCATAGAGGACCTGGGTTTAAAAAGGGACCATGTTTGGAGGATTCTTCGCTGTCACCACTTCCATCCGTTCCGAGCGACACTCAAACTCTAGATGATGGAGATATTAAACGTCGATTTGATTTTTGCATCTGGCTTAGTATCATGGCTGATTAAAACCCCGGTTTTCTCAATCAGCTTTTAGTCTCCGACAACAGTTCCTTTTCTATAGCATTAAAAACAACCACATGTGGAGTGACGGAAATTCTCACTGGGGAATCCCTCATTATTACCAAGTCAACTTAACGTATGGGCTGGTCTGTTCGTGTAAAGGATTATTGGTCGTTTTTTCCTGCAGAACGAAAACGTTGACCCGTTGGACGACATTCTGTTGGAAACTACAGATGAATTTGGTTCAAACATGACGGTGCCCAATTACATCAAGCTTGTGCAGTTGCAGATTATCTAAACACCAAGTTCCTTCGGCGATAGATTGGTCCCGTGAGATGACCTCCAAGGTCACCAAACTTACCATCACTCAATATTTGTAGGGCTTCATCAAGGCGCATGTATATCAACGGCCCGTGGCCATAACTGCACAGTCTCGGATCAAAATTGAGCCGATATGTGAGTTTGATATCTAATCTCAAATTAAATTTCAGTAATTTTTGAGCCGGAGACGAGTCCCTTTTCATATTAAATTTAATCGCGATCCTTAAATGAGTACTGTAAAAATATGTAAAATATATTGAGCTCGAGCTGAGACTGAGAAAGATTTTCTACAATTTGAGTGTTGAGACGAAACCCTAATATTTTTGAGACGAGACTGAGTCCGAGTCCTGATAAAAGGTGAAAAATAAGCTCCAATAAAGACCTATACGAAGCTATATGAATCATACGAGCCCGAGACGAGTTCAATTGAATAGATACGACCTTGAGACCGGGAGCAAAATACAAGACTATGACTTCAAATAAAAAAAATCTCAACCCCTTCAGTTAATAGACTGAACCTATTTCTATTGGCTGTTAAATTTTATGGGCACACAACTTCTAACTGGTGGTAGCGGCTCTAGGCTAAAACTACAAACTATATATACTCTTTGCAGAGCGAATATATAGCTTTTGGTGAAAACTATTTGCCTGCCTAAGAGCCTCGCTAAGAGCTATCGGGACTTCCAACTTTTTACATTCTAGCTCAGCACAAGTTAAGCTCATTATTGGTCGTAAACGGCTCGGAGCCTTCCCACACGTTACATTTATATACAAACGTTTTATTATAATTAAATTTATAATCGAACGTTTAATTATATTTAAATTTATATACAAACTTTTAATTATATTAAAATTTATATACAAACGCTTAATTATATTTCAGTTTATATACAAACGTTTAATTATATTTAAATTTATATACAAACGCTTAATTATATTTAAATTTATATACAAACGCTTAGTTATATTTAAATTTATATACAAACGTTTAATTATATTAAAATATAAAAATTCCTTTAATTTAATTTAAAACCTTTTATTGGTATATGTTTCAATTTCTACTTTTAATTAGTCTTCTAATTTGTGCTAAAGTTGAAAATAGGCTAGTTCTAAATTATCACAGTTTCACAGTGGAGTGATTTTTTTTCTAGATCTGAATATGATTTCTATTAATTTTTAAATTATAGATATCGCTGAAGAAGTGAAATGTACACAAAGAAATGTCGTTAAAGAAATTTGAAACCAAACATGCGCACACTATTTCGCCGTGAACAGAGCTGGAAACTAATTCAATTGAATCACAATTTATTCAAAAATACCATTTCATTATTCAGGATATAACAAGAAATGAATTTGGTAAGGAAGACTCTCGTAGTAAATGTAAGAAACCTCCATCTAGTGTTCAACGTCAGTTCCAAACCTTTGTAGGGTTTTACCATTAAAAATTAAAGCCACCCACTACTCTGAACTTTAGATTAAGAATGCACTGGCAACCTATTAAGCTTGAAAATACTTTTCAAAGTAGAATTGAATAATAGACTTTCTCACTTTTACAGATGGTTTCTTTTCACCTGCTCTGGGATATCGGGATAGAGTAACATGAGTAACCTTATGACGGCATTTGGGTCAGTCTTTAGTGGCGAATAGTTCAAGTTGAGGTAAAAAGTTTTATAAAATGGCTGTATGCGGCCATTTTGACAGATAAATTTAAGATAAGCAGACGATTTTTCGGTTAAATCTCTTTACTTCCGCTTTTAAAGGCACACTGTCCAGGGCATTTTTTTTAAAGTCGATGTTGAGCTTCTTTTTTTGAATCCAGTTGGCACCACCGTCGTGATGCGACGCACTAGAACTAACTAACCTTTCTCCTAAGCGGGATTTTTGACTTGCAGTGTTAGCCTGTACAAATCTTTAAGATATACCTATTCATGCTTTTCTTTGGGAAAAAGTAAATGAAGAAAATCCAACCCCTCATTTTAATCCCCTCTGTTCACAAAGCTCGCTAGACACCAATATGGCTCCCTATCGCGCGGTAAAAATGGTTCGCCTGTCAAGGAATTGTTTAGTAACCTTACGTTTACATGCAGGCGGATAGAACGATCTTAAGTAGAACGTTCTTCGCATGAACGATCTAGCAGCATGTAAACAAGTTGGAACGATAGTTGAATCGTGATTGGCAAAAACGATAAAACGAGGTAGCCCAGCGCACTTAGAACGATCTAAGAAATACATGTAAACGGCTTGGATCGTTCTTGGAAAGAACTTCAGGGGGTTTAGAGGTTTTTTCCTCCTGTTTTCTATGTTAAAATTAAAATGTGTAACAAAATAAATATAAATTATATTCTAAGCTCTATTCCACAACTAAACATTAATTAAATACTTAATTAAAATTATATTTGAATTTAGCTGGTAACTTACACCTTAGATTACTTTTAATTTATCTGTGTGACAATGAACCAGAATATTGTCTTGATTATTAAGCGGGGCTTGTTGCGCATACCAGCCCAGGAAGTGGCAGAACAGTAATTTATTGATTAATCATGTCTACCTCGGATATTAAACAATACTGCCCATAAATTGAAAGGCCATGATATTTATAGAGAAAATCGGAATATAAAAAAATAAAATAACAATCATCTTACTCTGCGATTAGAAAACACATGACAAATAATAAAAACGTGTAGTTGCGAACATCCCGGTGTCCCTAAAATCTCATTTTAACTATTCAGAGGACTAAACATTATTCCATTGGTAGTAAGCATAATTTATTGATGGGTCACTGCAGCACACGGTCAGTTGTCTTGACGATGACCACTTCTACACAACCGTCTGCGCCAGGATGTATCTCCTATATTCTGCCCAGCTTCCATTTGTAAGTTTCGATTAACTGAATGACATTTAGGGCGTTGTTGTAATCGGGTGAGGTATTCATTGTTCTATCTATGCCAAAAGTACTGACGGATTTGTGGTCCCAACTGCCATCGTGTAAGACGGTTTGTTTTGTTAGTCGTTATTTCAGGTTCTGGGATTGCAGTCAAGGCGTCACCAATCAGGAAATGTCCGGGTGTTAAAGCCACAAGGCTGTCGGGATCAGTTGATAATGCTGACAAGGGTCTAGAATTCAGGCACGCTTCGACTTGGCATAGTAAGGTATTCATCTCTTCGAACGTCCCACGATTTGCCTTAGAAAGAACTTCATTGATCGTACTCCAGCCTCCCAGAGACCTCAAAAGGTTGGCGCGCTGGGTGGATTGCCAGCGAATACCTTCATTCGATGTCCACCGTGAAGTTACACTGCGACTATACTCTGTGTTGTCTTGAACTTAAGAAATTCCTTAAGTTCTCGATTTGCACCGTGGAAGTTGGGCCCACAGTCGCTATAGATGTCGGAGCTCTTTCCTCTTAGAGCTATGAATCGTCTCAAGGCAGCTAGGAAGGCATCTGCAGTCATGTCGCTGACAATTTCAAGGTGAATCACTGGGGTTACAAAGCAAACGAATAAAGCTACATATGCCTTGAAAGTCCTCTGTCCACGAATTTTCATGATCTTGAGGAAAATGGTCCGGCGTAGTTCACACCGCTTCGTAAGAAAGCTCTGGCTGGGTTGACGCGTGCTGCTGGTTAATCTGCCATTTGTTGCTGGAAGGTGGTCGCTTTCTGTCGGACACATGGCACGCAACGTCGAATATGAACTCTGACCGCATCTCGAATGCCGAATACCCAGAAGTGTCTCTGAATGACTGATATAAGCAGCTGCGATCCGGCATGTAAGTGCCTTAAATGTTCATGAACAAGTATCAGATCTGTTAATTTGTTTCTTCTTGGTAAGATCATCGAATGGAGTCGATTGGTATTCATTTTTGCTTTTCGAATGCGACCTCCAACTCGAAGTAATTCATCTGGATCAAGAAATGCATTTAATTACAGTAATTTACTTTTTGACGGAATTGGTGAAGATGTCTAAAGACATCTTATTTCTTCACTGAACTCGATTTTGTTGCAGATAACGGACCAGTCATCCTGTTAGTTTTGTACGTTCGAGTGTTTTTCAGGAATCGATGTACGCCGTAACTCGGCGAAACACGGACAATGATGAGTAATTATCAAATAAGGACGTATCTACCTTACCCAGCGTAGAAAGTGCAGGGATAGGTCGAGCTTCGAGTAGGCACACTTCAGTTTCGTCTGGAATGACTTGATGGTGGGGTTCCGTAGCCTGATTGAGCCAAGACGGCCCATTCCACCATAATTAATAATTGTGGAGTTCAACGGCGGACATACCCATAGAGGCGCAGTTAGCTGGGATGTGTTCACCTTTAACATTTCCCATTGTACTCCAGTGACCGAACCTTGGATCTCTGATACTCGGTTAGCGATAAACGTCTTCCAACGTTGTGGTGGTGAAGCAAGCCATCCCAAGACCGTCATCGAGTCTGTCCAACAGTGAGTTTCTAAGGTGGTTTTCTTAAGTGCGTCATGGATTGTCTTGACTAGACGAATGAGAAGCACGGCATCACAACGTTCGAGCTTCGGTAATAACACTTTTTCAGCGGTGCTACCTTGGTTTTTGCTGCGGTCAAATGCGTTTGTACTTTACCATCCTGATTTCTGGTCCGTAAGTATACTGACACAGCGTAGGCCTTCTTTGACGCATCGCAGAAACCTTGGAGACTAAATTCTTGAGCTCGCTGTTGCGAGATGTGACGCTGAATGTTTAATCGTTTGATATTCTTCAGGTCTATCTGAAACGCCTTCCAATTTTGGTTAACAGCATCACGAAGATGATCGTCCCAATCCAACTTGAGTTTCCATAAATCTTAAAGTAAGAGTTTCGTTTTGATGATTATCGGGGCTAAGAGTCCCATCGGATCAAAGATCTGAGCTTCTTCAGAAAGAATGACTCGTTTAGTTATAATTTGTTTGTCTGTATTTACCGTGACTGAGAACGAGAATGCATCTGTTGCCGGTGTCCTTAGAAGACCTAGTGTTTTGAAGCATTCTGTGTTATCAAGCGTTAGTGGACCATGGATTTCGCACAACTGTGCAGGTAGTGCTGAAAGAAGTTCAGGGTCGTTAGAAGCCCATTTTCGAAGCTGAAATCCGGCTTCAGTTGAAGCATGCACGGCCTCGTTGTTCTAAAAACTTGGTTAGCTCTTTGAATGTCAGTCTATTGGTACTGGTGAGTGATAGTTCCCATTGCTTCCTCGATTCGGAATCCAATTTTTCCTTAACTACATGGAGAAGAGTTGCGCCCCAGTAATCTACTGGTTCGTTCAGGACTCGTAAGGATCTAACACATTCAGTAGTGGTGTCAATCAGTAAACGAATGGCTGTTGCTGATTCGTCCTGGATCACTGGCTGATGAAACAGTCTTTTAATGTGCGCATCAATTACTTATCTGGGCTTGTTGTAGCGGTTTAAAAAAATAGCCCAGGCTTCGTTGTAATTGGCATCGGTGACCAAAATTGATTGAATCAGAAGGGCTGCTTCTCCACGAAATGACAACTTCCGGTATTGCAGTTTTTCGCTGAGCCAAAAGATATTTAAAAAATATGATAAGTGTCTGGACCCTTCCGATCAGTTCGTTGAACTCAGTTTCATTTGTGTCAAAATCTATTGCAGTACTGGCTAATATAATAGACGTTTGAAGCATTTCCAACTCATATACAACTCTCTCCGCTTTGCCTTGGTATAGTTTTACTGCGGTGTCCGTGAGTGGTTGAGTTGCGTGACCGGTGACGATTCCTTCAAGTCTTGTTAACTATCCCTTAATGCCACGACGTTTGTTGAGAGTAAGATGACTATCACTAACCGAACTGTTCCACACGCCAGGATTAGAAGACCAGATCCCTCAGTTTGAGTTGTAGCAGCTCACTCGGAAGTATGGTCCCTAGTGGTATTAATTTCTCGATACGATCCCCAAAGATATCTCCGCAATTCAGAGTTATTTACGAAAAACGTATTCTCGGTTCAAACCCTGCCCGGTATAAAATTTTAATTTTAATTTAAATAATTGAGACGAAACAATCGAGTTTAATTTATTCAGAATATTATAAATGAAGTAGTTACAACAGAGAGTTAGATTCACTAAAACAATGCACAATTGAATTTAACCCTTTTTACAGTACATGTTTATCAGTTGAATATAATACTAAGCAAATTTTAATGAAAGAAACATCTACAGATGGTATTTGTATTTTTCTCGCTTACGAAATACTTGCCGCATCTTTAACGCTCATTTTATTTCAACTTCCAGTTGACGTTGTGACACATACCGCATGAAAAAGACCAATGCCGTCCAATTTCCAATATAATTTAATGACTCGCACACCCAAGAAATCATTGACTGCGTTAGAAATCGTAGATATCCAAATATCCACACCAAATATATTTACAAGAAGCAAAAACCTTACCATCAACAAAGCACGGAGAGCCACTTGACTAACCGCCAGCTCTTAAAGCAATTAACGTTAAATTATCTCCTTTGAATTAACACAACTATATATAGGTCGTTAAGAATACCCGTAAATAAATAACAAAAAAAACTAACAAAATGGACCACCCACAGGGTCTACCCTTTAACCCTCTAATCTCGGCTGTCTGCGCTAAAACAAGATTTAACCTTTAAAAAAAACCAGATTAGGCCTTCATAAATTCATTAATAAAAAAGGCTTTATTACCTATTATGCTTACGATGCCTGTCTTAATTTCAGGGAATCTAAGCAGCTATCGGTGGTTCTGTGGTAGAGCGCTCGACTGCCAAGCCGAATGGTCTGGGTTCGAAACCTGGGTGGCGCATTTGTTTATAATCAATAGAGAAACGCTAAATTAGAATTTCTTCGATGCAATAATTTCAATTTCAATTCTATTTCAATTAAACCAAAATTTCGTACTCTATTAAATACGCTTCCGATAAAGCTGAAGGTCTAATTTTCAATAAGGCGTAACAAGTGTCGGTGGTTCTGTGGTAGAACGTCCGCCTGTCAATCAGGAGGTCTCGGGTTCAAATCCCGCCCGACGCGATCGCAAATTGATACTAAGACGAATACCGTGTACAACTGGTGGAAACCCTGCCATTGGACGTTGAGAGTTAGCATTACACTCAGCACTCGGTCCGTCCCAAAGTCATTAAGAAGAAGTTGGAGAGAAAACGCCCATATAAGCACCACAGACCCAACATGCACAACCATCAGAACACAAACACAACAAATTCAACACTCACAACCTACGCGTAAACATTACAAAAACGTAATACACCAAACCGTCACGACGGTGAGCGAAAAAACACCATCCAAACCGCACCGCAAATGCATCCGTTAACGCTCACCGTCACACGGTGGTTTTGCCAACCCTTTGAGAAACTGCGTACGCAGTGATTACACTTTGCACCGAAAATGCGAACGCGTTCGCAGGCCTGACAGACCCACAGACCCACAGACCCACAGACAGACACGGTGGTTGTATAACCCCTCCTCGGAGAGGTAAAAACGTGTAGTTGTGAACAGGACTAGCTAATGATTATTTATTCTAATATTTTAATGTTAAAAATATTTTCTTAATTAGTCGTATTTCGAAAAATCACAAATATAAATCTTAATTTATGAACACTTCAATTGCATATAAAAATAAAACTTAATATTAATAAATATTAATTTAAAAATAATCAATGGATACTTGAATATAGTTCGTAATGTTAGAACTTATAAGTAACCGCGAAAATATAAATAATGTTTTTTTTGCGGAATGGAAAACTTTCCAACGTTAGGGTCGTGCATTCTTTTACACTGAATAATGCCAACTGCAAAACCTTTTCATTCGAATTGGATCCTATTTACTTCAGAGCCCTTCTTCGAAATGGTCTGTCTCACTGTTACATTCGTGTAGTCGCGAACTGCACGACTCAAAATGCAGCGGAAGGAATATAGAGTTAATTTGGTTCTAGAAGCGTATAATCGATGGACTAATGAAAGAGATCAATTAGAAATCACCAATGAAAAATTTGCAATATAGGGACTTGACAGCATGACGTACTCAGACGTAGATAGTACGTCACCCATGCTTTTTCCAACTGGCAAAAAAAAGTATACCAGCATGGCGGCCATGGCCAAAGTTACGGCGTGACGTCATGCTGCCAAGTCCTAAGACTTTCCTTGTTTTCCACTGAAATTATATACCGTGTAATCTAACATTAGTTACGTACACGTATTGCAATGCTATAATTTTATAAAGGGATGAACTAATTACTTTTGGAAAGAGTGCTAACTAGCACGCAATCTACATAGCACCGCCAGGTGCAGGTGGCGAATTTGTTGTGAAATACAGGGTCGGTTTGTTGCACGTTTTTCCGTGCAATCCTGTCTCAAAATAGTTAAAGTTCAACGCGCCAAGTAAAGTTTACAGAAATAATTACTAAACATCTCACACAGGCCGTTTTAATTAAATTGTGTAATACACTCTTAAAAAGGTTGGGTTGTTTTCAATCCAAAATGGGTTAAAATTCAGCCCAAGCCTGGGTCCGTATTTACCCAGCGCAAAATTTGGGTTGTTTAGACTCAACCCATTAAAGGTTAAAAATTCAACTTGATTTTGGGTTGAAATCTACCCCACCTTGGGTGGAAATCTACCCCGCCTTGGGTTGAAATCTATGCCGCCTTGGGTTGAATTTTAATCGCGTGATTTGCCGTGCATCTAGGTAGGTAAATTTAGACCTGAAAATTTTCGTGTGCCTATATAAGACCAAATTAATGTCCCTCTTAGATATGAATCATTTAAAGGATCCATGGAGAAATTGCAGGAAAAAAATTTCAACGGAGGCCACACGTGGATTATTATTCCTCAAGATAATTACTGTCTTGAGCTTTCAACCCGCAGGTCTTTGTTAAACTAAACTCAATGAAACCAATTTTCTTATATATATAGTTTCGTAAAAAACCTACAAAGTTATCAATTATTAAAATTAAAAATAAATTTTTTTAACGATTGATAACTTTTTACGTTTTTTACGATACGATATATATAAGAAAATTAGTTTCGTTGAAGTTAGTTAGACCAGAGATAATCTAAATTCTCTCTGGTTAGACATAGTCCCGCGGGTCGAAAACTCAATACAGTTTTTGCCTTGATAAATAATAATCCAGCGCATGTGTGTCCTCCATTTAACTTTTACTCCTACAGTTTCTCCATGAAAAAACCTTCATATCTAAGAGGGACATTTAATTTTTCGTATACAGGGTGTCATCATTTGATAGCCCAGGAATTTTTCTCAAAATCTATACTTTCTAGAAATTTGAAATATTCAGTATGTACGCTCTCGGGGAGATCGTTATGTTTTGTAAATTTCAGAAATATCATGAAATTTTTCACGACTTTAGAAGTGTTAGGTTTTGAACGCTACGTGGTATAGTACCAGTGTGTTTGTTTTTCATGACCAATTATTTCAGTAACGAAATGTCCGATTTCCACCAGACCAATTCCATTTAAGGTTTTCGAGTATGCTCTATAACTTGCTTATTGAAACTTTTCGTCTATCTGTAGCGTTCAAAAACTAACATTTCTAAATCCGTTAAACATTTCACGATTTTTCAGAAATTCACAAATAATAACGATTCCCCCGAGAGAGTACATACTGAAAATTTCTATATGTCCGTTTTTTTGTATTTACAATACATTTTATTTTTAATTATTAAAGTAACAAAATATGTACTTTTCAACAAATATGAGAATCGGTAGGAATAAGCTAACCATTGTTTAAAATTTTGAAACCAAATGAGATTTGAAAAGATTCTATATGGATTTCAAGCCAAATTTTTAACCTAATTTTGGTTTAATAAAACAACCCATAAAAAATTAACAAATTTAAAAAAATTAACTAATGTTGGGTTGTTATTCACCCAAATTTGGGTTGCAGTGAGACAACCCAATTTTTTTAACTCTTCATTTTTAAGAGTGTACAAATGAAACGAAATTAAAAATGATTATATAATAGTAAATTATAATTACATTGATATACTTCCTTCGTACTTCTATTAGTAACGAAAAAGTAGTATCATAATAATATAAAGTAAATTTAAATAATCATATTGCAGGATCTGATATTTCTTTGAAATAAATTCGTAAGTAACTTCTGCTGTATATTTAATTTATTGCACAACTATAAGTATAAAAAATAAATAATATATTTTACGTGTATGTGTATATTATATATTCATTTAGAAAGTGCTACTTTTCATTTTCAATGGATTTATTAAAACTAATTTAGTTACAGGGACCCCAGAGGTCCTACAATTCCTATAAAATCCTATATTTTCAAAAATGTCCTATAACAACCTATATTTTTAGCAAAATCCCTAAAAAGTGCTATAAAATCCTATAATTTTGATATTTTGCACATTTCAAATCCCGCCACTCAGTTAAATTGCTAGATTTAGCTACAGGATAAATTCCTATACCAAGTCATTCTAGTCTATACTTTTGTTATTGTTGACATGGTTAGCTACTAGTATATTTTGGCGATAATATGGCGAGTTGCGGATCAATTTGTTACAGGGTGTCCTAATAATGATTAAATTTTTAATTATGATTTAATCATATTTATTCTTTGTACAGCCTCAGCTACAGATTTAATTTTAATCTAATCTAATCATGATTTAATCATACGAGGGGGTCCTAATAATCATTGGAGTGAGCTGACCCTCGTAAAATGGTTAAATAGTTTCTATTTTAAGTGAAAATCAAAGATTTATTTATCTAAATATAGATTTGGTTTTTAAATCCATAAAATTAGTAAATGAAATAGCTCCTATAAAATCCTATAATTTTGTAAAAATAGTTCTATAAAGTCCTTTATTTTTAGAAATATAATCCTATTTTTCCTATAAAAATATTGAAAATTTGAGTGGGGGCCCTGTAATTATTATAACATCGACTGTTTGCAATTGATTTTGTCTGGAGATACGTAAATGACATATTCGGCTAGAGTCCTCCAAAAAAACTCGAGTTCTTCTAAGGGAATTCCTTATTGTGAGGATTAGTGGAGTGGGGATGCCGTTCTTACTACAGACCGACCCCCGGTCAGTTCGTAGTATTTGGGAATAACTCTGGAGGGGTGGAAGAGTGGGGGATTGGATTTTTCTGCGGTGGCGCCACTCTACAGTTGTAAAAAATTTACTCCCTAGAACTAGCTTTTTGTAAAAAAAGCTGGTTTCGGGGCCAAGTACCTTGATAGTGTGCCTTTAAGGACGAGTAAAACAAGTTGGCAAGCCAAAATACACCTCTCCTCGTAAGAATTGTCTATAGTGGTATTAATTTCTCGAGATAACCCTTAAAGATATATCTCCGCAATTTAGAGTTATTTGTTAAAAATGTTATCCCAGTTCTATCCCGCCCGGTATAAAATTTTAATTATAATTAAAATAATTGAGACGAAACGACCAATTTTAATTTATTCAGAATATCATAAGTTAAGTAGTTACAACAGTGAGTTAGACGTACTATAACAATGTACAATTGAATTAAACCCTTTTTACAGTACAAGTTTATCAGTTGAATATAATACAAAGCAAATTTTAATGAAAGAAATATCTACAGAGGGTATTATAACGACCGTTCGCTTTTTGGTTTATAATTTTAACGGAATCGGGGCGATTTTAATTAAACGATAGTTTATCGAAATTTTGTTAAAGAATTTTCCCTAAGGCCGCGCGATAAATTTACGAGAATAATTTCCCGTCGCCGTTATATCGAAAATTTATTTTATTCGAGATTGCCAGAACTGTAATGTTGTGGGTGAGTGATTAGAAAATAAAATGGCAACCAGAATTATGCAAAATTAGAAGTTTTTATTTTTATTCAGAACAGTCTATGGAACGTTCTAGATTTAACTTTCATCAATAACAAAACAATATATATCCCTTCTACGTAATTGTACAGAACTGGTACTCAAGTGTCTAAGACTAGATTTGTCTTAGTTCATCGTGATTGAAAAATAAACCAAAACACACTTACACTTAAGTAAATAAATGATACTGAGTAATTTTAACTTAATTCAAACTACCTAACTATAAACTCTGTCTTAATTAACAGCTGAGAGCTGTTCGCTACTAATTACTTCCAATCTACTTAATTAGCCTCACAGGTTGAGTTGATAATTTCAAGGGTATTATTAGGTTATTCCAATTCAAATAATAATAACAATCAATTTTATCTTACAGCTGACTTGAGTTAGTTCACAATTACTTTGACACTTTCAGTCTTAAACACAATTTAACTCTTTTTCTTGACCGAAGACCGAACATACTAATTAAAACCG
The DNA here is from genome assembly GCF_980474605.1 of Leiobunum rupestre. Taxonomy (NCBI): domain Eukaryota; kingdom Metazoa; phylum Arthropoda; class Arachnida; order Opiliones; family Sclerosomatidae; genus Leiobunum; species Leiobunum rupestre. Next base: position 51,881,195 of record NC_143388.1, on the reverse strand, counting down.
GAAAGTTACCTCATAACTTTTGACCGACACCAGGACCCCGTCCTGTAGTAGTTCGTCTGACAGCCAAGAACTAAGAAAGACTAAATCTTCTATATTGACGGCAACGGCCTTATTTACAATTATTTTGTGTTTTTCTTTGACCCGTCGAGATTTGACTAAAGTTCGAAAAATTGAAGATATTATATTTTTTAACCGGTTTGATTGATAGTTCTCCACACGGTGGCGCTATATTATTACTTTGATATAGTTTCCGCTGGAGTTTTGAAAAATTATCCTTTACAAGGTAACAATGAACTACTTTTTGTGTTTTATCGAAATTTTGTTAAGAATTTAACAAAATTTAAAACAAAACCAAAACCCGTACCAAAGAATAAACAAACAAAGTTCAATAAACAATATATACAAATATTGTATTAATTCATTTAGTAAAAAAAACCCGTCCTAAGGAAGTCAATGGCTCGGCGGTGAACTATCCGCATTGTTACAATGCGACCCGAGTTCAATTCCTGATCACGATCAAATTTTACATTAAAATACTAAAATATTTAATTAAATATAAGATTAATATAATTTAAAAATATTTAATTAAATATAAGATTAATATAATTTATAAATATTTAATTAAATATAAGATTAATATAATTTATAAATATTTAATTAAATATAAGATTAATATAATTTATAAATATTTAATTAAATATAAGATTAATATAATTTATAAATATTTAATTAAATTTAAGATTAATATAATTTATAAATATTTAATTAAATTTAAGATTAATATAATTTATAAATATTCAATTAAATTTAAGATTAATATAATTTATAAATATTTAATTAAATATAAGATTAATATAATTTATAAATATTTAATTAAATATAAGATTAATATAATTTATAAATATTTAATTAAATATAAGATTAATATAATTTATAAATATTTAATTAAATATAAGATTAATATAATTTATAAATATTTAATTAAATATAAGATTAATTTAATTTATAAATATTTAATTAAATATAAGATTAATTTAATTTATAAATATTTAAAATGATAAATGATGAATAAATTATAGTACCTAACGTTATAACTTTGTAAAGGACATTCGCCAAAGCTGTTTTTTAGAAAAACACCGTAAATTAACAAGCGTTGGTGGCTGAGTGGTTGGAGTACATCTCTTGCTCGAGGCAGACCCGAGTTCGATTCCCGGCCGGCGCCAAAAAATCTCAAATTGATACTAAGACGAATACCGTGTATAATTGGTGGAAATCCTGCCATTGGACGTTGATAGGTTGCATAACACTCAGCACTCGTTCCGTCCCAAAGTCATTAAGAAGAAGTTGTAGAGAAAACGCCCATACAAACACCACAGACTCAACTCTCACAACCGTCATAACACGAACTCAACATTAACAACCTACACATAAACATTACAATATCGAAATATACAATTACAACTGTCGCGACGGTGAGCGTTGACGAAATCGAGCCCAACCGCAAATCAATCCGTTAACGCTCACCGTCACACGGTTGTTTTGCCAACCCATCGAGAAACTGCGTACGCAATGATTACCCTTTGCCCCGAAAATGCGAACGCGTTCGCAGGCCTGACAGACAGACCCACAGACAGACACGGTGATTGTATAACCCCTCCTAGGGGACTTTGTCCCCTCGGAGAGGTAATGAGTATCCCTAATACCTCGAACAAGCGAATAAATCGTTTTAGGTTGAAAAGTTAAAAGACTTGTCAGGTGAAAAGAAACCACCTAACATGGACTGCCTAACCTGAATAACTGGTCTATATGCCATAGGTGTTGACACTGCAGTTTTGGTGGAAATATTTCAAGGTATGGACGTGTATCCAATCATTTTGCGTTTCTGAAAATTAAAGTATATTAAAAATATAACGAAAATTAATGTAAAAGCAATGGAAGAGGTATACTTAAGCCTAAACTTAATACTTTGACTATTCTACTATTCATCCGTTCGTTCCGTTTTGTTAGTATTTTTTAAATCGCCAGACAGAAGGTCGTTGGCTCAGGTAGGACAAAACGTTTGCCAAAGAATTCATATAGAGGTTTTTTTCTTTTGTTATCCGTTTTACAAAGGAGGGGGTACTATTTCCACATAGTAAGTAACCACCCCGCCACATTTTCCAAAAATGTTCAACCATTCGATTAAATATGATCAGTGATTCACCAAAATACGGACCGTTACAGACTTTCGATACTGCAAGATAAATTTGGCGATCAGGGTCCCACAACTTATTCAAATACCAATTTCTGTGATTTTTCTTTGGAATCTACGTATACATTTCTTAAATGACGTTAGATTTGTTGGAAAATGGCATTTTTAGTTATCACTAGTCAATTTCGAACTAGATTTATGTGTATAAAATAAATTTTTTTTTAAATGAGGTTTGAAGCTCAATCGCGGGACCACACAGACATCGTACCAATTGAATGTTAATACATTCTTAGTTTTTTAAATGTTCTTCTTAAGACTCACTCTTAAACCATAATTAAGCTAACGTACAAATATTTAATATATGAAATATTGTTAATAATGGAAAGGGTTATTGAGATATCGTAGTAATGAATTTTTCTTTGTGCTAATGGTAAGTGCGCTAATTATTATGTACAAAGTGTTCGAGATATTGTTGACAATGTATAGGATGGTTTGGAAAACACCCTAATCAAAAAAATAACTTTAAGGTTGTCATAGGTGGTTTATCAACATAATGTCCCGGGGGATTGAAAAATTTTAAAAATAAAATTTTTATAAACTTAGTACATCGGGAGTATTGCGTGTACCAAAAATTTTTAACATTCGTGAATTGAATTGATTTTAATTTTTTATGTTACATTCTCGTGGAAAATGAGGAATATGAGGAAAGGTTTGATAAACGAAACAATCATTTTTGAAAAAAAAACATATTACTTTTCCTTTTTGAGTGAGAAGGTTCAAATGTTCACCCCATTTCAGTGTAAAGGGACGAGTGCTTTCCCCTTTTGAATGTGAAAGGATTTCAATTTCAAGTTCAAGTCCGTCTCGACGGACAGTATTTTACACTTTTAAATAACCTCTACTTTAGTTTTTCAATTTAAAGCTTTAATAGCTTAGAATAATGAGAGGACCAAAAATTAGGAGGGATTGTCTAATTTGCTGAATTTCTGGACGTCTGGACCGCTGAATTTCGAAGGATTCCTCATACATAGAAGCTACTACATGTATCTTATAAACCGTCTGGACAAAATTGACTATTTTGCTGAAGTGCTGAATTTCTCGACCGAAAAATTTTACTTTATTTTCGGATAGTTTCTTTAATTTTCAAACCGTCTGGACCAAATTGACTAATTTGCTGAAGTGCTGAATTTCTGGACACTAAAATTTTGCTTTATTTGTTTTCGGAATTTTTTTAACTTTCAAACCGTCTGGACAAAATTGACTAATTTGCTGATGTGCTGAATTTCTGGACCCGAAAATTTTACTTTATTTTCAAACCGTCTGGACAAAATTGACTAATTGGCTGAAGTGCTGAATTTCTGGACCCGAAAATTTTACTTTATTTTCGAATAGATTCTTTAAGTTTGAAACCATTTGGACAAAATTGACTAATTTTCTGAAGTGCTGAATATCTGGTCCCGAAAATTTTACTTTATTTTCGAATGGTTTCTTTAATTTTCAAACCGTCTGGACAAAATTTACAATTTGAAACCGTCTGGACAAAATTTACAATTTGAAACCATCTGTACCAAATTGACTAATTTGCTGAAGTGCTGAATTTCTGGACCCGAAAATTTTACTTTATTTTCGAATGGTTTCTTTAATTTTCAAACCGTCTGGACCAAATTTACAATTTGAAACCGTCTGGACCATATTGACTAATTTTCTGAATTTCTGGACTGAAAAATTTGTTTCAAATTGTAAATTTAGGAGGTTGTTGGTAATTAATAAGGATAGGACTAACAATTTTGGAAAGAAGCCAATTATAGGGGATATCCCTCCCAGTCTTACGACCTTAGTATTTATAAAAATAGAGGTAGTCTTGAACCTTTATTTATAAGTATTGTTTTGTTTAGGGAATTAATAATATGTTTATTTAAAAGGTTTGATAAAATTGCTAACGTAATTGTTGTGGCTGTTTGATTAAACCCACCGCCTAAGGTCCCAAAAAGTAATGATAATACAATATAAAATTAAAGATTTACGTTTGTTATTGTTAAAATAACTAGTAGTAAAGGGGTTAATTTTTGTCATGTTAAGATGAAGTATGTACTAAGTCAATTTACGCTTTCTAAAAGGGTTGGTAGCTCCTATTTTAGCTATTAAATTTAGGATCGTAAGAAGTGAAGATTAAAAATTAATATCTATTTGTATTGTTCTGATGATGAGTATAAAAGAGGTTACCCCCCTGGACAAAGAAATATTTGATAGCTGCTGCTGAGCTTCCGATATTATCTTTATTAATGATTAAAAGGATGACGCCCAAATCAGACTAAAAATTATTATTAAACTTAATTTTACTTTTTTCTTTTAATATGTATATATTATTGTTAAGTTATTCAGTTATATATTTTTTAGATTTATTCTTTTGTTTAGGTTAGTAGATTAGATTAATTTCCGTTAAAATCTTTTATAGTTATTTTGAGGTCTTATACGTTTTTTGATAAATATTGGGGTAGAAATATTATTTATGTATATTTAATTTTTTATAGATAGATTAAAGTTAATTAGCCAGTTAAATGCGTACCAGCCACTGCGGTTATACGTGAGGTTTATATACAGTTTGTTTATGAGCATTTTGAATTTAATTTGTTTTAAACATTTTGGATTAGTTAGTGAAATATTAGTCTTTTATAAATTTTATGGTTTGTTGAATTAGGATTAAGACTAGGATTAGATACCCTTTTATACGAATTTAAATTTCTTTAAGAAATATTGATAAAATTAAAGAATTTGTGGGTGTTTTATCCCCCTAGAGGAACTTGTCCTGTAATCGATGCCCTACGATAAATCTTACCTTTGTTAATTTAGTTATTGAGTTAATATACCGTTATTGTTAGATTACTTAGTTAAATAAAGCAAAAGTTTTCAAGTTTAAATTGATAAGTTTAGGTACTTCAAAAAAGGTGTAGTTTATGCCTCGGTTTATGCTTAGGTAGAGATGTGTTACTTTAGTAAAGGCTTGAATTTGAAATTGAATCTTTGCATGAAAAAGGATTTATTAGTAAATTTTTATAAATAAGATAAGCTAAATAGGGCTCTAGAATATGTACATATCGTCCGTCACTCTAATTTTAATATTAGATAAGTCGTAACAAAGTAGATGTAAGGGAACTTATATCTAGAGGTTACAGTAGAGCTTAAAGCGATTTATTTACATGAAATAATTCTTTGTGTATCAAAGTACTCTAATAAATATTTTGTTATTTATATTATAAGATAAATTTTAGTTAAAAAAGTTTATTGTTTTTATTGTTTTATTGGAATTTTTTTAATTAGTTAGGTAGGTAGTAACTGTGAGGGTGTTTAAAAATTTAGTTAAAAGGAGATATTTTTGTACCTTTGGTCTCATGGTAGATAATTATTTTAAATTTATTTTAGTTTCCCGAGTTAGAATGAATTAGATGCTTAAGTGTTAATTGTGACAAAATTAATTGAATAAGTGTTTAGTAGTGAGATGCTATGTGAATATTAGGTTATCTGGTTTCTTTAGATATTAAAAAGGTGAGAGTTATTTTGGAATGAGAAAAGCAAAAAGTTTGTTACGGTTAAAGGGAATATAACCTCTGGTATTTCTGTCACCCTCCGAGGGTTCCAATATTGTCCGCTGCCTCCCATGACTTTTCACACCTGTGGCGCTGATAAACGCTGATTGTGAAGGGAATAAAGGAAATTGATGGGGTCTTCCATAAAGAACGCGTTGGAGGTTCTACTCCCTTTAAGCTTAACATGTAATTTTTATATTTTTATAGCGGGTAATGAGAGAGGTTTAATAGTGACCTGGTGTTTCATAAAAAAAATTAGAAAGAATTAAATAGGTATGAAGAGAGGATTTTAGCTTTTAAAAATTGTTCACATAATTTAATTAGTAGAAATAAAAATTTGTTAATTTGTCTGGTTGAGTTTTAGTTGAACTAGTTTTAATTTAAGTTTTATAAAGGAACTCGGCAACCATTTATTTTAACCGTTTTTAAAAAACATTTCTTTGAGGTTAATTATTTAAAGTAAATTCTGCCACCTGATTTAATTAAAGGGCCGCAGTAGTATATTAGTATGTCGTATTGGGGGATCTTGATGAGTCCATTTTACAGAAGTGCGTATGTGTGTTGAGAATATTATAGCTCGTTGAGCTACTATACTTTCTCAAATAATAAAAATTAAATAAATAATTGCAATATGGATAGCTCAGTTGGTTGAACGGTGAATTGTTTGTAGGCTAACAAAATCGTCTACGACTATTTCTTTTCATATTTTACATTATATTTATTAAATGAAATTTTTACATCTTAATAACCAAACGTCGATAGTTCAGGTGGTAGAGGGGTGGCTGTTGAGTGCTAAGTAAACGCAGCATTCGACGGTTTGAAAACGAAGTTCCTTTAAAAGTGGTTTTCAAGGCCGAGGCGTTTAATCATCTAATTATTTTAGATTCACTTAAAGCATAATTCCGCTTGACGACCAGTCTGACTGTGAATAAACAACATCTCGTCCTAATTAGAAACGGTGTGTTACGAGCCAGGCGTTGTGCAAAGTGTACAGTTCACTTGTTGCGGGAATATCTCCCCTTTAAATCATCGGAACTTCCGAAAGACGTGATAAACCGAAAAATGTAATACCATAAAAGAGATATATCCCACAAAACAGTTAACTTTTGACTGATAAGCGAAGTGTTTATAAAGATTGAAGCTATCGTTTGGGTGCGTAAACTTTTATTGCTCAAGAAATATGTTAGAAGAGATACAAGTGCTTGAAACCTTGACAAGAGAATAATATCGAATGAGTGCTCCAAATTGCTTTATTTTCTCTGACATAATTTATCTCGTTTATTTCAAAGATAAGTTACATAATCCAGCACAATAATTAAACAGTTATTTGGTACCGACTTGTGTTCTTAATAAGACGTTACATAAAGAATTAATTTGAAATGACGTCCATGAAGTAATAATTTGAAAAAGGTATTTTTTGAAATTGGTTTAATAAATTCTTTTGGCATTAGAGAAGGAATTCTATTTGGAATGGGAAGCCCATTATTGGACATTTCCGCCACTACTAGCGGTGACTTTCTTAAGAAGTGAGTGTTTTTAGAGTTAATTTTTCATAAGTAACAAATTAACAATAAGTATTTACACTTCCTATGGTTTTAATGCTAATTTCCTGGCCGAACCTTTTTTTTAATACTGACATTCTCAACAAGCTGCGACTTGAACTTGCACTCGAATTGAGTAATATGATATCGTCCTTCGCAGTAGTATATTTCGTTTACACACTAGGGTGCTCTGTGCTAAGAACTAACCCTAAATTGGCCGTTAGCTCTGAAAATAAGTTCGATTATAATTTTTCCTAATTGACAATTTGACACACTTATTGATATTAAGTTGCATATGATATTACATGAATATTAAGCGTTACCCTTTCTCAAACCAAAATAATGTTTCTAGAAAATACGTCTTTAGTATGTATCCAGTAAGCTTATTTAACTTAGCCTCAAACTAACTTAATCAAACCTGAATCAACTTAAATTAAACAAATTACAAAACTGTGCGTTAATGTTAATTCTCAAATTTTATAGAAAAGGAGCCAGATGACATAATTCTTAGCTAATGAAATTGGGAACCGTTACTACAATTAGTCATTAATATCAGAAGTATATAAATATGTTTATATCGAGATGAGTAAACATTTTTCCATACCGCTAATTTTTCTCTCTAACAACATCTACCTTCTTAGGTTCCACTGATTTTTCCAAAATATGTTTCATTAATTAGTAATATAAAATAAAAATGGCGGAAAATGAATTTTTTACAAATTTAAAAAAACACACTTTTATCACTGCAGACGTAGGTTTTAAATAGTTTGCCATGTTATACTGGAGGGTAGTGGCAAGCCTTGGTGCCACGCAAACCAACAGCTCCCTACACTAACTAAACTACCGTTAGAATCTATAGTTGTTATGAAAGGGGGAACCGAATAGCTTGGGGGAAAACCCCTTTAGCGAGTGTTGAGAGAACTTGCAAACTCAACACCGAAGGAGTTGTTCCGAGTTTTCATCCACTACCACAAACCGATTATTGAGTCTTTTATTTTTTTATTTGAAAAACTGAAATGTCGATCATGTTTCGATGGATAATATTAATTATCATTGATTCTATGGTTTCAAATCGCTTTCTTATTTCAGGTACAATCTGAAGCCAAATGATCAGATTCTGGGAGATGAACAGCATGCTGCTATGTATGTCATACTATTTCACGTAATTAGGTGTTTCGATCATTGAGTATTGTGACGGATTTTTTTAAGAACCTCTAAGCCCCTATTAAGAATATGAAACTAGTTCATTATTGCTTAAAATACGAGTTGGTGGTTTTGTAAAATAAAGTAACGTAAAGGCTTAGCCGGTTTGTTATTTTGGAGAGCTCCAGTTTATTTAAGATTTATCTTACAGAACAGAAGCTAGCGTAACTGGCGCTGGATACAATTGTAGGAAATACTTCCTTTAATGTGATATGGGTCACTTACAAATTATGTTACGTGGGAAGGGTGTGTGTAATTAGGTGTTGAATTTTGGGGGTCAAAGGTATTTTTCGTGTAAATAAGGGAGAGGTGATCTTTCCAAATGACAAGGGAACGTCAAAATAGTCAAAAATTTAAAGACCCGAAATTTTATTATGTAAATCGCTTACCAAATAACTGTTGGAACGTCTGTAGAAAACATTGGCTTCCCTTTAGTATTATTTTGGTGCAGCAGGGTACACGATGAGAAAAGATACAACACGTAGGCTATTCAGCTTATGTGTTGTACTACAGTCCAAACACAAATGACATCCTCACGAGTTCTTATTTATCGAAAAAATATTACTCTCGTACAAGAAAAACTAACTAATATCACTTACTACTTAATTTAAGCTTTATTTACAGACTTTTTGATAATTTTAAACGCATTTGTAGTTAAATGTCAAAGTTTTCGTGTACACTTTCATATACATTAATTTCATTTTTAATTAAACTTTACCAAAACAATTTATTTACACTTAACAATTTTTCGATTTAGATCGGGGTGTCCAAATAACCAATATAAAAGATAGCCATAATGAGGGTCGATATCACCATTAGTTTTTATTATAAGAGTGAAGTAAATTTTCGAGATAAATTCTGAAGGTGGAGGTTATTATTAACAAACGATCGCACATTGGGACATCCCTAATTAATATAAATGAAAGGCAAATCAGAGATGTAGAGCTCGACACGCTCGTGGATAAATTGAAATTACATGTAGATCCTAAATTTCGTATTTATTCTTCAGGTACAATGATTTGGTTGACAACTTCCCAGTCGATTATATCGCCGGAGGATCGACTTTGAATACAATCAGAGTGGCTCAGGTAAAAATAAATGCTACTCTTATGGATTAGTTTTAATTTGTAATAGAATATAAACATATTTTTATATGGAACGAAATTAACATACACTGAATGGATTTTATGGTATGGTGTGGGTTCACACATTCTTCCACTGGTGGAATTTCGAACATGTTAGAAAATGGCGGCTAAAAATAATAATTACACGTAACACTGGCTCTAATTATCCAACTGACACGAGATAAGGTTTAAAATGCATAAGGATCCTCATAACACGTCTTCATTTTCTTTGTTTCTTTTTGGTATAGCGTACCAGAAGTTGGTAGGGTGTGCATAATAATTGTTTATATGAAATGTTGGGATCGAATATGATACAATGCGATCGAACAACCAAAAATGGGATGGAATACCAAATAGTTCCATCGAATAACAAATAATGTGATAAAATACCAAATAATGCCATCGAATAACGATTAATAGGATCGAATAACAATAAATAGGATCAATCGAATAACAAATAATGAGATCGAGTATCAAATAATGCCATCGAATAACAAATAATGGGATTGAATACCAAATAATGTCATCGAATAACAAATAATGGGATTGAATACCAAATAATGTCATCGAATAACCAATAATGAAATCGAATACCAAATACTGTCACCGAATAACAAATAATGGGATAGTATACCAAATAAAGCCATTGCATAGATAATAATTGGATTGAATGAAAATGTACGTGAATATTCTATTTTCTTAATCAAATAGTCCAATACCCAAATAAGGTGGTAGAAAATATTTGGTATTTCCAAAAGCAAAACTGGTTGATTAACCGCGGGTTTTTTTTTATTTTATTGTTGTGTCTCAAGCCTATCAAAAGAGAACGCAATGGAATTCTCAAATTTTGGTTCTTAAAAATTCTACATTACTATATAGGGACGCGTGGTAATGGTTCTGTAATCGTTTAGATAGGAAGAATGCATTGCGTTTTACCTTTTTGAGTCTTAGAAAGTGGAAGTCGGTACGTATACACAGTCAGCCTTGGCGTGTTTGTAATTTTGTTGCTCGATTAAAATCACTGTATCGTAGCATGTAGGGCTTGCCACCACCCTCCTACGCATTGTAACCCGGCCACCTGAATTAAGGGCTTCAAAAGTCGCATGATGACTTAGGCCTAAGGTGGTGCCTTGGGTATTAGACTAGCTGATTATTATTTATTTATTTATTTAAATAAATCTTATTTAATTGAAATCTATAGCTTGGGCTGCATAAAAATGAAATAGTTATAATAAAGACCCATTTGTAGATTAGCGATCTGCATCTCATCTCCCACTCGTTTCATTTAGAAGAAGAAATTTGTAATTTCTTACATTTAAACCGTTATTTCCTCACCATCGGGAAAATGGAACCAGAGTTACCCATATTTTTTATTTTGTCCTCCATTTTCCAAGATGGTGCAAATTTCAGAAATGAGATAACATTGAAACAACACCGCATGAAAGAGCGCCACAAAATCCAAAGTAATAATATTCATGGTTTAATAAATCTGTATCTATCCCTAGAAATTTACGCATATAATTTAAAAATAAAAATATATTACTTATTCACGTATTCCTCCCCCCCCCCCGCCCCCCGCCCCCAGTGTATTTTGAAGCAGAATAAGGCTTGCGTTTATGTCGGTGCTATTGGAAATGACGATTTCGGAAAGATTCTGGAAAGCAAAACGGCGGAGGCGGGTGTGGACGCCCGTTTCCAAATTCTCGACACTGTGCCAACGGGCACTTGCGCCGTCATCATTACGAAAAAAGGACTTCACAGGTACAGAAAAAACGCACTGTGTTACGAACTCACAAGTTGAATAATGTAATCAAATATATTTTATTATTGCGAGATTTTTTAAATTGGCAGGTCGCTCTGCGCTTATTTAGGCGCGAGTAAACAGTATTCTAAAAGCCACCTAGACAAATGTGAAAATATGAAAGCGGTTCAAGATGCCCAAGTCTTTTACATTGCCGTAAGTATAATTTTACTTGGTTTAAAGACCATGTGAGCACAAGATTTTATGAATTAAACATAAACCAAGTCATCGCTTAGATTTTAAATACAGGGTGTTAACTAAAAAAACGATACTATAGGCCAATAACTCCAAATGTATATCAGCTAGGGATTTGAAACTTTCAGGACACATAACACGTGTCACTTGAAAACGGACATTTCCATGACTTTGAACCATGTCTTTACGTTCATTTATAATTTATCTCGAGAACAATTAAAGATACAAAGTGGTTTTCAAATAGAAAAGTGTTCCCTGTCACATTTTAAGTGTAAATAGCTTTGAACATACCTTATTTGACCAATTACAAGTCGAGGAATTTAAAACAAAATACAGAAGATTGTGATGAAAATAATGTTACTAGAGACCGGGTTTGAAGGGAAAATTACTTAAAATTTACATTTTCTTAAGAATAAAAATTTGCTAGACATAATAATCTAGTAGGAAGTCTTTAGAATTTGGAAATTCGGATGACATTCAACTCATGCTTCAAGGTCATTCAAAGTTTATCTCGAGGGTCATTCCATGACAAATCGTCCAAAGGTATCCACCCTACCTTTTTAGATTTGGATAAAAATTTGCCTTAAGGGTTATTTTGGTCGTAAAAGCCGATTTACAAATTATTTTTAATGTGCGATAAGCGGGTTTTGAGATATTCGCTATAGAACTTTAGCAAAAAAGGCCAAAAAGGCCTCAACACCAAAAACTTGGAAATTGATATCTCCGTCAATAAAAGTCTGATTTTAATGGGATAAAGCTTATTGTAAAGCATTTTTCTTATACAAACCAGCATAAAATTTTAAAAATTCTATATTGATTTTCTTAGTCTCAAAAAACAGTTTAAATTGTATGACCTTTGACCTTTACCTGTTACCCCAATTTTAGTGAAATATAAATATTTTTTTTCGAATTCCCCGTTTATGATTTAGTCGGATAGATCAAAATCCCAAAGTAGTATTTTTAGTTCTTTAGAAATAAATTATTTTGTACAACCCCTCGTGCAGTTTTAGAGACATGGAACTTGGCAGCCGTTTCAACCTACAAGAGAGAGAATCACAATTGTTACTTGGACGATTTATGCCGAGTTTTGGCTTATTCTATAGGAAACTACATTCTCGGAGCGTTCCCGTCAAAATAAACACTATTTAAAAAAAGAAACACGAAATTAACCTAAATAATTTATTTTAAAAATTTTAAAACTTAAATATTTTCGGTATCAGAGTTCAATATCCGGTTTCAATGAGTTTTCGCAAATAGCTAATTGGCAAGGTCCGCAGGCCGACGAACAATTAAGGCTTTGGCTTTTGCATCGACAACTCTTATCGGAGCACCTCTTGGTACATTTGCAGCGTACTAAATTTAGTAAGCAAATTATAGCTGGTGTTAAGTCCATCGTTATCGGATCACCCTCTAATATCCATCCCCGGTCACTATGGTTCAGATTTTTGACGTTTTATTTCCATACAAATACAAATAGTTAGGGGAATACTCTCGGGTTTCACAAGTGAACTCTTAGATGCAACTTTTGAAAAAAAAGGCTATGTAATGACCGTCAAAGTATCAGTTGATGTACCACCAAACATGGACTAATAGATTTGTATAGCCCCGTACCGTAAATAGATACAGAAACAGATAAACCCTGTTCCTTTAGAATAAGTCCAAACTAAATCGTCCCAGTAACAATTGTGATTCTCACTCTTGTAGGGTGAAACGGCCGCCATATTGTATTTTACGAATGGCGGGAAAATATTATTACCGTTCAAGCCCGTGATAAACCGGAAATATAGATAATATACAATATCAAGAGTATTTGCATATGTTATAAGGTTTTTTGATAAGATATTCCGAGATTTACACCGAACTTGCGTCCGCCATATTGAATCCAAGATGGCGGCGGTGAAAAGCTTTAACCTATAATTATCCCCTATAGCTGTGAAGTATATTCACCAAATTTCAGCCTTTTATCTCAAAGCATGAAGTCAGGATAACTTTTTTAATTTTCCCCGACCGTATTTTCCAAATAAAATCTACCTTGACCACCTGTGACCACTTTTGACCACTTTCCCAAGGTGGGATTCATGAAAATTTTTCAGGGGCTGTTCAGACCGATTTTAGGAACACATTGCAAAAGAGAAAAATTCTTTTGAAATTTTTTTTAGTTACACCCCTTTTTACCTCTCCGAGGGGACAAAGTCCCCTAGGAGGGGTTATACAACGACCGTGTCTGTCTGTGGGTGGGTCTGTGGGTGTGTCTGTCTGTCAGGACTGCGAACGCGTTCGCATTTTCGGTGCAAAGTGTAATCACTGCGTACGCAGTTTCTCAAAGGGTTGGCAAAACCACCGTGTGACGGTGAGCGTTAACGGATGCATTTGCGGTTTGGTTTGGATGGTGTTTTTTCGCTCACCGTCGTGACGGTTTGGTGTATTACGGTTTTTGTAATGTTCATGCGTAGGTTGTGAGTGTTGAATTTGTTGTGTTTGTGTTCTGATGGATGTGCATGCTGAGTCTGTTGTGTTTATATGGGCGTTTTCTCTCCAACTTCTTCTTAATGACTTTGGGACGGACCGAGTGCTGAGTGTAATGCTACCTCTCAACGTCCAATGGCAGGGTTTCCACCAGTTGTACACGGTATTCGTCTTAGTATCAATTTGCGATCGCATCGGGCGGGATTTGAACCCGAGACCTCCTGATTGACAGGCGGACGTTCTACCACAGAACCACCGACACTTGTTACGCCTTATTGAAAATTAGACCTTCAGCTTTATCGGAAGCGTATTTAATAGAGTACGAAATTTTGGTTTAATTGAAATAGAATTGAAATTGAAATTATTGAATCGAAGAAATTCTAATTTAGCGTTTCTCTATTGATTAAAAACAAATGCGCCACCCAGGTTTCGAACCCAGACCATTCGGCTTGGCAGTCGAGCGCTCTACCACAGAACCAGGAACGAGTCGTCCACTACCAGATATCTACGGTATCTTCATCAAGGGCGAGTGTTGAAATAAAATGAGCGTTAAAGATGCGGCAAGTATTTCGTAAGCGAGTAATTCCAAAAAGCCTCTGTAGATATTTCATTAAAATTTGCTTCGTATTATATTTAACTGATAAACTTGTTCTGTAAAAGGGTTTAATTCAATTGTGCATTGTTATAGTACGTCTAACTTACTGTTGTAACTACTTAACTTATGATATTCTGAATAAATTAAAATTGGTCGTTTCGTCTCAATTATTTTAATTATAATTAAAATTTTATACCGGGCGGGATAGAAATGGGTTAATATTTTTAACAAATAACTCTAAATTGCGGAGATATATCTTTAAGGGTTATCTCGAGAAATTAATACCACTAGGGACAATTCTTCCGAGGAGAGGTATATTTTGGCTTGCCAACTTGTTTAATTTAAATCGACTGGACTAACAAGATATGTATACCAAGTTCCATATCTCTAAAACTGCACGAGGGGTTGTACAAAATAATTTATTTCTAAAGAACTAAAAATACTACTTTGGGATTTTGATCTATCCGACTAAATCATAAACGGGGAATTCGAAAAAAAATATTTATATTTCACTAAAATTGGGGTAACAGGTAAAGGTCAAAGGTCATACAATTTAAACTGTTTTTTGAGACTAAGAAAATCAATATAGAATTTTTAAAATTTTATGCTGGTTTGTATAAGCAAAATGCTTTACAATAAGCTTTATCCCATTACAATCGGACTTTTATTGACGGAGATATCAATTTCCAAGTTTTCGGTGTCCAGGCCTTTTTGGCCCTTTTTGGTAAAGTTCTATAGCGAATATCTCAAAAACCGCTTATCGCACATTAAAAAAAATTTGAAAATCGGATTTCTCGACCAGAATAACCCTTTAGGCAAATTGTTATCCAAATCTAAGAAGGTAGAGTGGAAAATTTCAAAAAATTTGGTCGATTTGTCGTGGAATGACCCTCGAGTACCAATGGATTTAGAGAAATAATACCAATTTAAAAAAGTGTAAATTGAAATTTTAAGTCTAATTGTCGTTAACCCGATGCAAAACACCATGATGAAAATCTTTCAAATTGGAACCATTTATCTAATCCCATTGGTTCTCGAGATAAACTTTGAATGACCTTGAACCATGAATTAAATGTCATCTGAGTTTGCAAATTTTAAAGACGCCCAAGCAGAAGAGTATGTCTAGTAAATTTTTATACTTTAGCCCGTGTATTTTTCGAGTTATTAGCCCTTCAACCTGATCTTTAGTAGCGTTATTTTCATCACGACCTTCATGTTTTTGTATAAATTCTTTCGACTTTTTTTTGGTCAAATAAGGAAGGATCAAAGTTATTTACACCTAAAATGTGAAGGGGAACACTTTTATAATTGAAACCAACTTTGTATCTTTCATGGTTCTCGAGATAAATTTTAAATGACCTTGAAGACATGGTTCAAGGTCATGGAAATTGACCCCCTGCAGGTGTTATGTGTCCTGAAAGTTTCAAATTCCTTTCTATAATACATTTGGAGTTATTGGCTTTGTATCGTTTTTTAGTTAACACCCTGTATACCTAATAATAAAAGGATACGACATAAATATCACCAGGCTCAAATTTTTTTGGATGTTTGTTTCTTTTCTCCTAACGACAGATTTCTTCAAAAAAGATGGAAATATCGTGTATTTTACTTTGATGTGCCGGTGTTATATTTCACTTACATTATTTTCGAAAAACTTAGATAGGCAGCTCTGAACTATTTTGTTTTGTAAAAAATAGATGATTTAGCATAAATCAATGGTTTTGAATTTAATGAATAGGTATCTTTACACGTCAGCTTTTAATAAATCCTAAAATTGTTTAAAACATTTAAAATATAGCGAAATTTCGAACAGTAGTTCTTCTTCAGGCGAATTCAAAACAACAACTGAAGAGCTGCGATTCGAAAGCTCGCTATATTTTAAATGTTCAGAACAAGTTTTAATGAAGAAAATTTGGTCATGAAATATCGTTCCTCTTTTAAAGAATTTTATTTTTAGTAGCCATGACTGTTAAAGCGTTCACTGTACATGACTTTACGATTCATACTTGTTCGGTTGTACCATACATTTAACTAAATCATAGTTCAAAATCAACGCAGGGCTTCTTTCTAACCGTGAGCATGGAGTCCATAATGTCCGTGGCGAGACACTCCGCGTGTTGCAACAAAGTATTCGCCATGAACCTCAGCGCCCCTTACCTGAGCACTTTCTACAAGAAAGAGCAAGATCAAGTATTACCGTACATCGACATCCTTTTCGGAAACGAAGTGGTAATGTGTTTTTTTTTTAATTTAGAAGTAAACTCAGTGGCGGATTTACACATTTCCCAAAAGTAGGCTGTTCACATTTTGCCGCCCTTACCTTTACAAATGTTAGTTCCCATTTTTTTTTACAATTCAACAACTTGGTTGAAAGTGCGCAGGAAATAGTTTTTGGGTATCTATTTTTTTTAATAATTAACTAGACTAATACCTTAGGCACCACCACAGGCCCCAAGTCGCAAACGACTTTTATTGCCTTATTTACGAGTGGCCCTTCATGCTACGCGAGCTTACCGTCAGCTCCCTACACTTACTATTACCGTTAAACTCCGCAATTTTCCGGGTTTTAAAACACCCTGATTTTTTTTTTAATAAAACCCGGATGCATCGGGTTTTATTGAGTATTTTTGGGGTTTTATTATATTTTAATTGGGTCGAGCTCAAAAGAACTCGCGGGTTTTTTTTGTATGGGTTTTTTATTTCGAACCCTGCTTACAATCATTTAAAAAAATAACAAATTGAATGAAGCTATGAAAGTTTCGTACAATACCTAAAGTGCACATGTGATACTGATTAAGCTTTTTTAATTTTTAAGAGAATAAAATTGTTTACACGTGTTTGAATTTTCGGTAAAGAATAGAGATAATAACTACAAAGGTGTTAAAAATATACTTTAGTTTAGTTTTACTTTCGGGCGTTTCGGTTATGTAAAATTTTCGATTTCGAAGTTTAATTCGATATGAATAGTGAATAAACTTGGTTAACAATAACAAATACCTATATATATCAATGCTATGTAAAATTAATGCCGTATTAAAAAATACAGAAAATAACAAGTTGGCAAGCCAAAATATACCTCTCCTCGGAAGAATTGTCCCTAGTGGTATTAATTTCTCGAGATAACCCTTAAAGATATATCTCCGCAATTTAGAGTTATTTGTTAAAAATATTAACCCATTTCTATCCCGCCCGGTATAAAATTTTAATTATAATTAAAATAATTGAGACGAAACGACCAATTTTAATTTATTCAGAATATCATAAGTTAAGTAGTTACAACAGTAAGTTAGACGTACTATAACAATGCACAATTGAATTAAACCCTTTTACAGAACAAGTTTATCAGTTAAATATAATACGAAGCAAATTTTAATGAAATATCTACAGAGGCTTTTTGGAATTACTCGCTTACGAAATACTTGCCGCATCTTTAACGCTCATTTTATTTCAACACTCGCCCTTGATGAAGATACCGTAGATATCTGGTAGTGGACGACTCGTTCACTTCCTGTTGACGTTGTGACGCATACCACATGAAAAAGACCAATGCCGTCCAATTTCCAATATCATATAATGACTCGCACACCCAAGAAATCATTGACTGCGTTAGAAATCGTAGATATCCAAATATCCACACCAAATGTATTTACAAGAAGCAAAAACCTTACCATCAACAAAGCACAGAGAGCCACTTGACTAACCGCCAGCTTTTAAAGCAATTAACGTTAAATTATCTCCTTTGAATTAACAGAACTATATATAGGTCGTTAAGAAAGTGGACCACCCACAGGGTCTACCCTTTAACCCTCTAATCTCGGCTGACTGCGCTAAAACAAGATTTAACCTTTAAAAAATACCAGATTAGGCCTTCATAAATTCATTAATAAAAAAAGACTTTATTACCTATTATGCTTACGATGCCTGTCTTAATTTCAGTGAATCTAAGCAGCTATCGGTGGTTCTGTGGTAGAGCGCTCGACTGCCAAGCCGAATGGTCTGGGTTCGAAACCTGGGTGGCGCATTTGTTTTTAATCAATAGAGAAACGCTAAATTAGAATTTCTTCGATGCAATAATTTCAATTTCAATTCTATTTCAATTAAACCAAAATTTCGTACTCTATTAAATACGCTTCCGATAAAGCTGAAGGTCTAATTTTCAATAAGGCGTAACAAATGTCGGTGGTTCTGTGGTAGAACGTCCGCCTGTCAATCAGGAGGTCTCGGGTTCAAATCCCGCCCTATGCGATCGCAAATTGATACTAAGACGAATACCGTGTACAACTGGTGGAAACCCTGCCATTGGACGTTGAGAGGTAGCATTACACTCAGCACTCGGTCCGTCCCAAAGTCATTTAGAAGAAGTTGGAGAGAAAACGCCCATATAAACACAACAGACTCAACATGCACATCCATCAGAACACAAACACAACAAATTCAACACTCACAACCTACGCATAAACATTACAAAAACCGTAATACACCGAACCGTCACGACGGTGAGCGAAAAAACACCATCCAAACCAAACCGCAAATGCATCCGTTAACGCTCACCGTCACACGGTGGTTTTGCCAACCCTTTGAGAAACTGCGTACGCAGTGATTACACTTTGCACCGAAAATGCGAACGCGTTCGCAGTCCTGACAGACAGACACACCCACAGACAGACACGGTCGTTGTATAACCCCTCCTAGGGGACTTTGTCCCCTCGGAGAGGTAAAAACTTTAAACGTCAGTGTCAAATGAGTGATATACACAGTGTCCGTATAATCTGTGTCCGTTTGAGTTCGGAGTCCGTTAATCTAAAAACTACACACTAACGGCTAAAACTTCGAAGTTAATAGCCGCCTGACTCAGGAAAACAAAATTCGTATTTAGAATCTTCGATAATACTAATACAGATCCATTTATATTTATTATTTAATTTATTTATTATTTATATTTTACTCCGTAACTTAATTTTTTAACTTGTATCAGATACATTTTGCAGGATAATTGTTCTATTTTTTAAATTAAATTAAAACAACTTCCCAACGCTGCCACTTCGCCAACTAAAAAAATTTGCTTACCTAATAGTCCTAGAATTTTTTGCGCCCCAAAAAACCCTTGCACCCGTACGCAGTTGCGTACCCTATTCCGCCACCCCTGACCAGTAGTCGGACTTGTATGAGTGGGGGGGGAGTTTAAAATATATTTGCCGCAATTTTGCTCTCTTCTCACTCATACAAAGTACAGGCAGAGACGCAGAAGCCGATTACTGGTTGTGGGCCGGGAACTGGGTGTTTTAGCATAGAGCTTATAGAACTTATAGAAATTTGCGGTACGTTGAATGTACAATGAAATTGAAAAGGGAAAAGTCTTTAGTTGCAAGACATCAGAAAACCGTCTCACAGAAAACTTTTTGATTTCTGTGAGACGGCTAAAAAAATTCGGTCCCCAAATTTGCCGCCCCTAAAATCTGCCGCCCTAGGCTTAAGCCTTTTCAGCCTTATGGTAAATCCACCACTGAGTAAACTTTAATTAGTACATAAGTGTATAATACTGTTACACAAGTATGACAGTTCCTACGATAACATCACCCGGTTAAAAGCCCTCAGTAATCATTTTGCACCACCAACATACTTATAGAATATAAACAGTAATATGGTCTTGAGCTATATTTGAAAGGCGACAGACCCCTAGGGTGGTTTGGACGTTTACCTTTATCATTTTCCGAACCGTCGATAGTGTTTCAATTAACTTAACCTGTTCGAAACAGACGCTAAAGAAAGTCACGATCTAGGCGCGTGGCCACCAAAGTAATATTTCGGATTTTGTGATGTATAACAACCTGTACCAATATTTTCTAGTTCACTTATTGTTTTGAGGACGTTGTAAGTCTTTAGTTTTGTATTCTTTAACTTAACGGTCGCAGGTAAGTTAACTTTCAGTATATATATATTAAATAACCAACACAAAAGTTTATATAAATCTATAGAGTAATTTGAAAATCAAATGAACTATTTACATATATAAATTATGTAATGACAATAAAATAAATATGCTGTTGCATTCATTTATTCGTCTTTATAAAGTATACCTAATTCTATTTCTTTAGGAAACGGAAACATTTGCCAAAGAGCACGATTTAAATGTAAGTTTAAATGCATTGAACTCTTCTATGATCTAGTTTTGTAATGAGCTCACGGACACTGAACATAATGGTTAATTAAGGTGACCTTATGCGAAATAAGTTTTAGAATATCTAAAACATTCTTAAAATTTTAATTCCAAAAATTTCCAATTTACTCAAACTTGATGAAATTTACCTAAATTTGGTCCAAATTACCCATATCGTGGGATTTTCAAATTAAAAAAAATCGTAGCTAAAACCAAGAAAATCCCATGTTTTTTTAAATGGATATTTTTGTGGTTTTAAGTGGACAAAAACATTTTCGGTTGCCATGGCAAATCGAATGGGTAGTGCAACGTCTTCTTTTGGGAAATTTCATATCTCATATAGGTCTACATCACGCCTGATTTTGAACGAAATCGGCAATAAACACCTCGGGTACTCTCCTTGTGAGTGTGAAATGAGAATTCGAAATGTAACTATAGCGCTCCGCAAAAACCACCTCCAATTTTCAAAGCACTTCATACTCCCTTAAAAGCTAGCAGAATACAATTGCCCTCTAAACATACTTAACAAGTCCCTCAACTTCTCAGATGCATTTACGGGTTTGTTATATTTAAAATTAACCCTGAGAGATAAGGGAGTGCGTCTACCGATAAGGGGCCCCTGCGGGCGGGGGAAACGGGCCCCTGTAGGGGGCCCCATTTTGCGTAAATTTTCGGCGGGTCAAAAGGTTAGATCAAAAGGTTAGATGATTTACGATGTTATACCAACTCATAAAACCTAACCCCCATTGTAGGTTAGGTTATCTGCCCCTATTCGACAGGAGGTGTGGACAACGATGTTATGTAAACAGCTATAAACCGTTAAATAGGGGCCCCCATTTTGCGGCAATATTCGGCGGGTCAATAGGTTAGGTCAATAGGTTAGATGATTTACGAGGTTGATTTACGATGTTATAACCCATAAAACCCAGGTGTTAACCCATTATAGGTCAATAGGTTATCTGCCCCTATGGCGGTGACACGATGTTATGCAAACAGCCTACCCGTCATAGTGAATGTCTGGCCCCCCTGTCTTTCGAGTTGGTAATAAATAGTGTTTTCGCCGACAAACACTTTCGGGCCCCTAAGGGTACCGTAAAATAGCGGGCGGTCATCGGTAAAAGTGTTTGGAAAAAAAAGAGCAGAATGTATACAAATTATAAGGTTTTATTTATACATTCAAAGTTACAGTACATTAAGCGGATGAAAACGTTTAAAGATAAAACAATTTAGTTTTAATATATTTATGGTGTGTAGATACCATAGTAAACAAATTGTAAAAGTTAAATACACAAAACATATTTTGGTTGGCCACTGTTTCTTTAAAATCTTCAATAATTTTAAGTGCTGTTACGTAATTGGACGCGTAGCGGACAACGGTATCATACCTTTCATGTTCATCCGATAGAAATAAATTGTTGGGTGCACATGGTTCTTTATACAATATTTCGTAAATTTTACGATAATTATCGGTTATAACGTAACCCATTAATTCAAAGAGTTTTTGGTTCACTTTAAGGAGTTGAATGTGCGAATTAATGAAATATTTGAGTCTGTCCAATTCTCGAGTTTCCGGCGCTTTGATTACGACCGACGCTTCGGATATCGTACTTTGCAATGTTAATTCTTTTTGGTCAGACATGGCGGCGGTCACTAGCGCGTCTGATAACGGGAACGGTGATCGCAAAGGCAGCCTTTGGGGATCATTTATTTGTTCCCAGTGCCCGTATAAATCGTCCCAGGCGCGCGAAGACATTTCAAAGGCCTGGTGTGTGATTTTATTGCATAGAGCTACAGATATATCTAGTTCAGACGTAAACCCCGTAGTAACGAAAAGCTCGGATGAAAGTGAATACCGAGGGTTAACTTTCCGCTGAGTCGGGTCAAATTTAGACATTTTAGTAGGCGCTGGAACGTTATCTACACAGCTTCGTTTAGACATGATGCTCGAGAAACGGGTTGTAGTGTACTGCCGATGGATGACGGGGATGAATCCCTTATATAGCGATAATAATTTGATGACGTAATCAGGATGACGTAATGGGTTGACTCAATGACTCACGCGATTAGTCAAATTTTGCGGTGTTATGTGTATAGCGACGGCCATATTGGTAAACCAAAGAGAGTAGCGGGAATAGAACCTCTTAACTATTTCAGTTTAAACTACGAGGGATTCTAATAGATTTTGGTTTTTACATCCCAAATTGCCCTACGTATGGGGGGGGGCAAAGTGTGCACTGGTCCTTTTGGGTATAAAAACCCAGGGATTTGGTCCCTAAGATATCACAACTCTGTTCTTTTTTTGTATCCAACCAAGTCCACTAGAAATCCATCTCTGCTGTTCTCGGATGAGGACGTACCCCTGTAAGTTTTTATCAATTTTTATATTTTTAGCTTGCGATCTATTCCAAAATTAAATGGTAACCCTGTATGCGTACCAATTTCAATATGCAAGATACTCGAGATGGTAAAACAGTCTATATTTAAAGTTAAAATGCGAAAACTACATTTGTAGTGTTCAATTTAAAAGAAAATTACTTCAGCTTTTAAATAATATTTTTTTTTGTATCTACCCTATATCATTTACATAATATTTTTTTATTCTAATTTAACAATCACTTTAAAAACTTAGCACGTCTGAATAGCTGTGTAGAGTACTATTAACAGATATAAATATTTCTGGGTTCAGTTAATGTGATGATTCGAGTGAAACATTTGGATATGTTAAAGTTATTGGATTGAAGGAAACTTCAGTGTTTTCAGAGTGATAATTAAGGGAAGTTGCCTTACAATATAGTTGAAAATTATCTTTTTAAGTCTGTGTCCACCCATTGATTATGTTAGGAAGTGAAAAAATTTCATTTAGCAAGCTTCTCTTAAATTTTGGTATCCACCCTGTATCATTTAAAAGCTCAACCATTGTTTTTATCAAGTTAATTTTAAACATATCTTAAAACAAGCTTCTCTAAGTCTGACTAGCTTTGTAGGGTAATAATAAAACAGCTAAATATTTTTTGGGTTTAATAATTGTGCTTCTTAGTGAAAATTTTGCATATATTACAGTATTAGGTTGGCTAATTATGTTTTTCACCTGCTACCATTCTCAACGGGTGAACATAGAATAACAAAGATAATTTTCCACTATATTTAAAGCCAACTTTCCTTACATTTCACTATGAAAACACTGAAGCTTCTTTCAATGCGATAGCTTAATTACAGGCAATTTTTCCCCAGAAATACAATATTTGAATCGAAAAATTATCCAACTCAGCTTATCAGACTTCGGCAAAGTGGTTTTTAAGTGAGGGTGTTAAATAATAAAATATACTTCAGCTTTTGAATTAAATTTACTATTAATATAACGGTTAATCGACGAACAGGACTATAACTGTTGCGTACAGCAACTATCTAGTAACTCTAACGGTAAAAGTTGGTACTGGAATTTACCTGTTAAAATTTAACAGGAATTTAACAGGAAGCTACAGTAATTTTTCACAGTGTAGCATATGAAAGTATTAATTTTCAAAAAAAGTGCATTTAAATTGAAGTGAGTCATATTTTTGGATTCTCCTTGTTCCTCCTTCTTTCATCCCAGCATGTATCCCCTTTTATCATGGTTTCTCTCCAAAAATCTTAAATCCGTAGGTCTCGCTCCTATTTATCACCCACCGCCCAAATTGTCAGCTTTATTATGTAATAACAAAGAACCAACTGCCCTCCTCGACAAGGCCATCATTTATAAAATCTCCTGTGATTGTGGTGATTATTACATGGGGGGCAATGACGTCACCCATTTCATCAAAGGCTTAAAGAGCCCCAAAAAATATAAACAACCCGTACAATAATTCTCCCCCCTTAGCGAACACCTTCGTGTTTTTGGGGCCATAATGCTAGGTGGGACTCAATAGACATACTAGCTCGACCCAAAATTATATAAAAATCATTTCAATGTACGCGAATCCATCGAAATTTAAAAAAATAAATCTGCGCAATGTTTAAACCGTGACGATGGTCCCTTTAACTTATACACGTTTTCTCCACTTTTTAAATGTTTTTATGGGCCTCACCCTCTCACACAGACAACAAACCAATTCCTCCTCTCGCAGAATCCACCCATTCAGACCATAGTAGCCTCGAGCGCGAACGAAGATATCGAGCCCATATAACACTTCGACGGGGGTCGACTCGCCTTTGAGAAAAAACGCTCGCGGCTAAAGAACAGTGGCATCCACTATATGTATGCATAAATATTTTTTCGTCCCAAAGTTTTACCATCGTACTGTCAGACTTGTAAAAATCCCATGAAGAAGGAGGAACAGTTCCTCCGAAAGTTCGATTTTTTAAAAAAATATATTGTGAATTTTAAAAACGGTTAAAGTCTCTTTTCACTAAGTATTTTTAAATATTTGAATATCGGAATTGTATTTCGTTGCGTTAAAAGTAGAGTTTAGATGTATAGTCGTTTTAAGTAATACTCGTGATATAGGGTCAAGTGCCAAGCATATTTAAGTACTACAATGATATTAAAATAAAGTTTAAAAATATTTCCATTCTACGTTACTTTAACAACGAATATTCTATGACGTCAAAACACTCAAATCCATGTTTCAAATTCAAATTAACCGCGAAAAACACTTAAATCTATGTTTTCATTTGATTTTTAAATTAACCGCGACGCGCCCCCAGACCGCGTCCCCCCGAGAAATCCGCGCCCCAGACCGCGCCCCCCAGGGGAAATCAGCGCACGCGCGCCGCCCCATGGCTACGGCGAGGTGGGGAGGGCTTCGTATATTGTGTTCAGGCCAACTTGTTCACTATGTTTTACTAGTCACTATATACTGTCTGAGTTTTACGCGCACTGTGATTTTCGCAACTTACCATTAATATATTAGCATCTCTGTATAATGTATATAAACAGGGTATTTAACAATGCGTCGGTTAACGCCTTGCAGTTACATTAACATCTCTGCAAAATATCGCGCTAATCATTCAATCAATCAGCTAAAGCACATATCGTGATGACTACATGTAAGTCGTTCCGGCTTCGTAGTTATGTCTCTTAAATAAATAACTAAATAAATAAATAAATCTAACCGTCATAAAAACATTTGTACCTACACATATTGCACTTTCATTACTTGAAACTTCAGATTAGTTAGATTGTATCGCTAATTAATCCACTGAATATTTTAGTATCCCGTTGTTTGAAGTTACGAGCAGACCTGTTTCAATAAAGTATTAAAACGGAATTTATTTTTCCTGAGTGACAGAGAAAAGATTCGTTCATACCAAAAAAGGTAACGTCGTCCATCGTAAGTTAATGCGAACTTGTCGTGTTGTCGAAAACGTATACCGTTAAATTGTTAAAGCTCTCGTGGAGGTTTAAGATAATAATATGTAATGACTAACGAAGCTAAACGATTATAGTAAGTTATGACTAACGTAGTTTAATGATAATAATAAGTAATGACTAAACGCAAAATTTAACCATGGTTAATATAAACTAGTAAATAGTAAGTAATATACTATAGAGACAGATACTTCATGGTTTAAAATACACTTTTATTAAAAAGAATATTGGGGAGGCTTTTTCGAGCTCACTCGTTCCTTTTCAACCCTGATAGAAATGGCTAAAAAATCCAAATACAAACAGATAGAACGCGTAAAAAGTCATAACCTGAGCGGTGCGCGTAATCGGATAATACAGAAATTTAATTACTTGATCAAAACTTTTTACGAATAATTTTGAGAGCTTTATCTAGTGAATAAAAGTTAACCATCCCCGACCTCAAAGGTGGTATCGACTTAGATAGAAGACCCTATATGTTCGCGAATTCCGACAACGACCATAATTTCAACATATGTTTTTTATATATTTTATTTCTTTCTTTTATTTTGTTTAATTATATATATTTAAAAATGAAGCTGAAACAAATTTTAAAATGACTTTGGTTTCCCATAAGACATGCTGAACACATATAGCTATCTCAACAAGCTATACAGATGTTTCAACTCACACAGTTAACGTAACTTCAAGGCGGTGCGCGTGCGCTGATTTCCCCTGGGGGGCGCGGTCTGGGGCGCGGATTTCTCGGGGGGACGCGGTCTGGGGGCGCGTCGCAGTTAATTTAAAAATCAAATGAAAACATAGATTTAAGTGTTTTGCGCGGTTAATTTGAATTTGAAACATGGATTTGAGTGTTTTGACGTCATAGAATATTCGTTGTTAAAGTAACGTAGAATGGAAATATTTTTAAACTTTATTTTAATATCATTGTAGTACTTAAATATGCTTGGCACTTGACCCTATATCACGAGTATTACTTAAAACGACTATACATCTAAACTCTACTTTTAACGCAACGAAATACAATTCCGATATTCAAATATTTAAAAATACTTAGTGAAAAGAGACTTTAACCGTTTTTAAAATTCACAATATATTTATTTAAAAAATCGAACGTTTCGGAGGAACTGTTCCTCCTTCTTCATGGGATTTTTACAAGTCTGACAGTACGATGGTAAAACTTTGGGACGAAAAAATATTTATGCATACATATAGTGGATGCCACTGTTCTTTAGCCGCGAGCGTTTTTTCTCAAAGGCGAGTCGACCCCCGTCGAAGTGTTATATGGGCTCGATATCTTCGTTCGCGCTCGAGGCTACTATGGTCTGAATGGGTGGATTCTGCGAGAGGAGGAATTGGTTTGTTGTCTGTGTGAGAGGGTGAGGCCCATAAAAACATTTAAAAAGTGGAGAAAACGTGTATAAGTTAAAGGGACCATCGTCACGGTTTAAACATTGCGCAGATTTATTTTTTTAAATTTCGATGGATTCGCGTACATTGAAATGATTTTTATATAATTTTGGGTCGAGCTAGTATGTCTATTGAGTCCCACCTAGCATTATGGCCCCAAAAACACGAAGGTGTTCGCTAAGGGGGGAGAATTATTGTACGGGTTGTTTATATTTTTTGGGGCTCTTTAAGCCTTTGATGAAATGGGCGACGGCATTGCCCCCCATGTAATAATCACCACAATCACAGGAGATTTTATAAATGATGGCCTTGTCGAGGAGGGCAGTTGGTTCTTTGTTATTACATAATAAAGCTGACAATTTGGGCGGTGGGTGATAAATAGGAGCGAGACCTACTGATTTAAGATTTTTGGAGAGAAACCATGATAAAAGGGGATACATGCTGGGATGAAAG
Source organism: Leiobunum rupestre (assembly GCF_980474605.1). Taxonomy (NCBI): domain Eukaryota; kingdom Metazoa; phylum Arthropoda; class Arachnida; order Opiliones; family Sclerosomatidae; genus Leiobunum; species Leiobunum rupestre. Next base: position 51,853,131 of record NC_143388.1, on the reverse strand, counting down.
AAGGAGGAACAAGGAGAATCCAAAAATATGACTCACTTCAATTTAAATGCACTTTTTTTTTGAAAATTAATACTTTCATATGCTACACTGTGAAAAATTACTGTAGCTTCCTGTTAAATTCCTGTTAAATTTTAACAGGTAAATTCCAGTACCAACTTTTACCGTTAGAGTTACTAGATAGTTGCTGTACGCAACAGTTATAGTCCTGTTCGTCGATTAACCGTTATATTAATAGTAAATTTAATTCAAAAGCTGAAGTATATTTTATTATTTAACACCCTCACTTAAAAACCACTTTGCCGAAGTCTGATAAGCTGAGTTGGATAATTTTTCGATTCAAATATTGTATTTCTGGGGAAAAATTGCCTGTAATTAAGCTATCGCATTGAAAGAAGCTTCAGTGTTTTCATAGTGAAATGTAAGGGAAGTTGGCTTTAAATATAGTGGAAAATTACCTTTGTTATTCTATGTTCACCCATTGAATATGGTAGCAGATGAAAAAAAATTAATTAGCCAAACTAATACTGTAATATATGCAAATATTTCACTCAGAATCAAAATTATTGAATCCAAAAAATATTTAGCTATTTTATTATTAACCTACAGAGCTAGTCAGACTTAGGGAAGCTTGTTTTAAGCTAAGTTAAAAATGAATTTGAAAAAAAAATTTGCTTGAGCTTTTAAATTTACGATACAGAGTGGATCACATTTAATGTGATGGTTCTGAGTGAAAAATTTCAAAAGTCAAAGTTATTGGATTGCATGAAACTTTAGTGTTTTCAGTTTGAAATTTAAGGGAAGTTACCGTTTTTAAAGTGATGGTTAAATAAAACCGTTTAAAGTCTCTTTTAATTTGGTTTTTCACAATGTGTTTCTCTTCACTTCTAAAAATACTTACTTAAGTTAGTTTGTATGAAATACTTACTAATACCCGAAAGATAGACTTTAGAGTGGATAAGATTTGTAAATATCATTTCGAAACTAATAATTTTCACGCTTTATTTAAGTCAAGCAATTACATTTTTAAAAATGAAAGAAGTTAAACAATACACCTATAGTCAGAAAGATATTATAAAAACACTAAAATTAAAATTAAATGAAAAACTCTTTATTGAACTTTAATACGTTACGCTATTTAAGAAACGTAATTTTAGAAAACAGACATAACGTAAAAACAATGTGATGAAACAAAAATAATATTAAAACGACTTATATTTTCTTGCACACGATTTTTCGGTACCACACAGCGATTTTGTGAGATTTCACAACGGCGCAATTATTAGGGTCACGGTGAAAATGACAATGTTTAGGCGCACTTATACAAAGAATGGTAGATAATTTAGGACAGTCTAAATCCTCGACGTTCTTGACGTTAACTCCTATGAAATACGATAAAACTTTGGCCTTTACTAAACCTTTACAAAAAAAACGTGAACCCTTGTTCTTTTATATAATTTGCGATGGCTCCTAGGCTGTTGTAGTCTTCCCGTCCGTCGTCCCAACGGAGATCGCAAATGTTCCAATACAACCATCTACACTGCCATTTATCTTCTTCCGTAAGACTGGAATATGGATATGGTGGTTTAAAGGTCCAGACGTTATGCTTCTCCGTTTCCGCATCGTAAATAGCTAACTCTTTAATTATCATTTCTCCATTCACACGGAAAAAGTTTGCCTCGATAAAACATGTCCTTTTCATTTCTAGAAATAAACTTGTTTAAAAAAAAACTTAGAACATGTAATTAAGACTTCGCACTGAAGCTTCCATCAGTCCAGTAACTTTGCCCTATGGAAATTTTTCATCAGGTCAATTGAACCCAAAAACATTTTCTACGTTATTATGGACCCCATGAACTATTAATTACGTAATCCAAAAACAAAGATGACGCGAGCAAGGAGAAATAACGAGTCTGATCTATAGGATAATAAAAATATTTATTTTTTAACAAAAAATTTTATAAGATGATATATTACAAAAATTATTTTTCTTTTACGAGCCAAAAAATATTATAATGCGATACAACAAAAAAATTTAAAATGGACATAAATGAAATTTTTTCAACTAATACTGTAATATATGCAAATATTTCACTCAGAATCAAAATTATTGAATCCAAAAAATATTTAGCTATTTTATTATTAACCTACAGAGCTAGTCAGACTTAGGGAAGCTTGTTTTAAGCTAAGTTAAAAATGAATTTGGAAAAAAAAATTGCTTGAGCTTTTAAATTTATGATACAGAGTGGATCACATTTAATGTGATGGTTCTGAGTGAAAAATCTTCAAAAGTCAAAGTTATTGGATTGCATGAAACTTTAGTGTTTTCAAGGTGAAATTTAAGGGAAGTTACCGTTAACTATAGTTGAAAATTATCTTTTTAAGTCTGTGTTCACCTATTGAATTTGTTAGGAAGTGAAAAAATTTCATTTAGCAAGCTTTTTATTAAATTTTATTTTTAAATTTTGGTATCCACCCTGTATCATATATTTAAAAAGCTCAAGTTTTTTTTCCAAATTAATTTTAAACTTATCTTCAAACAAGCTTCCCCACAAATAACTGAACCAATAAATATTTATCTACGTTATTAGTACTCTACACAACTATTCTGACTTGCATAAGGTTTTTAAAGTGATGTTTAAATTAGAATTAAAAAAAAAAAATTTCAGGTTTTATATAACTGATATAGGGGTGGATCCAAAAAAAAACGTAATTTTTTTAAATTGAACACCATCTCTTCTGAATACCTGTGTGGGTTAATTCTAAGGGGGGTTACATATTATTTTCGATTCAATAAATGTAATTCTGGGGTGGAACAAATTGCGTGTAATAAAGTTATCGCATTGAAAGAAGCTTCAGTGTTTTCATAGTGAAATGTAAGGAAAGTTGGCTTTAAATATAGTGGAAAATTATCTTTGTTATTCTATGTTCACCCGTTGAGAATGGTAGCAGGTGAAAAAAATAATTAGCCAACCTAATACTGTAATATATGCAAAATTTTCACTAAGAAGCACAATTATTAAACCCAAAAAATATTTAGCTGTTTTATTATTACCCTACAAAGCTAGTCAGACTTAGAGAAGCTTGTTTTAAGATATGTTTAAAATTAACTTGATAAAAACAATGGTTGAGCTTTTAAATGATACAGGGTGGATACCAAAATTTAAGAAAAGCTTGCTAAATGAAATTTTTTCACTTCCTAACATAATCAATGGGTGACACAGACTTAAAAAGATAATTTTCAACTATATTGTAAGGCAACTTCCCTTAATTATCACTCTGAAAACACTGAAGTTTCCTTCAATCCAATAACTTTAACATATGCAAATGTTTCACTCGAATCATCACATTAACTGAACCCAGAAATATTTATATCTGTTAATTTTGGAATAGATCACCAAGCTAAAAATATAAAAATTGATAAAAACTTACAGGGGTACGTCCTCATCCGAGAACAGCGGAGATGGATTTCTAGTGGACTTGGTTGGATACAAAAAAAGAACAGAGTTGTGATATCTTAGGGACCAAATCCCTGGGTTTTTAAACCCAAAAGGACCAGTGCACACTTTGCCCCCCCCCCCCCATACGTAGGGCAATTTGGGATGTAAAAACAAAAATCTATTAGAATCCCTCGTAGTTTAAACTGAAATAGTTAAGAGGTTCTATTCCCGCTACTAGTTTATGGGCCTCCATAAAATTCTACGCGCAAAAAAAAAAATTTTTGGTGGGAACACTCGTTTGTTATAACCATTTTAGCGCTAAGAATCCACGCCTGATGTAAAAAGTTGGGGGCCACTTTTTCAATTTATTCGCCATGGTCTCTACAAATCATAGAATGTCGTAGAAAAATAAACCGTTTTTATAATACACTCGGCTCTTTTGTACCAAAACGACACTTTTAGTTAGCGAGAGGGGACACCCGCTGTGTCTATTTTACGCGCGGGGGGCAAGGGAGATCCTCTATCTACCCTTTACCCCTTAGGGCCGATATTCCGTAAGACGGATAGCTTTGCGCATCGTAAAAGTGTTTGAAAATAATGCTACACGGGGAAAGTGTTTGTCGGTGAAAATAGTTATGAATAGATACACAAAAGGCTCGACCCATTGAACTATTTGGATTTATTTCATAACACCACTCGCACGTGGAGAAAAGTGTTTGACAGATGCCGTAGGGGGTGACAATTACTCGGGTTTATAGCTACTGTCTGTTTGCATAGCATCATGTCAGATGATTCCACCAGCCCTACCGAATAGGGACGATCCCGCCTCTCCCGTTACTCGCCTTATCGCGAACAATCCTAAAAACGCATTACTAATCGCGTTGATTTTACTTTTAATGGGACTTGTAGAATTTCTATCTCTTTGGTTTACCAATATGGCCGTCGCTATACACATAACACCGCAAAATTTGACTAATCGCGTGAGTCATTGAGTCAACCCATTACGTCATCCTGATTACGTCATCAAATTATTATCGCTATATAAGGGATTCATCCCCGTCATCCATCGGCAGTACACTACAACCCGTTTCTCGAGCATCATGTCTAAACGAAGCTGTGTAGATAACGTTCCAGCGCCTACTAAAATGTCTAAATTTGACCCGACTCAGCGGAAAGTTAACCCTCGGTATTCACTTTCATCCGAGCTTTTCGTTACTACGGGGTTTACGTCTGAACTAGATATATCTGTAGCTCTATGCAATAAAATCACACACCAGGCCTTTGAAATGTCTTCGCGCGCCTGGGACGATTTATACGGGCACTGGGAACAAATAAATGATCCCCAAAGGCTGCCTTTGCGATCACCGTTCCCGTTATCAGACGCGCTAGTGACCGCCGCCATGTCTGACCAAAAAGAATTAACATTGCAAAGTACGATATCCGAAGCGTCGGTCGTAATCAAAGCGCCGGAAACTCGAGAATTGGACAGACTCAAATATTTCATTAATTCGCACATTCAACTCCTTAAAGTGAACCAAAAACTCTTTGAATTAATGGGTTACGTTATAACCGATAATTATCGTAAAATTTACGAAATATTGTATAAAGAACCATGTGCACCCAACAATTTATTTCTATCGGATGAACATGAAAGGTATGGTACCGTTGTCCGTTACGCGTCCAATTACGTAACAGCATTTAAAATTATTGAAGATTTTAAAGAAACAGTGGCCAACCAAAATATGTTTTGTGTATTTAACTTTTACAATTTGTTTACTATGGTATCTACACACCATAAATATATTAAAACTAAATTGTTTTATCTTTAAACGTTTTCATCCGCTTAATGTACTGTAACTTTGAATGTATAAATAAAACCTTATAATTTGTATACATTCTGCTCTTTTTTTTCCAAAACACTTTTACCGATGACCGCCCGCTATTTTACGGTACCATTAGGGGCCCGAAAGTGTTTGTTGGCGAAAACACTATTTATTACCAACTCGAAAGACAGGGGGGCCAGACATTCACTATGACGGGTAGGCTGTTTGCATAACATCGTGTCACCGCCATAGGGGCAGATAACCTATTGACCTATAATGGGTTAACACCTGGGTTTTATGGGTTATAACATCGTAAATCAACCTCGTAAATCATCTAACCTATTGACCTAACCTATTGACCTAACCTATTGACCCGCCGAATATTGCCGCAAAATGGGGGCCCCTACAGGGGCCCGTTTCACACTATTTAACGGTTTATAGCTGTTTGCATAACATCGTTGTCCACACCTCCTGTCGAATAGGGGCAGATAACCTAACCTACAATGGGGGGTTAGGTTTTATGAGTTGGTATAACATCGTAAATCATCTAACCTTTTGATCAAACCTTTTGACCCGCCGAAAATGTACGCAAAATGGGGGCCCCTACAGGGGCCCGTTTCCCCCGCCCGCAGGGGCCCCTTATCGGTAGACGCACTCCCTTATCTCTACCCTGAATGTATTTATCTATACTTCGGTATACGATGAGACGATTTTAAGCCTTAACTCGCTGGCTGAAATCACCGAAAAATGTCATTAATAATCTACAAAATTAAAGCGAAAACTGAGTAATATTTCATTTGTGGAGGTTATTTGTGATGACTTTCATTACTTAGAATGTTTTAAGTATCTCTTCATCAAATCCTGTATTGACGTAAGGCATTTCGCATACGCTAGCTCGTTATATAGATGTTATTTCTTTTTACTGGTTTCGTGAGTAATGGTGCAGATAATTCTAACTAAGACCAGTATTATATATTATATCTCTTGTGAGAATAGTATTCATTTCCTCATATTGCTAATGTTATTCGCTTGAAACATTACATAGTAACTTTTTGTTTTAATATTTCTTTCGTAAAATATATATTATCAACATTTGTTAATACCAAAATTAATGGTAGTCATTTGTAATTGTATAAATACTATTAAGATGAAAAGTCTGAAGAGTATTGCCCTGGATATTAACGCACTTCGGAAAAAGAACACTCAAAGACCGAGGATCACAGTTATCACGCAAGGAAAGAATCCAGTCATTGTAGCCAATGGTAAGAACTACTCACGCTCTTTCTATAATCAAACATGTAATAATATATACAATGTATAAAAGTGGCATTTTTGTTGTACGCCCTGTTCAATTCTTTTATATTAAATTGACTCGCACGATTTCGCCCACGGTCTCTTAAATAAAAGCATAGGACGCACCCTTATCTTAATCGGTACAATAAAACTAACATAAACCAATGACCTCCCGCTTTTTATCGAATCTCCTATTCGGGTTATAGTATGAAAGCGGTTGACTATATATCTAATTATCTATACACCTGGAACTCTAAGAAAGAATATTGTGGCTCTGATGATTCTGGGAGAGGATTACAGCGGAGAGCGGAGGTTTCGCTCGCGACGTGCTAGACAAGACTAGTCGACATTAAGTCTTTGCTCTAATTGAACCTTTTGAATTCGAGGAATTAGAAATGTTTCACGAAGAACTAGACTTGTTTCACCGAGAACTATAGACCTGTTTCACCAAGAACTATAGACCTGTTTCACCAAGAAATATAGACCTGTTTCACCGAGAACTATAGACCTGTTTCACCGAGAACTATAGACCTGTTTCACCGAGAACTATAGACCTGTTTCACCGAGAACTATAGACCTGTTTCGCCGAGAACTATAGACCTGTTTCACCGAGAACTATAGACCTGTTTCACCGAGAACTCTAGACCTGTTTCACCGAGAACTCTAGACCTGTTTCACCGAGAACTCTAGACCTGTTTCACCGAGAACTATAGACCTGTTTCACCGAGAATTATACACCTGTTTCACCGAGAACTATAGACCTGTTTCACCGAGAACTATAGACCTGTTTCACCAAGAACTCTAGACCTGTTTCACCGAGAACTATAGACCTGTTTCACCACGAACTCTAGACCTGTTTCACCAAGAACTGTAGACCTGTTTCACCAAGAACTCTAGACCTGTTTCACCAAGAACTATAGACCTGTTTCACCAAGAACTATAGACCTGTTTCACCAAGAACTCTAGACCTGTTTCACCAAGAACTATAGACCTGTTTCACCAAGAACTCTAGACCTGTTTCACCGATAACTCTAGACCAGTTTCACCGATAACTCTAGACCTGTTTCACCGAGAACTATAGACTGTTTCACCAAGAACTATAGACCTGTTTCACCAAGAACTATAGACCTGTTTCACCAAGAACTATAGACCTGTTTCACCAAGAACTCTAGACCTGATGATGTTCCCGAAGGGGTAACGAAACTAGTTGTCGTTTTTAAAAATAAAAACTTTTATTGTACAAGAAGTGGATGTTGTTGTTTTTAAGTAACTCAAGACCCGTTTCACAAAGAACTATAGGCCTGTTTTACCCAAGAATTATAGGCCTGATCACCAAGAACTATAGACCTATTTCTTGAGGAAATAGACCTGTTTCACGAATAACAGGAAAAATTCCCCTAGAGCTCCAGTGTGATAAATAATTGCGATTTCTTAAATAAATTTTCTAAGTGACAGCTGTCAGTCAATCAATTTTAATAACCGCGCTTCGACTTACATTCGACGTATTTAAATACAGCCTTTTCTCGAGCAGCTTTCTCGGCCAATGGATACTTGGACTTTCCAAGTTTATATAATATAATTTACTTTCCTTATGGAATGTATTATTTTATTTCTAATGAAGCTGCTTTTGTCTAATTAAAGGAAGCGAAGTGTTTGAATATGAAGTGGAGCTCCTTCCAGAAAATGAAGTAGTCGATACAAATGGTGCCGGAGATGCATTTACTGGAGGTAAAAGCAATAGAGTAATAGCCAATACGCGAACAGGGTCTCGTAGTCTCGAAGAACCTCAAAAATAAATTGCAATAATAAAAATATCAAAAATTATAATATAAATAACAAAAAAACTTACTTAAGGAGAAAGATAATCGTTTGAAACATTTCGGCCTAATTTCAAGTAACTCATCCCCGTTACTTCTTCTTAATTCGAACGTCTAGCAGACGAAATTATTCTTGTAACACTGCCTGCCGTAAGATGGCGCTATAGGATTAGGTGAAAGTTTGACAACGAGATAAGTTGCCGTAGGTGCGACGGGGAGCCCGTATTGGGGGAATACAGTTTTCCATTTCAGGATACGGGTCATTCATATTCCTAGGTCAGTTTAGAGAAACTCTTATGGCAACGGGCCAACCTTCTATAAGGGACGGAACAATTGAGGGCATTTCGTCGCAAAAATCGTTCAATAAGAATGTAGGGGCGCATAACAACGTTTTCTCCGGTTATATCTTTTTAGGCATGACGTTAATTATACATTACTTCACACATAGCTATAACTATATATATATACAAATTATCAGTTACTGAATAGACAAAAGCAATACGGATTACTAAGGCGGGCTGTAAAATAGGGCAATACCGGCACATAACGTTCCGTCACTTTTACAGTTAACAACTCCTGATATTTTTAATTAATCTTTGCGATTAGTATTTATTCCTGATCACATATTCTCTAGTTAGCTGTAAATATGACGATTTAATCGCATATTTAGATATTAAAGATGAAATTAAAAGACTTATTTCTTTACAGGGTTTCTTTCTCAGTTTGTTTTGGGGAAGCCGTTGGAAATGTGCGTGAAATGCGGAATCCACGCGTCTCGAGAAGTTATTAAAAGTTCTGGCTGCACATTCACCTCGAACTTTAGTTTCATATCATAGATATTTTTAAAATATTTTTGCGCTTTCACGGTGTTTTTTAACAATTTAAACAACGTAAAATCTGTATTGCGACAGTGTGATTATACACATATAAACTTAAATTTTACTTTAGTAGCAATTATATGATTCTTAAGACATCAATATCATAAGTAACATAATAATCATAAGTAACATTTCCTATAATCAAAAGTAAATGAACTGAAGTTATCAGACTGCTATACCCTCAATGTTGGAGGCGTTTTCCTTATGAATTTACATTTTCACCTCGAATTTGAAATTTTGCGCGCTTCTAGGCCGAAAAAAGTTATTGTTTTAAGACGCGGTTGGAAATTAGCTTTTATTTGACTCGATTTTCTCATAATTGTCAAAAGGAAAACGCCCTCCGATTCTGGCCGCTATTTCGATAACTTCAGTTCATTTACTTGTGCTTGAATCCCAACGAGAATTTTGTTAATGATAGTTTCTAACGACAATGACCATATAAATCATTATGAGACTAAGAACTGAGAACTCTCCGCGAGCTATTACTAGTATTTGGAGGTAAATGTTTGTTTAATACGAATACCCAACGAATATGTTTGGTTTCTGGTAAATCAAATGTTTGAAGTGCACGCTCTCGGTACTGAAAGTTACAATTGAGAGACCCCCACCACCTAAATTATGCAAAATAGCACCTTCAATTGTAATAGCACCATAAACAATTAAAATCATAAAATTGCACTCCATATTAATCATATTTATTGTTTTGCATGTTCCTCTAGACATCTATTAATACAGAACGAGTAAAACCAGAATTGGAATTGCGACTGTAACATAAATTGATAATTTAGGTTCCGGTATTAATATGGTATGTTACATTTCATCCAGTTTATGAGAACCCCTTTTGCACCTTATTACATAAAAAAAATCCTTAATTTGCTTTGAAATAGTTTAAAATATTATTAATTATTGTATTGATTTTGAAATTAATGATCTATATTATATTTAAATATGTTGGTGGTTTTGCATCTAGTTATGGCAAAAGAATAATGTTTGCACTTTTTTCTTAATTTTTATCGGATTTTTTAAACAACCAAAGTATTATAATTAAATATCAAAATCTCAGGGGCCATTTAAATTGTATGTTACACTTTGGAATATAGTTCCGTCGTTTAATACCATATAAATGGAAAAGAATATAAACCTAATTACAGAACAACTGTAGAGATAATATTTATCAAATCACTATCTCAGCGATGGTATAGTGGTGCCCATATTGTTAAGCAAAACCAAGTTTTCATACAAGCGAGTCTATACCAAATATTTCAGAGACTTTTCATAAACGGGAAACAGTTGGCATTTTTTGTAAACGTGCAATCGAACTACTAGAACTTTTGGAAGTGAATTATAGGTGTCGAAACTGATCATAAGTTTTTATAATATATAATTTCCGAAACGCGTACTATAAAACGTACAATCGATTTAAATTCCTTTTAATTTTTTTGAAACTGGACCGTTATCATGAGGAAGGTAATAATAGATCCTAGATAAGAAACGAAAAAGGCTTTCGTGATAAGGAAACAGCCCCCGATCTCGATTCCGGTCGGATGCGACTGTATTTGTGAAACCAGAATGTTCAATTCGGCGAATACGTCGAGAGACACTTTCTTTTTACTCAGCGTCAGACTCTGTAACTTCACTAAAGACTTGTTGGTAATATTGGGGAGTTTGGAGGACACGTAGGACACGAGAATAACGCTGAAGAAAGACTGTCCGTAAATGAAGAAACAGCTGACGACTTGAAAAGCGTTATAGTTCCCGGGATGTTTTAAGCTTCGCGACAAGTAATCGCAAGTACAGATCAAGGACACGCCATACCAGATCACGAACATACCCGAGAATATGTGGTTGCAAAGTCGGAGGAAGTGTTTAATGTCCTGGCAATGCTCTCGATATTTGAGTATGCATTCCCGAGTCAACGGCTCTTCCACTTGCGCTTTGCACTGCTCGTTTAAATTCGCCAAGGTCGATTCGGAGAAACAAATAATAAGCAGGACATTATAACTGAAAATCATGTTCAGGAACACTCCCGATGCGACCGTGGCCAGAGTGTAGAGTAACAAATCTATGTAAAAATACATATTCCTATCCGCTTCGCTCAAAGTATCAAAGTCGCATATTCCAACTTTACAGATGGTCTCCACCCATATGTCCCTGTCTTCCATTGGTTTACCTTCACCCGACCATGTCAAGAAAGAGAGGCCCACCGTGGCTACGGATATTGCGATAAACAAGGTACCGACAGTAAATAATAAAGTAGCGCTAGGAAACCTCTTCGTGGCTATATTTTCCAGTTTCAGGCTGTCGTAAATTCTTCTGGTTTCGTCGTTAATCTTCACTATGGTCTTGAACTTGAGAGTGGAATAGTCGAAGGACAAAGCCAGACTGAGGCACGTCAAAAATCTGGAGAGCATTTCCCAAACAATACCTCCGTTTTTCACGAATCGGATTATTATTAAAATCAAGTAAAGATTTTGAAATAAAATGCAAAACAACAGAAAGAATTGAGTCAAGAAGATTAAAAACAACTGAACTCTCCGCTTGTTTGAAAGTTGTTCAAAAAAGAAACTGTCATTTCTTAATGAGTTTATTTTTAATGATTTGAAATAAGAAGTGCCCATTTCGATTTTCGGTTTCCTGGTGAACTGCAAATAGCAATATTCAATATCAAAAGTTATACCAATATCTTTCATTTTCAAATAATAAATAGATTTTGATGGTTACTATAAAGATAGCATATTACACCGAAGTATTTTAATTTATTTAAGTAAAAATTAGCCTCATGATTAAACTAATTTTCCTAAATGTTACACTAGTTACCACCAGGAATTCATACATCGAACTTGGAATGGTTATCTCGCCCGATTTCCGTCTATATCTAGGGGACCGTTTTTTTCCATCATTTTGACGTCAGAGCATACGTGTTTTCTCATACGATTTTCAATGGTATTAAATCCTAGTTTCAGATTATTTCATCCCCCAGTGTCGAAAAAGGGTTCAAACATCTTTTTGCTTTTCCCTTCGCTATCCCCGTATTGATAGCGACGGTCACCTCGTAATTCGGACTTCGCGGTTCTCAAGGGCATTGCAACTGCTGATAATTTTGACAGCCATAACAATGCCGGACTTAATCCTTCCACATGGAGAGGTCGGGAGAGCGAGCTGACCCGTCGCTATCAACGGTGGGGTTTCAAACCCTAAATTTCGAAATGGCCGGGGAGTCGAACAACAAAAAACTACAGTTGTAAAAACGGGAGGTTGCGCGGGGTAAAAACTCCTAAAGAGGGGAGACGCGTGGGAGGGGGCGATTTTTTTCCCATACACGTCACTGAAAACGGTCCCCGAGATCTTACTATAGGCAATACGGCCGGATAACCATTCCAAGTTTGAGGTATGAATTCAGTGCCCCCGCCAGTAGTAGGCCTATTTTAGGGGCCTCTAAAAGTTTAAAAAAATTGCCTCTGGGGCTTCCAAATGTGATTTTTAAATTTTATTTATTTTTAAAATTGGTCATCTAGTCCCCTAAAAAAAGAACTCCCATTCAATTCCAATTTCCAAGAGTCCTAAATGGCCCTAACAAAACGTTCTCTTTTGAACCACCTATACTCGAAATCAATATTACTTGAGTACACAACCAAAGGCAGCGAACTCTGTGGTTTCTGCTTTTGGTAGTGTACTCTGTTAACATTGATATAGAGTATATGACAAAAGACTGGCCCGGGACGGGGAAGTCCGTCGTGCAAGGAAAGCAGCAAAAAAAACCACCTGTTCGCCTCAGTGATAACTTAGCTCCAACCAACACAATAAACATAAGCTTAGTTTCTAGGAATTCTACAAAAGGGGGCATAAAGTGAGAAACTGGATTTCTTTAATACGACTTAAGCCGTTGCAACGGAAATCCCCGCGGAGCTGAAGTCGAAGCGTAAAGCATCGTACCAGTCACTACTTTGAATAGAGAGCGTCCCGGGGCTTAGGGTTTTTTTCTTTTTTACACTTTGTCCCTTTTGCGAAATCACGTGATATCAGTGACCACTGATTGTAGAGAAAGGACCTAGACCTTCGGTGGTCGGACTTGTCCCAGATAACGCGCGTTTCTTCATTTCGTTTTCTGCTCCTTAACAAACAGGTAGTTCTCAATTTCGATTCTCTCCCAGTCAAATTTTTTCAAAGTCTCTTCCGAGTTAAAAGCTCTAATCGAATAGTATCATTCTTTGATTAAATTGCGAGGGCATAAAATTTTATCTTTCCTAAGAAAACGTTTAAATTAACATATTAGTGTCATAATTTTAAAATTTTTACTATAGTAAAGAAAATTATTTAAAATCGGACATTTCAAAATTAAAATATATAGATAGGGGGAGGGGGGTCTTTAAATCAGACCGGGCCTGTGTGTTAAAAATTCCTGGCGGGGGTACTGATTAAAACGTAATAATTAGATTACTTTGAAATTTAAAATTGTCAAAATTATTTTAAGCACTAAACAAGAGGCTGTTTACACATCAATATTAATTTAATAAGTTAAAACACAACAATAAAACAGGTCAGCTTGAAATAGCGCGAAACTAGACAATGGCCACTGTAGTTTTCCCCCTTAACAATGGGGGAGACAAGCCTAAATAAGTAGTTGATGAATTTGGGTAAAGAGGTAATCGTAGGGTGGAATTCTTCGATTAAAAGTAAAGTTGGTAATATTTATTTGTAAATAATATACTAATAATAAAAAAATTATTAATTTAATAATAATAAAACTTTTATTAATTTAATAATAATAACATTTTTATTAATTTAATAATGATAAAATTTTTATTAATTTAATAATAATAACATTTTTATTAATTTAATAATGATAAAATTTTTATTAATTTAATAATAATAACATTTTTATTAATTTAATAATGATAACATTTTTATTAATTTAATAATAATAAAAATTTTATTAATTTAATAATAATAAAAATTTTATTGATTTAATAATAATAATAAAAATTTTAAATAATTATATACAATTTGGCTAGTTAAAGAACAACGAAAATTACAAAAGAGTTTTTTATGGGGGCCTCTTAATCACGCAGTGCCTACTCGCGAAAAAATCCTGGCGGGGCTACTGTATGAATTCCTGTACCACTAGTACGAAACGCCGTTGCTAATTGTCAAAAGGGGGCCCCGAGACGAGGATAGAGTAGGGTCAAGAGCCCTAATTAAGCTCAAGCTCAAGGTTAGGAGTGGTGGTATAAACAATTTTAACAAGTCACTGAGATGATAGCCAGATAGAACAGTGGAGATTGATAAAACCCAGAATATATTTATTTATATAATAAAACGGAGTGTTCTTTAAAGTACTTTTTTTGTAAAAGAGGACACTAGGGCCCCATAAGCTTATTTTAGAAATTTTACCTCCACATGCCAAATAAATATCCGGGTTGTCGCACTTAACTTTTCGGAGTAAGCGGTGGTTAAAATAAAAAGTTGTCAATGGGAATTTAATATAGCGATAATAATTATGAAACCCAATTTAAGAGTGTTGCCAAGAAATGAAACATTTAACTAGAATAAGAAATAATTTCGACATAAAATAATACAAGTTTAAAACTAAAGTTGAAATTATTTTTATCCACACTCGGTGGCGTGTGCACGCTCTCAGATAGCATATTACACCGAAGTATTTTAATTTATTTAAGTAAAAATTAGCCTCATGATTAAACAAATTTTCCTAAATGTTACACTAGTTACCACCAGGAATTCATACATCGAACTTGGAATGGTTATCTCGCCCGATTTCCGTCTATATCTAGGGGACCGTTTTTTTTCCATCATTTTGACGTCAGAGCATACGTGTTTTCTCATACGATTTTCAATGGTATTAAATCCTAGTTTCAGATTATTTCATCCCCCAGTGTCGAAAAAGGGTTCAAACATCTTTTTTTCGGAGTAAGCGGTGGTTAAAATAAAAAGTTGTCAATGGGAATTTAATATAGCGATAATAATTATGAAACCCAATTTAAGAGTGTTGCCAAGAAATGAAACATTTAACTAGAATAAGAAATAATTTCGACATAAAATAATACAAGTTTAAAACTAAAGTTGAAATTATTTTTATCCACACTCGGTGGCGTGTGCACGCTCTCACGGAAACAATTAAAAGGGGCCCGAGTTCCCGGTAAAGGTGAAATAAATATACTTAAAGGGCATGAACCGTGGATGATTATATCACAGTCGAATTCTCCCTCGTCACGTGACCTTTAAACCACCAATGAGATATAATTTTGTTATGGGGGAGGAGCTCACTGCTAGAGCTTGGGGGGATTGGGAGTTAAGCTTAAAATCGTATTATAACGTTTTCCACTGGGATCGCTCGGAGCTTGCCCGGAACATCCTCTGATTTGGCTTCTTACGTCATCACTCTCGCTCGGCGTTCCTCGGAGGATCTGACACCGAACCTCCCAATGGAACACAACACTTTTAAGGAGCGCATTTTATTAGATACGTGGCTCTCATTTCATTAGCGGACATTTTTAAAGTTCCTATATAGGGCACATTTTCGTCCCTCGAGCTGGGGCAGCTCGGAACACTCCGCGAGAGGGTAACAAAGTCAATGGAAGACCTGCCTCCCTTTCGAAAACGCTATTAAACTAGTCGTTTTCCCTAGGTAAAAATAAATATCTTCATAATTTAAAATTATATTTTAAGTAAGCAACGGTATTTTCAAAATATTTTTATTTTTTAACAAATTGAAAATGAACAATTTCCACCCTACGCCTGTTACAGGGAACGTATGATTTTATGTACAGTTGATTTTTATTAAATTTTCAATAAGTGTGCCGCCTCCCCACTGGGCCCCCAACCGAAATTGAGACAACGCTACTGGCACAGTGGAAATTTAACAGAATCACGTTAATTTCAAAATAAAGGAATCTAAAAAGCTGCGTACCTTTTGAATTTGACTGTGATTCGTCTGACCTACTGAAATATTTTTCACAGTTACGATTTAATGTTAATTTAATAGCAATAGTTTAAAATAAACAATTAACTTTAAATTAGTTTAAAGATCCTGGTAACTATATCTGGTAATCTGCTATAAATTTTATTTATTTCGCTCTACTTTATAAAGGTGTTCGACGGTAGCTTGATTATTATAGAAGGGAATTATAACGTTATTAATTCAATGGGATAAGTATACTTTCTTATCTGAAAAACCCCACTCTAGTTAATGGACAGTAAAAATCAATAAAAATGCATACGTCACGTCGACCTTATCTTAATGGGAAAATCATTACCCCTTCTAAAGTCAATTCAATACCTGTATTATCAAATGATTATAATATATATGTTATGAGCAGTGGTGTAGTCGGGCCAGGGCGTCGCCTAGGTGCTTTTTTCAAAAGCCCGGGCGCGCCCTGCCTCTTTTTTTCCAACTTGCTAGGCCGCGCCTTGCTTCTATTTCGTATATCATTGGCACTGCGACCTGCGTACTAGATAGTATAAATATTTTGTTTATTAACAATATGGATTTTAACTACCTTTCATCCATTTACTTATTAGTCTTCACGTTTCCTTCTTTACTGCCAACCTTCATATAATCCCCGTTACTTTAGTGTATTTAAGCACGGCCAACTTTGATCTCGCGCTATAGCGGCAAACACATACGTTGAAGTTTATATGTTAACGTACGAGCAAAAGATATCTGTATGAGTTGAGCGTCCCTAGCGGAATATTATTTTTAGAATAGTTTTTGCACTGAAGTCGATATAAAAAAACTGTATGACAGAATCAGATAGCAAAGGCTAAGCCTAAACCTTAATATCTAGCCCTAAATACATTAAACTATTTTTTTAATAATAAAGATAAGTTACAACAATTATTCAAAAGATAATCTATCATCTCGTAAAATAACTAGGAAATGCTGTATTTACCTTACGAAAAATAAGAATCCGAAAACCACATTCTGGATACTTGCACCCTTCTCTCGCTTTGTACTTACACCTAAAACCGTTAAAGAAAGTGGAAAATATCACTTATAAGAATGTTAAACGATAACAGTAGCTCCTGGTACCAAGATCGAATCGGTTTCCGTATAATTGTTTTTAAATGCGGGGCTGTTGCACCCCCTGTTTACCTGACAGAGCTGAAACTTTAAAAGTCAAACGGATCCAAAATTATAAGACTGCGTATTTTAAAAAAAAAGTATTTAAGTGGGGGCCGTATGAAAGGAGTTGACAAATCATCGCTAACTACTGATTACCCGCTGAACTTGGTTGTGCAGATAGAGAAAATCCTATTCATTATGCCTGTAGAAAAAGTCGTTGCTCTCATTCCACTCCTTTAAAAGATATGGAAGGTGTTGCAAATGTGGACGCCAACAACAACAACTACAACACCACACTGTCCACACAACTTTCCATCGAAAACAATAGCTCGACTCGATATATATATATATATATATATATATATATATATATATATATATATATAATGTGGAAAGCGTTAAAAGATATAGAATTTTTAGCTAAGTAAGACCTAGGCTTAGTGGCTGAATCTGTTGTTATCCTCCTCATATTTTTCTTTCAACAATGTAAATTGAGAAACCATATCTTCAAAAAGTTCATTGTGAAAAAAATTGTCTCCTAGAATTTTACATTATTATACCACAACAAAAATATTAAGATTTGGTACATAAGTGCGCGTGGAGGCTTCGAACTTGGATTAATTAAACACAGGGATATACCGCTCCACCTTAAAACTCCATTATGTAGCAGAAACGATTGTTATAACCCCTCTATCAGAGGAATCCTACGAATAAACGGAAGTCCCCATTGCGCATGCACGAAATGGAGTATCTCCACCTTGGATTAATAATAGTCCTATTATTAATCCAGGGTTCCACGTTATCATCTTCCTATATTGAGCCAAGGCTTAGGACACCCCTTTTTTTCACCTAAGCAATTTGGTAAAATCTTAATTAATATACTCTCAGACTACAAATTTTAGTAATAAAGTTCTTGGCATTAACTCGTTTGCTTATCTTGCTTGGTTCTGATTGTGTAATACCTAGCAGCTCAAATGTTTGATCGCTAATCGCCATGCCTACGTTTATATCTTTATCCAGGCCCCTCTCTACCATTGGGCTAGGTAGGGCTAAGCCCTAGGGCACCGCACCCGTTAGGGGCGCGGCGTCTCCCCGGAGGGGCGCCGTCTGGCCCTTAATTTTTTACACATACTATAAAAAATATATAAAAGGGCGCCTAATATAGTTAGCCCAGGGGCGCCTGAAAGCTAAAGACGGCCCTGTCTTTATCTCCCACGAGATCTCCCCTTGATCCACTTATCGCGCATGCGCCTTAGTCATTTCCGTTTGGGCGCCGATTCCACCAATCGTTTCCGTGTTTTTTCTTCAGTGGGATATCCCTGTGTCTAATTAAACCAAGCTTCGAACCTAGCAGCTGCTAGCTTTTTCGCGGAGAGCGACGTTTTTAAAACCAGTTCTCGCATGTACCTCGTGCAATGCCCTAAATTTGTAACGATCCGCGAAGGAGATAAAGTAATTCCTCAGATTACATGGCGCGAACTTTGCCTCCAATGCGAGACTGTATGTTTATGTCTATTTAGAAAAGAAGGCGCGCAACAGAGGCGCAATTGACCTTTGTGCGTAGGAGAGTGTCGCCACCTATGGATGAACAGAATAACTATAACTTTATAAAAATTCCGTAATGGCTGTCCTAAAAAAGGAGTCGCTAAAAGTATACGAACCCGGCGTAACGTCTGGCACCTCTAGCGGATTTCCGTGCCGCACTACCAGGGCCGGCTCAAGAAATATTTTTCACCCGGGCAAGGGGGATTTTTGGCGCCCCTGTTATTTTGTAACTAAATTAAACTACCCCCCCCCCCCCTGTAAAAACATTAAGGCCCTCAAGGGGTCGGAGTGTGCAATAACTGGTGGCTTTACCGGGGAGTCGGGGTCCGGCTCTTGTAACCCATAAGGGCGGTGGCGCACTGGGAGATGTTAGCTCTGATCAAATGGTCCCATCTCCACCTCCGACTTTGGCCAGGTTTGGCTGGAAACTGAGCTTCGACTGAGGCTAACGGAGAGGGTCCGTTTAAACTAGCCGCCTCGGCGGATTGGGTAGCCTGCTGTGGGGCGGCGGGTCTCCGTGTGAGGGCACGTTGGTCCTGTTTCCCGGCCTTTTGGAGTCACACCGCGATCTCCGTGGTCAGCTGTGCCGGGTTATGTGGACTGCTGTGTCCCGTCGTTCCCCTTTAGGAGCTCTCTACAAAGGGTATGACTCTTTACCTACGTAGGTAGGGTTTCGGAAGGAGTTGCTATAGCATCCACTCTTACTCGCACGGCTGTAGTAAGAATTGGTCCGCTCATTGCTGCACCTTCTGCTGGGTTGAGTGGCTTGCGTCAAAGGTCCGACCATCAGTAGTAGGGTACTACTACCCGAGGGGCTATCGACTTCCCGTAATCGGTGTACACCCTAACTGTAATGATTACGTATTCTTCTGCAATCCTTTGTACTCATTTGTAATCTTCGTACTCATCTGTAATCACCGTAATCTTTATGAAATAACGCGTACTCATCTGTAATCACTTGTAATCATTTGTAAAGTGCGTAATAATCTGTAATCACGCTTATTCATTGGAATTATCCCGTACTCAATTACTCATCTGTAACAATTTTAAAGTTTTGGGTTGCCTGTGTACTCATCGTAATCCTTATGTTCTCATCATAATCATTCTGTACTCATCGTAATCATCTGAACTCATTAATGATTACGTAATCGGTGTACAGGCAAATTCTTAATGGCTAGACCCACGCTACTACCCATGCTGGATTTGTCACCTGTCCGGGCTTGGGGACGCTGGCGTAGGGCACTATGATGATAGGCCTCCGGTGGTATGGCCCCTGTTGCTAGGTACACCGGGCTAAAAATTCTGACACACTTCTATTCTTGTAGTATCGCCCAACCACTTTTTCTTCTTCATATTATATACCCTGGTTTATAATTAAAATACCAGGGAAATGCTTTATCCGTCAGAACTAAGCACCGTAGTTTTATGGTTTATTTACTATTTTAAAATAAATAGTCGCAAAAAAACAATCATCGACGATGTTGGACATTTTGGTTGGGAAAACGGTTTGTATTTCTTATTAGCTAAGGATTTTTCAAATTATGTTATGCTTTCATTAAAATTTTTATAAAGAAATCCAATTCTTGGTAAACTAAAAAGGCGCACAACTCAATTTTGGCGCCCCTCTCAAAACGGCGCCCCGGGCAGTTGCCCGGGTTGCCCGGCCCTTAAGCCGCCCCTGCGCACTACAAACAATCAGGCCGTGCTAGAGGTATCGTATTTACCTCTTCAGATGTAGGGTCTTCCTCCATGATCAAAGGATATCCAAGTTTCGAAATTCTAAATAACCGCGCAAAAATGCTTTTCAAAAAGGAAAAAATTAAAAATTTAAGTTGGCTGTGGCTTTACGCAGCGGTAATTTCATCACCCGCCGTTACTAGAGTTGATATAACTGTAGGGGGTTAAAACATTATTTGGCGAAACGGGTTTCAAGCATTACGGAATAACAAACTTTCTCATCTCTTTTACTGTAGGATCTCTGCTAAAGGCGCCGCAACTCCTAGGATCTGTTTTAACTGGCCACGAAAATTAGTTATAAATAATTAAACATTGAAGATATAAGTGACAGCCTAAGTAACATAATAGCAATAAGTATGAAACTTCGTATGGTTTTAATGTGAATTTCATGACCAAACGTTTTTTCGACATGGATTATTTGACATACTCACCAAGCTACGACGCCTGTTATCTTCGTTGGAAATAGTACGCCCCAGTAGCACCAGCAATCCGATTTTCGGTCGGATAAGGGTCGCACATGTCGGATAAGAGTCGAAGTCAGATAAAGAAATAATAGAAATAAATATAATAATCAGCTAGGCTAATACCCAAGGCACCACCTTAGGCCTGAGTCATCAAGTGACTTTAAAAGCCATTAATTCAGGTGGTCGGGTTACAACGCGTAGGAGGGTGGTGGCAAGCTCTGCATGTCACACGAGCCAACAGCTCCCTACACTCACTATTACCGTTAAACGGATTTTGCGCGCCACGCCGACTCAATGCTCACTTGTGCGTTGTTTCAATTTTCCGCGGCAGTTGGGTCTAGAGGATAGCGCCGCCGATCAAACGCCGCCGATAACGCCGAAACATTTTCATTTCGCCGCCGAATTAATTTCCATTATTAAAGTATAATAATTACGTTTTGAGATCTAAACTACATAGATTTTTCTTTTGGTAGTGCTACGATTCCTAGGCTGTTGGGTGCACCGTACTAGCGTTATAAAATTAAAAATAATTAATAATTTCCAAAAGATCTGGCACCACTGCACCGCGTGAACCAAGATTTTCTGTAGCAGATAGCTGGGATAGGAGAGAGAGAAATGAAAACGGCTTTGGAGTTGCCTCGCCTCGTATTTTGTAATAAGTACAGAAACGTATCAGCTGCATTGGCTGCATTCAGCAATAACTATTCTATGCAGAGGTGGGCAAAAATTTTGAGCGAATTCTGAAATGAACGCTCAGACCTTTTTAATTTGAGTGATCAAGTAAGCTAGTGCTCAATACTATTTTCTCTCTCATAAACTGAAAAAGCTCAGGCCGAGCACCGTGAAATTCTCTCAGCACTGATCTTTCACGGTGCGTTGAGCGAAATCGGTTGATCGACACGCTAGCCTGCTCAATTTGAAGCGCCACGTCCTCCAGCAGCGGGATAATTCGTTCACTAGAAAACGCTGACGGCGGGCAAAAGTTTCTAAAAAGAGTGTATAGATAATAATACTAGTGAAATGGTAGTAAATAAGTACAGTATTGTTATTACTAGCGTAAATGTTTTAGTTTAATAGTATCATATGTGACATAGTTACTCATAAATGTGCCTCTGTTTAACATATCTGTATTAAAAATTTAAATAAGACCTTGTTTCACAGCCACCAAAGACTATATAAAGCTACGCGTAACTTTATATAGTCTTTGACAGCCACCAAAGAAAATACAGCACTAACGTCGCCTAAAACTGGTTTTAACTTCCTTCCCCCTACGCGAGAACTAGTTTTGATGACGATAAAACCGTCATTGACTGCGAAGTGACGTCAATAACGTCATATCCTTGCAACAAGGTATCATTATGAAAAAATTCTTTCAGGCACACTTATGATTAAATAAGTTACATCTGATAGTATGTAACCAAAGTTACCTCTTCTTTGTTTTGGAAACAAGTGGTTCATTTTTAATAAAATACATTCTATTAAACATGTATTTTTTTAAATGTGTTTAACAATTTATGTTCTAGCGGTCTATTAAAAGACTGGCGCTATTTCTGAGGGGGTTGCGCAGTTTTTCCCCTTATGCGCCGCCGCCGCCAATTTTTTTCAACGCCGCCGATTATTTTCTGAAAATCGGTGCGCCACGCCGCCGCCGAACTAATTATCGTTCCCGCCGCCGCCGTTGAAAATTGGTTCGGCGCTATGCTCTAGTTGGGTCGACGATATTTTAAGCGGCTGTATGCCATGTATATAAATTGTAAATTTTCTAGCAGTTAGTGAACTTTATATTTTATAACTGTACTTCGATATTCTAAGGTTCGCCGGGCCAACTGGTATTTTCCTATATAAATGAAAAACGATGCTATCACATCGCCAAAACACGAGGAATGGAAGTAAGCCCTGGACGTAGAAATTGGCATTTTAGAAGAACGATAAGTTGTTACTTAAACGAAGAAACCACCGGAAAAGTTATGGGCTGCAGATGGGTATATGCCTTAAAGTCACAGTGGCGTAAATAGCGCCCCCGCAGACCGCGCGGCGCGGGGGGCCCGAGAACTAATGGGCCCCCAAACGTTTATGATTAAAATCGGTACTTTTTGAAAGGGCCCCGAGTCGTTTTTCGCGGGGGGGGGGGGGGGCGGAGTTCCTAGACCATAATAGCGAGATAAACAGATACAAGGCTCGAATATTAGCACAAGGCTATGGGCAAGTTAAAGGCGTGGATAATGAAGACGTATTTTCCCCCGTGGTGGAAGCCAGTGGTTCCTTAACCTTGATAGAAGTTTTAGAGAATGAGGTTTTTCTAAAGTTGTTGGCACGAACTGTATATATCATAAATCGTTCATCCGTGTATATGTGGATAATCTCGTGGTATTGGCGAAAAATCAAGAATTGATCCAAGAAGCTTTTAGAATTAGATCTACGAAATATAAACTGAAACTTTTGGGCCCAATTCGTAATCTATTGGGTGTTGAATTAGATTTTCGACAAGAGGGAACTCTGAAGATGCACCAAACCACATACGTAAACCAGATTGGCCGAAATTTGGTCATCATGTTATCACAGTATATAAAATAGTAATCCCGGTCACACGCACTAGGTCTACTTGCAACAGCTAATACGTTACGTTATTTCTACTTCGAATTATGGACTGGTTTATCGGAAGGTTAACTATCCTCAACTCGTGGTCTACAATGATAGTGACTGGGCGGCGAATAGGGACACTAGACGTTCAAATAGCGGGTATATCGTGTCTCTGGGATCAGCTCCCATATCGTGGCGCTCAATGAAACACATCAATTGCATGTTCAACTGCAGAAGCGAAGTACGTTGCTTTAACAGAGGCAAGACAAGAACTGCTATATTTATACCCAATACGCTAAGAATTAAGATCATTTAATGTTAGTTTAAACTTGAACGAATAATTGATGGACCCGAAACCAAATGGCGCGCTTGGTGCGTTTACGACAGCGCCGCTTGTAGCGCTGTAGTGTCAAGTATTGGAAATATTTATATCCAAATACTAAACACGTGCCCAATATTAGCAGACGACGTTAGGCCTAGCGTTCTTAGGTCGTCACTACCGTCAAAGCTTACACTTTTATTTCCATTTTGACTAGGCATTTTTAAATTAATAATCTATTTAAAACCTTAACACAAACTATATATGCAAAAACATTAAAGCGAACTTCCTATTTAAATTAATTAAATCATTACCCTTTCCTATTTATTCCATTACAATTATTACTGAATAATCTAAAGCCTATTAAAATTCCAAAAGTATCACTTCTATCATAAGTAACATAACACCGCTAAGTATGACACTTGTAGCCTTGCTCATGCATTTTTTGTTACTACATCCTTTCTTCACCAACGATAAATCAGAAAAACGACTAGCAACTCTGTAACCCGGAAGTTTAATACTCTTTGGAATTTGATTTTTTTTATTGGTCATCGAAAAGGAGTCAGAGTTCAAATTTAGCTACAAACTTTTATGAGGTACGAAATGTAAGAAATAAAATGGCCGTTATGGTAGTCGGCTTATTAGGCCTAACTCTATCGGAAAAGTATACCTAAATACTAAATATTATTAGGGTCATTTTCAAAGTTTGAACTGAAAAAAAAAAATTATTGCGTAATTAGCAATTGTAAAAGTTATTCCAGAAGTTTGAAAAAGGTTAATTCTTACATTTTAATTCAACAATTCATTTTTATTTTGATCACAGTGGACAAAACCAGGCATTCATCCAGGTAAAAATACAAGTATATTCAAATTATAATAGTAAAAATCTGGAAGAAATTGTAATAAAATATTCGTAAACTAAATGAGAAACCATTTACATTAAAAACGTAATAAGCTGAAGGTTTTTTAACGTCTACAGTATTTGGTGCATAACATTGATAAACATCAATGAAATTGATCTTCTCAATGTACTACACTAGTGATCCACAAATTTCGAGTTGTTGGTGAGTTTCTAATATAATACCATTTACCCGATATAAATATTTGATATTGTTGGGGAAAATACATACAATTTCTTTAATTTCTTCCTTTGTTAAAGTTTCCGTGGCGAAAACGAAATTAGTGCGGCTATACGCCTTAAGCCTAAGAATGTCTGTTTTCAAAACCGCGGGAATCACGTTCCCGGAAGTTGGGTTAGATTAGTTCATGCCACCGCTACCGAGTGGCGCTATTTCGAAAAATGTTTGACGTCACTGTGAAGAAAGGATATAGTAGAACATTTTCCTAATGTCATACTTAGGGGTATTATTTTACTTTAATTCACGATCATGTGGGTAGTTAGAAAATTTAAATACTTACCTAGTGAAGTTGGTAAAATTTTAGTTTGAGGTACTTTCATCAATTTCGTTTTTAATTTTAATTTTTCTTAAACATTCATTAGAAAGTACAATTATATGAAAAATAAACCCCCGCTTTTCGAGAAGTATTGATAATTTACGTTATATTTCCAATTTCAAAAATGCGAAATTTAATTCAAAATATTGGTCATATTAATACATTTTAATATATCGTAGGGTACACGACGGTAGTATTACTACTTTTGGACGTTCTTCAAAATTTTTATTTCCTTCCTTTTGGTTAATTTTATATATGTATTTCAATGAAACATTCATTAGAAAATACAATTATTTTAAAAATAAACCCCCGCTTTTCGAGAATAACTGATAATTTACGTTATTTTTCCATTTTAAAAAATTCCGTTATATGCTCCAATATAGATAGAATATACGGCGAAATTTTGGTCATAAGAATACATTTTGATATATCGTAGGGTACACAACGGTAGTACTACTACTTTTGGACATTTTTTTTTAAATTTTAATTCTACCACCTAACGGGCTCTGGGGAAAATTTGGGGATTTGGGTGGGGATAGAAACTTAAAATTAAAATATTGATGTAAACAGAGTAAATGTAAACAGAGTAGATGCAAACAGAGTAGATGCAAACAGAGTAGATGCAAACAGTAGATGCAAACAGAGTAGATGCAAACAGAGTAGGTAGAGTAGGTGCAAACTAAGTATATAGTTTAGATGTGGCAGTATGGGTAATTTTAGGGGGCATGCACTAGGTTTCAACTAGCTGCCATTTTTGTTGCAGGCATTAAAATAACTAGCAATATTTTGGAAAAGGCGTATTTTACCGTGTCAGGCATTAAAATTAACTAGCAATATTTTGGAAAAAGGGTATTTTTCGTGGCAGGTACTAAATTTAAACAGCAATATTTTGGAAAAGGCGTATATTTTTGTAGCAGACATTAAAATTATTTTTAAGCCCTATTCGGTTACAAATATATTGTCTGTATGGTACTTCGCATTACCCGAGAAACACCACTTGGAGGCGACCATAACTTGTTTCTCATGGGGAGTTTTGTGAAAAGGTGTCCGAAGAAAAGCTAATCTCGTAAGCTAAGCCCATTGGAAAGTATGCCACAACCTCCCCGGAAATGAGCTAAAACCTACCCGAAAATGAGCTAAAACCTGCCCGAAAATGAGCTAAATCCTACCCGAATGAACGCTAGTTTTCCTACCCGAAACAAGCTACGACCTACCCGAATTAAAGCTAATTTCCCTACCCGAATATGAGCTAAAGTAGGTGTGATATAGTGTATTCGGTCAAAAATGTGTTCTGCTATACGTAGCAGATACTACACTTTTCCTTTAGCCGGAAAGCCAAGAATCAGATGCACAGCGCATTACATACGACATTTACTCTTAGCCGAAAGGCCAAAAGACGCTGCCATATTTAGAGGATATTTTTTTATACATAGCAAATCAACTAAGGGACCATAATAGGCCAAAAACGTAGAAACCTTACGATCTATCCCAATATTCGTCTACATTGGTCTAAAATAAAGAAAATGCTCAAAACAGGCACGCGTATCAGGTGCTCCAAGTGCTCAAAACGCGAAATACCACATTCATTGAAATACATATATAAAATTAACCAAAAGGAGGGAAATAAAAATTTTGAAGAACGTCCAAAAGTAGTAATACAACCGTCGTGTACCCTACGATATATTAAAATGTATTAATATGACCAAAATTTCGCATTTTTGAAATTGGAAATATAACGTAAATTATCAATTATTCTCGAAAAGCGGGGGTTTCTTTTTAATATAATTGTATTTTCTAATGAATGTTTAAGAAAAATTAAAATTAAAAACTAAATTGATGAAGGTACCTCAAACTAAAATCCTTCCGTGAAGTTTATTTAGAATTTGTTTTGTCAATTTCGTAGACATATTTCAAGGAATCCAGTAGTGTTAATCCTCAATTGCTAAAGATAGAAATTAAAACTGTTGAGGTAAAATAAAAAGTATAGCACAATATTAAAATTTGAATTAAATTAAATTTTTTCGAATATAAATCATGCCAAACATCTACCCATTATATTATGTCCTCCGCAAATGTGCTAATGCATTAGCAGCTACACTCACAGCCATCTTCCAGTCGTCTTATGACGAGGGTGCTATCCCGCGTGACTGGAGCCGAGCAAACATCACACCAATACCTAAAGGCGGAGACCGATCTGACCCTGCCGAGCACCGCCCTATCGCCCTCCGGTCGCAAGTTCTTAAGACTACTGAGCACGTAAGTGCGTCGGCCATCTCGTCGCACTTCACCTCACACAACTTGATAAGCCCCTATCAGCACGGTTTCCGGAGTGGTTTCAGCACCGAAACTCAGCTTCTCTGCTGCATCGAGAATTGGACCTCTGGACTAGAGCCGACCGGACGAGTGGACATTATTTTTCCAGACTTTCGCAAAGCTTTTGACTCGGTTTCACATGAAGTTCTCAAAGCGAAACTCCACGCTTACGGAGTAAGAGGCCGCACTCTCAACTGGCTGTCGGCATACCTTGAAAATCGGGAATTCAGGGTTGTCCTTCCAGGAGCCACGTCACACTGGCTTCCAGCTTCTTCTGGGGTGCCGCAGGGTTCTGTCCTGGGGCCGCTACTTTTCATCATATACATCAATGACGTTGGGGAAAACGTTGTCTCCACTTTGTATATTTTTGCGGATGACGTGGCGCTCTCCCGGATTATCTTCTCGCAGCAGGACTGCGCCATCCTACAATCTGACCTCGACTCTATCGGTAAGTTGAGCGAGCGTTGGCTTCTACCGCTAAATTCAGCCAAATGCTCTGTCCTTTCCCTTCGCAGGGTGGGCCAGCCAGAGCAAGTCGCTAAATATGTCCTCCATGGAGTTGATCTCCGACAGGTCCCCTCCCTAAAGTATCTGGGAGTGACGCTCACAGATACACTAGAGTGGACCATACACATCACCCGGGTTACCGCGCAGGCTGCGAGAGCGCTGGGTTTCATTCGCCACCACCTCTCTCACTGTTCCTTCACCACGAAGTCTCTTGGAGTTAAAACATATGTTTTTCCGATCCTAGAGTACTGTTCTGCCGTCTGGGCTCCCTCGACTGTTGCGGGTGTCCATGCGGTTGACCGCATTCAGCGGCGTGCCCTCCGCTTCGCTGCCAGTGTTGGCTTTTCGTGGAGTACCTCTATGACCAGAGTTCTCAAAAACTTCAAATGGGATAACATGGCTTCACGTCGTCGCCTTAAGAGATTGGTTATCGTAAATAGTGTTGTACATCGCACTTGTGGTGCCCTCGCTCCGCTTTCGAAGGCCATCTCTGGCTGGCATCGCCCCCCTAGAGGAAATCGTGCGGCCTTTATGGTTCTCCCCGGTTTTCGCCTCGCCGTTCGAAAACATTCTTTTCTCCCCTCCTCCATCCGCGAGTGGAATTCTCTTCCGGAGCATCTGAAAGACATTCCGAGCCGTGTTCCTTTCCGGAAGGCACTCTCTTCGTACCTGGACATTTTTTTAACATTTTTATTGTCTTGACGTGATGGGTTTCGACCCTTTGTTAAGCTATTACTGAACTTAAGAACTTACTGAACTTAAGAACTTAAGAACTTCCAAAAGGCTTTAACCCAAAAGAGAAATAGAGTTCAAGCTCTAAATAAAAAACTTAAAGTTACCAAGCAAGCCATGAAACGAAAATCTTTAAAACTTTCTTCACTCAAGCAGGTACTTCATCAAATGAAGAAACAAAATCTTCTCTTAGAAGAAAATGCACTGGATATTGCGGAAAGATTCGAACCAACTTCAATTGAATTGTTTAAATTTTTGCGTCTAACAGGACCAAAAAATCAGAAAATAAAACAAAAATTCCCGCAGCTAATTCAAAGCTTTGCTATGACGGTGCATTTCTATTCTCCAAAAGCCTACTATTTCTTGATAAAACATCTTTTTTTACCTCATCCCAACACACTTCGTGAAGGGACGAACCAAGTCAATGGTCAACCAGGCTTCACGGCTGAAAGTTTCGCCTACATTAAAAATGAGGTTGATAAATTTGATTACCCGCTGCTAGTAGCACTGTCTTTGGATGAAATGTCCATTAAAAAACACTGAATGGACTGGGAAGGAATTTTCTGGTTATGTGAATTTGGGGCTGGATCACGATACCCAAGATACTGATGAAATTGCGACATCTGCCCTCGTATTTATGGTTGTAGCCATAAATGGCCATTGGAAAGTCCCTGTCGGATATTTCTTCGTCCATGGCACTCCTAGCCAACTGTTAAAAAATTTGGTAAAAGAGTGGCCTCTCTCAAATCTATAAAACAGGGGCCAAATGTATTGCTCTTACATGCGATGGACTTAGAAGTAACATTTCCATGGCTCAATCTCTTGGTGTTGTCATAACGGAAGATTTTATTCAATGCAGTTTTCCCAACCCTGGTAAAAACAAAGCGAATTTGTTCTGTGATTGTCATAGATAAATGAAAGTATTAAAGCACCTTTGGATAAAAATATAAATCAAAATAAACAATTCTACCTAATCTGCTTTCCATAAAGTGTTTCATGGACCGCAAGTAAATCTTTTACCATGGAACACTCTACCGTAATCATAAAACTTTGATATGTTTATGGTGAACATAATCTGTTCAAGACTACAATGTTAGGGTGAAGTGTACTACAGCGGCCTCATCGAATTTGATATTTATTTTGGTTGCGCCTGATAGACCTTGTCACGTAGATGCCGAGGGTAATTTTTATTTTGGCCGCAAATGAAGATTTAATTGTTTAACTTAATTTTTTAATTTTAAAAATTTCTCATTTTCATTGAATTTTATATTAATTTTGGTTGCGCCTGATAGACCTTGTCACGTAGATGCCGAGGGTAATTTTTATTTTGGCCGCAATTGAGTATTTAATTGTTTAATTTTTTTAATTTTAAAAATTTCTCATTTTCATTGAATTTTATAATAATTTTGGTTGCGCCTGATAGACCTTGTCACGTAGATGCCGAGGGTAATTTTTATTTTGGCCGCAAATGAAGATTTAATTGTTTAACTTAATTTTTAATTTTAAAAATTTCTCATTTTCATTGAATTTTATATTAATTTTGGTTGCGCCTGATAGACCTTGTCACGTAGATGCCGAGGGTAATTTTTATTTTGGCCACAAATGAGTATTTAATTGTTTAATTTTTTTAATTTTAAAAATTTCTCATTTTCATTCAATTTTATAATAATTTTGGTTGCGCCTGATAGACCTTGTCACGTAGATGCCGAGGGTAATTATTTAAATAATTTATTTTGGCCGCAAATGATTATTTAATTTTTTAATGCAATTTTAAATTTCTAATTTTTGGGCATTTTCACGTGTTTCGTTGTACTTATTTCCGTCGTGTGTTCGCCGACACCACAGTTTCGGTGTCCTAATGAATTCCACGTGATATTCCCTTTTTGTATAAAATCAATTACAGTTTTTGTTCATTTTCTAGGTGTTTTCTATTTTTGGGCCACTTTGTTTCTGGTTGAGATTAAAAGTATATACTTGATGCCCATCGCTTTTTTTAGTATGTGGTTGGGGAGGCGCTGCGCGCCCCCAGCGCTTCAGCGAAGCGAGTGCGCGGCGCCAATACGGGGAATCTCAAAGTGCGTCAGGCGCCAATACGGGGAGTTTAGTAACGTATTTTACGTGTTTTGGAAGTAATCACACGGAAATTCCCTAAAATTCCTAAATTTTAAAAATTAAGTTAATTAATTATATTATCATTTGCGGCCAAAAAAATAGTTACGTAATCTACGCGTCAAGTGCTACATTCTCCGCCACCAAAAATAATACAAAAACACGGTAATTCCCTAAAATTACTAAATTTTTAAAATTAAGTTCATTAATTTAATTATCATTTGCGGCCCAAATAAAATAGTTTCGTAATCTACGCGTCAAGTGCTACATTCTCCACCAAATACACGAAATTACATGAGGCCGCTGTAGTGCAATTTTGCCCAATGTTATATCTTTTTTAGCGGATCCAGGTGAAGTTGTCCATTTTGTCCTTGATGCTTGCCACATGTTAAAGCTATTGAGAAATCTATGGGAATTTTACGGTGTTTTGATGGACCAACGGACTGGTGAAGTAAGAGAAATTCACCTTAAAAATTTATCAAGGAAATTGAACAACATTTAATGTAAATATTTAGAAATTCGAATGGGCATATATTGCCATCCTTCAGAGCTATCAAGAATATGAAGGATTAACGTTGGCTAACAAATTATCAAAATTTCATATGAAGTTTAAAACTCAAAAAATGAAAGTCAACTTGGCCGCACAAACAGTTAGCAGTTCTGTGGCAAAAAGCATAGAATTTTTGAAAGAGGCTGGTGATCCAGTGTTTCAAGGAAGCGGGCCAACATCTAAATTTATATCAAAAATTAAGTGTGATACAGGGTGTTTCAGAGATGTCTGGCACAAATTTACAGGCGTGTTCTTGGGTAACAAGGAGTTAAAAAGGCCCTAAGAAACGTTTTCCCATATTGAACGGTATCTGAGTAATTGGCCGTCAAAAATCGACCTCCAAAACGTCAAAAAACGCGCAAATGTACAGTTTCTATCATAACTTGAACCCAATTGTTTCCTTTTACTAAGCATTGCACAGTGTTTCAAAGAGCCCAAATTATTTATATATTCCTGAAGGTGGAATTAGTTAACAAGAACAAGAGAATACCAGGTAATAAAGTGGTAACAACCAGGCATCTGAAAGTACAGGCCTAGTATTAACAGTGTCCAAAGGGTATTAATATGTATTAATTATCTTAGTTAAGAAAGGTTGTACTTCTATAGTATTAACATGTCGTTTGAGACAAATACAAGGTTAAAACTAGCATTTAACTTGTATTGAGAAGGTGTTAAGTAGGCAGAAAGTTTAAAAAAACCTTTTTATTAGCAAGGGTATGGTCACCGTGAGTGATATTCACGTGTATTTGGAAGTGCTATCAGAATTATGGGAAATCTATGCTGGGCACATCCATGTTTAGTATTCCAACTTTGACATCCATTTCCCAAGGGTAAAAAGAAGATAAAATTGAATATGTTTGGTTTTTAGGTGTTGGATGAACTAAATGCATCAATATGTTTCCAATAAAACACACAGTTCTGATACAGTACCATCAAACATTCAACCAGATTTATTTTCTTAAATTTAACAAAGCTATGGTATTTTAGAAATATTCCATCATGATCATCATAAAACTGGGTGGGTCTTATCCGCTGCTTTCTTATTCACATATTTCAAAATAGTTTTTAAAGTTTGTCCAGGACCACATTCGTAGGTTGAAGGAAAAGCCGTGTCTACAGGTCGCTCGTATACCACATGTAAAGTTTGTTCCCATCTAACAGGTTTATAAAGTTGCTGCGTTAATTTATTTTTAATATCCATCTCGTTTCTGTATGGCTGGCCATCAACATTGGAGTACACTGGAATAACAGGTTTCGAAATTGAAACTGCTGATAATGCTTTTGACAGAACACTTTGAGCTGGTTTCATTAAAGTTGTGTGAAAGGCACCACTAACAGGTAACCTCTTCAGCATTTTTAACCCAAAATCTTTGGAATTCAGTTCAATGAACTTCAAAGCCTAGAAAAAGGTTAAAAAAATTTTTCACTTAAAGCTTATTCCTAAATATATTAATATTATAAGTGATTTCTTCCAGGTACATTTTGAAATAGCACAAGTGGATTCAAAACATTTCTGTTAAATTTTGAATTGGGTACATTTAACAAGACTAAGTTGCTTCAATTCTTATTCTGGTCAAAACTAAACCAGCCATTTGAGACAGACATTTAGTACTTAGTGATATAGATGTCATAGAAGCAATCACTCATAAATAAGGAAAACTGGCTTCTAAAATTATGGTAGCTACTATATCTGACAATGTGGCTAATTTTTACTGAATGTTAAAATGGGGGTTGAAAACATACTACTCTTGATAAAAAAATCTCAAATTAAAACACAGACCCTGCTTTAAAAGTAGTAGTATTTGGAGGTCTACTAAAGAAATATTCTTATTTTTCAAAATTTTCTAATTTTTAATATACGTTCCTAAGGTTTCTGTGACTAAAGGTAGCTAATTAAATTAAATGTCACTTATAAAATTTTTAATGTATAGCTGAAAGAAATCTATTATAAATCCACCTTCGAGGTATGGATCCAGCTGCTATAACCATCATGTTAAATATCACTAACAATAGAGTTTAAAATGAAAATTATAAACTTAACTATTTAACCTTGCTGATTGTACAATGCACGGAATTAAAATTTTCTTACCTCTTCATTACCAGCAATAACTTTGCAATGGGGAAATAAGTAATTTGCAATTTCACACACTGGATCCTCAAGACCACATTGTTGTTTACACCATTGTTTTGCAGCATAACATGCAAAATTTAATTTTGAACCAGGACCATAAAATACTGTCATCATTCCGCTTGGAATTATTTCTGAAGCTGCTTGCATTGCTTCACCTCTGATCTTCACTAATCGTACAGCTGCAATTTATCAAAAAATTTATTAGTTAATCCTTTATTTTTTTTCCAAAATAGAAAATTGGTTGGTTTTTAAATTAAGGCAATGTTGTTGTTTCTAAAATGTAGACTCTTGCTCTGCCCAATAGAGCACCAAAATCTGAATATGGACTTGTCAGTGCAGATACACCTTAAATTACACCATTTGTTAGGCTATTATTCGAAATAATAAGAAAGTACAAATAATCATATACATCAAATAAATTAGTTTTATATACTTTTTTATACATCGTTTGGAGTATTGAAGGTGCAAAACAATTTTTCTTTGATCCTGACTCAGGTGAATAAGTATAGACAAAAAATTGAGCGTGCGCTGCTGATCTTTAAACAAGGATACCACCAAGGTTTGTACAACATGCAGGTACTAAAAGTCGGTTTTTCGAACGAAAATTCACAGGTGCTAGTAGAGTTTCTAAAATAAAATGTTTTGCAACTGTAAAGGCTTTTTTTTTAAATTAAAATAATATACCCCATATGAATGTACTACAAAATAAAACTATTTCAAATAATTAAATGGTTCAATGGTATGTGATTTTCAGGAAGGAATATCCTAAGAAAAATGCAAAGGAAATAACTTTAATTTAAAATATAGAAGCAGACAATATCAGCTCAGGTTGATGTAGGCAAAGATAATGAAATGAACCATAAATAAGCGAGCACATAAAAAAGTGCTTTGAAACAAGCATAAAATAAATTTGTCCTTCATTTCATACTGCAATACACCACTAAAAATGTAGTTGATAAATTTAAAATCTTTAGCATATCTTATTTTATTCATAATATCTTGCTGAGGTTACCAGGCCATTATAGTAGCTGGCAGAGTTGAAATTGTTATGTTATTGACAAAAATGTAATTTTGAATAGAAAAAAATTAATACTTTGAATTTTCAATAATTAAGTAAAATATTTAGATATTGATGTTATTCTGTATGATATTTAACTACTAACTAGGCATATGAAACGTCTTACAAAAAAAACCACTCCAATGAGTAATGATTCTTTTTAAGTTACAATAATTTCATACCGAGTCGCCTGGGACTCAAGATATTTATACATTATATGAAATAAAAATTGAAACTTAAGTGTCAATTTATATTTAATAACACTTCTTCTACATCTCTACCGATATGAGTAATTAGTTGGACCAGCTGACACGCTTATGGAATATAATTAAAGACTTCATAATAATGGAATATAAGCAATATAAATGGAAATCTCTACTTTACAAAATATCCATTTAATATTACTCGTGACAAAAATTATTCGACTTACCATTTTCAAACGAAATTGCTCCTGTAAATACTAATGCCGTATATTCCCCAACACTGAAGCCAAGCACACCCACACAATTTTCAATAGCCTAGAAGAAATAAAATGCTTTTGAATGAAAATGTTGGAATTACAAACAGATATTACAAAAACTCTGCATAGTTGATTACTTCTTGAAGATGGTATGTACATTGTTATGTACAAATTCCACAAATTTAATTACAATAATAATTGACAAGCAATCAAAGCACACTACTGTTATAGAGTGGGGTGGCGGAGTGGTTAGCACTTTTGGCTCGCAGCAAGAGCCGGCCCTTACCAAAAAATAAGTTGGCTTTTAGTTTGTATTTAGTTGGTATACACATTTTAGTTGGTATTAAGTTGGTTTTAAGTCGTCAGCATTTTTCAATAAACTAGTTAAAGGGGTAATAAGTGGATATTAAGTTGGCAGTATGGTTTTAGTTGGTAATAAGTTGTTTTTATGTATGGTTTTAGTTAGTATTTAGTTGGTATTTGTCCCAAATACAAACTTAAAACCAAGTTCCAAGACCACTTAATTTTTGGTAAGGGGGTTTGATCCCGCATGTGACACTTACTTGATGAGAAAAACTCAGAACAACTACTCTTATGTAGACTTTGCAAGTTCTCTCCCCATTTGTTAGAGGAGTTTCCCCAAAGTTCTTTGGTTCCCCCTTTCCATAAAACATTCCTGAGGTTAACGGTAATAGTTAAGTGTAGGGAGGTTGCAACTGCCCTCCTACACAATTTCACCCAGGCAATGGCAATTGACATTTATAAGTCACTACCCTTACCAAAAAATAAGTTAGATTTTAGCTTGTATACACATTTTAGTTGATATTAACTTGGTTTTAAGTAGGCTCAAGATGTCAGCATATTTCAATAAACTAGTTAAAGGAGTAATACGTTGTTATTAAGTTGGCAGAAAATCCTATTTCTTTCTAAAGTTTGAAATTACTTGGTTTTTAGTATTCAGAAAATTACATGTTGGTTTTAATTTTGTCCCAAATACAAACTTAAAACCAACTTTAAGTAGTTCCTAGACAACTAATTTTTTCGTAAGGGTAGGTAACTTCGGCCTGTGTCACTGTGTGGTTCCTTAGCTAATTGAATAATTATTATAAAGAAACTATTTTTACCTTTGGTATAAAAAACTTTTACAAGTTAACAGTCATCAAAATTGCGATGTAACTTGCTCAAATATGGTGGAAAACATTAGAGCTTTATTTGAACAATTATTAAGTTTTATTGATGATTTGGCCAAAAATGAAAATGGTTCCACTATCAATTACCAATGGGTATACTTTGTTTTATAACTAATTTTAAAATTTAATATGTGTTATATACTAGACTAACACGCTTAAATGTTAATGGGATTGAAGGTCCGACGAGGGGTTGGTCACTCCGCGAACTCGGTGTACACTGTCGTACCTCTGACTGTGCTAATAAGAGTTCGTGAACTCTTAAAAATCCGTGCCTTTAACAGGCACCTAATGGAAATTGGCATTTACTTTGCAAGAAATTTTAAGTGCCCAAGGGAAAAGGGAATTTCCCAAGCCAGAGTTCACACAAAATTTTGAGACTCAAATTTCCTGACTTTTCCCTGACCATTTTAAGAGATTTTCCCTGACGTTTTAAGTAAAAAAAAAATTATTTCATATATGGCTTTTATCAGAAGTTAATAAATTTGATGGACTTATATTTCAGTAAATTTTTTTTGCAATGTTGAAAAAATTAGCCAAACTTTCAAGGAAATATATGATAATCATACATTTGTCATAAATCTTGAGTAAAATTACCTTCAAAAAGTGTCAAAAGAACATTGAATTCCCTGACTTTTTACAAATTCTTAAAATTCCCTGACTTTTTACAAACTCTTATAATTCCCTGACTTTTTTGCCCAATTTTTAAATTCCCTGGCAAGGGTCCTATATATACTAGCTATTGCAATCCCATTAAGATAGAAATTGCAAAAAGCAAGAAGTACTGCAGTTTCATTGCACTATTTTCAGGGTTTCTTGCATCTACCTGGTGGTGAAACTTATTTCCCCCACCCCCCCTTACCAAAAAATAAGTTGGATTTCAGTTTGTATTTAGTTTATATACACATTATTAGTTGATATTGAGTTGGTATTAAGTAGGCTCAAGTTGTCAGCATATTTCAAGTTACTATTAAAGGGGAAATAAGTTGTTATTCAGTTGGTAGGAAAATACTGCTTTTGCTAAGTTTATAATTAGTTGGTTTTTAGTAGTCAGGAAATTACATAATATTTTTAAGTTGGTTTTTAGATGTTTCCCTAGTAGGATTTAAGTTACTTTTAAGTAGTTAAATGTAAATGTTGATTCTGGTTTAGTTGGAAATAAGTTGATTAATAAAGAGGATTTAAGTTATTTTTAAGTAGGCATTTGTCCCAAATAAAAACTGAAAACCAAGTGGAAATACAAGTTGTCCTAAGTGGTTTTTAGCCAACTTATTTTTTGGTAAGGGCCAGTTTAGGTAAAACTAGTTTAAGCCGGCTAAAACCTCAATAATGCTGAGAGCGGGAAAAATTATCGCATAAATACACCAAGTTAATCTTAACCTTGTTTTATACATTGAAATTTATTTTTAAAATACACTCTTTTATCATGGTAGCGACCTACTAACAAAAGCTAGCTTTGCCATCTTTTCCTAGATAAGTCGAAAACGTTTTGGCAGTGGAGTGTTTAGAGATTTTATCAGCCAGTTTAAATAGGTCTAAACCAGTACCGGATCAAGCCAAGCCACAACCCTGTTATTTTTAAATTAGGGATTTGATTGTATGACACACATAAAAAATTTTGCCACAAAACAAATGAAATTACCAAATGGCAATAAACAATAGAAAAAATTAATATTTTAAGTGAATTAATATAATTTAAATCAAACAATGAAATTTACCTCTGGTTGTTAAATTTTAAAAAAGCTGCTACTTCATGACTTAGAAAAAAACTTTATTTTATTCGGAGCTTTCGAATAAAATAAAGTTTTTTTCTAAGTCATGAAGTAGCAGCTTTTTTAAAATTTAACAATTTATAATAAACCACCCTTACCAAAAAATAAGTTGGCTAAAAACCACTTACGACAACTTGTATTTCAACTTGGTTTTCAGTTTGTATTTGGGACAAATGCCTACTAAAAAATAACTTAAATCGTCTTTATTAATCAACTTATTTCCAACTAAACCAGAATCAACTTTTACATTTAACTACTTAAAACCAACTTAAAAATAATATGTAACTTCCTGACTACTAAAAACCAACTAATTACAAAATTAGCAAAAGAAGTATTTTCCTACCAACTGAATAACAACTTATTACCCCTTCAACTAGTAACTTGAAATATGCTGACAACTTGAGCTTACTTAATACCAAGTTAATATCAACTAATAATGTGTATACAAACTAAATACAAACTGAAATCCAACTTATTTTTTGGTAAGGGCATGGCTAAAAGTTTTAATATTTATAGTTACCTCTGGTTGTTCATGTTTTAGTTTTTCTACAGCAGCTAAAGAAGTAACCATTACAGCAGCTTGGCAGTGCGTTGTTTTATCTAGCTGCTGTTTAGGTCCATTAACACAGAGATCTAAAAGATCATATTTTAAAATATCGTTGGCAGTGTCAAACATTTCTTTAACATTTGGAACATTCAGTAGATCTTGAGAAATCATTCCAACAAATTGTGATCCCTGTTCTAGACAGAAACAAAAATTTAATTAAAGAAAACTACACCATAGTAGAATTATAAAAATAACTAGCTCTAGTACTAAATCGACAAAATCATTCCATAAATAAAAAGTTAATTACACTATACATAAAAAATACTGTAATTTTAAAGTTACTTTCGAAAATGAAAACCAGGATCAATTCCTATTCAATTCAATTATTTTTATTAATATTTTCAGGTTTTTTTTACAGGTTTTTTCGGGCAAAGTCAATTGTCTTGACTGGTCTTTACAAAAACCCTTAACTTCTAGCTTCAGTACGTTCATGGTTATGTTTGACAATCATTACGAAAGGGAGTAATGTAACCTTTAAAGCTTACATTATTTTTATCGAGACTATTTGCTGTGTCAAACGTGGTTGAAAAAAATCCCAAATAATTTTTTTTTGTTTAAACCAGGTTATTTTTAAAACAGTGGATTATAGTACTTAAATTTAAGCTATTTTTCCTTAATTTGTTAATTTTTTTTTACTGTACATACATGTTCTCTATTAAATAAAATTTAAAAAAGTACCAAAATTATATGCCTCAGAGGAGTACCGATAGGGGGGCAGAGGCGGCATGTGGAATTGGGCGCAGTTCTAGAGGTCTTCTGAAGGGGCGCCAAAAGGCCCAAAATTATTAAAACTATACACATTCCTTATATTCAAATGTTCCTAAAGGTCCTTTAAATGCATTTGATATTTCAAATGTAAGTTTTAGATTTTAATGTTCTTAATTATAATTATAATCAGTATACAATTCTCAGTAGAACAGAACCCACTATGTAATATGTAAGTGAGGAATGAATATTTATTCAGTATTTATTTTATTTATGATATACATCAGGGGTGTCACATAAAAATTTTGAACCAGGCGCGCCACAACCCCTCAGTACACCACTGATATGCCTAGATTTAAAAAATATTATTTAATTTTAGTGTTTTTAATTAACAGGCATTCACTTCTTTAACACTCTTTCGCATCTTTGTTAAAAACACAGGTTTAGATGCTTTCTCTATGCAGCGTGCCTAGTCGATTTTGAAGTTTTATTATTAGCCTTGATTTTTGCCAGTGCCAATAAACAACTATAGAAAAGCAGTATCACTTAAAAATGCATGTATAGTAGTAAATTTAGTTTCAGTTTCAATTATTAAAAAGGTTGTGCCAGAAAGTTTTAGTTTGGATTTTTGGACAAATATTTTGGTGAAAAACACATTTTCATTTTAGGTTTGCTGTGTTTTAGTAAGAAAATGTTCAAATGATTGTGAAGGAGTAAATCCTAACAAAGATAAAAAAAACA
Source organism: Leiobunum rupestre (assembly GCF_980474605.1). Lineage (NCBI taxonomy): Eukaryota > Metazoa > Arthropoda > Arachnida > Opiliones > Sclerosomatidae > Leiobunum > Leiobunum rupestre. The sequence continues at coordinate 51,812,832 of NC_143388.1, read as the reverse complement.
CAGGCTTAGACTAGCAACCATGGGGTCAACCAAAAATTTTGAGGGGTAGCACCGTGGCCACATACTACACTCAAAATTGATATACCACTATTATAAAAAGACAATGCCCTTATGCTGAAAACCTTAGATGGGATACTTGTGATACTTTTGGGATATTTAAAATTCTTTTGTATAATAGATTAATTTAAATTGATTTTTAAGCCTAGATTTTACCTAAATGAGCACAATCTAAAAAATTTATGCTTGGAGGGAAATTATAAAATAACATGTTTGGACAGATTACTTATGTTTTCAGTTTTTAACTCTAAATACATTTGACATACATTTGATGTGATAGTTCAGCTAAGAAAAACATGATACCTTGAAAACACACTAAATTATTTAAAAAAATATATATATTTGTCACTTTATCTTAAAATTTATGATAAAACCATCAATTTTTTAAAAATTTGTGTTGAATATGTTTTGGCATTATTACTGCACACATTAATTTTATGTTTTCATTTGCATTAAAATTATAATTACTCTCTAAAACTAGGGTATAATATGATATTAAATTTTTTTTGGGGGCTTCATATAAAAAAAGCAGACATTGAAAAAATTTGTAGTTGAAGTAACTGATACGTATACAATAAGAGCCCCCCTAACTTAATGTCTATGAATTATTTTTCCTGAACACACACCCTTTATTAAGGTGATACACCAGGTTTGTCTACGCGGAAAAATAATATTTGAAATTACACAAAATAAGTTTCAACAAAACAGGGCCGTGCGCGCGATAGGGTATAGGGGCGCCAAAATTGGTCCATATTATTATATTAGGGGGCGTAAAAATTTCAGCTCACCCCTGGCGCCATTTTCTCTAGCTACGTTCCTGCAACAAAACTGGAGAGAACATGAAAAAATTGCAGCCCATCTATGTTTGAAATACTCAAAAATGAAATGGTAAAAATATAAAAGATAAAATAGCTGCTGCCATCTATGAAAATTATAGAAAATGTTTGGTGCAACTCAGCTTAGGAGTAGTTTTTGAAAGTTATCTGAGTGTGTGCTGGATTTTCAGTAACATGGTTCCAGTTTCTATAAAAAAAATGTGATTGCGGATTTTGTAGAGACACAACTCATCTACGTAGTTTAAACCAACTGGATAATTCTTTGCCAACCCTGACCTCAATTTAATAAGTGTTCGAGGGTTGGCGGATTCTTGAAATGAAAGGTTTCATAATACTTCAAAAAAGTTTTTTGTTTAAAAGATTAACTGAAATTTTATTTTGGAAATAATTTTCTAAAATATTAACTACCAATTACAAATTACCTGGCCTGGAAACATGAAAAGAGAAGTTCCACGTGGATCAACAGTCGGCCGAAAGGCATTTCTGGTTTGATCTCTTGAGTTAGGAACAGATCTAAGGCAGAAATATTTTTTCACCAAAAAATCTGGAAAAATATAATTGTCAGCCAGTACACATAAAAATTAAAAAATATTATTTACAGAAGTAATGAAAAGTTATCGGATAGATTTCAATTCTTAAGAGGCATTTTCCCTAGCACAGACAGGGAAAGTTACGTTTTAGCAACGAACCATGGTCATCCCCCAACTGGCAAGACAGTACCTACATGTGTGCTTCCCTACGCCCGCCATTTTAGAGGATAGCTCATGTCTCAGTTCACTGCTGCTGCAGCCATTGCCATCCCCCTATTTGGGAATTTTTTTACAATAACTTCTGGAGTTGACACACGCTGATCAAAACCAGAATTCCAAACTTTTGTCCGATGCTTCTAATACTGAATATGAAAAATTAAGTCAGCGTTTAATCAGGGAAGTTTCTAATATTTTAACTGAAACTGAAGTAAATCTTTAATTATAACAAAAATTTTTTAAATTAATGATGTTCAATAAATTGAATTTAATGTGAAGTTGCTCTAGGATGGCTCTAGTAACATTTTCTTTTAAGCTGCTCATCCTAAACTTAGTTTGATGTTAAGATTTGAGGTTTGAGCACTTTAAATTTTGTTGAAAGATGTACTAGTATTATTTTAAAAATAAGTATTGTCACGCGTATACCCATGACCAGGGGCAGTGGAGCTTGGAGGCCTGGTTTTTGAACCTTCTTTCATGTTTCTCTCTGTAAACAAATAGTTATCTCCAGCATTAACAACTCATTTCCGCCACACTCTCAGAGGTCCTGCACGTGTCTTAACAAGCATTGACAATCGTGAATCTAACATTTTAAGTGAACAGGCTTCAGTACCAACCAATTTGTATAAACATTACCAAATCACCCATATTTCCGAGCATGTTCCACACACTCTATACAATTATAGATGTTACAATCCTATTATCTTACTCACTCAATTTCGTTTCTTTGTTCGAAACAAGAAGACCTCTTTTCAGGCAAAACATTGTTTATTTAATAATAACAAATAATTATCTTTTTTAGCTATTATAAAAGATATTAAGGTAAAAAAGTTAACAGTATTTAGGACACAAGTCAATGTCGCACAGAAATTGGACTCAATCAGGATAAATTAGGATTATCCTATAAAAAGTTAAAAACACCGTAAATTCATGATCTTGCAGACGACGCGAGGTAAACAGGAAATTCTTCTGATAGAAAAATTACCAAAAAAAAACAGGGCTGTACATATTTACGTTTAAAATTTTTCTATAATAAAATCCCACTTTACAAGCTCGTGAAACAGCTAATTTCTGTTCTTAAACCTCGAGTACAAATAACGGTCAGTCCTTTAAAAATATGGGGACGTGCATTTACCTTTTGGTAGTTGGACTCCGGAATTAAAACTCTCATCCCTTATTACCAGAAAAAAATTAACCGGAGTTATTGCAATAGCGCTCAGAATCGGAGGGCGTTTTCCTTGTGAAAATAATGAGAAAATCGAGTCAAATGAAAGCTAATTTACATCCCCGTCTTTTGACGTGATAAATTACACTTGGGAATTGTGAGTATAGCTATTTATAACTATAAAAAATGGTTTCATAAAAACAAACACTTTTTTTCGGCCTAGGAGCTCACAAAATTTCAAATTCGAGGTAAAAATGTATCTTAAAACATGCCTATTTAAAAGGATTGATCAAATTGATTATGTATATGGACGAGATACCGCAACCAATGAGATTCAATGGGCTGCTATTGTAGCAGCGGCACTCACTATAGCCGTGGAATCCCTTTAGCGCAGTGCGGTGAACTTTAAAGCAAGCCTCTCTATGTACAAAACGAAGCCCAAACCGCAGGCTGAAGACTGTTACGATGGATCTTGGGCAAGTGTCTTAGTTTTTGATGCGAGGTCAGGAACTCTACTGACTTGTGTGAGGCAACAGCGACTGTTCGGTTTCTCCTGCAATCATATGCGATCACCTGTAGAAGATATCACTCACATACTCTTAAACTGTTCCTTTATGGAGAAAGGCGAAGACATATTTATGTGGCGAATCCGCAACCAAAAGTCATCAGTTAGAGATATTTTAGGGCTTTCCAATTTGACAATAGTGACCTGTCCATGGTGAAGCATATTCTGACCCATTGGAAGAAAAGTACCGATAAAAATCGTCGATAGTATCGTAACTCTTCTAAGTAGTCTACTCGCTCGTCCGGTAGCTCCACTATATATATATACTCGCCTCAGTGTACCTTGCCCACATGTTTTTCTGAGATTTTGAAGTGAATAAGTTAATACCCCCATTTCTACACTAGTAAATGTTATTTTTTTTTACTTTTTTGAATCCCCCCCCCCCCGTAGTACTCTGTTCATTTCATGTAATAACATCAGATAAAGTTATGTATGTAAACTTATTTTAGAAATTTTCTGTTTTCTTATTTTTTTATCAACTTGTGCTCCCTTTAAAAAAATTATTTTTTGGTGATGCCGCCTCGATTCAAAAGAGTGTACGTATGTACGAATTACAATAAAACCTTTAACCTTGAACCTTAAATACAGCGACTGATGGAGGCCATTATTTCGAAAGTTACGTGTTAATCAGAAAGCTCTCAGAAAAAAACGCAAGGAGTACGTTCTCTAATTAGTTAACAAGTGGGTGAGCGCCGTGAAGAAAGGGCTAAATTTATTTTACCTCACAGCGTTAGCCCAGCTTAATTATCTCTAATAGACGCTTCAATAAAACATCTTCAAGGAAATTGCCCACAAGAAATATTACCAAAGAGCCAGTACCTGCAATGCACTGTTTATATAGTGCTTGTTGAAATAATGGTAAATTTTTACTTTTATGATATGCAACAAGTTTTACCTTCTAACCAGGTAACTTGTTTTGACATATTAAGGCTTAGCAAAAACACGACGTTCTATTTACAGGTGTATTTCCCCTCTCTTCTCTCTTTTAAAAATTATCTCCCCCTTTTGCTATATTTCCCCCTCTCCTTTCCAAATTCCACCCTCCCCCTTTGCTGAACTTCCCCCTCTTTTCAAAATTCTACCCTCCCCCTTTGCTGTATTTCCCCGCTCCTTTCAAAATTCTACTCTCCTCCTTTGCTTTATTTTCCCCTCTCATTTCAAAATGCTACCTTATACTACCATTTAGCTTTTTTCCCCTCTATTTTCAAATTTCTACTCTCTTCCCCTGCTATAATTCCCTCTCTCTTTTCAAAATTCTATCATCTTCCCCTGCTGTATATTTTTCACTCTTTTGGGTTATCTTAAATTACCTATATATATATTATTATATTTTATTGTATTAAATGTTTTTCTACCTATCGTTGCTTAGTTTGTACTAAATATTAACAAGTCGGTCAAGACCGTAAGATTACTGGACCCCCACGATGAACCGGGCAGTCATTGGGTCGCGATTTACCTTGATAAATTAAAATGGGCTTGGTATTTTGACTCGTTGGCGCTACGGCCCATTTTGCCAGCCATTAAACTTTTTTTAAAACAAAATTCGAGAAAAATCACGGCCACCAAGCGGCGACTTCAATCGACAACGAGCGTCATTTGCGGACATTATTGCGTGATTTATATACGTCACCGATCAAAACGTAGAAGTCACCAAAGCTTCATTAAGTGTTTTTCAGGAAGAGACGTCAAAAATGATATAATGGCCACGAGAAAATTTAACAACCTGTTACGTCATCATAAACGGAGTATAAATTCCCGTCGCGCGACTATACCCCGTTTTATTCATAACTAAACCCTCAGTATCGTGTCGGTGGTATGGCGAGAATGGCAGTTGTCGAATTTGACTTCCCCCCACCAGAGAATTGTCTATTCCGACATCACACTCTAAACACCCGACAACCGTGTTCTTTGGAACGAAGTCTACTTTTCGCCGACTGGATTACCCAGAACCGCGCTGAAATAGACAGCCAAATACGATGTCCATTTTATTTTTTTTGTATCACACTATAATATTTTTTTTTGACTCGTAAAAGAAAAATAATTTTTGTAATATATCATCTTATAAATTTTTTTTGTAAAAATAAATATTTTTTATTATCTTATAAATCCGACTAGTTATTTATCATTACTCGCGTCATTTTTTTAGATTACGTAATTAATAGTTCATTGTGTCCATTCATTCGCCCACGTTGGAAAAATATTTTAAACGTATTTTACAATTTTAAAAATATTAAGTGTCAATTTAGCCAATGTAAAATTTAATTTATACGGTCACCTTTAAAAATAACAATGTATTCAATATAAAAACGTGTATTCACATTTTCTTTACAGCGGTTTTAATATTATGAATTTGATTAGTTTTACAATATTCTTGAAAATAAATCAGAGCAGCCATTTCCTTTTCAGTCGGCATTTTTAATTCGGCTTGCAGGTTAGATGTAGTTGACTCGGTTGATTCCATTGTGGCACCGCGCTTTTTACATCCCCCAAAAAGTTCGTTAAGATAATCGATAATTTTATCATCTGACATTTCCTCGGCCTCCGTGTAATGGAGAGATTCACTCGCATCACAATCACACGCCAGATCCGAATCTTCTTTCATTGTATTACACGATAAATGAGTCATTAAATGTTGTTTGAAACCTCTCACGGACCGGTATATTTCCGCGCATATCCAGCATTTCTTGGGTAGATTACGTCATCTTTAGTGAGTCATTTTTAAATTACGTCATTTTTATAGATTACGTCATTTTGGGGGGTTTACACCAAGAAATATTATTCCGTAGCTCAAAGAGAATCGGGATGGCTAGTCACGAGGATCTCCGCACCGTAACCGGTCGGCTAGAAACGTTCAAGCAATGGGACAACGTACACGTGAACAAGGAAGACTTGGCCCACGCCGGACTTTACGCTGTAGACTCGGACGGCATAGTCGAATGCTACCTCTGCCACGGACAGTTAGGCAGTTGGGAAACCGGCGACGTACCCCAAGCGGAACACGACAAATTTTATCCCAACTGTCCGTCACCCGCCGCTTTGGAGGGTCAAGATATCCCGCCATCCGAAAAATACATCTCCGGCGGACCCACAACCACCCCCGAGGGACCCGGCGACAACGTAATCGTAACTCTTACCATCAAACTCCTCGAGGTAGAACATTTAATGAAAATGCTCGTAAAAACGCTAATTTCAGATGGTTCGTTTCAACCCTTTGAGTGAACTTCGGTATATACCCTACGAAGATCGACGTAATTACCATGATATAAATAAAATACATTTCCAAAGACGTATTTTCAATGTAAATCGTATTATACAGCCTGTACTCGAAAAATATATAAATAAAACCGTATAATTTGTATACACTCTGCTCTTTTTTCCAAAACACTTTTACCGATGACCGCCCGCTATTTTACGGTACCCTTAGGGGCCCATATATAAGATGGAAAATAATGGGTGGTTAAGTGTTTCTCGGCGGAAACCCTATTTATTACCCACTCGAAAGACAGACATTCACTATGACGGTTTATAGCTGTTTGCATAACATCGTGTCAGTCCACACCGCCATAGAGGCAGATAACCTATTGACCCAGGTTTTATGAGGTGGTATAACATCTAACCTCGTAAATAAGCTAACCTTTTGACCTGCCGAAAATGTACGCAAAATGGGGCCCCTACAGGGGCCTGTTTCACCCCCGTTTCCCCCGCCCGCAGGGGCCCCCTTATCGGTATACAGCCTCCCTTATCTCTTTTGTGTAACTAACCGTAGATTTTATTGTTGGTTTTTGCGTAGGCTCTTTGATATTATTTATATAAAGAAAATTGTAGGTAGCGTCCATATAAATATTAGTAATCGTAGCTTTGCAACCCCGAAAAAGTAAAAACTGCTTTTCTCAATATATTCTAGTAAATGTTTACTCATAAATACAAAATTCGAGAAATTCAGGTGCGCTTCAAATCCTCAGCTTTAACATTGAAAGATATTTGAAGGCAGAATAGCTTAAGCAATGTTCAAATATTAACCGCCGCATCTGGTTGAAGCTATGAAGCCCTGGGCGAGCCCGGCCAGATCTAAAATGCAAGGCGCTGTTATAGATACTATATCTAATAAAGTATTATTCAGAAGTGATTTAATTGCGATGTGTTTTCAGTTGTCACCTTAATTTTTTTAATATAGAAATTTCAAAAATAAATAAATTCGTAATTGGCTAATTTGGTAATTTATTGTTTTCAAATTACCGAGGGGTCGGACATTTATCAAAATCCCGTACACCTTGTCTAAAATCGCAAAATCTTTTAACTCTCTCTATGGTAAATTAACATTGAAATCCCAAACTCACTTCAAAAAGTACTGATAAAATCGCCAAAATCTCTACGAAATCGCGAAATCCCTTACAAAATAATGGCCAGTGTCCAACCACTCGCAAATTACAATATTGTTTTTCAAATTACTTATTATTTGATGATAATAAAACTTATAATAAAATATTTAAAAGAAGGAACTCATGGAATTTAATAAAACTTTTTAATTAAAAGTTCGCGTGTTGAACACATAATAGTATTAAGAACTTTCTAATTAAATTGAATACATTGCCACTATACGAAATATTTACATACATTAAACAAGATTGGTTCGCGCTCATGAAATTTATATAATAGTAAACCTTGTAGGGTAAATTACTAGACTTTGTAATGGATATTTCAATAACCGTTCATCATTTTAATAGATCAATGACGGTATAATTAACAACGTCTGAATTTTCGTCGCTAAAAGATATGTCCATAAAGATTGATTATAAAAAGTTTAATACGCAGGTATCTACGGATTCGGATTACCTAAACAAGTCGACCCTATATGAACTTTTAAACGGTTATTCGTGTTAAACGTGTATATTGCTACTATAACTTTTTCAAAAAGCAGCAGTCGATAAGTATGACATTCTAATTACAGTCAAATACAGAGCTAGAAGTTACTTTGTTAACCATATTTAGGTTATTTTTATGGTTAGTTATTGAGCGTTTCACTCCTATACGGTTCAATGGGAATTATTATTGATCGCTATTGTCAGCTATAATAAGAATGAAAATAGAGTTGCAATTTTTTCCGGCCAAATGTACTTTTAAATTTTAACAGATTTGACATACTTTATAAAGTCTAGCACCTTATATCCTATGAACAATATTTTTGGAAAAAGTACAGCTAGATAAATGGCCAAAGACCATTTTCTTTAGTTTTTAAAATTTTACATAACCGAAATACTACATTATTATAGATAATAGATAATACTATAAATATAGAACTCAGTTAATCAAGTTAATTTTTAACGAAACATGCTAACAATTAGCAGCCTATCGATTTGATATTTTAATTATTGTTGTTGGCAATTAAACTTTGGGGTCATTTTACAGAAAATCATGTTTTTTATCACAACAACTTGAACACAAGTTTTTTAACTAATGTTCGATACCTATTTAATGTAAAAGTCGCTTCATGATTTGGTGGCGCTTTTGGTTTTTGCCTAGCTATTATTTAATAGACTAGTTTCTTAATCTTTCAGGACTTTTTTGTTTGTAGATTTCTGTAGTTAATTTTCAAAAATATCGCGGTAAAGAATACGTTTGTCAGTATAAAAAGCGAATAAGACTGGACTTTTTGTTAGTCATTTACTAATAAAAAAATTATAAACTGAAAATGTTTTTGAAACAGCGATTTATAGTCGTCCTGTATTCATCCATATTATAAATATAACTATTAAAATATAACTTAACATTTTTAAATACAAAAGTAAATTAATTAAAATTTAAAAAACGCAGCCGATACATTTAAAGTGTTGGTTGCACGAAATTTTAGCAATGGCTAATTAATGATTCATTAGAAAGAGCAAACATTTTAAAGCAAGTACAGAAAATTTCATCAAAATCGGTTAAGTGGTCTTTGAATTATTATAAAAAGAAGTCGAAATGGTTTAAATCGAGTTTTTCGGTGAATTTCCAGACTTTCTCGGCATCCATGACGTCAGAAAATGCGAAGCGTATCATTGGCTAATTGTCTGTAATACATTTCTTTACATCTGGGATTAAAAGCGGGTTGATTTAACACCCAGGAAAAAGTCCTACGCGCTAGTAATTGAAATAGGCAAACACAAGCCTACGTAGTAGAAAAACGATATGAAACCGAAGGCTCCTCTTAAATGTTTTGTTAAACGTCGGGTCGCACGCGCCGCTTAGCGCGTGCGTAAAAAAATATTTTTTATTTCGATAATAAGCCTAATATTATGATTAAAAACCTCTGGTTTGAAAACTTCTACAAGTAAACAGAATCCCTCCACTTCAGTTCCTTCTATTTTAGGAATAAAACTACAGCTTTGATTTGCCCCAAATTGCTCGTGCTACGGAGATAAATTCGCCGAAAATTTCAGGATTTCGGGGAGCGAAAAGGGTCAGTTTCGGACTCAAAGTTAATACACTTAGGCTTGGAAATTTGTTTCGACAATGACATTTTTGGAAAGAGAATGCCCTGGGCTTCAAAACAAGCCCGCATTCATTCGTTTTTATTATTATCGATTGTTCGTGCAACCAACACTTTAAGCGATCATACAAAATAGTAAGAAATCAATTTCATTACACGAAACATTTGTTTGATTGATAATACATTTCTAACGGTCTGCTACGTTTTAAATTCTGTGATGTTAATATGTTTGGGTTTTAGTTCTTTAACAATTAATCTAGTTTACATCTAAAAAACCAACTTATACCGTCAATGTGTTGCTTATTTGAATTGATAATAAAACTTTTTTACAAAACTTGAAAAATACAACTTTAAAATGTTTTAACGTACCTTTTTAAAGGCCATGAATAATCCCCTTTTTGTTATTGAGTCAATTAAAATTAAGTTAAGTTAATAGCCGTTAGCGCTCCTCTGATTACCGCGAACTATCTCTCTCTCCGCGTTTATCTCCATTGTTAACAGGGTTTGATTGAGTGATAAGGAAAATAACGAACTGAGGTACGATATTACCCAAAGGCACGACTCATTTAGCGGCGAACTCTTTGTAGCGCGTGCTACGAAAAAGTGGTCGAAAATTACAATTTGAAGGAGGATAAAAGACTGTTTTCGTTGTACCCGTTTTTGAATTGCGAAAATTTATCTACCGGTATAAGCATTCAATCATTAGCGTTTATCTCTTCCGTTTATCGTGATTATAGTCGCTAACGGTCGAGTATTGTACGCGGTCTTACTATTAATTAGTACTCTTTTAATATTATTACTGTTTAGTAAATATATATTTAGCAGAACACCCTATCAGCATTGTCGTCATATTTCAAAAAAAACATCATGAATTCGGATACCAGAGAGCCCATGCCTAACAAATGCGACGTGTGTAAAAAAATTACAACTTGCACAAAAACGGATCGAGATGACGATGGTCAGTGGTACGATTTGGGTTGCAAATGTAGTTCTATTCATCAGTATTACTGGAAAAGAAAGGCTCGTGTAGTAAAGTGCGAACATCAAGTGCCGTAGTGGTGGGAATGACGCGTCGGTTATGGACACGTTTTCTCCAAGCGTCTCCGTCGAAAAGACTGCGATATTTTTTTGCATCTTAATTGTTGTCTGTTTAGCGTGAAACTTATTCCATCAATGAGACACTTTACGCTGTAACGTGTAAAGGAACTAATAATGGAAGAGCGCAAGGGCGTTATTATTAAATCTCCAACGTATTTTGCAATGGTTTAATTCGTACGTTATATCAACCAAACCCAACCTTAACTTGAGAGTTTTTAGAGTGGCATTGTTATTTTTCACCACCAGGGGTAAATTGAACTTTTTTAAACGTGACAAATTACGAACGTTACTTAATTCGTTGACCGTGGGTATGAAAGACCATTATTGTTTTGCCATTTTTCACCACTAGGGGTAAATTAAGAACTTAGTGGCAGCACACACTACCCTGATTGTAACGACTGCATTATTGAGAATGTAAGCATTGTTTAAATACTTATCTTTTAGCCAAAGAAATGTCCCTTTTAGTTTAATGTTGATATTTCGGTTAATAATGTAGTAAAAAGCTATGCCTAACAAATACTTTGTCGTCAAAAAACAACTGTTGAAAACATTTGTAGTTACACTTTCTGTTTCTCCCGCTTATTGACTTCGTAATAAAGGCTAAACGTATTTAATAGCGTCATGAAATAATTCACAGGTGTTTTCGGTAACCCTACAAAGCAAGACTTACATATTTACAGAACAAAATTGGACGACAGTTGGATAATGAGTGATAAGGAAAATAAGGAACCGTGTAAGGAACTATTGAAAAGTATCAATATATTGAAAAAACAGAGACGAAAACTTCAAGCGGAATATATTGCAGCGAGAATAGAACTTGAAGATTGTTTTCCTACCATACGAACGGAACCTTCTTACGAGTCTTTAAAAATGTTTTCGGAAAAAGAAAGATTATTGATTTTTAAAAACTGGGTTACTTATGGAACCAAAGATTTGGCCGCCTGGGGATTTTATGTCCTCGGTAACGGAACGAGTGTCAAGTGTCCTTTTTGCGGTCTAATGGTCGAAGAATGGCAAGACGGAGATATACCGTTAATAGTTCATTGCCGTCAAATCCCATTGTGTCCATTCATTTGAGGATGCCAAGTTGGAAATGTAACAATATTACAAAAGTCGTAAAAATATTTTAGAATTTTAAAGTGTAAATATTAAAATAAAGTATCAATTTTCCAATGTAAAAAATATGTATCACAGTTTTTTAATGCCGCCTTTACATAAAATGTCAGAGTAGTTACATTTACACTTTCAGTTACGTTAGCTTAATATGAAAATATCGATAGAAAAATACTGCTAAAATCCCCTTTAAAATTTGATAAAATACATTTCAGATATGTAAGTAGGTAGAATAATACTATAAAATTCCTTTTTCTACTTTTAATACGGCAAAACGCAACTCCGATACGCAAATATAGACAGATAATACAAAAAAATCTATATTCTACTTTCGATACGTTAAAATACATTTCCGATACACAAATATAGATAAAGAAATACTACAAAATTTTAAAAGGTAGAAAAATACTACCTCTTTTCTTGGCTTTCTAAAGTGGCCAATGAGTGGTGGTGAATGTTATATCGGTGGAGCGAAATCCTTGGGGTTTTTCTATTGTGCTGATGTAAATACATTGACGCAATAACTGACTATATAAAATCGACCGATCAGTGGATAACCATTCAAACTCGAAAAAGATTCAAGTCAAGTCAAAACTATGTAAGTATAATTTTATTTTAGTCCTCTTTCTCGGAGGGTAATCTATTTACTTTTGAATTATAGGCATAAGAAATCAATAGTCATTGATTTTGAATTCTTTGACGGGCGGACCAAAGACGATAAAATAGTGAAAGAAGCGTCAGCTTGCGCGGCCGAAAATACATCCCGGGTCGCATCGTGGGTTTTTCTTCCACCATACCCCCCAACCGATCTGCCTTCCCAAACTCAACGCCAGAACACGTGGGTAGAAAAGAACATACACGGTCTCGCCTGGGACTATGGTTTCACCCCTTACAGCAAATTGGAAGAATGCATGCGAATGGCTACTGACGGCTATGACCGCGTATTTTGTAAAGGAGCAGAAAATTGAAAATTTTTATTAGAACTAATAAACCGCGAAGTGATAGACCTAAATGGTGTAGGTTGTCCGTAAGTTACTGAATTGGATGAATACAGACCCAGGTTTACGTGTCTTATTAGACACAATACTAATTTTGAAAGTAAGAAATACTCTTGCGCTTTAGAGAAAAGTATGATATATGCCCAGTGGCTATATAAAAATATCTTTATTGTAAATTGGAGATTATGTGAATAAAAAGCCATTTTAGATGAAAAGTTTTATTTTAACCTAAAACATTTTAAAGTAATTTACCCCGTTATGTACTATTAAGAAGACGTTATTAATATACTTTTACAAGTAATTGATAATTATTACCGCGCCACCCTCAGAAGTAATTATTTTGTCTACAAATATATATCATGTCTCCAACGCCACTGGACCCCGAGGCACTACCTTAGTTTATTCTAAGATTAAAAATGATAGTTTCTTAATTTCCTATCATTCTCCATAAGGTATCAGCTTATGAACAAATAATCGCGTGACAGTTCACGAATAAGTCATATCAACAGGTGTATTCAATTTGTCAAAATGATTAATTAGCACGAAAGCAGAATGAACCGGTTCTACCATGACTATGCGAAAGGATTGTTCACTAACGTGGTCATTTTTCCAGCGAATGCGCAACTTCAATTTGACGTAATAATTCGAGAAATATGACATAATTAATTGTATTGTCAACGAAACACCTAGAAATCCTGACACTAGTGGATCTTCCCGGAGCAAACATAATGTAAGTTTCTAGGTGTTTTTATTGTAACAAATACTTAGTTGTTTTTGTTTCTAGGGAATCGTTTGTAGCTATACACATTCTTTTCGCCATAATTTGGCCAAAAACTAAATATTCTTCTTCTAAACGGTTTTTGGTAAAAGAGGTAATTTTTTTAAAGTTTTATATTTAAAATTTTTTTTTTAAGTTAAATATAAATGTTACAGATTGGCTACAAAAATTCAGATGGTTGCGAAAACCTAATTGTTTTTCGTACCCCGGCTGCTAATAATTATTCGGGGGGATACTAACCGCCAAATCGACTCGATCGCCTGCTATGTCAATAAGCTTCCCAGGGCTCAGGGACAATACGATATTGAGGCCGTCGAGCGCCATGTCTTAAATATAACGCGACTGGCCAAATACGTTATTGTAAGAGAAAGGCAAACCAAAGAGTACCTGGGAAACTTTATCGATCTAGATCGTATAATCGTCACCACGTGGTTTGAGTGCCCCAATTTCCCAGACTTAGAACTACAGCCGGGTGACTTTCACCATCATTTTAACAACGACCATACGCGGTATGAATCAATAATCACCATCTTTTGTTGGGGAAATTATATAGTATTTCTTATTTAACAGAAATGTGTGCGCCTATGAAAAGGCAAGGCAAGTGGCTGCCTATGTTCAAAGTATAGAGGGTAATCCCCTAGAATTGTACCCAGAGGAAGAGGACGACCCGTCTACACCAGCCACATCCCCGACAAACCCGGAACCTCCAGCGAAAAAACCAAGAGCGCTTGATCTCCGAAATGGTAAATTTAAAATCAAACTATCATGTTTCTCATTTTTTATTTTTTTATTTTAATTACAGCTCCGGGAATCACTATTGTCGTAGAAGGAGGTAAAACAATTGGTTCCGAAAAAATAATTACGATTCTAATAGCATTTTTCATTTCTAGGTTCCGAGTTAAAAATTATATTATAACGCGTAATAAAGTTATATGAAAATTGTATAAATAAAGCTGAATAAAAATTTCTTCCGATCTTGCAACTCTATTTTCATTCTTATTATAACTGACAATAGCGATCAATAATAATTCCCATTGAACCGTATAGGAGTGAAACGCTCAATAACTGACCATAAAAATAACCTAAAAATGGTTAACCAAGTAACTTCTAGCTCTGTATTTGACGGTAATTAGAATGTCATACTTATTGACTGCTGCTTTTTGAAAAAGTTATAGTAGCAATGTACACGTTTAACACGAATAACCGTTTAAAAGTTCATATAGGGGCGACTTGTTTAGGTAATCTGAATCCGTAGATACCTGCGTATTAAACTTTTTATAATCAATCTTTATGGACATATCTTTTAGCGACGAAAATTCAGACGTTGTTAATTATACCGTCATTGATCTATTAAAATGATGAACGGTTATTAAAATATCCATTACAAAGTCAAGTAATTTACCCTACAAAGTTTACTATTATATAAATTTCATGAACGCGAACCAACCTTGTTTAATGTATGTAAATATTTCGTATAGTGGCAATGTATTAAATTTAATTAGAAAGTTCTTAATACTATTATGTGTTCAACACAGGTTACGGCTATACGTAAACTAATATTACTAAATGTACACAATGTGGGTAAAGACATTGTATACAGTGAAACATTTATAAGGCCAGAGCTGCCAATTGTATACCAAGTTGATTCTTAATATAGGGACAACTTGTTTCACTGCGAGGTTAACGAATTTAACATTGAAACAATCTAAAGGTATTTGCTAAGTTTGTTGATACTCAAATAAACGTCGCACCGAGGTCACCATAGCAACGGGGGATTCTCCGCTCAACACCTGTTCTAAATAAATCACAGCGTTAAAAATGGAGATAAATGCGGAGAGAGATAGTTCGCGGTAATCAGAGGAGCGCTAACGGCGTGGAGATAAATAGTTCGCGGTAATCAGATTCCTTTGTGTCCGACCTGTAAGAGAAAAACCAACCACATCGCGTTTTATACAAACTAGTTTCGCTTTGTTTTTGTTGTGGAATAATGTTTTATAAAGAAAACAAGGACTTTGAACTGATTAAACATATAAATAAAGAATTGAAAAAAAAATGAATCGTCAACTTGAAATGGATTTAATTGCACAAAGAATGAGATATTTTCAAAAAAGAGCATAATTCTCACGAAATGCTTTTTGAGCGAGCCCCAAAAACTGGATTCTTAAAGGTGATAGACGAGTTAGTGGTTTTTATTGATTGCGTGTTAAATGTTATTAACGATAGTTACTTTGTGTCAACAACAAATGTTGTAAAATATTAATAAAGTTTTAAATTTAAATCAGAGTTTTTTATTTTAAACATAGAAGGATGTAAGATAACAATTTGGCAAACATATTTAATTTCAGGTTCAGAGTTGAAAATTATTTTATAACATTGTATTATTCATTTTTGAGTTTTGTAAAAAAGTTTTATTATCAATTTTATTCAAATAAGCAACACATTGACGGTATAAGTTGGTTTTTTAGATGTAAACTAGATTAATTGTTAAAGAACTAAAACCCGTTTTTTTTGTTATTATACCAATGTAATTACTTATTACGTTTATTTAAATTTCATGAGCGCGAACCGACCTTGTTTAATTTATGTAAATATTTCGTATAGTGGCAATGTATTCAATATAAATTAGAAAGCTTTCCCTGGCATCGTTATTAAAAGTTACGTGACGGTAATATATGATACATATGTCAGACTAATCAAAGTCAAGTCATCTAGGTACGTAACGATATAAAAATCCGTTAGGAACAACTTGTTTAAAAAGCGTTAAAAAATTGACGTAAATATGGTAAAATACCTAAAAATAACAAAGATAGCAACCCTACAGAACCCGTTTGAATATGCAACATTAAAGATGGCGGCCAAATCACGTGAATTTTCCAAATTACTAAGAGTTCATATAATAACCGCTAAAAGAGAGTTACAAACTTATGTTAAGCCTTTGTCATGTTAAATTCCCGCCAAAAATGTTTTTATTATATAGCTACAATGTCACACATTCCCCGAGTCTCTGCGAAAGGATTGTTAACTAACCCGGCCATTTTTCAAGCGACGTTTATGTGTAGGGTGTGAATGTTGAGTTTGTTTTATGACGGTTGTGGGTGTTGTGTTTGTGTATGTCCGGGCGTTTTATCTTCAACTTCTTCTTATTGACTTTTGGGGCGGACCGAGTGCTGAGTGTTATGCAACCTCTCAACGTCTAATGGCAGGGTTTCCACCAATTGTTCACGGTATTCATCGATGTATCAGTTTGCGATTTATTGGCGCCGGCTGGGAATCGAACCCGGGTTTGCTGCGTGCAAGTGATTTACTCTAACCACTGAGCCACCGACGCTTGTTAAACTACGGTGTTTTTCGAAAACCGCTTTGACGAATGTCCTTTACGAAGTTATAACTTTATAAACTATAATTTATTCTACATCATTTGAAATATTTATAAATTTTATTAATCTTATATTTAATTAAATATTTATAAATTATATTAATCTTATATTTAATTAAATATTTATAAATTATATTAATCTTATATTTAATTAAATATTTATAAATTATATTAATCTTATATATAATTAAATATTTATAAATTATATTAATCTTATATTTAATTAAATATTTATAAATTATATTAATCTTATATTTAATTAAATATTTATAAATTATACTAATCTTATATATAATTAAATATTTATAAATTATACTAATCTTATATTTAATTAAATATTTATAAATTATACTAATCTTATATTTAATTAAATATTTATAAATTATATTAATCTTATATTTAATTAAATATTTATAAATTATACTAATCTTATATTTAATTAAATATTTATAAATTATACTAATCTTATATTTAATTAAATATTTTTAAATTATACTAATCTTATATTTAATTAAATATTTTAGTATTTTAATGTAAAATTTGATCGCGACCAGGAATTGAACTCGGGTTGCATTGTTACAAAGCGGATAGTTCACCGCCGAGCCATAGACTTCTTTAGGGAAATTATTAAAGTAAAGGAACCATTATGATAAGACGGATTGTTTTACTAAACGGATGAATACAATATCTGTAAACATGTATATGGTTTATTGAACTTTATTTTTTAATTTTTGTGAACTTGTTAAAGTCTAAATATTTTACGTATGAAAATTTAAAGGTCAAATCTTGTTTTTTTCAGTCTTTTTGTTTTATCTATTGTGTGTTTAGCGTATTAGTTTTCAAGGGTAATAGTTCATTTATGAAGAAAATATAGAGTTGTTTACATAGTGGTCTGGTTTTTTAACTGGATCGTCATTATTTCGTAATTTATTTTAAACGTTTTCTCGACTGATTAAGATGTTTAATGCAGTTCATCAAATGGGTTCGTTTGTTTTATTATAAATAGCCCTAACTATTCCGTCTACGGTCATTTATTGATAAACGAGCTATCATTTCGTGGCTTTCTGTGCTTTGTGAAAGGTAAGTTTTTCGCTTCTTGTTAATTCATTTTTTAATGGTGTATATATTTGGACATCTACGATTTCTTATGCAGTCATTGATTTCCTGGGTGTGCGAGTCATTATATGATATTGGAAATTGGATGGTATTGGTCTTTTTCATGCGGTATGTGTCACAACGGCAACAGGAAGTCTACGAGTCGTCCACTACCAGATGTCGAATATATTGCTATTCTACGGTATCTTCATCAAGGGCGAGTGTTGAAATAAAATGAGCGTTAAAGATGCCGCAAGTAAGTCGTAAGCGAGAAAAATACAAATACTCCCTGTAGATATTTCTTTCATTAAAATTTGCTTCGTATTATATTTAGATGATAAACTTGTTCGGTAAATAGGGTTAAATTCAATTGTGCATTGTTTTAGTACGTCTAAATCGCTGTTGTAACTACTTAATTTATTTTATTCTGAATAAATTAAACTCTGTTGTTTCGTCTTAATTATTTTAATTTAAATTAAAATTTTATACTGGGCGGGATTGAACCGGTATTACGTTTTTAGTAAATAACTCTGAATTGCGGAGATATCTTTAACGGTCGTCTCGAGAAATTAATACCACTAGGGACAATTCTTCCGAGGAGAGGTATATTTTGGCTTGCTAATCTTTAAATTTTCGCGAGCGCTACTATATTGTTACGGTAGGATGAGACGACAACAAGTTATTCAATACAAAATATACTTTATTTATAAAAATACAAAAATAGCGTGAAGCGCGAACTGGTAGAAGGGCCAACCGAGGGAGTTAGATCCCCGCCGTAGGAGGCTTTTCAGGAGAGGCTGCGCTTGTTCAGCGTTAAGGCGGGTTTATAAAGGAGCGAGAAAATCCAAAGAATCTTGTGCATGAAGCTGAAAGCTGATCGACGCTATCGGAAAAAGCTTTCGGAATCTGCCTCTGTGCAGTAAGCTACTGTTTACAAAAGCGCTTGTCGTACTGAGCCCGTTCCTGAACTTTACGTGATCACGTGGTTTGTTTAGAATAAATGGCAGCTACGAAAAAAAGTCGAAATATTGCTGTGCTGAATTAAATTTTTTTATTATTGCTTCAAAAACGAAAATTGCTAATTTTTAAAAAAATTAATTAATTAAATTAAAAAATGCAAGAAATCCACGAAGGTCATAAAAAGGCTTGCATTATTATTGGTTAAATACGACCACGTGATTTCAAGCGAGAGACGAGACCCCAGAAAAACACGCGAGAATATCAAACGGAGTTTGATGCCGCCAGCGTCGGAATTCGGCGTAAGCTGTCTGCTACAGCAAGTAGGAAATTGGCTCTCGCTTCTTTGTAAACGCTTACGCGAGAGCCGACGCCGACGAAAACGTTTCAGTTTCTACAAAAAGCTTCGGCTTTTCGCTCGCTTATAAACCCGCCTTTAGTCCTCTCGCTATTAAGGCGGGTTTATAAGCGAGCGAAAAGCCGAAGCTTTTTGTAGAATCTGAAACTTTATCGTCGGCGCCGGCTCTCGCATAAGCGTTTACAAGGAAGCGAGGGCCGATTTCCTACTTGCTGCAGCAGACAGCTTACGCCGAATTCCGACGCATGTCGGCATCAAACTCCGTTTGATATTCTCGCGTGTTTTTCAGATGTCTCGGCTCTCGCTTGAAATCACGTGGTCGTATTTAACCAATAATAAGGCAACCCTTTCTATGACCTACGTGGATTTCTTTAATTTTTTTATTTAATTTATTTATCTTTTTTAAAATTAGCAATTTTCGTTTTTGAAACCATAATAAAAAAATTGCATTCAGCACGACAATATTTTAACTTTCTTTCGTAGCCGCCATTAACACTAAACCAACCACGTGATCACGTCAAGTTGAGCAACGTGCTCAGCACGACAAGCGCTTTTGTAAACAATAGCTTACTGCGAAGAGGCAGATTCCGAAAGCTTTTTCCGATAGCGTCGATCAGCTTTCGGCTTCATGCACAAGCTTCTTTGGATTTTCTCGCTCCTTTATAAACCCGCCTTTACCTAGACGACTGGGGCGAGCTTTTACAGCAGGCGGTCCAGTCGTCCCGTCAGAGAAGGCTCAGCCTATTCGGCTTATGTCTCTCCTCTTCGGCCTACACCGAGAAACGTCGCCCTGAGTGTTGCCAAGTTTTGAAAGTAAGATTTACCTCTCAGAACGTAAAAATTTCCCTTTTTGGGTCAAAAATTCCCTCAATAACCACAACCCCCTTACATTCGTGAAAACTCCTCAGAAAACAGGCACAATATTTCGGGAGCGAACAAATATTTAACATTTTTAATGAAATTATAAAAATATTAAAAAAAATTAAATATATGTGACAAAACTTATTAAATATAAGACGATAAAAACGAGGATTAAGCTATATAATTGTGTTTTGAGAGCAGCAATAGCGAAGCAGGGACTTTCAGATTTGACCTTGAGGGGATACAAAAACTGGAATCTACTGCGCATGACGACACTATCGCATGCTGCCTTCACTTTCCTATCTCGTCTCTTATCCCCTCAAAATTCCCGCAAAATATTAGTAGTTCGAGAAAAATTCCCTTTTCCCCTCCCCGATAATTTAACGACGAAAATTCCCGCAAAAAGGGAAATTTCCCGCACATTGGCAACACTGGCCCTGACTTCGGAGATACCGGCCTTTTATAGTGGACGGTGACCTTCGGCCCCTTTGTTATATAACAGACTATAAAATGTACGTCTTATCGATGATGATTGGTCAGTCCGTCCAACTTTCCTTAGTTACACGTGACAATATCGAAATGGTATCTTTAATTTTATATTTACAAGTTAATGGTTCTTAAACTTACTTTACTTACAAGGAGACACACCGGTTTGGTTCAAACTCGGGGGATTGGTAGACCTTCATGTAACTTGAAAAATCCTAATATATAAAGGGATTTTATTCAATGGGAAACGGTTTTGCCATGGCAACGAAAAATGTTTTTGATAACATAAAATGGAATTTTCCCATTGAAAATAACATGGGATTTTTGACCGATTCCCAGGGTCCCCCTCCTGTGAAAAATTTAAAAAAATTTAAAAAAAATTAAAATACCAAAATTCTAAAAAAATTGATAAAAATTGACGAAAAAAATCAAAATTGATCACATTTTGATCAAATTAAACCAAATGGGTGAAAAAAGAATAGAAAAATAGTAATCTATTTTAAATAAATTAAAATTATTAGTAAAATAGTAATCTATTTTAAATAAATTAAAATTATTAGTAAAATAGTAATTATTTTAAATAAATTAAAATTATTAGTAAAATAGTAATCTATTTTAAATAAATTAAAATTATTAGTAAAATAGTAATCTATTTTAAATAAATTAAAATTATTAGTAAAATAGTAATCTATTTTAAATAAATTAAAATTATTAGTAAAATAGTAATCTATTTTAAATAAATTAAAATTATTAGTAAACTAGTTATTAAAATTAATAATGAAATATAATTATTATTTAAATTAATAAATAATTTCACGAAAGTAAATATTTTCATTAAAAAATAGTATAATCTAAAATAGTTAAAAATAAAATTAATTAAAAGGAAACAGTTAAAATTATTTAGGCGCCGCCATTTTCGTAAAATGTTTCCCCTAAAACCGGTTTTGAAGGTCTATAAGACAATGATGGCTGATTTAGAGAGCGCGTTAAAGAGTGAATAGGAAATAATTTAAATTATATATATTAATAGTTTTGGAAAATAATTAAAAAAAAAGCATTTTATCTATATAAATAAATTTCCAGCAATTCCTATCCATTTTGATCGTTTTGGATCGAAACTATTGATTTTGATAAGTTTTTTTTAGTGTTATTAACATATTTAAATTAAAAAAAAAATATTTCAAACAGTTTGGTGGCCGAATTTAGTTTATTTATGAATAATTTTTACAAAACTTTAAAATTGTGCTAATTTAGATCTATTATTTTCCCATTTTGGTCAAGTTTGATCAAATTGACCAAAATAAATACTTGGTTTTTCAAAAAATCGCAATTTATCTATACATTAATCCAATTTTACACAACTTATAAATTTCAGTCAATTCCTATGAATTTTGATCGAAACTACTCTTTTTGATCAATATTTTTTCAATTTTATATATTTTTTTCAATTTTGAAAAAAAATATTATTTCAATCAATTTTGAAATATTTTTTTCAATGTTTGTATTTTTTTATTTTTTTCTAACATTTTTTCAAATTTTAGCCATATCGGTTCATTTTGATCCATATGTGATCAATTTTGATTTTTTTGGTCAATTTTTATCAATTTTTTATAATTTTGGTATTTTAAAATTTTTCAATTTTTTTTTACAGGAGGGACCCTTGGAATCGGTCAAAATCTCATGTTATTTTCAATTAGAAAATTTCCATTTTATGTTGTCAAAAACATTTTTCGTTGCCATGGCAAAACAGTTGCCCATTGAATAAAATCCCTTTCGGATTTTTCCAGTTACATGAAGGTCTACCAATCCCCCGAGTTTGACACCTCGGGTCGTCTCCTTGTTATTGTGATAAAATACGCGAAAAAGTAGATAAGTCCATAATTAAAAGGGATAATATAGCTAAATCCTAAACAAATTTTAAGAAATTTAAAAACTTACTAATAACTCGTACCGATAGGTCTTCGAGCAACGCGAAACTCAAATCAAATAGATCTTCGAGTAATAAACTAAATTAAAACTAAATAAAATAGCCAGAAATTCCAACGGTAGACCGGTTTCGTTCTATTTGGAACTCATCAGTACCGTGCGGTAAATCTGGCTGGCGACTATCAAATCGAAAAGAGAAACTAAGCCTAAACATTAAAATTTCAAAATGCGTTACATATAGCAACGGAAAGCCGAAAAGGGGGGAGTGTGGTGGAGAATAGTATATACGATAAGTTAAGTTAGAAGAAACCACCTATGGACTGTCCAGATTTCCCGCACGGTACTAATGAGTTCCAAATAGAACGAAACCGGTCTACCGTTGGAATTTCTGGCTATTTTATTTAGTTTTAATTTAGTTTATTACTCGAAGATCTATTTGATTTGAGTTTCGCGTTGCTCGAAGACCTATCGGTACGAGTTATTAGTAAGTTTTTAAATTTCTTCAAATTTGTTTAGGATTTAGCTATATTATCCCTTTTGATTATGGACTTATCTACTTTTTCGCGTATTTTATCATCCTTCTCACAGTCCATAGGTGGTTTCTTCTAACTTAACTTATCGTATATACTATTCTCCACCACACTCCCCCCTTTTCGGCTTTCCGTTGCTATATGTAACGCATTTTGAAATTTTAATGTTTAGGCTTAGTTTCTCTTTTCGATTTGATAGTCGCCAGCCAGATTTCCCGCACGGTACTGATGAGTTCCAAATAGAACGAAACCGGTCTACCGATGGAATTTCTGGCTATTTTATTTAGTTTTAATTAAGTTTATTACTCGAAGATCTATTTGATTTGAGTTTCGCGTTGCTCGAAGACCTATCGGTACGAGTTATTAGTAAGTTTTTAAATTTCTTCAAATCTGTTTAGGATTTAGCTATATTATCCCTTTTAATTATGGACTTATCTACTTTTTCGCGTATTTTATCATCCTTCTCACAGTCCATAGGTGGTTTCTTCTAACTTAACTCCTTGTTAGTGTACCTACGTACATTCATTTTCATAAAACTGAAAGTTCTGATGTAAGGGATGTACATGCTAAGTACCGAAGGAATTAATGTAAATTGATAGACTGGAATTCAGTGGTAGAAATAAGTAAATAACCACTCATTTGTTAAGTGTTATCGGTCAACACACACTCAGTTTTTAATAATGTTTAAATTCATAATTAACCCTCCTTTTTTCGTCGCGTACCCATTTTATCCAAAAATTTCACCACTTGCTTAAAAAAAATTAAATAATCTACGTGGACGGATTTGAAAAAATTGTGGTGGGGGTGGGGGCTCCATAATTTTGGTGGGGCCTCCAAATGGTTGGCCTACCTCCCCAAAAATCCTGGCGCCGCTACTGATGGTATACTCGAAACACTATATTTACAACGGAACTTTTAACAAACGCTATCACTTTTTCGGACATATGACACTCACGGTCATTAAAATCTTAGCGTTTTTTGAGTCGGGTACTACGAAGTACCCGACGGATCATTGAAAAAAATCTATTTGGTACGTCTTTGCAAAATTTCACCGTACTACCATATAAAATTTAGCTTTCAAAGATTACTTTTACGCCATTTTCTAAACAATTTGTTTTAAATATCCTTATTAAATGTACGCTTCAGGTCAGCCATTTAAACATTTCAAAGGATTAAGTCGCTATGTCGCAGTTAAACAACTGTTCGTTTTCAGATCAGTTATCGACGTTTTATTTTTCACAAATGAAACAGCCCTTAATTTGATCACTTTTAATGATTGTACACCCGAGTTTGACCCGACTCGAAAAAGTCTAACCCAAACCCAACCCGATAAGGCTTTCGGTTGGATATCTGAACCCGAACCCAAACTGACCCTTTCGTGAAATTCGTTTTAGTTATACGTCATATGTTTCAAAAGAAATCCCAGCTCGATAAACAAATCATTATTGAAACTTGACCCTTTCATATTTTTTTCATTTCATTTCAAGAATTTGAAAACTGGAAAGAGAATTTGGAGAGAACGATGAAAGACTTTGACGTTAAAAAAGATCTCACAAACTGAGCAAATTAGATCTTACTAAACCGAAAACATCTTTCGACTGAACAAAATTCAGTTTAAATATGAAATTTAATGTACCTTTCATTAAAACATAAGTAATATCCCAATGCAACCAAAGTGTTTTCATGAGGCAAAAAGGTTCTGAAACATTTCGTCTATTATCTTAAATTTAAAAAATTATTGATCCAATTTCCAAATTTCGATTTCACTTGAATCAATCACAAACAGTTTGAATTGAATTCTTATTAATCAAATAATTGAACTCAGATGTACTTTAATCAAAACTAGTACATTTTAGATTACAATTTTCAATCCAAGTGGAACTTGGAACCACCCAACTTAGATTATAATTTTGGAGTAAAATTTGATCTAATCAAAAGATCGTGTCTCAAATCCAACTTTCAATATTACACGTTTTTTAAAAGTTATCGAAAAACTCAACTTCACAAAAATTATTTTGTCTTTTTTCAAATTACCGTAAATCAAAAACTGATCATTATATTGGGAAAAAGTAGTTATAATGGGATGCTAAACGACGTAAAATGTTTATATTTGACAACACTGGAACATCTTATTTTTAAACGACATTTTTGGAATAATTTTCGAAACTCGTGTTATAGTTAATTTCGCCCATAAATCTATTTTCTTTCGTTAGAATCAGGAGCCTCCGAAAGTACATGTTTCAAAAGAAACGATTTTTAAAATTTATAAGTGTACATGGTCACATCACCCCCAAAGGTTCAATAACGGTAATAACATTAGCAATATACGGAGTTGGTTACTTCTCTCACGAGGTATTAATTATATACTTTAGATAATAATTTCTTACTTTTTTAATTTTCAAGTAACATTTGGAAATGGATTATAAATTTGATATAATTTACGGGTCCGTCAAGAGGCAAAATAAATAATTATTTATTGGCGACTTTTCTTTTGTGAGTGACTTTTGCGTTTAAGTAAGACCAGATGTAAATGAACGATTCTTTCTTTATGCGCATTATGTAAAACTCCGTCTAAAGGTTTGCTGCATCTAATGAACCATTTTTCCTCTTGTAATAGTTTTATTGATTTTCCGAGGCAAAAACATGATCAGGTAATGTCAGTAACACTTTAACTTCCCATTAAATACAGTATTTCCGGTAACTATTATCAAAAGTATATAAAATTTATTGTAATAGGTGTTCATCTTCCTATATTTATAATTTTATTCGTTTGATACATACCATGAAAGGCTTTGGCCCATTTTTCAAAATAAGTTTTGAAAAGGAATTTAGATTTTTCATAGGGAAATATTATTTTAAAAATAAAATAAAAATAGACATAAAAAACCGTGGTTTACTAAAGTTGCCTAATTTAGAACCCCGGAGTTAATCCTTAATTTTACGTTTTTCCATATTGGATTTATTTTGTGGAATTAAAGGTTGTTTTATGGTTAAAAATTATTAATGAAATAAAAATTAACACAAACTGTAATCTATTTTACCTATACTAGTCGGCTTTTTCTAAGCGAATGAAAGCTGGCGTATTTTTCAGATAAGATGGTTCTAAGAAGGTACTCTTTGCGGGAGGTGGACCACATGCTCGTAACTAATCAGCGTTGGAGATATTTCTGCTTTGTTAAAAACCAATCCGTAATTTGCTTGTAAAATTCAGATGCCCAAGCTCCCAAACAAAGCCAGAATGTTTTGTAGAATTCAGACGCACAAGCTCCCAAACAAAGCCAGAATGTTTTGTAGAATTCAGATGCACAAGCTCCCAAACAAAGCCAGAATGTTTTGTAGAATTCAGACGCACAAGCTCCCAAACAAAGCCAGAATGTTTTGTAGAATTCAGACGCACAAGCTCCCAAACAAAGCCAGAATGTTTTGTAGAATTAAGACGCACAAGCTCCCAAACAAAGCCAGAATGTTTTGTAGAATTCAGACGAACAAGCTCCCAAACAAAGCCAGAATGTTTTGTAGAATTCAGACGCACAAGCTCCCAAACAAAGCCAGAATGTTTTGTAGAATTCAGACGCACAAGCTCCCAAACAAAGCCAGAATGTTTTGTAGAATTCAGACGCACAAGCTCCCAAACAAAGCCAGAATGTTTTGTAGAATTCAGACGCACAAGCTCCCAAACAAAGCCAGAATGTTTTGTAGAATTCAGACGCACAAGCTCCCAAACAAAGCCAGAATGTTTTGTAGAATTCAGACGCAAAAGCTCCCAAACAAAGCCAGAATGTTTTGTAGAATTCAGATGCACAAGCTCCCAAACAAAGCCAGAATGTTTTGTAGAATTCAGACGCACAAGCTCCCAAACAAAGCCAGAATGTTTTGTAGAATTCAGACGCACAAGCTCCCAAACAAAGCCAGAATGTTTTGTAGAATTCAGACGCACAAGCTCCCAAACAAAGCCAGAATGTTTTGTAGAATTCAGACGCACAAGCTCCCAAACAAAGCCAGAATGTTTTGTAGAATTCAGACGCACAAGCTCCCAAACAAAGCCAGAATGTTTTGTAGAATTCAGACGCACAAGCTCCCAAACAAAGCCAGAATGTTTTGTAGAATTCAGACGCACAAGCTCCCAAACAAAGCCAGAATGTTTTGTAGAATTCAGACGCACAAGCTCCCAAACAAAGCCAGAATGTTTTGTAGAATTCCGACGCGCAAGCTCCCAAACAACGCCAGAATATTTTGTAGAATTCAGACGCACAAGCTCCCAAACAACGCCAGAATGTTTTGAAGAATTCAGACGCACAAGCTCCCAAACAACACCAGAATGTTTTGTAGAATTCCGACGCGCAAGCTCCCAAACAACACCAGAATGTTTTGTAGAATTCAGACGCACAAGCTCCCAAACAAAGCCAGAATGTTTTGTAGAATTCAGACGCACAAGCTCCCAAACAACGCCAGAATATTTTGTAGAATTCAGACGCACAAGCTCCCAAACAACACCAGAATGTTTTGTAGAATTCAGACGCACAAGCTCCCAAACAACACCAGAATGTTTTCTCTTTAATAAAGAGAATCCGTAAAATTTTTGATAAGTTTAGATCATGATTTTTGGAACTCAACTTGATAACGTCTTTTCACGGCTAACATGGAAATATTATTTTCGTTTGGAAAAAATATAATAGGCCGGAGAAACGATTTTAAATTTATACAAAATTTCATTTAAAATACGTTTTGTTAAACTGTCATTTCAATTGTTTTTGTAATTATAAACTTATTTTTTTTATATTTTCTTTATTCCTCACAAAGCAGACGTAAATTACACAAAAACACAGTTTCGCTTCGCACTAATATAAAACTACATTTACACTCAACTGAGGTTAAACCCGTAAAGGTCATTTACTTATAGACATTACCAAGTGTTATTTTAAATTTTACAAATGAATATTATCAATTTCCTTCTCTGAACATTTTCATATAAATTAAAATTTCTAGAAGAATTTTATAAGTTTGACCTACTGAAACCAACCCAGTGTCATCTTAAGACATTTGTAGGACCTATTTCTATTGTAGAAAGTTTTTTTTATTTATTTTTTTCATCTATATTATATTTCCAAAAGTTTGTTTGTCTGTTTGTCGAGCTTTCGAGCTTTATTTTCTCCCCTCTCTCCCCGCCCGCCGGCTAACCCCCCCCCCCTGCCCCCAGTCCGCCGGGTGAAGGTCAGGTCGCCGGTCCAAAACTTCTTCCTCCCCCGGCTTCCAAAAGTCTTATTTTCCGAAATTGCCGGCTACAGGTCGCGTCCCCGCTACAAACTCCCTTTCCTTTTGTAAGTTTTCCGTAAGTATTATTGGTTGCAACTTCAGGTTTGGAAGGGAAATTGCCGGCTACAGGTCGCGTCCCCGCTACAAACTCCCTTTCCTTTGGTAAGTTTTTCGAAAGTATTATTGGCTGCAACTTCAGTTTTGGAAGGGAAAGGGCTTCGTAGGAATGAACAGGCAAGGCTTAGATATGCACAAAAGAAAAGGTCCGAAAACGCTGAAAATAAGGTGTTCACCGGGGTTCCTTCAACATCACGGTGCGCGTACGCTTCTACGGTAACTCGCCAATGACCGGATTCAGCTGAGGGAAGACGATGCCAGTGAAGTTCGGGGACTCAGCTGTGGAAGAAAAACGTTTTCTACGAAATGAACAAGCCCAACTCAGATATTCGGCAAAGAATTCGACAACACAATTAGTAGTGTTCCCCCTCATAACCTGACATTAAAAGTTGACAGTCCCGTAATGCTATTGAGAAATTTGGATCCACAGTCCTAAGCTACGCAACGGAACCCGAGCGATTTGCCATTATCTTTCAAGCGACTGCAGTTTACTCTTCGTTTAGCATACGCTATGACAATAAACAAATCTCAGGGACCATTGCTGAAAGTAACAGGAGTCGATCTTCGAGAAGAATGCTTCTCCCAAGGGCAACTGTATGTTGCTCTCTCGCGGGCCGAGGATCCCCAAACCCTGTTTGGCCTTGCCGATGACAAGGAGCAAAGAAAAAATATTGTCTACTCGCAGGTACTAAGGGATTAAAGTGATCATCTGTTCGCTACAAATCAACTTATTAATCTAAAAACTATTTTCAACAATCGCAACACTTAAATCATTGTTCATTATCTTTACCATTAAATTACATAGCTTAAAGGAAAAGTCCAGGTTGGGTAAAACTTGGGTCTATTTGAAAGATCATGTTTAAATAAACTCAAAAATAT
This sequence comes from Leiobunum rupestre, assembly GCF_980474605.1. Taxonomy (NCBI): domain Eukaryota; kingdom Metazoa; phylum Arthropoda; class Arachnida; order Opiliones; family Sclerosomatidae; genus Leiobunum; species Leiobunum rupestre. The sequence continues at coordinate 51,783,172 of NC_143388.1, read as the reverse complement.
CAGTCGTAAAATTGTATCTTTTTTTAATGACGAGAAATTAATTTTTAAACGAGCCAAATTTAATGCAAAGCGATCTGCCATTTTTTGTTTCGGGGTGACGTTTTAGGACTTTAATCACGCGCTGTTCGTTATAACAGGCTTTAACAGCGCTCTGATCCCCGCGCGTGCTTGCTCCGCGTGCGGTCTGCGGAGGGAAGGCGAAAGAAAATGGCAGCTCGCTTGGCGGTAAATTTCGCTCGTTTAAAAATTAATTTCTCGTCATTAAAAAAAGATACAATTTTACGACTGATATTTTTGAGTATATTTAAACATGATCTTTCAAATAGACCCAAGTTTTACCCAACCTGGACTTTTCCTTTAACGAAATCGTTCCTTGTTCATTACTCAATTAAGTTCAAGTTATAACATACGTTTTACATAAAATATTTTAAAGAACTACCGGCCGAAGCCGGGTACCAAGGCTATAGTACTCGTATATTTTCGTAGGTCCTTTCGAACCTTCGAAGGCCGCCTGAAACCTTCGTAAATTCTAGGCACAGTGCCCATTGAATAAAACGGCTCTAAAACAAACAATCTGGGATATCTTTCATTGACTTAAAAATATTGTACTAGACTGAACCGAGGTGTTAAGCGTCAAATTTGTACAGGTGTAAAAGAGGTCGCTAGCCACTTTCACCTATTAATTATGTATCAAAATCGGTCAAAACTTAGGTCCAATTTATTAGTTCTTTTGTAGAAATTTCAAATTATATGAAAATGTTTAGAGAAGAAAATTTATAATATTAATTTTGAAAATTTAAAATTAAAATAACAATGAATAATATCTATACATAAATTAATCTTCATTTTCGGTACCTTTACAGATTTAACCTGAGATGAGTATAAATGAAGGTTTTGAGTAGTGCGAAGCGAAACTATGTTTTTGTAAAATTAATAAATAAGCTAGATTTCTGATTATTTCAAAGGAAGGGATTAGATGTGCATATAAGTAGCAATGTTAATCTCAATAAAAATGTATGGTGAAACTGCTGTGTCAAAACGAACTTGGGGAATTTAGATTAAAGTGTCATCCTTAGTGGATCTATCTGGCTAGCGAGATATTAAAGAGCTCTGTGGATCTTCCCCAATTCTTCTGATAGGTGAACGGGACCCTTGGAAATGTGATTGTGACCTGCTGAAGTTCTGATACGAAATGGAAAGTGTTCGCGATTACGACGAACAAATCCTTTAAATAGCCGATTCAGCCCTTCGAAAATGTACAGTCTTGCATCTCGCCTTCCTCCGACTCTCCAAATGAACAGCATGGTAAAATACTGATTTTTTTTTCTATTTGGATTTTAGTAACTCTAATTTCTAACGCTTTAGTATCAAAGATTAATGTAACTTATAGATTTTACCAGATGTCTATAATTATTTTCCATAAGTGTGACCGATAGTCGATATTATTGTTGATAACCTATGTACACACTTTTCATTAGAAATTATAATTGTAACATATGGCTTAATTACCTATGAATTGACGCAAAATTGGCGTCATAACCAAACAGATAGGCGCCACCAAGGAGAAGAATAGGCAACTAAAAACAGAATATAACGTCTAGGCTAGCATTTCCTTTTCTTAAGATAGTAATTTTTAACTTTTATTCAAGATTTCATACGTATTAGCTTTAACGTTAGCGGCAACTTGCTACGGGTTGGGATCTGACGGCGATCATGGACTTGGATCTGATGTTGGTGTGGACGTCAACACTGGGGCTGGACTTGGCTATGGGGCCAATACAGGCGTTGTTGGACTCAGTAAAGCGATTGGAATTACGCTTCCAATGCCTCAACAAATCTACCTGAGTAAAGGAATTGGCTTAGGACCATCCGGATGGACACTCGGAAAAGGAATTGGACTCGGATTCGGAAACGGACTCGGTGTCAACCTAGGACTAGGAGTCAATACTGGTCTGGGACTTGCTACCAATTACGGACTAGGGTCTGTTGGATACCATACCGGATTGGGCTTAGGTCAGGTTGGGCTTGGAACCAATCTCGGCTTAGGACAGATTGGACTTGGTTTTTCAAAACATCTCGTACTTCCAATGCCCAGCAGCGTTTCTGTGTCCAAAGGAATGGTTTTCGGTAAAAAATAAAGTAATATATATTTAATAGTTTGTTAAAAAGAAATGTCATAACATAAGCAATAAAACCTTTAAAAAAATTGAAGACACGTTTATGTTATTTATATCAAACAATGGGCCGTTTCATTTACGTTCTTGGCATACCATAATTGCGCGCTTCAAGAGAACCGTTAAATCTTAAATTAACAATTCGATAGCTGGGTAAAACCTGGATAAATTTTCTTAGTTCGTTCCAATCCAGAGAACCCGAGTCTTCAAGGGGCCCGGTTATTTGTACTGGATTCCCGGGGCTGATCACTTACGACGTTTGAGATTACCTGTAGACCTATTACGCGCAGTGATCAGCCCGTAAGAGTGCTTTGAGTTGACAGTTGGCGTTGCACTTCTAATGCGTAGTCATATTATACCGACTCTACTATAATCACTTATTTATTCAAAGCCCAAAACCGACAGCGTTGCCAGATGTAAAAAACGAAAATACGGTATACAAATTCAAAAATTATTGAGCTCTTGGCAAAATTATTTCACTAGCATTATGTAGGCTTGTTTGGAGAGTTTGGCTAGTTTTTAAAAATGATAAGTTTATTTACAAGATCAAACAACCAAAAATTTCCATTGTGGACGTCAAGATTTAATTTAAACAAAGGCGACCAATAACGTTTCAGGCTGTACACGAGTGCACAATGTTAGTGGGTTCTAAAATTATTGACCATATGGTAAGTCCTATCAGAATTTTTGAAAATATGATATGGTTTCTTAAAATTATTGCAAAATGGCGTACAATATGGCATACAGGTGAAATTATGTAACTTCCCCGGTAAATAACGTACGTTGAAATAAGGTGTAAAAATGGTAATTGTGGTATATAATACGTGTTCAACCCAATATCAACGTTTTGCATACGTTGAATCTTGGTGTGATATTACACGAAGTAAAGTGTACAATAAATACGTGTTATTAACGTAGTTTTTTAGTATACTCAAACGATTAATTGTTTTTCTGGAAATAAACGTGTGAAAATCGCCTTTTTAAGTTTAATTTTGCACGAATCGCTTTTGGTGTCCATATATACGTGTTGAAAACGTTGACAATTAATGCTTATACACTCCTTGTTAATAGCGTGTCCTTAAACGAATTCAAAACGTCCAGAACTGGGGTTTGAAACCACGAGAAGAATTAAGTATTAATACAGACGTATCAAAAACGTACGTTTTAATTTACTTTTACACGAATCGCGTTTGGGGTCCATATATGTGTTGAAAACGTTGACAATTAATGCTTATCCACTCCTTGTTAATAGCGTGTCCTTAAACGAATTCAAAACGTCCAGAACTGGGGTTTGATACCACGAGAAGAATTGAGTATTAATACAGACGTATCAAAAACGTACGTTTTAATTTAATTTTACACGAATCGCTTTTACCCCGGTAGCAAAAGCATGTTGAAATAATGTCGAAATATGGTAATTTTGGTGTGTAATACGTGTTTGACTCAACGAAAACGTTTTTCTTACGTTGAATAAAGGTGTAAGTCTACACGACGTGAAGTTTACAATAAATACATGTGTTGATAACATTTTTTTAGGTACATTGAATCACGATAATGGTTTTCCTTGATTAAATGGTGTTAATAACGTGAAAAGTAAGTAAATTCAAACACGAAATTAATATACTTTAAAAAAACGTGTTGATGTAGTTATATTGTATATTTCTAGAACACTGGTAATATGAAACGGGTTAAACACGTTAATATTTTAAGCGTTTTACAGTTTCATTTGGCACGATTCGCCGTTGGGATCCGTATATACGTGTGCAGAACGTTGAAATTTGATACTTATACACTCGGCGTAAATCGTGTGTTTTGAACGAATTAAAAACGTTCCGAATAGGTTTTAGAAACCACGTGGTTAATTTTGTGTTAATACGCACGTGTGAAAAACGAACCTTTCTAGTTTCATTTTGCACGATTCGCTGTTGGGATCCGTATATACGTGTGCAGAACGTTTAAATTGGAAACTTATACGATCGGCGTAAATCATGTGTTTTGAAACGAATTAAAAACGTTCCGAATAGGTTTTAGAGACCACGTGGTTAATTTAGTGTTAATACGCACGTTTCAAAAACGCCCCTTTCTAGTTTCATTTTGCACGTTGGGATCCGTTAATACGTGTTGAGAACGAAACCCAGCGTAACTTTTCTGTTTAGGAATTGTCAAGTTACGTTAAGGTCTACTATACTTTCTCGAGACTAAACAAAATCGGTGAGTTACACCTCCGGTCGTCTATTTGTGCGTAATAGTAAAAAACAATCACTGTTACAAGTAAAGTGGTAGGCATTTAACATTGTGGAATTTCATTAACTGATCTGTAGATGGCGTTAATCATCTGCCGTTGTTTTAGCAGCGCTTTAAAAAAAAAAACTGCACCCACACAACAAAAGAATAACTGGCTTTTTATGGACTATGCACTGAAGCTCGTACGAAAACAAACGTTTTGAAAAATCAAAAGTTTTCTGTCCAATTATATTTGGTCTTGGGTAGCCCATTTATTTCAAACAGGTTTGCCACGTTCATTTTAACGAAAAAGCTGCTACTACGTATGAGGATGGCTGACATAGTGACGTCTTACTTTAATTTTGCAATTTAGGGAGAGGATGACTCCATCTGCTCATTCCGCCAAGTTTCAGTAAAGACAAAGCTGATGTTCTAATCGGCGGGCATTACGCCATTTCAAAAATCGTACTAGTTACCTTCTGATTTCTATTGTCTATACGCACAATCATGTAAAAATTATATTTTTCTCAATGTCGCCAGTTCGCTTCCTTTATTGCGGTATTATATCTACATTCGCGGAAAAATATCAGTCCGTGGCTGGTAACCCTGACTATGCTTCTGAAACTGCTCGTCATTAGTCATTTGTCTCTTCAACTAATTTACAAATGTTACGTATAACTTGCTAAAATATCTGCTTTTGATAAATAACCAGCGGTTAACGAAGAACGTTTAATTAAGTTATTGTTCATCTTTATACCTAATATTAAGTATTTGGGTACGATTTTTATGTTTTTATATAATGAATTGTAACCGTGAATGTGTTGTCATGGAGCAAAGGCCTAACATAACGTTTTGTAACCCAGCTATGGATTAACTAACTAACCCAGCTGCGATATGAAATTATGTTGAATAAAGTAAATAGTAACTTGCCATAATTAAACCACGGTTACACGACTGCCGAAACTGATTCCATAGTACTTTTTTAACTAGTTGCTAAAAATTTAATGCTAGTTCACCGAAGAGTTCACACGAGCCTTATATAACAACTAGTTAATTTAATTTAAAAGAACTGTTTTTTCCTATAAATTAACGGTTATTTCTACCTAGTCTCGCTTATTTATTCATAATTGTTTGAACGTTGGTGGTTTTTAATGTTTTAATTCATTAGGATAGCCTTAAACATAGTTTGCTACAGCGGGATACATGACGACGTAATATTAAGCATGGACTGTAGTCCAATGGAGTTTTTACCATTGCTGGAGTATCGTTCAATCACTTTTTCTTCTTCGTGTGTCCTGCTTAATCGTAAAAAGTTGCAAGCGAGTTCTTTACTCGCCGTAACTAGCGCGCTGAAATCGGTTTGGAACTGACAACGTAGTAACCTGTTTTGATCTCACGATGACTGAAACCGGTAATTATCTAGTTATTTAGTGGGTTTAGGCTCTCGTGTGACCGTGGTTTTAGAGAGGTGAAGCAAAACCCTATATAAATTTCAACGTCAACGTCGAGAAGAATTTTTTAACACCGGTAAAGTTTGCTTTCATTTCGAGGGACATCGAAAAGAGTACGTTTCTGATAGAATTTCAACACATTTTACTAAGCCAGAGGACACGACGAAAAGAAAATGTGTTTTGAACGGAACTAAAACATAGGCGCGAGGTGACAACAGTAAATGTAGACCGAGTAGCTAACAAAAATTGGGATGCTTTTTTTAAGTTAATATTACACGATTTATGCGCTCTTTTTTTCTCATCTTCGGTATAGTTTTCTCCACCTTTGTGTCTTCTAAGCGTTTTTATATGAAGGGGGCGCTGCACAACATTAGGGAACTAGGCAGCCTTTGATATAATACTCCGCACGAGACAGTGTGTCAGAATTTATAGCCCGGTGTACCTAGTAACAGGGACCATACCACCGGAGGCCGATCATCATAGTGCCCCACGCCAGCGTTAACCTAGCCCGGACAGATGACAAATCCTACTACTGATGGTCGCACCTTTGACGCAAGCCACTCAACCCAGAAGAAGGTGCAGCAATGGGTGAACCAATTCCCACTTCGCACACAGCAGTGGGATTAAGAGTGGATGCTGTAGTAACTCCAGCCGACACCCTACCTACGTAGGTAAAGAGTCAAAACCTTTGGAGAGAGCTCCTAAAGGGGAACGACGGGCACACAGCAGTCCCCGGCACAGCTGGCACCGGAGATTCCGGTGTGGCTCCAAAAGGCCGGGAAACAGGACCCCCGTGCCCTCATACGGAGGCCCGCCGCCCCACAGCAGGCTACCCAATCCGCCGAGGCGGCCAGTTTGCCTGGACGCTCTCCGTTAGCCTGAGTCGATATTTACAACTACAGTGTATCGTGCGCTCAACAAACTCGTTGTTGCCATTTATCGTAAATTTGCCTGACGGCGTCGCTAGTATAGGTGTCGAAACGGCCGTAGCAGTTTTTAATAAACTTTTATTGTACAATAGTGGTCTTTTACTAGTGCAATGTATTTTATTTGTGTTAGCACCTTTTTGATTATGATAGGCCTCATGATTTTCAATTTTCTTTCACTGATAATTGTAATGTGATCAACTTTTCCACATATAAGTAACGGAAGAACAATATGTAAAAGGATTTTTGGATATTAATAATTATCTACCTAATTTTAAGGTGCTGTACGAGCCAACATCGGATTTCAAAAGGCGCAAGAGTCCGAAATCGAAGGTGTAATAAAGGGATGGCTGCAACAGGCACCCGCCAGACTTGCTAAAAAGGAGGCCAAACAAGATAAAATAAATGATTAGTTTTTTCTCTTTAACTTGTTAAAAAAAATGAAAATGAAAATTAAATTGGTTAACAAGTATGAACGTTGTCTGTTATCATTTATCAGATGTGTTTGGAAACGTGTAAAGGTTAGGTTTGAGAACGTGCAATAGGCATATCGATCCTGGGGTGGCGGAGTGGTTAGCACTTTCGCCTCGCAGCAAGAGGAGCCGAGTTCGATCCCAGCTTGTGGCACTGGGTGAAAACTCGGAACAACTCCTTCTGCGTAGAGTTTGCAAGTTCTCTCCCCACTGGTTTAAGGGGTTTCCCCCCGAGATCTTCGGTTTCCCCTTCCACAAATACTTGTTGAGATTAACGGTAATAATTAGTGTAGGGAGCTGTTCGCTCGAACGCGTGGCATGCAGTGCTTGCCAGCACCCTCCTACGCATTGTAACCCTTCCACCTGAATTAAAGGCTTCAAAAGTCGCTTGATGACTTAGGCCTAAGGTGGTGCCTTGGGTATTAGCCTAGCTGATTATTTATTTTATTATTTTTTTATACACGTTTTTAGGGCTGGTTTTCCAACGTGGAAAGAACGTTAAAGGAAACGTGTACAGGGCTAGGTTGACAACGAAACACAAGGGTACTGACACACGTGTAAAGAGCTGAATTGCCAACGTGTTAAAGGTCAGTTTGACAACGTACAACAAGCCTTTTAACACCTATGTACGGAGCGGTATTGCCAACGTGTAAAGAGTGAGTTTGATAACGTACACCAGGCATATCGACACACGGTAAAGGGGCGATATATCCAACGTATGAAGCACGCACGTAACGTGAACAACGCCAGTTTGTGAACGTAAATCAATCCTTTTTACACGCGTGTAGAGAGCGGGATTTCTAACGTTTTAAAGGTTAGTTTAACAACGTCAAACTAACCTATTGACACACGTGTAAGAAGCGGGTTTGCCAAGGTGAAAAAGATTAGTTTAACAACGTACAACAAGTCTATTAACGCACGTGTAGAGAGCTGGATTGCCTACGCGTAAAGGGTCAGTTTGATAACGGCACGCAAACCTATTTACACACTTTTAAGGAGCGGGTTTTCCAACGTGTAATGATTCAGTTTGACAACGTAAAACAGGCATATCGAAACACGTCAAAGGGGCGGGATATCCAACGTATGAAGGACGTTGAAAGAAACGTGTGCAGGGCTATTTTAAGAACGTCAACCTATCCCATTGAAACACGTGTAGCGAGCGGGATTGCGTACGTGTAAAGACTCCGTTTTACAACGTACAAGAGACTGGATTTCCAACGTGTAAAGGATGTTGAAGGAAACGTGAAATGCGTCCGTTTAACAACATACAGCAGTTATATCCACACACGTCAAAGGATAGGCATTTCCAACGTGTAGAAGGCTTTAAAGGAAAGGTACTATACAGGTGTTTCTACACGTTAATGATGCTTTTTAGAAAACGTGGTCGACCTCAGTTTCGTCACGTGACAAAACCATACGGTAACGTGTCTGCACACGTAAAGCATGGTGACATGGTCGACGTTCTGGTCACGTTTGCTTGTTCCGTTATATTTATTTCTGATATACACGTATTCGACACGTTATTTTGCTACCGGGGTTTCTGAATTCCTAGTTAGAATTATCGAATTATACCATTATGATACGTCTCCCAACGCTGATACCCGTCAACTTTTTCAGAAATAAATGAACAGCAATCTGACCTCCTCTTTGCGTTCTCTGAAAAAAAACCGCCAGATTTTTTACTAAAATAAATTCGTTGTAGCTTGTATGTTGTATATTTTAAATTTCCATAAATCTATTCTATAAGGTTGCTTTTTTGGCCAGAAACACTCGAAATGGAGCTGCAGTCAAACCATGAAACAATTTCACCCTTGAATATTGAACTCTATCGTTACTTTCGGTTTCCTCTTTAACAGCGAAAGGCCGAGCCTATTTTTGTATGCGCTTTCTATCTGTGGCTTGGAGGTAGCGAGCTCGTTAGTTATGCCAGAAACCGAGGTTTCTTATCTTGGTAGCTACCATAAATATTTAAATTACTATTTCGAGGGGTTCAACACTCGTAAATTTAGCATAACGTATTTTGAATCTCAAAAATTAGAAAGTGATTTAGAGATTTCGTGTTGTTTCAATATTTTTAGATTGATTTTGAGATTATGTAAATAATTTTCACTTAGATTTTGGAAATTTTAAAATTGATTTCCCGGATTTCTAAAGTCATTTTTATTTAAAGTGTACGGGACTAATATAATAAAGGACCCCTCTATAAACTTTTAATATGATATCAGAACTATATTTAATCTATAAATTTGTAGACGTTTAACTTTTAGTAGGCGATTTTTTAAGAGTTTATGGGGGTCATCATAGCTTAGAAGCGCCATCTTTTTACTCAATTAAATATAAATAGATATCTGGTGATATTTGTCAGTATAGCCAGACAGTGCAGATCGTTTCCGACCCTCATAGATTTTAACAAGTGTGGATATTTTCTTATAGAATCAGTAAGTCTTTAGTAATACTAACCAAGTATTATGTTTTGTATATTTTGTAAATATTAATTAGTTAATTTATTACATTGAATTACACGTTTTGTTCAGTTTGGAAGTTTTTATTGTTATAATTTCAAACATGGTATAAAACTTCTTTTTAACGTTTTTAAATTATATTTACGAGTAGTTTTGTAGATATGCATATTTTATAATACAAAAAAAAAACAAGTTTTTCAAAAACTTCTAACATGGAAAATGTTTACCGGTGTCACCACAAGTCCAGAGCTGGATTCCCGGTAATAATAATACTTTATTGTTAGGATTTAGAAAGTGAGATACACTTATTGGGTTCCTGAGCACGCTCTTATATTACGTACACCAAGCAGTCGAAGACAAGAATAACATAAAACAAAATAAAATAATACAAAACAAATTATCAATACCAACACAAGAAAGAGATATAGAGAAAAAAATAATAATAAATAAATAAATAATTATAAAAAAAAACAAAGGGGGCAAGTGATTGATTAGACGGTAAATGATACGGTTAATGGGAAAACTAAGTGAAACAGCAGTATAAAACTATGGACAGATAAGAACAGGTGAATTGGGTAAGCTAAATAGGTAAAGTGGTAAACAGTGCGGTAAATAGTACAACAAACTATACAAAAATATAAAACTAATTCTAATGTTTACAAGAGGAAAATGGGAATTGGGGTTAGTACTCCCACAATGCAGAACTATAGATTTGGTGGAATTGAAACTCATACCGTTCGAGATCGAGCCCACCCAATAATCTAATGCATTGACATCTATCAGGGGCGGCTCAAGGGCCGGGAAACCCGGGCAACTGCCCAGGGCGCCGGTTTGAGAGGGGCGCCGAAATTTAGTTGTGAGCCTTTTTGTTTTACCAAGAATCGGATTTGTTTATAAAAATTTTAATGAAAGCATAACATAATTTGAAAAATCTTTAGCTAATTGGAAATACAAACTGTTTTACCAACCAAAATGTCCAACATCGTCGATGAACGTTTTTTGCGACTATTTTTTACAATAGTAAATAAACCATAAAATTACGGTGCATAGTTCTGACGGATAAAGCATTTTCCTGGTATTTTCATTATAAACCAGGGTATATAATATGAAGAAGAAAAAGTGGTTGGGCGATAGTACAAGAATAGAAGGGTGTCAGAATTTTTAGCCCGGTGTACCTAGCAACAGGGGCCATACCACCGGAGGCCTATCATCATAGTGCCCTACGCCAGCGTCCCCAAACCCGGACAGGTGACAAATCCAGCGAGGGGCTAGCCAGTAAGAATTTGCCTGTACACCAATTACGTAATCAATAATGAGTACAGATGAGAACACATGATTACGATGAGTACAGACCGATTACGATGAGTACAGAATGATTAGGATGAGAACATAATGATTACGATAAGTAAACAGGCAACCCAAATCTTTAAAATTGTTACAGATGAGTAATTAAGTACGGGGTAATTCCAATGAATACACGTGATTACAGATGAGTACGAAAATTACAAATGATTACGGGATTACAAATGAGTTCAAAAGATTACCGAAGATTACAGTTAGGGTGAACACCGATTACGGGAAGTGGTTATACCCTCGGGTAGTAGTACCCTACTACTGATGGTTGCACCTTTGACGCAAACCACTCAACCCAGCAGAAGGTGCAGCAATGGGTGGACCAATCCTCACTTCGCACACAGCCGTGGGATTAAGAGTGGATGCTATAGCAACTCCAGCCGACACCCTACCTACGTAGGTAAAGAGTCATACCCTTTGGAGAGAGCTCCTAAAGGGGAACGACGGGAACACAGCGGTCCACATAAAACGGGCACAGCTGGCACCGGAGATCCCGGTGCGACTCCAAAAGGCCGAGAAACAGGAACAGAATTATCAAAATTATTTTAAGCACTAGAGGAAGGTTCAGCCTAATAATAAAAAAATAATTCAATTATGTAATTGTTAAACGTTGAACGAAAAAGAGGCTTTTACTGTATTCTTCCCCCTTAATCTGTCGTGTGTCCGTGGTTAGCGTTAGTCACTTCTATTTTACGCGCACGCGCAGAAAGCCATTTATTAGTTTCAGTTAAATAGTTTTAGATAGATAGATATTAATTAGAGACACGTTGAATTGAATTAAGATTATAAAAAAAGGAAATTAAGAGAAGCCGTTGAAGCAGAAAAGAAAGCGACAGCTTAAAAAAAGTTCTTAAGTGTAGGCCTTAAAAAATCCCGCCAAATACTGTTTTAATTAAGTTGTTAAAGCAATAAAGCGTTCTATCAAATAGGCCCAAAACCGGCCAAACGTTTCATACAGACTATAGAGCTAGTTCATCAGGACTAACAAAGTTTGTTATTCTTTGGTTTAAGAGAATTTGGCTTATATCCTGTCTTTATATGAATATTTTAGAGACGTACCTTTAAGCATATGTAACATAATTGCTCAGTAGTATGCCACTAGACCTTTATTCCATTCAAAAATCTTCACTAACGGTTTGTTTCACCACGAACCAGTAAAAAGGTGGACTACGTTAGATTTTAACCTTTTTATTCATCCTAGTAAATTTGGGAATCACACTATTGGCTACTAACATATTTATTTAAGCCAATGGAAAACCTCTAAATTGAAAAGGAATTTTTTGCGTCGGAATTTTAGGCAGCCCAATGTAGCTTTATTGAAATTTATAAACTCGCTCGGTTTGTGCGGATGAAGTTAAATACTGAGTAGTTTAGAAAAATAAAAGGAAAATGACCAATACGGTTCGGTTCAGAGATCACTTTCCGAAAATGAAATAAGTAGTCGAAGTGGGATATTCCAAGCCTAGAAGAGTTAGGCCTAGGCTCAAAAGAATCTGCAAAGACTCCAACCTTGTAGATGCCCCGGAAAAGATCAACCTGAATTTCAACTATTTTTTCCAATAAACCTGCTTCTTTTATTTGACAATGCAAATTTATTTTAGAACGTGAGTCTCCGAGAACTTAATTAATTGGCAAAATAATTACATTAGCAGAACTTGACACTATATTTTAGCTCCCAAGCCTTGGTTGTTCAAACCGGTTTGTTTACTAAAATAATGGCCGTCGGTTTATCAGACGTAAAGCTATTTGGGCGACGGTATTATCGGCATTTGAGATTCGATGACGTCAAATATGACATAAAATATGATATCAAATATTACGAAGGGTATGTATGACGCAATATCTGTGAAACAAACCGTTAGTGAAGAAATAATGCTAGTAGCATACTTATGAGTAATTATGTTACATATGCTTTTAGGAGTGGTAGCCTGTAGGAGGGACCCTAGGTATTGAAGTACGTTTGGGGTTAAGAATATTATATCTAAGTTTCTTTTTAAACCCATGGATTTGAGACTAGTATTTTGCTTATTTACACAAAGTATTGAGAAAGTGATTAAAGGGATTATTTATTGTTATGAAAACGGTAAATTTATAACATGGACATGGTTATGTTTTTTACCGGGGGGGGGGGTAGTTCAATTTAGTCTCAAAATTAAAGGGGCGCCAAAAATCCCCCTTGCCCGGGTGTATAAAATTTCTTGAGCCGGCCCTGCATCTGATTGAAGTAAAAGAGCATCAGACACAGAGGTAATACCGCAGCCAACCTTGTTGTCAACAGCAAAAAGTTTCAAGGGGAAGATCAATGACAAAAAGTGTGGGGCCCAAAACAGACCCCTGGGGAACACCACTAGTGACCGAGCACCAGGACGAGGTGACGCCATTAAGAACTTAGGAAATCAGCATTCCAATTAACAATGATTGGGGGAACCTTTAAGAGCTTCAATTTGCGAAAAAGTAGGGAGTGGGGGACTGTGTCAAATGCTTTTCGAAGGTCTAGGTAGATAAGGCGAGTATGTGTTAAAAATCCGCTTTGTATAAAATTCTAAAATATATAAATCATAAATAATCATAAACAAATGTCTCGTAAAATTTAAATGTAGAATAAAATTGTGTAAGTTCAAACTAAAATTCGAAAATGTATAAATTCATTTTAAAATAATCATCTAGAAAAATCTATTGCAAAGGACACTTCTTCTATGGGATTTGGCTTTCGATCGATTTTTTTTTTAATTTAAATATGTTGTTAAGCTTGATCAAAGGAGCAAAATTGTCCATTGCCATTTCCCCCTAGCTCCTATATAGTTTGTCCAGTATCAACGGTCCAAAGTGGACAAAACTTAGTTTAGTCTATATTTTAAAGGAAGTCACGGTCCATCGGTTAGCATTCTACGTTCGCGCGTCGCTAGTCCGGGCTCACTATCAATAACGTTTTCTTGCCGAGATTCGTGATGCTTCCGAAAATAGAGCGCATAGCTGAACGGGCTCGTTTCACACTAACGACGAAAGAGCCCGAGCTCTATTTGAGACTGAGCCCAGGTTTTATTATGAGAATGACACGAGCCCGAGAAGAGACCACAACGTTGTTTTCATTTAATTTGAGCCCGAGATGCGACCATTTTAATATAGCGTATTTTCACATAATAATTGAAATGCTTTGGAATTTCGCAAGAAATGCAAGTTGCAAACGCTATTTAATGATCATGTGAATATCAGGTTGAACGCTATTTTCCTAACTTGTAGGATAGGTTTTGAAAAATCATAAGATGTGACATGGGTGTCGAAATTCCTATGTATTTGAAAATGTTTATAAAAATGATGTTTACTCAATTAGAAATATGCCTTCTCAAGATATAGAAGACATGGAAACCTTTGGTTGGGAAAAATGAAACATTATCTAAATACTAAAGATAACCTTCAAGATTATTACGGAATGTTTTCAACAACACGAGAAAGCTTCAGCATTCCGCCAGGTCACAAGCGCCTTCTCAACAGTATACAAACGTATGTTGATGAAACGCCAGAGAACTTTTTGCTAAATTTGATTTGTTGGGACAATTACATCAAACTTAGAATGTTCCCAAACCAAAGAGAAGTGGCGTACACAATACCTCGCGCATCGAAAAGGCCAAATCAGGAATAAACGAACCCAGTAACCCCAAGGACTCTAATGCAAACACTGAAGAAAAGGTTAAACGTTACTGCTCAATCCAGAGAAAAACTAAATAATTGAACTTACACCAAATACCAGGGTGGGACGTGTTACTTGCCCTGATTGCCAAATTTGTATTAAAATTGCAACGGCCACTAGCAAGAGTGGATGTGGGAGGTAGATAACTTCCAATTATTCAAGGCACATTAAATCGCACCTGAAGAATTCCAATCCAAAAGTGGTTATCAAGCCACAGAATCTTATAAAAAAAAAACACAATGACCAAGATACTTTGGACGTTTTTGATATAACTACGGAGACATTACAAACCAATCTAGATCTCCCTTCGGTTACCACAATTCAATGGTGTCTAAGCGAAAAGGGACCCGAGGTAATAGAAAGCAAACTTCGAATGGCTTAACTTAAAGCATTCCTAGTCAACAATGCTTAAAACCTAAAGTTTGGTTGAGCGATGACGCTAATCGTATAACAGGAAGGAGAGAATATGATTAGAATACTAATCAAATTGTCCGTTTAGTCTCACCAACTAATATCGTGACGGGATTTCCCGAGTTACTCTCTTTTCCAACCGAATCGGCTTAACAAATTGAAAGCCATTTTCTAAATCAGGTTCTGGCATATCTAGCTCACTTTATTATGGCCCAGCCGATCGAGGCTTAAACACCCTCCTTTTGCTTGTGCTTATTTTACCGCGACAGGGTGGTAATCGGATGGCGATAGTCGCCTCCTTAAAGGGATGAGGCTTAAGTCAAAGCTTCCACTAACGCAACCTTCTAATGGGAAAGATAGATAATGGTTTCAGGAAGACAATAACTCAGAAATAGTTTGCGTCCAAGACACTGTTCACCGGGCACCGTCATAGGTGGGATCGCGACGACGGGAACAATAACTTTTGACGAAAGACCGAAACGCCTGACCTAGCAACGAGATTTCGCACCACCTGAAAAACCTGAGAACAAAATTTCGGAAAAATCCCAACATTTTACCTTGTGGGGAAAAAATTGAGGCGAAAGATAATATAAACTTTAGAGCAGTTGAGAGAATAAGTGCTCAGGAAGTATAGATAATCTAAAAAATATACCTGAAACAGAAGGCACTGCTCAATACGCCGTATTAATGCAAAGATCTCAATCCATTTTTGACCAAAGAAATGTTACCAAGTAGGAGAGTATTTGACATATGGTACATGGTTTTCTTTTTGCGTATTTGTAGATCATGGATTTTGCCGCACTCCGAATACACGGCGAAGGACAAGTTTATCACGTACAACACTTACGCCTGTTTAGAACTAAACGCCCTTGCTTTTGTTATTTTAATCGAAAGGCTTCAAAAAAATGGAGACGAATAGTCTTTTTTGCCCTGGTTGTTTAGCAGCCACACTTGTTAAAGTTTCATCCGAACCACGCGCTCTATGACGAGCACCTTCTCAACCGTCTTGAAGTTTAGTTTGCTGTACATATTACAAAGATTGTAGAGAAGACAGCTACAAGCTGACATAGTTAGTCAATGTAGCGATGAAAACTTGGAATTTCTTCGTAGCAAACTGAGCGAGTGCCCAATATCCGGAATAAAAAAAAACAACATAATAGGAAATAAATTAACCGTAAATCTTCGGCCATAGAAACTGCCTGTGTATTAGGAATGCTATCCCAAAATAAAATTATTTGTTTACTACCACCAGTACCGTTGATAAGCTATGAAAACATCGAAGTACAAGAAAACGAGCAATTACGTGAAACTAAAGATGATATCACCCAAAGCGTAAATAACATGTTTAACAGTGTTGATGCAAATGTTGAGGATTTAAGTTTAATTTTAACAACTGGTGGCTCAAATTTAAAGACGTCTTTTTGTTTGTTCGAAGACCTATCGGTACGAGCTATTTGTAAGTTTTAAAATTCCTTCAAATTTCTTTAGTGTTTAGCTTTTTTATCCCTTTTCATAATGGACTAATCTACTTATTCGCTAATTTTATCAAATTTAAAGGACTACTCCAAAGACATCAATGTTGTTAATCTCCCGAAGGACAACTTTGATGGCTTTTGCGGGACACTGAAAATCAGTTAAGTAGTGATTAACTTCATCGTGTTTCGCAAACAATATGCCCAAAACAAATGTCACTTCCCAACACGGCTATTCACCCAATCTGTAACACCGATATATCCACAGGCGAATGGGTTGTCGTTCGAAAAAGTGATAGCACTGGTTTGTTTCGACTTACTTATCTCAAAGGAGGTGGTAAGGACAAATAATATTCTAAAAACAGCGCGCCCGTAAAGACGTCTGCCAAAAATTCGAAAGGCACCGGTTTCCTACTTTATTTGAACTTTGTGCGTAGTTGGCCTACTGATTCGTAGTTAGGCAACTGTTGGTCTAAAATGGCGTTTTGGTAAATTACATGTACTGTTTTTAATGAATTTAATCTTTTAACGTAATTTCTTTAATTTACGTACAAAAATGCGGAGGCTATTGGCCCCTACGGACAACTTGTTTTTTTTCATCAGTTCATATCTTCGTGAAAAAGTGTTCTTTTCCAATGAAACCAATTTCTTTACACATTTTCGACAGCACTCTACAACTTTCTCATTGAAACGTTTTTTCTAGCACCTACCGATGAAAATATATTTTTTACAAAAAACCGAAATTATTTCCGATTTTTCTGAAATTTAGGATTTAAAGCGATCCCACACTAGAAATAATACCTGGAAGTTCAGTTTCTGAAAAAAAATGCCCAGTCAGAGCAATTCAAAACACACTATATAATTGAAATTTGTAGAAAATAAGTGTATTATATCAAAACTTTTATCTGCACACCCTCTACCCTATTGAATTAATTTTTTAGCAAGCGCAACCGCCCATATTTTAACAATACAAGTTAGTTTTGATCGCACTTAACTTAAAACATCTTGAAACATTTTAATGGTTTAAAAATTTTGCTAGTTTTAAAAACAAATATACTCGTTGTAACCTACGTACTACCTTATCGGTTCTATAGTTATTATATTTACGGTTATTAAAAATTGATTGAAAGCAGCATTAATTCATTAGGGAAATTGGCTGAGAGGGATTTACTAGTAAGGTTCAAAATTAACTGCAGAATAAATTATTTTATGTTAAAATCTTAATTCGTGAAACATCAATTTCGGCAAATAATTTCGTCACCCGAAGTTGATCGATTATATTCGTTAAATTATGGCAAACATAATTCGTGCTTGTTTCATATGTGATTCGCGATTGAAAATACAGAGGATGGTGAGAGGTGATGGTTATGATCATGTCCCGAAACGCGAAATAGTAATTACAAGACGAGCTAACTTGGGTCATCCTAATAGAGGTTACAGACCTTACTCGATGTGTCTTCATTGCAACCTCTCATTATATAAACTAATACCATTTATTTCATTTCAATAATTTTAAGATATTGTGTTGGTAATTCATGAATTTATGATAAGGTTTAAATCTTATTGAAAATCCAAACGCAGGAAATGTTGAAATGATAATTTCAATATTATTATCGGTAAGTATTTACATAATTTCGTTTAAGAGAAATGGTTTTGCTATTTTTCAGTTTCGATGACTTTCTGGTGGGTGAATTTGGTGAACTGTACGTCTAAGAAATTTTCACTCCATCGAAACAATGTTCGGGATCACCTAATCTGTATTACATCCAAATTTGAAGAAATTTTAAGTGTGCGGGGCCTTTATACATTATTCAATAAAAATATAGTTTTGTAAAAACATTTTTGTAATAATTCCTTTATTCCCCAGAAAGCTTATTCATAAATTATACAAAAACACAGTTTCGCTTAGCACTACTAAACAAGTTGGTAAGCCAAAATATATCTCTCCTCGTGAGAGTTTGCCCTTGGGCGTATTAACTAAACACGGCAATCGACGATGTACGGATATATTCAGAGCTTCCTCTTAAACACGTACTCCCGGTAGTAGGGTTTTCGAGCGGGTCCCAGGGAGTAAACAGTGGAAGGCATCCTCCCGCACCTCCCGTCCCTCCCGCACCGCCCGCGAGTACAGTGGTAAATACTTAAGTGGTGAACTGCCAAAGCTACACGGTTGAGCGGTGAACGTGTAAAGGCAGCAGCCTTTTTGTGTATTAATGGTTGACGCTCATCTCTTTATCCCCTCGTCGAAAAGAAGGGTTATAATCATGATTGACAGTCCCCGCTTTCGTTGGGCGGTGAACGTGTACGCTATAGAAAGTGGTGCATAAGAAAACGTAAAGACTGTACCCCGCTAAAATGAAAGCCTTTCTCTGTATTATTAATAGAAGGTCCCCACCTGCAGAAAGAAGAGTTTTAATCCTGATTGACAGTCCCCGCTTTTTCACCACCGATATGAAACGCGTACGTTTCTCCAATACTATTGTACACGTTCTACCGTAAGAAGACCGTGTAAATTAGGAATTAATAAATGAACATCATTTTAATATGTCAATTAGATCTAAATTTGAACCGCTGGTTTCCCCGGTATTCTTTTCCTAGTGAGGGTTCTCTCTCCGAAATACTTCATCTACCCAAAATTGGACCGCAAGTTTTTTCTTTTTAGGGGAATCTCTATGGGAGTTTAACATTACAATAAAGCTAATAGGTCCAGTTTAGGGTACGTTTGGTCCAAAATAGGGTACCTAGGGCCGGTAATGGTGACTTTGGTCATTTTAGGGTACTTTTGGTCCATTTTTGGTTACACCAGGAAAGCAGTTGGAAAATGAAGAGCCGTAATTTTACGAAAGCGGGGACTGTCAATCATGATTATAACCCTTCTTTTCGACGAGGGGATAAAGAGATGAGCGTCAACGTTACTGTAGAATGTAAATATTTATTAACTCCATTTCATTTCAATAAGTGTATACACTTATTGAAATGAAATGGAGTTAAAAAATATTTACATTCTACAGTAACGTATGATGATATTAGTAACCTTATAAGCTACTCCTTCAATATTTAAATAATTAAAATTTTTCTACGTATATTAGCATATTGAAAATCTATTTTAACGTATTGAACGCCAAGTTAAGGTGTTTTTGTAGTATTTTTATACCTATATTTGCGTCTTGAAATCTATTTTAACGTAGAGTAAGAGGTTTTTTTTGTATTTGACTACTAAACTGCAAGTATATATACATTTGTAAATCGGAATGTAATTTAACGTATTCGTATACCCATTTGAAATGAGCAGCGTTACGTATGTATAAATTTACCAGGTCCTCATACGGAATCACATGTATAATTACAATACTTGAGAAAGATACGTTTCTCATACTAAAACTTGAGATATTTATTTTAACAAAATCCTTGTGATGTTGGTTATTTAAAGAGCCACTTCGGTATATATATATATATATATATATAGACACTTAATGATATTAAATGGAGTTTATAATTAATTTGATTCTCTTTAACAAAACATTTGTGCCCTAGTAGAGAGAAGGGTCTTTCAGACGATCTAAATTTCTGAACTTTTTATATTCATTATGTTTTGTTACTTATAACGATATGGATTTCAATACATTTGAAGAAGCGAGTAAAATAGTGGAAGAGTATAATGTGACGTGGCTATATGTGCAAGAAATAAAAAAGCATTTGGTAGAAATGGAAAAGCATATTGAAGAGTGGAAATTTAAGCTAGATGAAGCTAGTCAAAAGAGAAATGGTACTGAGAAATAAAGTTAAAGATATAAAAACAGATATAATTGGATTGAAAATATTGCAAGATAGTTGGAAGAGAGCAGAAAACTAGAAAGAAAAAGTGAGAAACGCGAACTAGTTTAAACAGTCTCTCAGTTCGAAACGAAATCTAGAATAATTGACATCATGAATCAGTACCATTAGAACTTTTTGTAATGTTGTATACCATTGACTGGCTTAACTCCTGTTAAAATTGTGCGATTTAATGTTTACATAATAATAATAATATATCAATATTGAAATATTTATAGAAATAAAAGGTGACTATTGTAGAAAAAAGAGATCTTATTTAAAACATTTCTTAATTTCTTTATTGACTTAAAATATTATTTTGTTTAACGTCTTAGTTTGTATATGAGTTAGTGAACAATTCCTCGCTGGGTTAAATAATCTGTCTATAGCCAATTTGAGATAATTTCTGTACAAATTTACAATATTTAAAATTTTTCCGAATGCACTTCTTCTAGGGCAGCGGTTTCCATTTAATAATGAAATATTTATAGTAATAAAAGGTAACTATTCTGGAAAATAAAAGATATTTTAATTAAAACATTTCTTAATTACTTTATTGTCTTAAAATATTTACAATATTTACAAATTTTATTTTGTTTAACGTCTTTCATTTTTATAAATGTAATTGCTTGACTTAAATAAAGCGTGAAAATTATTAGTTTTAAAATGATATTTACAAATCTTATCCACACTAATTTTATTTTATTTTCATTTTGTGTTTTTATAGTATCTTTCTGACTATATTTGTGTATAAGAAACATATCGGAAATAGATTTTATTGGATTTAAAGTAGAGTAAAGATGTTTCTTGTGTGTAGGCGTAGGTTACTATTCTTGTTTGCACTTAAAAAAATATTTATGAATAAATTATATTAAAATAAACTTTGTCGCCCGGGTTACAAAATATTAGTCGAGAAAACTTCTACTTATACGTGCTATGGGTAACGTGAATGATAGAATCTCTAAAAACGGGGAAATTTTTTCTCATTCTTCGAAAACATTTCAATCAACTAACATCACATGTGCGATTTCAGAGAGAATAAAATGTTATTTCCAAATATACAAAAAAAATATTGTTACGCAAAATTTTTTAAATATAAGAATTATTTTATATAAATATTCTGTACTTGAAATATAAAAATTATTTTATAGTATATAAATCGGGGTATTTTAAGAACCTTCGCATTATTTTCAATGGAAAATACTATTGCGCAACATGGACTACTTGGGGAAATCGGGGATCTAACTCCACTGTGTTGCGACACCTTACGCCGGTTTTTCCGAGACTCACTTACCATGTCAAAGTTTAGGTATACGTAAGCTTAACAAAATGAGAGTTTAGAAAAACTATGTATCCAAAAATTGCATCATGTTGTAATAGGTATACTGGACAGTATAAAAAGGGTCAGAATGTAATGTTAAGGACACATTCGACCTCTAGATGTTTTCCTGTACAATTGATCTGCTGTTTTCAACCATAAGCCAAGTCTAGTTCGCCATGTTAATTCTATGCACGGTAATATAAATTTATCATGTTCCGTTTGCGTTAAGTCTTTTAAGCGAAATGATAATTGGGTTGGGGGAGTGGTAAAATTACGGCTCTTCGTTTTTCCAACTGCTTTTCTACCAAAAATGGACCAAAATGGACCAAAAGTACCCTAAAAGCGAGCAAAGGCACCGTGACTCTTTTATGACTAACTCTCCGGTACGTCCATTCAGAAATTCGAAGTCAATAACAATAGCTTTTTTATTCCTATAAAAATAAATTTTAGTACATTCACTCAAGTACGTTTTCAGAAAATATAATCTCTAAATGAAAATATACTTACGTATTGCTTGTTGGTTCCATCTTTGAATGCGTTTGAATGTTTTTTCGACCATGATTTCTCGGCTATTTATACTATTATATTGCACAAGAATTGGTAACAATGTAAACACTGTAACGGAGCCTCCTTGTAACCTCTTTGCCATTTAAATAATACTGGCGAGATTAACGTTTAAAATTTTAATTTAATTTGCAAATTAAAATAATGTTTATTTCTTATATCGTAGTTAACTCTATCCTCGCAAGGAATAAAATATACCGTTTTACCGGAGAGTTTCAGATAACGTTTACTTATTCCACACCGTCAATCCATTTTTTTCACATTAATTTGATATAACCTTGTATCCACTAAATTATAACGAGGATTGGAAGATCATAGTAACAGGGGAAAAGCATTGCTTGGAATTATATATATTGGGGTGGAGGAGTGGTAAAATTACGGCTCTTCCTTTTCCAACTGCTTTCCTGGTGTAACCAAAAATGGACCAAAATTGACCAAAAGTACCCTAAAATGACCAAAGTCACCATTACCGGCCCTATGTACCCTATTTCGGACCAAAAGTACCCTAAACTGGACCTTTTAGCTTTATTGTAATGTTAAACTCCCATAGAGATTCCCCTAAAAAGAAAAAAATTGCGGTCCAATTTTGGGTAGATGAAGTATTTCGGAGAGAGAACCCTCACTAGGAAAATAATGTAATTTCCCTGCCAAGGAATATGTAAACCTAATCTTCCGCTATCTTCAGATTTGTCTGTAAAACTTCAATTCAAATAAAGTACTTCAACGCACAAACATAGTTTTTTGTTATTTTATTAACCTGTTTCCACACCACTTAAATAGTGTATCCCAGTACAAGGCTATCTCCTCTAATGCCACTGAAAATACTTGGCTATTGCAATGTTTCATTCCTTTAATTAAATAAATTTAAAAGATCACATTTAACCCCCAGAAACAATTTCCTTTTTAAAACGGGTTGCCAGAATTTGGAAATTCCCGGACTTATCCCCGGGAACTGTTTTTGTGAGCTGCTACGGCCATCTGTCGGAGTACTCATACTTTACAGTTAATGTTTAACCGTTGCTGCTAAATGAAAAATTTTAGACCACGGATACAACTTTCAAGCTCCATTGCCACACTATTCTTCACCTGATTACTCTAATATAATAATAATTCCATTGCTATAATAGGTCGATTCCGAAAGGCAGAAGATGAAAATTTCCCCCCTCATATGAAGTCACTTCACTTACATCACTGACTTTCGGATTCAACCTATTGCATAACATGGGTGTAACCTTAAACAGAGCTATTCCTTACCCGACAGAAAATTATTTCTATTCGGAGTAGTATTCGATCGTTTTAATTGTATCATCATCAAGACTTTGTCATCAATTTTGGTAGCTAGAAAGCTGTTAACGCAACATAGCCCTAGTTCTACCCCCACCCCGTAGTGTGAGAGGTTTATCCCTTAGAGATTACAGTAAGGATGTGTGATCTTTCCACCCAGAAATTTCATGTGAGTATCTGAATTTTAAGTCTATTTAAATTTCTTTACATCTTTTATGGCACGGAAAAATGTTGTATGCTCATAAATTTGAATCCTACAAAGCTGAGCATTCCTAAAGCCTTTGTTGGATTCATGCCTGAAAACAATATGGCCGCTGCAGTCAATATGTTTCCAGCTGACTTTTTTCTATATATGGCTCACTTTTACAGTGAAATACATGATGGTTAGGAAAGTAGCCCGTACATCCGTTCTCCGAGACCGGAGACCTGCGATTTCTATGGAGACTGGAGGCGTGGAGTCGGGATGGTGACTTAAGACTAGGCCATTCGATATTTTTCTTATTAATTAGACTATGGGCTTTAAAAAATAAAACTAACTTAAGATGTATTATTACCATTAAGTTAATCTCAAATTTAAATGAAATTTACTTGCAGCGCCCCACAGCGGCCTTCAATTTGAGCCGATATTAATCGCGCGCCGTTAAGTTCCCAGACGACAGTGGTTCACTAGGAATTTTTACCACTAATTTTTTTGTTCCCCCTACCCTACCAAAAACATTTAATCAATGGTTTGCGATTTTATAATTAGATTGCGTGATTCAACTCAGTGATAGAGGACTCCTCTAAACTTACCTTGGGTTTATATTCCTGAGACCTTCTAATTACTTTCAACATTTAAGTTATTTGAAACACTTTATTATTATTATTAATATTGCTTATCGTATATTTTTGCTATTAATTCTTAATACTTAAAGGCCTTTTTGGAACGCTACAGGATGTAAAAGCAGCAACTTTAATACTGATTTAACATTTCACAAACTACCAAAGAAAATGGATGTTAAGGATTAATGGCTACTTAATATTGTATATTTTCGCGTAATTTAACTGCATAATAATCCATAAGTGGCTCTTATTAACTTTAACTTATCGTACATTTCATTATGCACTAATATCCCCTATTTAACTTTCCATTGCTATGCACGCGTTTTGAAATTTTTAATGCTAAGGGCTAGCTTATCTTTTTGGCTTAGTCAGTAGCAAGCCAGATTCCCTGAGCGGTAATGATGAGTTCCAAATACGGCGAAACTGGTCTATTTATGGAAATTCTGTCTATTTTAATTCCGTTTTTATTTGTTCTTGACTGTAAGATTTTTTTGGTCTGATTTTCGCGTTTTAATTTAGTTCTCGAAGACCTATTGGTCCCAGTATTTCGTAAGTTTTATTATTACTGTAAATTTGTTAGTGTTTAGCTTATTTTATTATGGACTCTTCTATGGTTTAGCGTAATTTTACTACCTAATACTGGTCCATCAACTTGACAGGTTTTCTAACAGTCAAGACTTGATCCACTTCATTTTGACGAGGATTGTTGTGCGCGCACTCGTAAAAGTTTACAAAACATCGACATAAAGAACATTCTGGCTGGAAATCACTTGAAGCAAAACGCCATACCCACTTAATTTATTTGTGACTGCGATGAGGAAGCTGATAAAGTAGAGAAAGATGATGATGGCATGGCGCTTAGCTTGATTTTGTTTTTGAGAGTTACCGGAGGGAGATATTTTTATGTAAGGGCAAAATCCAGGGTAAGAATTAGTCAGGGAATTTTAAGCGGTGGTTTTAAAAGTCAGAATTTATTTTTACAAAATAATAGCAACCCTGTAGTCCCTAGGTCTATTTACTTTTTTCTTTTTAGATACAGGGAGTTTGACGAGGACCTTGAGGTCCTAGTGGACGGAAAATTTATAGTTTTCGAGGATGCACTATTTCGCCTCTTCAAACTTGGTTTCCAGTGTCTAGCTTTATGTACTCTCAGTACATCTATCAATCATAGGTCGGCATCACCTTTGGTCTGGAAAACTTCAGTCCCTAGTTTCCTGGCATCACACCAATTTGCAACTATCTCTTTAAGTCACAACGGACACTGCACTCGTCTAATCATTTCAGCTACTACATTCTTATAAAGCGACTTTTGCTGGTCATTTTTTTCAGGTTCTGCCTTAGTTTAACAGACCGTTCTCATGCACATGGCTTTGAATGATATTATCAGTTGCCGCACTACTCTTGCATTATTATTGGGATTTATTGGTAAGCGGTTCCGTGCCTAAACAAACTTAGAATATAAATGTTTTTAGGTTGGATTTCGATCTGGAACATCATGGCCAATTACAAGCATCCCAAAATGCAATGGATGCCTAATTATATATGACACGTTACTTCTGAGGCATTACTTACCCCAAAAACAATCATCTGCTCGTAAAATATGGTAGGGATCAGAGACAAGACTCGCTATAGTCGAGAAGCAAAAAACAGCCTTTTAGTTACTCACTACCTAATATTTATATTTGAATATTAAATTTAAACTAGTAAATATTAATTATTTACATTTATTTTCGGTGTCGCTTTAATCTCTGTAGCTGTACTTAAATTAATATCAAAATTGATTAACATTTATTAACTCTGAATTTACTCATTACTGACTTAATGTCCATAAAAAAGTTGAATTTCGGCCGGAATTTTTCAAAAGATTCTTTGGTACTTTAATTGAATGCAATTCAAGATTAACAAGAATCAACACTTACAACCAACGCCGTTACTCCAATATTTAGTTCTTCTGTTTTGTGTTTCATAGTCTGTTCCGTATTTTAATTAGTTCTGCAATGATATAAATCATTTTTAATTGTAACTATATCCGGTAACACAATTGGCAGAAAAAAGGCGTAAAAATATCTTGCAGTTATCGTTCATCTGAAGGACGCAAATTAATTAAGAAATAAATTTTAACCGTATTATTTAAATTAATAAATCAACATTACTCATAATAGTAGCTAAAAAGCTTTTCACGGCAACTGACAATGTAAGAATGCGTCAAGGACAGGCTTTTTCATATAAGGCAGTTGGGACTTTATTGATTCTACACAACTAAAGAGGAAAATGAAGTTACTATAATTGGCTATACTGCCAACGATATTAATTAATTTATCAGTGATAGGTGGTGGTACTTTCTACTTATGTCTCTATGTCTAATTAAAATTTGATATAACATTAATGGGACATAAAATGTGATTACAATTTAAATTAATCGACTTTTGTTTAAGTTAATAAAAAAAGGGATTTTCCTTATCCACACTTATCAAAATAACACAAAAATTGTTTCAAGATTTAGATCCTCAAAAGCTCTGATATGGTAAATCTTTAGATTTCAAGTATTTGGTATCACCTACGATATTTCCGTTAAAAAATTAATGCGTAAATGACGCAAAAAACTGAATAACACAACATTTAATTATTCATAAGTATAGGCACGTATGTAAGTGGTTTTATGTAAAATCGGCTTTTTACTTTCTGGCGCGTATCATGATATATCTCATTTTAAAATTCCTATTTCTTAGCCCTACGATTGGTGTTATAGAGCTTAAATAGTATTTTGATAAGAGCTTCATATTTAACTGTTACGCAACCTCTATCTTCATATTCTTTAAGGCGACCAAATTATATTTTCAAACCGTAAAATTTTATTAATTATTTGGTCAGTGTCAAATAATTGCTTTTAATTTGATTTTAATTTTGCGTCCATTAATTAATATTTTGTTAATTTAATAATCGGTATTTTACAAAAAAAAATGACCTACCTGAAAAAGGCTATTAACTTTAATTTGCAAGAATAAAATCAGCGGCGTGGAATGTACAAGAAAGATTTAATATTGAACATTTTTGGTTGCCATGGCAAAACTTGAGCCCATTCTTGTCCACCCTTTTAGGAATTTTCAAGTTACATGAAGGTCTACTTACCACCCGAGATTGAACCAAATCGGAGATAAACACCTCGGGTTGTCTCCTAGAAGTAGACAGTGTTTTAAAAAGTGAGAAATATCGAGGGCGATTTTACTTACTTTTCAAAGTAATAGACATTTTCAAAATTAAAATTCAACCCCTTTTTGGGTTCAGTTAACAGGAAGAGTCATAGTCCATTACTAAAATTATTAGTGACTAAAATCGGCCTTCAAATGACCAATAACAGACGCGTAACTAACGAGAACTAACCCAAGAACTGAACATTTTTTATTACTTAATATTTATTTTTATATATTAATAAAATAACATTTTTATTTTTATTTAATATTTAAACGTCGTGTTCGTTGTGTGAAACTGAACTAAAAATGTCAGAAGAGCTTTGATCCTAAAGTTTACGGTTTTCGAGATATGACACCTGGAATATCAGTTCATAAAATGTTAAAAATTGGTCAAATTTATTTACAGCGCAGAGTCGAATATTTGTCTTTAACTTCTTTTGTTTTAATATTTTAAATCACCATACTGATTCATTTAATCAAGCTAGGATTTCCGTACTACCCACTGTGAAAACAGTTTCACAGTGGCATTTATAGGGGGAAAGTGCAAATCTAGTTTATAGAGCGATTGGGATTTCGGGGCCACCATATTGACGGATTTCTGGGGCCGTATTCACGGCATTTTAAGTTCATCTGATATAGAAATTCATTAACGTCAAAGATTAAATATTTTACCTAAGCTAAATCAAATTATTTCGCATATCAATATGTTTTCATAATACCTTTTAAACGTTAAAGATTAGTTTTTCTTTTCTATTATTCAACGGTTTTGCCGATGCAAGTTAAACAACAATGCTCGTTTAAATCAACGTTTTCTCAAAAAAATTGCGATTAGAAAAGTATTTTCACGGCACTGGCGTCTCTCTTAAGATAAATGACTAGTGAAATTTCACTCAAAAGTACTTGGTTTTCGAGATACGCAGTGCTGTTTAAAATCAAAGCCTCAAAACAAATATTTTTGTTTCGCAAGACGTTCTTGGTCTTTTTACCTCTTCGACCGTGTTCAATGCTCTCTCTAGACCAACGGTGGTTCTCATTTTCTTGCATTTGCTGTAATATTTATCTCCACCACTATGCCCTTTATTAACAATTTAACCAACTCTCTTCGCGCTGATTTTATTCACGACTTATCGCAGTAGTATTATGTCGCGTGGTCATTTTCGCATTTTTCTGGTGCCATATGAATGTCCTAAATCTCGTCATGTATTACCAAAAGTGGATCATTCTCTCTAAGTATACAAATTCCGGGTCTCTGTCTTTAGATAATGGTTATCTCGACCCCGAAAATTGCTATCTTTTCAATGAGAACTATAATTGTAAGAGTTCTTGTCGTTGCGTCTCATTACCCTTATTTACAATGTAAGTATTCCGATATTCTAAAGTCCCGCTTTTATCCAAGTTTGGGAGCCAGTTTAAAAAGTAACACGATCAAAAGGTCTCATCACAACTAAAATTAAAACTCCCAATTTATTCCTGGTAGTATTGAATATCAATTTTGATACTTAAATCTCACTTATTTTTTATCATCAAAATTTCGGTTTTGGATACAACGTTTTGTTTGTTTTCCGTTTTCAACCAAGTCGCTTTAGGTTTCACCCTTTAGCTACTTTTAAATAAAATCGCTACCCTGACTCGCGAGTCTGAACTGGGTAGGCAAAACGAAGCGGGCTTTGTAGATTAGTCGCGATAGACCGCTATATATTTGGGGCGCCAGTTACCCTGAATTAGGGACCAAACTGCCTATAAATAGGGCGCCAAACTACTTGAAGCTGGAAATATCTATATTGGTCCATTTTGTGGAAAGTTTGTGAGAGAGTGGTAGAGGATAAATGGACGTGCTTTGTTTTATTTCATTGAACTAGGATTTGTAGATCGTTCATTAGTTTTAAGTAATACTTAAAATAACGCGTTTTTAATCTAATTTTAGCTTTCCTATTAGATGCACATATCACCTAATAAATTCTATTTTGATTTACACTCTTATAACTTTCAATATTTGATTAAATTACTTTGCGGCTGAGACGTTAAATAAACCTCGATGCATATCAAATGAGTTCTTGTGGTTTTAAATCGATATCAAATGGGTTCTGGTACTAAGTGGTTAACAAATGGGTTCTACCTATACTTAATGAATATCAAAACGTTTTTGTTGTTCTAAATGTATAAAAAATGGGTTCTTCTTGTACTAAATGGATATAAAATGTTATCTAGTAGTTCTTAATGCATATAAAACGGGTTCTGGTTATACTAAATGGATTTTAAATGGGTTCGGGTAGTTCTAAATGGATATCAAATGGGCTCTATTAATTTTAAATGGATATCAATTGGGTTAAATTGGTTGTAAATGGATATAAAATTGATTCTCCTGGTACTAAATGGATATCAATAGGCGTCTTGTGATTCTAATTAGATATCAAATGGGTTCTCATAGTTTTTAGTAGATATAAAATGGGTTCTTTTGTTACTAAATGAATATTTAATAAGTTCCTGTGGTTCTGAATGAATATTAAATGGGTTCTACTGGCACTAAATGCATATAAAATGGGGGTCTTGTGGTTATAATTCTATATATAATGGATTTAAGTGGTTTTAAATGTGTATATAATGGGTTCGAGGGGTTCTAAATGGATATCAAAAGGGCTATTTTGATATTAAATCAATATCAATTCGGTTCTATTGGTTCGAAATGAATATCAAATGGGTTCTGGTAGAACTTAATGGATATCAAAGGGGTTCATTTGACTCTAAAAGGATATGTATTGGGTTTTGTTAGTTCTAAATGGGTATCAAATGGGATCTTTATGGATATCAAATGAGATCTACTTGTTCTAAATGGTTATCAAATCGGTTCTTTTTGTTGATAATGGACATAAAATGGTTTATACTAGTTCTTAATGAAAATCAAATCTGATAATCCACAAACTGATGGTTCCGTTTGAAGTACTACCCGAAAAACTGAAGCCAAAGCTTTAATGAAAAGCAATTTCCCTGACTCAAAAGAAGATAATGGAGAAGATGCTAACAGATAATTACAAAACAAAAACAGAATACCTACAAAAAGGTAATGGTCTTAAACGGAATTTCAAACTAGAAACCCTATTTCTTATTTAATCTGCAATGTTAATGAATTAGAATTAGAGCAGGGAGAAAATACCACAGCGAACTCTTTTACCAACGTTTGAAAGACTTTGATAAGTTATTGAAGCAATATTAAAAACAAACCTGTAAGTTTTGTTTTTTTTCAGGATGCATATTAATAATATTATATATTATTTAAAAACTTTCCCTCTGCATGGGGACTTCACTTGAGGATTTTGGTTTTCGCTGCCCTAAATCCTTTTTTCTTCTTTTATATTCCTTTCTGTATACAGGGTGTTTCAGATATATCTGGAAAAAATTTACAGGCGTGTTTCTTGGGTGACAACGAGTGAAAAGGTTCGAAGAAAAGTTTTTTTTAAATTGAACAGTATCCGAGTAATTAGCCGTCAAAAATTGGCCTCCAAAACGTCGAAAAACGCACAAATGTACAGTTTATATTATTCCTTGGACCCAATTGTTTTCTTTAACTAAGCATTGGTTTCTTATCTTAATAACAACAAGCTGTTTCCAATACGCGTGTTAAAAGAAATATTTTTTTTTATTCTTCTAAGCTCTTAAGTAAGTACAAATTGAACAATTTGTGAAGCGTTTTTTCTCCGAATGCTAGTACACTGAATGTAGTTCACTTGTGTAGTTAATGGTCCATTAAATAGTCTACCACAAAAAAATGTTTTTATTCTAGAAAACATGTACTCAATAATTAAATTCACATTTCTTATCTTAAACCTGCTATGCTATGGCGTACTTCACGAATGCCGAATACGTCCTACGCATTGTAAACTGACCACCTGTTTAAAGACATTATAGGTCGCTATATGATTTGCCCCTAAGGTGATGCCTTGGGTATTACCCTAGCTGTATGGACTCGCTCAGGAAAATGCGGCGGAAGAGCGTAGTTTGTATCAGGAGAAATTTCCTCAAAGACAGCTAACAAATCAACAAACGTTCACGGCGGTTGACAGACGCTGGAGAACAACTTGGAAAAATTCTACCCACGGAACTTGAAACTGCACAAGGAGACGTTCCAGAAGAACAAGAACTTAGTTTCTTCGAGGGTGATACGACGATAAGTAAGAGGCCAGTTGAATGTCAATTGCGAGTCAACCATGTTCTTGTCTGGCGTTTCCTTCGAGGACACCAGTAAAACTCATTCCATTTACATATGGTTCAATCTTTAAATTAGGTAAATTATTCAACGCCAGTCGAATTTTGTCAGTGGTTTCGGTAGCAGACTAACGACGTCAATTTTTAAAGTACGCTCCTAGTGTCTGACTAGGCTCATTTTTCTCGTGTGACGGAATCTTCAATTAACAAAATCGTCATGAGTAACAGCAAGAAAATCTGCAGGTAACTACCGGTAGGTCACATTAACAAGGAGACGACCCGAGGTGTAACGCACCGATTTTGTTCAAACTCGGGGGTTTGGTAGACCTTCGTTTTACTTGAAACACCCTAAAGGGAAATGTCTCCATAGACAACCGTTTGGCCATGGCAACCAAAAATATTTTTGACAACCCAAAATTGAAGTTTTCCCATTGAATTAAACATGGGGATCTGACCAATTTTAAGGGTACCCCTGTAAAAAATTTAATCACTTTTGAACTTTTTCATTATATTTTATTTATATTTTCTATTTGTAGCATTTTCAAAAAATTTAATTTTATTCAGGGGGTACCCTTAAAATTGGTCAGATTCCCATATTATTTTCGATGGGAAAATTTCCATTTTGTGTTGTCAAAAATATTTTTGGTTCCCATGGCAGAACGGTTACCTATGGAGACATATCGCTTTAGGGTTTTACAAGGTTCATGAAGGTCTGCCCAACCCGCGAGTTACACATCGGGTCGTCTCCTTGTAAGTGCAGTTTAGTCTCATCGTATGAGGCACAATTGTTGGCTTAAATTAAATTTGACCTTATTTTCTACCACTAAGACTTACTCGGGAGCCGTACTTTATCTTTCTACAAGTCACTTTAACCGAGCTTATTGACGATGTACCGCTAACAGTAAGACAACGAATGTACTTTATGTGCGACGAAGCAACCCCTTATTTTAGCCTTCGGGTTAGAGCTCATCTTGATGCCAAGTTTCCTCTGAGGCGAATAGATGGAGGTTGAACTGTTGTATAGCCAGCCTCATCTCGGATTTGAACCCATGTTATTTCTATCTTTGGGGAGATATTAAGGACTTGGTATACAAGACTTAGGTTCGATACGTGTAAAACCTACGTCGACGAATAATTGACGCCCGCGACACAATCCGAAACACACCAAAAATCATTTCACCTCCAACGAGTAGTTCCACCCACCACCGTTAGGGAGCGCAAAACTGGTTCATGATTTGCATGTGCCCCAGGTGATCATTTTGTAATTTTTTTGTAATTCAGTTAAATTTGTACTTAGGGCATTTCGAGAACAACACCGAAATTCAATTAGTAACTTTCTTTCAATTGATGTGGTCACTATGAATCACCTTGAGGTTGTTAATTTCTACACGTAGAATACTTCTTTTAATTAATAACGATCTTTTGTTACAAGTGATCGTTTGCTTATCTTTTTCGATAAAAAAACCAAATACTTGTAAAAGGAATTAATTGAGTTCAAAGAAAATAGAAACTGCTTATTTGCGCGGTTTTCGACGTTTTGGAAGCCGATTTTTGACGATTAATGACTCGGATAGGTTTTAATTTAGGATGCTGTCTCTTAGGACCTTTTACACTTCTTGTTACCCAAAGAACAAGCCTATAAATTGGTGCCAGACTTTTCTAAACACCCTGTATAACTCTGCCCTTTTGGGAAAAGTTCCTATGGTTTCGTGTTATGTCTTATTTCGTATTAACAATCCAATGTCAAATCAATTCAAATCATATAAACATGGAACTTGAGACCCGTTCTAGAAATTCTATGCATTTAGTGACAAAATTCGGCACACCTTATAAATTATCGA
The DNA here is from genome assembly GCF_980474605.1 of Leiobunum rupestre. NCBI lineage: Eukaryota > Metazoa > Arthropoda > Arachnida > Opiliones > Sclerosomatidae > Leiobunum > Leiobunum rupestre. Next base: position 51,749,503 of record NC_143388.1, on the reverse strand, counting down.
AAATTCATTTTGGTATGACAAACTTTCGACCCTCACTGCCACGAAGTAGACATACTCAGGAATACAAACGTATAAGTTAAATTCAACTCACAATTTTTTATCGACAGTTTTTATTTTTATTTAATGAAGAGGAATTAGATTTAAAAAGCGAAAACATTTTCTAATTGATGGTTATCCGAGAAACGTTATTTTTTCCGACGTTTAGTCGATTTTAAATTAATTTCGGTGTGTCTTTGTAAATATCGTGACTTTCTTCAACTATTAACAGTTTTGGCCCTAAAAAAAGTGTTCTACGATAATATTTCATTCATTTACAAATATTGTGTATTTGTGGACGCACTTTCGACTCACTGGTTAAATTTATTTTCCACCTGTTCGACGGCGGGTCTCCGAATTATTTACTCCCGTTCTTTGGTCTGTCGGTGGTGCTAGAATAACTATACTTTTTCCCACGGCTGTGTGGTCGTGCCATTGCTGCGCCATTCTTAGGGTTGGATGGCTGGCGTTTTAGGTGCGGCTGTAAGTAGAAGCTTTCTCTTGCTGTATATGACTGTCGGTCACTAGTCGGAGCTGTGGAAGCTAACGCTGGGCATTATGAGTGGGCTACTGTTCTAATGAGATGATACGATATCTCAGGTGCACCGGTGTATAAGTTCTGTTAACATGTCAATTTTCTGAGTTTTTAAATATTCTCCAAAATGGCTTCTATCACGAAAATGGCAATAGCTAGTATGATACCACACATCCAGATTCCAAAAACAGGGGACAAGAAATTCAAGGATAGTGGTCCCAATTCCTTCATCAATTCCTCTTCCTTCAGTAAATAATTTTTCCAAAAAACATTGTTAAACCTTCTTTTTGGTCGCCCTTGATCAGTTTCAAAGAAACGTAAATGTCTAGAAAAAAATTAATTCGGTTGGCATAAATTAATTATTTAAAAAAACATTAGTATGAATATTTAATTAAATCTTATAAACAATTAAATACGAAAAACAGGGCAAATTCATTTCTTAAAATGCTAATCTTAACCTTTGAAAAGGCAACTTTGTGCCATCACGAATTTCATTGTAACCCGGCCACCGGTAAATAAGGCATTAAAAAGTCGCAAACTTACTTGGTCCTGTGTTGGTGCCTAGGGTATTAGCCTAGCTAATTATTATTAATTATTATCATTTGCTATAAGATTTTAGTTTAGTTAATATTTGAGGGTTGAGATCGTTAGAAATTAAAACTGGTTCTTTAGGGCTCTTCTGATATCGGCTCAAGTCAAACACCAATGGCCTTTAAATTATCACAAATTTTGAAAGAGTTCACAGAGTATTATTTCCTTAAATTAACTACCTTTCAAAGTAATATATCAAATTTGCAACTCAATTTTGGTATTTAGCCATAAGGCACTATGTTTCTAACGAAAAATATTTTAAAAATTTCGGGAGCTTGAAATGGTGTGTTTCTGGCGAATAACATAAGCATTGTATGGGGTGCAGGACCAGATTAAGGGCAATCATGAAAACCGAACAATTCAAAGCAGCAACAACATATTCTATACTCTTAATAAAGTGCTAATTAATTTACCTTTTCGCCAACGATCATCAGTCTCGTTTCTATTTGAATAACTAGTTCGAAGGGATATTATTGACACACTTAAAGATTTTACCTGTAATCGCACAGTTCCTTTAAAGTATCTTCAAGGCGTCTTGAGTAAAAAAAGTAATTGAAATTTTGTTCGTAGTGCTGCTTGCCCAAATAGATCTTCTTGGTTTTAAAGTCGTGTGTACGATACAAGTTGATCAGATAATGCATGAAACTCGATCCGTGAAATAATGCTCCTTTTCCGTCGTAGATGCAGTTCAAAACATCGTTGGCATGTCTCCTGATAAACGCTCCGTAAGACTGAACAGCACGATGCAGTCTAACATATTGTTCGTTATTGACGTTCTAACGTTAGTTGAAGAAAATTAATAATAATAAGTTTCATTATGGTCTTTACAAATTACCACAAGCAGGAATTAGGGTTCGTCACGGGCGAAATGGCTGTCTCTGCCACTATCAGCCTCGGAGCAAACCCCTGTAGCACAAAGAGTCGATTTAGGGTCGGGCTTTAGTCGAATAGTCGCTTTTCGGTCCTGGTCCAAATGCCGACTTAAAAGTCTTAAACCTTTTTGAGATAATTTCGCGTAAGTAGGCTTTCGATCCCTTTTAAGGTCGGTATGGTGACCATATATTTTGGACTACTTGCCGACTCAAAAAATACCTTACTAAGTTTAGTATTAATTTATAAGAGTAACGAAATTCAGATAGTAAATAAGAAACAAACTTTCTTATTATACCCTGTAGCACATTTAATTCGGGCCGACGTCGGACAAAGCCCTCAAATGGCTAGGCTGGTCGACGGTCGGCCGACCTTTGGTCTTTCAGTCGAAATGCCCTAGGGAGTTATGGTCAGCCGGCTTTTAAAACATGACTCTGTGCCGACTAAAAATGTACCTGTTTCTTACTCCAGAACGACGTTGGGCCACAGTCGGCCCAATTTCAAACCGTGACTCTATAACGACTATTAATGTGATGGTTAACCGACTCCAAAATGTCGTCTTGCCGACTGCCTAAAATTGCGTATTTCTATTGGGTATCGATTCTGATGCTAGAGGTTTTATACGAAAAACCAAGACACCGGAATCAATTCTAGTAGGATTGTCCGCCATCTTGGAAAATAGCCGCCAATGTTTAAAAGATTGTTACTCGAACCCAACCAACACGTAGAATAAAATATGAGTAGTCACTTTAATTCCACGTGTTTTGACAATCTTTGGTTAGTCTGTTAACCCTTTAACGCCGCGCCTTAATTACAGAGAGTCGATTTAGGCTCGGGCTTTGGTCGTAAAGTCGCTTTTTGGTCTTAGTCCAGATGCCGACTATAAAAGTCGTAAACGTTTTTGCGATACTTGCAGTTAAGTACGTTTTTTATCCCTTTTAAAGTCAGTATGGTGACCTAATAGATTGGACCACTTACCGACCCAATAAGTCTTATCAATGCAACTATTAATTAGAGTCCGAACGTGGACCTTAAATTGTAATTGCAGTCGTGACTTGAAAAAGCCATTGCACATTTATAACACGACTAATGGTCGACTTATACCCAACAGTTTATTTTTAAATTAATCACGCAGAACTGTGAAAATTAGCGATTTAATAAAACAAATTAAAACAGTTTTTTAAATAATTTCTTTTCTTTACTCTATTTTGTCGAAAACGATCATATATTCAGCCTGAAAATGTTTGCTTTTTCAAAAATCTCTTAACTTCAAGTAGGTCATATTCGTGTAATTAAATATTTTTGGGAAATACATTGTTAATTCAAATCGAGGGAATGTTCTGCGAGCACTGCTAAAACATTTTCTGCCTCTAAAACTGTTTGGATTGAATCTGAAATTACGATAAATCGTTGATCCATGTTTACAAACTTAGAAAAAGATGTTACCAATACAAACACAGCTAAATATTTTTTAGGAAATCAAATTGGTACATTTTTTAGGTCGAGTCGGAAATACTGTTAAATTGGTCGTCGGCCCAACGTCGTTTCGGAGTCACTAAACTGTCTACTTGAAGTCGGCTCAGAGTTATTTCAGATTCGGTCAGTAGTCATTTAAGAGTCGGTTATATATTCATATTAAGTAAAATTTTCTAGTCGATTGACGGGCGGCCGACCATTATTCTACTAGGACAATATTTGTCGGCCCCATATGCGGCTAGGACATTTCGACTAAAAAAAGGAAGGTCGGCCAACTGTCGGCCCGACCTCAAATTGCTACATGGGATTACTTTTTTAAGTTGGCATACAGTCAAACGTTAAAGGTAGGCCGACCGTCGGCTGACCCTTTTTCGGGTAGGACATTTCGACTCAAAATAGTACGGTCGGCCGACCACAGATTTTTAATAATTCGTCGACGTCGGCCCGACTCTGAAACAATTCTTTTGTGCTGCAGGGGAAAGTCTCCAGCCGGCCAAACAGCTCTGCGTCCCTTAACCGTCCTTAAGTTGCGAAGGATGCCAGAGTAATGTTGGCTCCGTATTGTCAAAGGGCAAAGTACATTAAAAGGACATCGTTTCTGGACATTTCTGTAATTACCCATAGTTTACTAAAATTAGGATCGGTTTGTTAATAACGTCTCTTTTGCGGAATTTAGTTGTTGGAACCGATTTTACCGCTACCCAAAATGACTTTCAGGTTAAATATGTGTGGGTTATACTTAATTTTAGATCCACCCACTAAAATTGGCCGTGCATTTTTTCGAAATATTTTGCCCACCTTTTGAAGCAAAAGGTCATTTGAAAGGTCAAAAGTGTAAAACCATTTTGGTTATTTAGTATGATGGTAGTAGGCTACTTTGACGAGTTTTGATAATAATCTCCGTTTTGCTCATTTTATCAAGTTCCCTAGTGTAAAACGAGAAATATTAAAAATATTATCTTACTTTTACTATAACGGAACGAAACGCACTTTTCTTATAGACAAGAGGACGAAGTTCAGGTTTTAGTAGAAGATCATCGATGGAATCAACGAACTTGGTTTTTGACGATATTAATTCGCCTTTCAAGTTATTGGAATAAGCGTTTCTGAAGATCAAAACTGCCAACAACCATCCGCACAAAAACGTCCTGGTGGAAATTCTGTTATCAGTTGGAAAAGCTAGATTTAAACAAAAAAAAACATTTAATGATTTTAACCTTTGATGGTTATTTAGCGTATCTGATAACAAAAGTCAAGAAAATCGAGATATCTATCATTTGAAAGATATTGGAAATCACAATCTTTGGCGGGCTTTTAAATTTGGCTGACACAATACTGTTTTTTTTCTTAACCCAAATTAAGGATATTACTATTGTTGCTATTCAATATGGATAGAAAAAAACATTTTTAACAACTATTTTTTTAATCTCTTTTCACTATTGCTCTCAAGATATCTATCCAATGAAAGACGGGAAGGAAAATTTAGGTGTCAAAGTTTATTGATATGAAATGGGGAATTTTATTTATTAAAATTAATATTGAGTTTTGAAGGTCAATTTCAAAATTGTAAAGATCAAAACCGCCCTGTTTATTGTAGTTTTTTCTTATTGTTAGATTTTAACAGATTTTCGAGATGAACCTTTTCAAGGTTGAAATCGCCATTTACCAGAAACGTTAATCTAAAAACTGTATGAGTGTATCTTACCGTTGTTAAGTAGATCGGCTACGAAGAACCACAAGTACTCCACCAACTTTGAAGTTTTTTGTTTGGTTAAGTGAACCACTGGCAATAATCGCGAGAAGAGAACAAAAGCTACGAAAGAAATTAGCGCCGCTATCCACACTTCGGGTTGAAATCCGAGGAGAGACAACATTTCATCGTTCTTGGCTGGATCCACAATCGTGAATATAACTTCACTGTTCACTTGAATTGGCGGTGAGCAATGAGTTCTAAGAACAACATGCTTGTTCAGTACGTAGGGATTTACAACAGCTCCCAATATCAGGAACAATATTTAAAAATATGAAGCCTTTTGCATATTTGTTTTCGTGACTAAAAGGAGGCAAGAAAACTCATTAGGCCGCTAGATATTAAATATTAAATTACATCAAAACAACACTCAATTAAATATGGAAGAACATAAGGGGAATAGCGCGTGAAACGAACACAATCTAAGTAACTGGCTCTCTCATTCATTCAAATGGTGATTTTCATTTTTTATAACTTTTCTTTTTGAAATATATTATAAGTTATTCATATCTTATTAGTTTTATAACGACGAATGAGGTTTGTGTATACCTGATGAACCCCTGATTAAATCTAGTTTTTAATATTTTTTTGGAAATGTACAAATGTAAAGCAGTTTTTGTTTTGTGTTTTAAATAATTTATTACAAAAATTACGGTTAACGTGTGGTTTTAAATATTGGTAGGTTTTTAAATTGTTACAAATTAAATATATTAAATAAGAATAAGGTTAATTTATGATTTGTGAAATTACTTTCAGTTCTATTAGGTTACGCTTGTTTAGATTAGGTTAGTGTATCGTTAGGCTATGATAGTTTGGTTTGGTTCGGTAAAGGATATTTTCTTGTTAGTGTTTGGCTTAGGGTTGGATTACTAAGTTTAGATTGGGATAGATTAGGTAAATTTCAATAGATTAGATTTAGGTAGGATAGGCTAGGTTAGATTACACCTGTTAGGGCTCAACACAATGGTTTTTAACTCTATAGTACTCGAAGAATCCACACTTAATGCGACATACAATTCCTCTTTCTCAGTTTCTCCATGTTGAGAAATCCCCAGTTGTGTCATTATATTGCTAAAGGACAATGTACTCACGCCCGTCTCGATCATTTTGTAGATAAACATCTTGCAACGAATTTTTTTTATCTTGCCTAATGATGTGATGAAAAACATAAAAATTAATTAACTCTTTTTCATTTAAACCTATATGGGTTAGTCCTGATACTACATGAATTGACGAAACTGAATGTAGTGGCCTAAATATGATAAATGGTAAATTTTTACAACGTTTTCACAAAACGTTCCCAAATTTTCTAATTTCAAAGACCACCGTTTTGAAGGTGGAGATCACACATTTGGTCACTCCTATATTACACAGTTTTTCAAGTATAGTTTTTCATATTTTTATCATCTTAGTTATATAATAAGCAAATTTCATTTTACGTCGATATACAAATACTTCTTACGTAGAATTTAACAGCATCAGCAAGAAAGAAATTTTCATTAGTGTCCTCCTTAAATACTCCAATTTGAGTCAAACTGGTCACAATTTGCTTATGTTGAATAATTTGCAATCTACAAAAGATATTTATGTTCAAAGAAGTAACGGTTACCAATTGTGAAGATGACTTTTCATTTTTATTTCGGAATAAAAAGGCAGTTAATCAGTTAAACTTTAATGAAAACATAATTACAGAATAATCTGTTTAATTTGGATCTGAATCCAGGAACAATTGTATCTTAAGAAATACGAAATCTTGCAAACATTGTTGAGATTACCCACGGGCGTAGGAACCAGGGTATGGGCATTTAGGATAAATACCCCTTCCAACTCGAACTTAAACTAAACATAAAAATGGCGAGTTAAGAGGAAACACTGTGGAGGTTTTAACGTTTTCTACCACCAGATGGAGTAATTTCTCGCTCAGTATCGCGCTGTATTGAGAAAGTTACACTAAAAAAAATGCACGAAGCATCGTTTTTCAATTCATTCATTTCTCGAGCGCTTTATCAGAAAATGGAAGTTCTTACTAGTTAAAAAGAGTGAAAAATTTAAAATATAATTTAAAACATATTTTAAAAGCCAATATAAATAACGAAATATTGTGACTTTAAAAATATATTGTTAATAATTTAAAAAACAATTAAGGCTTTTATTTGGAAATGAGAGCCATTTGAATTATTATTTATTTTCAAAAACCCCATCCATTTGTCTGACGCCATTCTCACAAGCAATAGATTGAGATGGATGCCTTGAGTTGGTTCATCCAGTTTGAGAATTTGTTTTGGTAAAAAAATTATTATCGAAAACTAGTCTGAACAAATTCTAGAACACATATCATAGTTTCCTAACCAAAAATTAATAATTCTATCAAAAATCAAACGTTAAAAGATAAGTTCTTGGCAATGGTACATTGTGTTGCCGAAACTAGTTGGTTTTAATCAACTAATAACTTACGCAATAAAGACATGATTTTTAGCTCAATTTTATATTTCATAATTATAAATATAATATTTCATATTTAATGCGTTTAAAAGAAAATGTGAATATTACCATTTTTAGGATAGATTAGATTTAAACTCCGTCGCTGTTATTGCGGGAGGATTAAACTTACGTTTTATTCAGATTGCGAAGGACATATTTTGCACAAGCAGTTTCCCAGATCACGTAAGGGTCAAATTCATCGTTTTGAAAGTAATTTACTTGCCATTTATTATTTATAAAATTCTACAGTTAAAAAAGCCCAATATTAGTTTAAAAAACCAAAGGCACCTTAAACTCAAGAAATTAAAACTTCTCTAAAATCAAAAACCTAGTCTGTTTGTTAAAAATCGTTCGGCATTAAGCACCTGGCGTTATTATTTAATAATCAAAATTATGTCTTAATTTTGGCTAATATGTTAAATCTCTTCATGTTATAAACGGAAACTCGAACAAAAATGCTTTTGGGGTAAGTGATAATGAAATTATTTATAATTAATATAAAAAAATATATTCTTGCAATAAGGCAATAGCTGAAACAAATTTATCTAAACGATCAAGTTCAGTTTTTCAGTTTTGCGGTCGAATAGGGTTAGGATTAAAGTAACCGACCTGTCCCGGCGGCTAGCCAAGGTTTCTTTTTCGGATAACTTGATATCTTTCTGGTATAATTAGCAAATGGTCAATTATTATCCACTTTCAAAACAATCTTACCTTGTACATTGAAATGCGCAATATCGATGAGTTTTCAAAATTCATTTTACTGTACTACCCTAACACTACGTTAAAAAACATAAAAAATACAAAGTTTAAATGATAAAGTATGGCAACTATTAAAAATTAATTTTATGAACTTAGTTTAAGGAAATTAAGTTGCGAGATTTGGAAACGTTTTCCAATTTTTTTATGAATTTTGGCATTTTCTTGATATCGCATTACTGTTTGCTGACATTGCCCATTATTTAAAAATAAATTATTACGCCATGCTTTTTGTACAAGTTTTATTTTAGAAAAACTGTGCAGCAAAAGCCCTCACAGATCCTGCCACGACAGTTTCCGTTAAGCCAAACGCCACCCTCGACGCCCTTTAAAGACACAAAATTGAGTATTTCGAAAAGTAGAAAGAATTTGCATAAAATAGAAGTGAAAATGTGATTAAGTAAAACAAATCGAAAAAACGTTTTAAGCAAACGCTTTGGGTATTTTTAGCAAACAATGTAAATCGTCCAAAATCCATTACTTACAATACAAGATTTGTAATGAGTGCTTTCGAAAATGTTGAATTTGTTTCAAAGAAAGCTCTGAAACCTAAAACACTTAATCCATTAGCTCAGATATTTTGGGAATCATAATGCGCTTTGACCTTAGCCATATGATAAAAGTAAAAGGAAAGTGAGGGCAAGACGCCGATCCCGGGATCGGGATCGTCGGGATCGTCGGGATCCGGGATTTATAGGGTGAAAGGGGCGGTAAAATCGTCGAAAAGTCAATGTATTTAGGGTATTTTTCGCGATGATTTGTTTGTTTTTTCGTATATCAACATATTGTTTTCAGGCCCAACTTGTTTATTTATCTCCGCTTATCTCGAAAGACACTTGAACGTATATCTTATCAAGTTTTATAAAAATGGACTTTTGAGTTGATAAGATTTGTAAATATCATTTGAAACTAATAATTTTCACGCTTTATTTAAGTCAAGCAATTACATTTTTAAAAATGAAAGAAGTTAAACAATATAAAAATTTGTAAATATTGTAAATATTTTTAGGTAATAAAGAAATTAAGAAATGTTTTAATTAAAATATCTTTCATTTTCTACTACATTTTTAAAAATGAAAGAAGTTTAACAATATAATTATTCTAATATAATTTCAAAATCAGGTATTATTTAAAGTACAAATGCATAATTTAGTGAAGCAATTCTTATTTAAATACTTTTATTTAATTAATTTGTGTATCTGAAATGTATTAATTGAAAAATAAGTGGGTTTTACTATTTATCACGGTTTTTTATATATATACATATATATTGGAATTGTTACAAAAGGTTCTTTTAAACGTAACTTAGTACATTAATTTATTTTGGAAGTTCAAAACGTATTAAGAGCCCTTCAGAGTACTATAAAAGGATTTCATTTACAAACTAAATTAATATTTTCTTCAAACTTTCAATTCGTTATAATTTGAATTTAAATGAAAACATCATGGATTATAGGTGCGTAATCTACTATTAGACCGAACGGATTAAAAATACTTAAAGTAAGTGGTTTTACTGATAAACTCTAAAGGAATTTTGGAATTTTCTAGAATAGCAAAGTAAAACTAAAACGTAAACCCAGTTTAAAACGAAACTAATAACTGGGAGAAAGGTTGAAGTAAGTAATTTTTTGATTTTTCGTTTTATTTAATTTTTGAGTTCCCTATATTATAATAAACTAAATTAAATATAATTTTTCAAAATTTGTGATAAAGGTTCTGCTCCTTCGTGGCACGGGCGCCACCCGCGTCTCAACGTCTGACTATCATCTGGCAGTTCCGTACTGGGCTATTTGACCATCAAAATGACCAAATACACGTATATTAGAATATTTCCTTGACTACATGACTGAAAAATTGTTTAAAGGTCCATCTACTTGGTTACAAAATTTGTTAAATACTTGACTTTAAGGCCATCTAAATTAAAGTTAAAAGAAGCTAGACAAAGAGAAATTGTTCTGAAAAATAAAATTAAAGGTATAAAAACTAACCAATAGTATTTCGAATACCAAATAATTCGACGTATTTGTTTTTGAAATAACTAAGTAGTTTGCATATTTGTCAAAAAAAAACTAAAAAAGTAATTGAAATTACTGTTAATTTTACTTGCAATAGTAAAATACTAAACCAAATGTATAATTTATATTTTATTTTATTTAATAAATTTAAACTATAATACTAAACTTTTTCAAAAAAACTTTTACAAACAATATTTAAAATACACATTTTTAAAATTTAACTACACCAACTCCAAGTCAGCTAGCGACTTTTCTTTTTTTTAATTAACTACTAACTACAATTAAAATCAAAGGATCTGCTATATTTTTCATGCTTTGAAAACAATTCATTAAAATCTCGAGTTTTTAAATATGTGTAAAACACGAAGGAGCAGATCTTTTATCACAAATTTTCAAAAATTATATTTAATTTAGTTTATTATAATATAGGGAACTCAAAAATTAAAAAAACGAAAAATCAAAAAAATTACTTCAACCTTTCTCCCAGTTATTAGTTTCGTTTTAAACTTGGTTTACGTTTTAGTTTTACTTTGCTATTCTAGAAAATTTCAAAATTCCTTTAGAGTTTATCAGTAAAACCACTTACTTTAAGTATTTTAAATCCGTTCGGTCTAATAGTACATTACGCACCTATAATCCATGATGTTTTCATTTAAATTCAAATTATAACGAATTGAAAGTTTGAAGAAAATATTAATTTAGTTTGTAAATGAAATCCTTTTATAGTACTCTGAAGGGCTCTTAATACGTTTTGAACTTCCAAAATAAATTAATGTACTAAGTTACGTTTAAAAGAACCTTTTGTTACAATTCCAATATGTAAATATATGTAAAAGGATTGAAAAAATACTTATCCACTCTAAAGTCCATTTTTCAGGTATTAGTAAGTATTTCATACAAACTAACTTCTAAGTTTGAAAAAAAATTGATTATATAGTGAATAAAAAATCCTTTTAAAGTACTTTGAAGGACTCTTTATACGTTTTGAACGTTTTGAACTTCTTAAATAAATTAATGTACTAAGTTACGTTTAAAAGAACCTTTTGTAACAATTCCAATATATATATAAAAATAACCGTGTTAAATAGTAAAACCCACTTATTTTTCAATAAATACATTTCAGATACACAAATTAATTAAATAAAAGTATTTAAATAAGAATTGCTTCACTAAATTATGCATTTGTACTTTAAATAATACCTGAATTTGAAATTATATTAGAATAATTATATTGTTTAACGTCTTTCATTTTTAAAAATGTAGTAGAAAATGAAAGATATTTTAATTAAAACATTTCTTAATTTCTTTATTACCTAAAACTATTTACAATATTTAAAATTTTTTATATTGTTTAACTTCTTTCATTTTTAAAAATGTAATTGCTTGACTTAAATAAAGCGTGAAAATTATTAGTTTCAAATGATATTTACAAATCTTATCAACTCTAAAGTCCATTTTTCAGATATTAGTAAGTATTTCATACAAACTAGCTTCTAAAATATGGATTTAGTTCGTAAATAAAATCCTTTTAAAGTACTTTGAAGGACTCTTTATACGTTTTGAACTTGAATAAAATTAAAAACAATAATCTAAGATACCCTTTAAAGTTAAATTCCTTTAGAGTTTATCAGTGAAACCACTTACTTCAAGTATTTTAAATCCGTTCGGTCTAATAGTACATTACGCACCTATAATCCATGATGTTTTCATTTAAATTCAAATTATAACGAATTGAAAGTTTGAAGAAAATATTAATTTAGTTTGTAAATGAAATCCTTTTATAGTACTCTGAAGGGCTCTTAATACGTTTTGAACTTCCAAAATAAATTAATGTACTAAGTTACGTTTAAAAGAACCTTTTGTAACAATTCCAATATGTAAATATAGGTATAAGGATTGAAAAAATACTTAATTATCCACTATAAAGTCCATTTTTCAGGTATTAGAAAGTATTTCATACAAACTAACTTGTAAGTTTGAAAAAAAAAATGGATTTAGTTCGTAAATAAAATCCTTTTAAAGTACTTTGAAGGACTCTTTATACGATTTGAACTTTTATAGTATTTTTCTATGTATTTATTACTATAAATATCCCAATATTAAATGGGAACCATGTATGCGTAACAATTTCAATATGTAAATATAGGTATAAAAATATGATAATCAAATTTAAAACTTACGTGCTAATAATATTAAAATGAAGTTTAAAAATATTTCCATTCTACGTCATTTTAACAACGAATATTCCATGACGTCAAAATACTCAAATCCGTGTTTTAAATTCAAATTAACCGCGCACGCGTGCTCCGCGCCTCCCGGGTAATCCACGCACGCGCGCGTTATCTCTCACCCAGTGAAATACTCGTTAGATAGGTTCAAGTGCCAAGCGTACAACAATGATATTAAACTGAAGTTAAAAAATTTTTACATTCTACTTTAACAACGAATATTCCATGAAGTCAAAACACTCTTTAATTCAAATTAACCGCGTCCCCCGGGTAATCCGCGCGCGCGCCGCCTAGGTTATCAATTTTTACATCATTTTATCTTATTACGTACGATAAAACTTGATAAGATATACGTTCAAGTGTCTTTCGAGAGAAGCGGAGATAAATAAACAAGTTGGGCCTGAACACAATATGTTGATAAACGAAAAAACAAATCGTCGCGAAAAATACCCTAAATACATTGACTTTTTGACGATTTTACCCCCATTTCACCCCTTAAATCCCGGATCCCGACGATCCTGACGATCCCGATCCCGGGATCGGCGTCTCGCCCTCACTTTCCTTCTACTGATAAAGCTTATTATTAAATTTCAAAAACAATTATAAGAAGAGTAAAAATCAAATTAAATACCTTTAAATCGAAAAACATTGCATATGAAAGGTTTTTAAAGCGGTTTTAGGACTGCCAGGCCGAATAGGTTTTTTTAATATTCTTACAGCATTTGTTCACTGTATCGATTTGCATTACGCAACACGGGACTAATAAATTGACGGCGAACCTATCACTATTATTTTGGGGTTTATAACTAATTCCGTTAATCGTTATTTCAAACAATAGTGCTGAAAAAAAGCCATTTTGGAGCATATTAACACGCCATTTATACCGACAGACGCATGTGGATAACTAAAAGGCTTCCAATGATTATTAGTAAACGTTACAATTAGTCCATTTAATATATTTTTTTTAATTTTCCCTTCGCAATCTTTGGAGAAAGTAGGGTTTTAAAATTTGGAGGATATTATCGAAAAGCTAGGCTAAAAACGGCATATTTGGCTATAAATTGTAATTAACAGATAGAAATTAAAAGTGAATAAAGTTATCTGAAAGAATAAAGGTTTAAACGTATATTTCTTAAAAAAAAGCGGATATAAAATAATTTTATTTAATTTTATAATCTTAAATGTTATAAATTTATCTTTATAGAGAAATATTGCTTTTTGTTCGACAGGTTTTAAAGCTAGTGTCGGATGGACGTGAAGTAACTCTTTTGTCAATGGATATCACTAGCGTCGAAATCCAAAAGCGGTTTCACTCGATCGTTTGTAAATTGGTCAATTACCTAAATAAATTAATTTTAAACATAATTTTTTACATGAAACACATAATTAAGGTTAAAGTCCTCTAAATAAAGTAAAAGTCTAATTATAATACTCTACTCCACAATTTTCCATTAATGGATGGCACCATGCTCTCCAATAAAAACGAAATCTGATAGACTCATGGCCAACTCAAATAACTGTGAGTTAAGTTAGAAGAGACCACCTATGGACTGTGAGAAGGATGATAAAATACGCGAAAAAGTAGATAAGTCCATAATTAAAAGGGATAATATATCTAAATCCTAAACAAATAGATATATATATATATATATATACAGGGTCTTTTTTTTGCTCGGAAAAGTGTTTTTTTTCAAAAACTATTTATAGTACCGATTTCAAATTTGGAAGGTCAATTCTCTATACCGGGGGACATCAGTTTGAGAAATTTGAGCGTTTTCGGTAATGTTTTTCACCAATTTTGAAAAATTATTTTTCGACCACTAGGTGCGAGATAAAAAATTTCTATTATAAAGTTGTAGGCCGTCATCGAAAACCCTTAAAAATTGTTCACTCGACGAAAAACAACTTATTTATCAGTGAAAATTCGAGCTTGAAAAATTTACAAGTTGGTGAAGCCAAATTACGATTGTTTGAAACGATAATTGAAAAGGGAACAAGTCTAATACAAACGTAGTAGAGTTTTCACACTTGAAAAAATGTACACGTTTGGTTTTTAAATGCAGATATTTTATTCACATAATTTTTTACAAAACATTTTCAATAATATCACCATTGGCTGCAACACAGGTTTGTGCGCGGACAATTAAGTTCTCAAACGCTTTCTCTACCATTTCTGGTGTGACGTCTCGGCAAGCACTGATTATTCGTCTAATGAGTTCCTCCCTAGTTTCAATGGGCGTGGCGTATACCTTTGCTTTAACGAATCCCCAGAGAAAATAATCCAGTGTTAGGTCAGGTGACCTTGCTGGCCAATGCACTGGACCATTTCTCCCTATCCACCTTTCAGGAAACTCGTTGTTGAGGTGCTCAGTTACTTGCCGGGAAAAATGCGGAGGGGCGCCATCTTGCTGAAACCACAACTGACGTCTTTCAGCCAATGGAAGGTCGTCGATTGCGTCACTCAGTTCGTTCTGTAGAAAATGTAAATACCTTTGGCCGTTGAGGTTCGTCGGCAGGAAAAAGGGACCAATCAAACGGTTTCCAACAAGTCCAACCCAAACATTGACCCGTTCAAATTGAACCTGGTGATGATATTCAAAACCCCAATGTGGGTTGATGTCAGACCAAAGATGGCTGTTTTGATGATTAAAGGACCCATCTCTAGAAAATGACGCTTCGTCGGAGAACAAAACATGGCGCAAAAATTGTCTATCTTCTTGGACAGCATTTAGTAACCAGTTGCTAAATTCATAACGTCTTTGATGGTCTCCGTCAATTAGTCCTTGGTGGAGCGTAGCTCTGTATGGGTGATAGCGATTCTTACGAAGAATTTTCCACATACGATTTGCAGAACAACCCAAATCAGCAGCGGCGTTAGCGCAACTGTGACGAGGATATGCCACAAAGTACGCGAGTACATTGTTCTCGAAGTCTAAATCCGGTTGACCCAATCCGCGAAACCTAGGTTGCAAGTTACCAAATTGATTGAAATCGTGAATTGCTCGTCTTACTGTATTTACAGATGGTGCTCCATTTGGATGTCTTTCTGCGAAGATTTCAGTCACTCTTCTAAGGTTTTGCGCTGCTTCTCCATAGTAAATGGCAACTATCTCGGTACGCTCAGCTACTGAATAACGAGGCATTGTTCGAAATATTATCAAACACTGATAATAATCTCCCAAAGTTTTCCTTTAAATACCCAATGCATGTTTAGGATTGACCTATAGCCTCGTGTTTTTTAAATCCGGTCGTTTTTTTAACCAAAGTTTCAACTGGATTAGGTAATTCGGTTTCAATTATCGTTTCAAACAATCGTAATTTGGCTTCACCAACTTGTAAATTTTTCAAGCTCGAATTTTCACTGATAAATAAATTGTTTTTCGTCGAGTGAACAATTTTTAAGGGTTTTCGATGACGGCTTACAACTTTATAATAGAAATTTTTTATCTCGCACCTAGTGGTCGAAAAATAATTTTTCAAAATTGGTGAAAAACATTACCGAAAACGCTCAAATTTCTCAAACTGATGTCCCCCGGTATAGAGAATTGACCTTCCAAATTTGAAATCGGTACTATAAATAGTTTTTGAAAAAAAACACTTTTCCGAGCAAAAAAAAAGACCCTGTATATAATAAAAACCCAATCTATCAGGCTTCAGAGCAAAAATAACGAATAAAAAAATATTAAACTAACTCAATCTATCAGGCTTCAAAGCAAAAATAACCGGAAGAAAAATATAACGCAATCAAGCCACTTATTACTTCAAATATTTAAGAAACTAAGCAATGGAAAATGTAATTATAGCAAAAAGTACAACAAATTACCATTCACAAATTCAAATTTTCGACGTTACTATAATGCAACCGGAACAATTTTAGAACACGATGCATAAACTTTAAAGCCTCCTCTAACACTGGACGATTTCGCGGGGGAAAAAACGTTAAAATACAAAGAATAATATGAAACAGGAACAAACCAACGTTACAGAAATATAGACAAAAAAAGTTGGCAAGCCAAAATATACCTCTCCTCGGAAGAATTGTCCCTAGTGGTATTAATTTCTCGAGATAACCCTTAAAGATATATCTCCGCAATTCAGAGTTATTTGCTAAAAATGTTATCCCAGTTCTATCCCGCCCGGTATAAAATTTTAATTATAATTAAAATAATTGAGACGAAACGACCAATTTTAATTTATTCAGAATATTATAAAATAAGTAGTTACAACAGTGAGTTAGACATACTATAACAATGCGCAATTGAATTAACCCCTTTTTACAGTAAAAGTTTATCAGTTGAATATAATACGAAGCAAATTTTAATGAAAGAAATATCTACAGAGGGTATTTGTATTTTTCTCGCTTACGAAATACTTGCCGCATCTTTAACGCTCATTTTATTTCAACACTCGCCCTTGATGAAGATACCGTAGAATAGCAATATATTCGACATCTGGTAGTTAAAAAGACCAATACCATCCAATTTCCAATATCATATAATGACTCGCACACCCAGGAAATCAATGACTGTATTAGGAATCGTAGATGTCTAAATATCCACACCAATAAAAAATGTATTAACAAGAAGCGAAAAACCATCACAAAGCACAGAAAGCCATTTGACACAGCTCGTATATCAAATGACCGTAGACGGAATTGTTAGTGCGACACCTTACCATTAACAAACAGGAATTTTCGACGTTATTATCATGAAAACGGATAAGCTAAACAACACGACCTACACACCTTAAAGTCTCCTCCAAAACTGTACGTTTTCGTGGAAACAAAATAATCTCAAAAAACCGAAGATAAAAGAATAGACAAAAAAACTACATTATCTCGATCAGTAAAAATAACATACGACCCTTCCTTTGCCTAAAACCCAGATACATATTATATTATAAAAAGAGTATCCGAAAAACTAAACCTACTGACAATTAAAGAGTTTAACAACGTCATTGAATAATATATTACAGATTTATAACACAACGTAAGAAGAATCAATAACACAGCGGCAACGAATCACAGTCCTAAAACCGCGCTCCCGGTTCAATTCCCGACGAAATTCACAAAAATTAAAAAACAAAGTTCAATAAAAAATATCCACAGATATTGTATTCATCCGTTTAGTAACAAAACCCGCCTTATCATAATGGTTCCTTTACTTAAATATGTTCCCTAAGGAAGTCAATGGCTCGGTGGTGAAATATCAGCATGGTAACAATGCGGCCCGAGTTCAATTCCTGATCACGATCAAATTTTACATTAAAATACTTAAATATTTAATTAAATATAAGATTAATATAATTTATAAATATTTAATTAATATAACTTATCAATATTTAATTAAATATAAGATTAATATAATTTATAAATATTTAATAAATATAACATCAATATTTAATTAAATATAAGATTAATATAATTTATAAATATTTAATTAATATAACTTATATTAATCTTATATTTAATTAAATATTTATAAGTTAGATTAATTAAATATTTATTAATTATATTAATCTTATATTTAATTAAATATTTATTAATTATATTAATCTTATATTTAATTAAATATTTATTAATTATATTAATCTTATATTTAATTAAATATTTATTAATTATATTAATCTTATATTTAATTAAATATTTATAAGTTACATTAATTAAATATTTATAAATTATATTAATCTTATATTTAATTAAATATTTATAAGTTATATTAATTAAATATTTATAAATTATATTAATCTTATATTTAATTAAATATTTATTAATTATATTAATCTTATATTTAATTAAATATTTATAAGTTATATTAATTAAATTTATTATAAATTATATTAATCTTATATTTAATTAAATATTTATAAATTATATTAATCTTATATTTAATTAAATATTTATAAATTATATTAATCTTATATTTAATTAAATATTTATAAATTATATTAATCTTATATTTAATTAAATATTTATAAATTATATTAATCTTATATTTAATTAAATATTTATAATTTATAAATATTTAATTAATATAACTTATAAATATTTAATTAAATATAAGATTAATATAACGCTCTGTAGTGGCGTAGACAAGGAGGGTTCAATGTCAACCCACTGGGCCTACCTTGACTATACTTAATTGACACCCCCTTTTCGACACCACTCTTAATATTAACATTCTTGGACCCCCTTTGACGAAATTCTGGCTACACCACTGACGCTCTACGAATTCCAATCAGAAATAAATCCGAGTTACGAATAATATAATTTTTGGTTATCATCGCACGGTGAACATACATATTGCTGTTTTGATGTTATTTTCCATTTAAATATAATTTAAGGTATTATGATGTGATTTTATAAACGTATTGGACGTCTAAAATTCAGTATATCAAAATAATGCTTCATTTATTGAATTTAAAGTTAAAAATTATTATCAGTCTCGGATTGGCCATATAGGTAACCTGCCCGATGGCGTGGATCCCATGGACCGTTCATGAAGTGGGCCTCCGTAAACATGGTAGCGTTATAGTTTTTAAAAATGGGACCCTTAGTCTCCTAGCAACCAAAAAATATTAGACCCAGTCCGCCACTGATTATTATAATGGTCGAAAAATAATTTTTCAAAATTGGTGAAAAACATTACCGAAAACGCTCAAATTTCTCAAACTGATGTCCCCCGGTATAGAGAATTGACCCTCCAAATTTGAAATCGGTACTATAAATAGTTTTTGAAAAAAAAACACTTTTCCGAGCAAAAAAAAAGACCCTGTATATATATATATATATATTATCCCTTTTAATTATGGACTAATCTACTTTTTCGCGTATTTTATCATCCTATTCACAGTCCATAGGTGGTCTCTTCTAACTTAACTTATAGTATATACTATTCTCGACCACACCCCCCCCCCCTTCGGCTTTCCGTTGCTATGCAACGCGTTTTGAAATTTTTAATGTTTAGGCTTAGTTTCTCTTTTCGATATAACAGTCGCCAGCCAGATTTCCCGCACGGTACTGATGAGTTCCAAATAGAACGAAACCGGTCTACCGTTGGAATTTCTGGCTATTTTATTTAGTTTTTATGTAGTTTATAACTCGAAGATCTATTTGATCCGAGATTCGCTCGAAGACCTATCGGTACGAGTTATTAGTAAGTTTTTAATTTCTTCAAATTTGTTTAGGATTTAGATATATTATCCCTTTTAATTAGGGATTAATCTACTTTTTCGCCTATTCTAATAACTGTGGCCTTTTTATAACACACGGGCACTGTTAGAGCCGACAATTGTTATTATACACGCCTTTAACTGGTAGCAGTATGTATCAAGGGGCTTACCACTTCCTTAATATCTGTACACCAGTTACAGGCATATGAAAATAATGAAACTCAATACAGCCTTTGGCTATGCTAATTCTGTAATCAGTTACGTAATCACTTTGTCAAAGCTACAAATTTGTACACCTATTGCGGGGAGTTATCACCCCCTCGGTATTTATCTGAGAATTAAAGCTTTTTAGTGTACTCTAGCGATTACTGGTACAAATTAGATTCAGTTAATATTGTATCTTATATAATTATGTGTACAAATTAGTTTTATCAAGTGGTAACACTAATTTGCGCAAAGGTTGGACTATTCTGCTACAATTATTTCTAACCAAATTTTCGCTAAGAATTTAGTTATTAATATTTATATTTTAAAACCCAATTTTCTCCAAAGGTTGCGAAGGGAAACTTAATAAAATAATTAAAGGAACTAATCGTAACGTTAACTAATATACTTTGAAAGAATTTTAGTTCTCTTCACTCGTCTCTCGGAATAAATCGCGGGTTTACACGCTCCAAAATGGCTTTTTCTAACACTTAAACTAGTTGTAACTATTGTTGGAAATAACGTACAACTGTGAATTTCTTTCCACCTTCTAAATCGCTAAGATCTATCGAATGACCTCAACGAAAACCCTGTGCTTCTTCAGAGAAAGTAACTTCACCGCTAGGGGTCGCAGCTAAAAACCTTTAGTGCTGCGTCACTCTCCATTATTTCCTTATTATAAAAATGTACATATTATTTGTAAATTAGCATTTTTCAATTTTTGCCAAAATTTGGGCTCTTTAAAACACTTTGCACAGTGAGAATCTTGTATAATTTATAGCCAGAGCAACTAGTATTTGCGGTACCACTTGTTAAAAAAATAATACAATTATAGTCGAGCCTATTTAGATTTTATATTTTATCATTTTTTAAATCAAGATTAAGAAAGTAGCAAAGTAGGTATCTGTTATGAAATTTTCATTGCTCAGTGAGAACCTCGTTATTATTTATATCCTGGGCGTATGGCGTTAATGGTACCACTCGTATTGTGGTAAAAAAAAGCTTAAATTAAAAAATGTAACGAGTCGAGCCTATTTACATTTTTTTCTCTGTTAGAATTTTTCAAATCCAATAATGTTTAGTCTTAAAACCAATCAATATTGTCAAAGGTAAAGTTCAGGTTGGGTAAGATTTGGATTTATTGGAAAGATCATGTTTAAATAAACTCAAAAATATCAGTCGTAAAATTGTATATTTTCTTTATGACGAGAAATTAATTTTTAAACGATCCAAATTTAAACAGCGCTCTGTTCCCTGCGCGCGCTTGCTCCACGTGCGGTCTGCCACGATTTTTTTTTTTAATTTGAAAATCACGAAATGGGTAATTTGGACCACATTTAGGTAAATTTCATCAAGTTTGGGTAAATTGGAACATTTTTGGGTAAAATAAGGTAAAGACCTTATTTTTGTTTTTAGTGTTCAAAAACATTTTCGGTTGCCATGGCAAATCGAATGGGTAGTGCAACGTCTCCTTTTGGGAAATTTCATATCTCGTCTCGGACTACATTACGCCCGACTTTGAACAAAATCGGCCATAAAACCTCGGGTACTCTCCTAGTAACTGATTTGAAAGAGCTGATCTTCGAATAGAAATTTTGAAAACCTCGCTCAAATTCTAAAAGTGAACTTGGATCTTTTGCTTCCCCAAAGGGTTTTCCATTGCAGTCCAGTAGTACTTATAGCGCAAATCCCTATTTTGAGGAAAATCAAAAAATATATAACTAAGTCAGTAAAAAAATGCATGTTTTCCAAATAAACTTAGGAAAAATGTTTTTTTATATTTATTTATATTACTTATATAATTAGAATATCTATATTTTTGGTTTTTTAATAAATATAATTATATGCATGTAAAGCCAGCAGGGTTTTATAGAAATAGAAAATTGAAATAAATTTTTCTGATTATTAACATGATCCAAAGGTTTTTCGTTATTTCCTCGCACATGAGCAATAACCTTTGCTTTTGGTCTATTTAGTCTATAAGAAAAGAGGTTAAATATGGGCTAGGAACGTGGGGACGAGTGTAGATGTGCAAAATAATTGGTTCATAATTTTAGTAATTTCTTTGTTGTTTTATAGAATTTTGAATTTTCTCCTGGTGTGAGTGTAGATGCCACCATGCTAAGAGTGTCGAGTAACGGAACCAAATTTGCGAGAGCTCTATTTTTACATTTATTTGAAGCTGAGGAGTTAAGAGGGGCCTCCCTTCGCGGAAGAACAAGTAACGCACACCTTTAGGGCATTGGACGAAAAGAAAGTTGATGCTTTAATAACTACAATATTTTGTGCTTAAATTATATCAAATTACTCATTATCAGTTAAAACTCTTTTTTAGCATATGCACTAAAAAAATTCCCAAGGGCCACGAGGAGGGAAATATCAGCCCATCTTTATGCCAGGTGAATGTTCTAACGCAGAACCACCGATACATATTACGTTTCTTTGAAAATTATAAACTCAGCTTAGCGGAAGAGTATGTTAATGGTTTTTAAAGTCTACATTTTTTACGTATGCAATTTTAAAGGTCAAATCTTGTTTTAGCGCAGTCAGCAGAGATAAGAGGGTTAAAGGGTAGAACCTGTGGGTGATCCACTTTGTTAGTTTTTTTTTAAATTTATTTACGGGTTTTTTTATCGTCTTAA
The DNA here is from genome assembly GCF_980474605.1 of Leiobunum rupestre. NCBI lineage: Eukaryota > Metazoa > Arthropoda > Arachnida > Opiliones > Sclerosomatidae > Leiobunum > Leiobunum rupestre. Next base: position 51,726,749 of record NC_143388.1, on the reverse strand, counting down.
ATATACTGTTGTAATAATGCAAAGGCGTTTATTTACCGTTTATTGATATACGAGCTGTAGTTTAGTCAAGTGGCTTTAAGTGCTTTGTTGATGGTAAGGTTTTTGCTTCTTGTTAATACATTTGGTGAGGATATTTGGATGTCTACGATTCCTAATGCAGTCATTGATTTCCTGGGTGTGCGAGTCATTATATGATATTGGAAATTGGACGGTATTGGTCTTTTTCATGCGGTATGTGACACAACGTCAACTGGAAGTCTACGAGTCGTCCACTACCAGATATCGAATATAGCTATTCTACGGTATCTTCATCAAGGGCGAGTGTTGAAATAAAATGAGCGTTAAAGATTCGGCTAGTATTTCGTAAGCGAGGAAAATACAAATACCCTCTTTAGATATTTCTTTCATTAAAATTTGCTTCGTATTATATTCAACTGATAAACTTGTACTGTAAAAATGGTTAAATTCAATTGTGCATTGTTAAGCATGTCACTGTTGTAACTACTTAATTTATAATATTTTGAATAAATTAAAATCGGTTGTTTCGTCTCATTTATTTTAATTATAATTACAATTTTATACCGGGCGGGATAGAACAGGGATGACGTTTTTTTTGTAAATAATAAGGGTTATCTCGAGAAAATAATACCACTAGGGACAATTCTTCCAAGGAGAGGTATATTTTGGCAAGCTTGCCAACTTGTTTCACGATCTAGCCCAAAAACCGCCCAAATCTAGCTAGATTTTTGGTATATTAAAGAAATTGTTTTATCATAGATAAACATCAATAGTTTTGGAACTAACAGAAATCGCAACGATTTGGCACCGTTATTATATTACATGGCTTCTTGTCAACCCACAGTGAAAATATCTACGCAATTGGCTTGTAACGTTTGGAGAAAAATCCAGTCCAAGATGGCTGATTTTGTGCATTTTGGCTTTCGTTCCGATCTTTATTAACATGCGGGACATCGCCATCTAAAAAATACTACGTGATATGAATAGCTTAATCTATCCAATGTAAAAGTCAAAATTGTCCCAGACGCAATAGGAAGCTAACTTGGCCGCTAGGGGTCACAAAGAAAAAATATTTAGATTTGACAAATCCAGGTATTCTTAATAAACGAAATATGTAAAAAAATATTTATTATATGCACTCTGGAATTTTGGCCAAGAAATCGGGCTTTTGGAACACTGTGAATTTTAGGTATTTAATGGAATTGATTAAAATGTAACACAGGGCTGTCCAGGGTGAAAGCTCAAATTCAGCGGCCCAATGAAAACACGCCAAAAACGGGTTAAGGGGGCCGCTATAGTACTGAGCTTTGCCAGTACCTATATCCTATACTTTTAGCTATATACAAGGGCGCAAACCCGAGGGGGAAGTTACTCGAGTAATCAGGTGTACACATTTACTGAAATCGATTAACTTATTTCCAAAATCATGGGTAATCACGCGGAATTTAAAATTTTTTGAGAAAAATCCTGAATTCACCGATAATCACAAGAATTCTTTGGTATTAAAAAATAATTTACCAACAATCACAGGAAAACAATGGTACTCTAGAGAAATTCGGAAATAATAACATTTTTTAGGACTCATTTGTAACCACACACTTTCCAAAATAAACACCGATAATGATTTCCGAAATCAGATACTTGTAAAATAGTAGTATTTAGTAATAGTCATCAAAATGTTCACAGTATTTTTTTATTAAATAGAAACTGCCAGACGCTTTTCTAATTGCCGCTGGAAGTGCCGTCTGCGTAAAATACTTACAATTACCTAATATTTAGGTCATTCAGACTGAATGACGGGCCGCGTCTCGAAACGTTTCGACAATTTTTTTAATAAAAATATTAAATTACTTTTATCCTTTGTTCACGGGTTATTTCTTTGTAAACCTATTTATTTTATTCCACCGAAAATGTGCTTTGGAGAGAAAACGTAATTGGCACCTTTTGGAAAAATTATTTTAATTTGACTCTTAGAAAAAGGTTATTTATTTAACATTGAAATTAAGAACTTTTATTGGAGCTATCGCAGTGAAGGTTTTACAGAGCATATGATCAACGTTGGACTCTTTAAGTGGGCTCCAAATTATAGATTACCTCGGTTTAGGCCCTTGACAACTCATGGCACCAAACTATAGACCTCGACTGTAATGAAATTACATATCTTGATCCGTTGCAAAACTAGGTATTTTTCAGGGCCCGTTATGCAACTTGATAATTTCCAGGGCCCGTTACCCAACTAGATAATTTCAAGGGCCCGTTACCCAACTAGATAATTTTAAGGGCGTTACACTAAATCATTTTTAGCGAATGTTACGTAATTAGATGAGGTTTAGGGGCCGTCCAAGAATAAATTGTTTGTTGACCGCAACGAATCTCGATTAACTACAGGCACTGTAACGAGAGCTGATGGTATCTAGGGCCAGAAACCAGGTTTGATTATTTCTGATGTTTAGGCCCGATAAATTGACCCAACGAACTTTAGGGCCCGAATCGATGCCCAATAATGTCTATGACCCGATACCAGGCATGATTATGTGTATTGCCCGAAACGACTAGGGCCTGAAACGACACCCAATAATGTCTATAGCCTGAAACCTGGCCGGATGATGTCTGTGGCCTGATATGGGGCCCGATAATATCTAGGGCCCGAAACGAGAACCGAAATGTCTAGGGCCCGAAACAAGACCCGATAATGTCTAGGGCCCGAAACGAGACCCTTTGATGTCAATGACCCGTAACAAGGCCCGAAAGTAGGCCAGATAATATATAGGGCCCAAAAAGAAGCCAGATAGTAGCTAGGGCCCGTAACGAGTCCAGATGATGTCTAGAACCCGAAAATGAGGCCCGACAATGCCAAGGTCCGGTAATGAGTTCAGATTATGTCTAGGGCACGAGACGAGGCCGAATTATGGCTAGGGCAGGAAACGAGGGACGAATACGTTTAGAACGTGAAAGTAGGTCCGATAATGTTTAGGACACGTAATGAGGCCAGATGATATCTATGGCTCGTAATGAAGTCCTTTGACGTCTCAAGAAGAATCAATGATTACTACGGCATGTAATTAGCCTCGATTATTTCTAGGGCCTGCAACGTTGCCCGATGATTTCTACTCAAAAGTAATCAGTAGAAATATTTCAGAAATAAAAATATCTCTAAATCCTAGAATTCAAAGAATTAAAGGGAATATAACCTAAAGTAATTTTTAAGCTAACTATTTCAGCAAGATTTGACTCACTAGCGCGAAAAATATCTAAAGCCCTAGAAGGTAGCGGGCAATGTTCGAAGGGTTGGTATGCCTCACCAAATACCCGAGGTTCTGTTCCCTTAAAAAAAAATTATTCAGTAATCTCGAGAAATAACAAATATTTAGTAGAGTTCTCGGTATGTAGAGAATAGAGCGCTTGACTAAAATAGCATTTGTTAAAATAGCGTTTTTCAAAACAGCATTTTGTTGCAACGGCGCTTTGTGAAAACAGCGGTTGTTGAAATAGCGTTTCTCAATACCGCGGTTTGTCTAGTCAGCGTTTTTTGGTTAAGCGTTTCTCAGTAGAGTGGTTTGTCAAAACAGCTTTTTCCATAAACAGCGTTTCTGAATATAGCGTTTCTCATATTAGCGATTTTGAAATAGCGGTTTTGGTCAAGACAGCGGTTTCTTAAAACCGCGGTTTTGGTCAAGCCTCGACTTCGAGCGACCAGCGGTTCACGAGTTTTAACGGGGTTATTTCGGCTACGGGGAAATTTCGATATATAGAGGGAGTTATCTCGAGGCTAGCGCGCGGAGCGCGCAACGGTTAGTTTAGCCGGGTGCGTCGTAGGTGCGTAGGCACCGTTTTGCTATAGAAAGCAGCGCGGCTTTGGGAAACGCTGTTTCGACAAAATGCGGTTTAGAGAACCGCCGTTATGACAAAGCGCCGTTTGAACAATTGTTATTTTGGGAAATGCTATGTTATAAAACGCCGTTATGACAAAGCGCTATTTCGACAAAATGCAGTTTTCGAAAACGCTAATTTGAAAAACGCTGTTTTGGAAAATGCTGTTTAGGAAAGCGCTGTAGTCCCTAAAAATCAGAGTTCACTAGTTATCACAAAAATATTTAAGAAATCCAATCTTTTTAAAGTAATTAGTAGAAACATTACAGAAATCACCATAAATATTTGAAATCAAAGAAATAATCGGAATTTATTCTATAATTAATAGAATTCACGAAATTTTTGATAGGTGGAAATCAGGTGTACCAAATTTTAAAACCGACTACCCCTCGCGTTAGTTGTCATGCACGACCCTGCTGCCATATAATGAAATATCTCAGGTTTCATAGTCAACGAATTGATGTTAAAAGAGTGCTATTTTTGAGGTATTCTTCGGAATGGAAGCCATTTGTTGAACTTATTATCTGCTACAATGTCGTTAGTTCTTTAATGATACATGTAACTAAGCGCTGACAACGTAGTCACGTAGCAGATAAAAAGGCATATATTTACTGCCAGTGCCCAGAAAATTTCAAGCAGTCCCTCTAGTTGCCAGATTTTGCAGTAGTCACTTGGCATAATAAATTGCGTTATCTTTCATATCTTTAAGTGTGCGCTTAGCTCTAAAGGAAAAACTTCTATTCAATTTAATTACAACTCGTTATCTGTTAAACGTAGATTAGACTAATTTTGAGTGTATTGACAATATATTTAAAAAGGTCTTAACCATTCACTGAAAATCGGGATTATAGTTTCAATGGGTAATTATAGCTACGCTCCAGAAACATAACAATCAGGAATTCATATATAAAATTCTAAGCTATTTTGTTCTTTAAGGGCAATAAGGTCTTACTTACGAATCAAACTGTGAGTGGGAATTCTACATTACTTAATCCCAGCTCGCATCTCTAGCGCGATTTGAAACAACTTGGGGTAAGGATATTCTTCACAAATTTTGAACCTTTCAATAATCGTAGAAAGTGACACCCGCAATTTCGAAACGATACCACATAAACCGAGCCGCTTACAATAATAAACTGGATCTTTTCTTGGGAATGATCACTTTAATGGAAACGATTTAGAGATTTGAGATTAGAGAGGTTATGCAGATCGCTCTAGAATTTTCAACGACATGTTGTCAGAATTTATAGCCCGGTGTACCGGTAAGAAAAAGAATCACACCACCGGAGGCCTATCATCAGAATGCCATACGCCAGCGTCTACAAGCCCGGACAGGCGACAAAACCAGCATGGGAAGTAGAACCCTACTACTGATGGTCGCACCCTCGACGCAAGCCGCTCAACCCAGCAGAAGGTGCAGCAATGGGACGACCAGCCCGCCACTTTGCACACAGCAGTGGGATAGAGAACGGATGTTCTAGCAACCCCGGCCGACACCCCACTTACGAAGGTAGAGAGCTAAGCCCATTGGAAAGAGCTCCTAAAGGGGAACGGCGGGCACACGGCAGCCCGCATAACCCGGCACAGCTGGCACCGGAGATCCCGGTGGAGCTCCAAAAGGCCGGGAGATGGGTCCGCCATGCCCTCATACGGAGGCCCGCAGCCCCACAGCAGGCCACCTAATCCACCGAGGTGGCCAGTTTGCCCGGCCCCTCTCCGTTAGCCCGGGCCGAAGCCCAGTATCCAGCCCACACCTGACCGAGGTCGGAGGTCGGAGATAGGACCATTTGGACGGAGCTAACATCTCCCAGTGCGCCACCGCCCTTATGGGTTACAAGAGCCGGACCCCGACTCCCCGGTAAAGCCACCAGTTATTGCACACTCCGACCCCTTGAGGGCCAAGTTTCAAGGACAACATCGAGAGTTACGTGATCATTTTCGACGGTTTTATTCCGCGTTTCAACTTTACTGGCCCAATATTTTAAAACTTAAAAACGACGCCATATTTTTGACGAGCTTACCCGACACGTGAAAATGTGGAATATTATAATTATTCAGCTCAATAAATCGAGAGGGAGTCAAGGAAGTTGTTATTTTTATCGCAGAATGACTTTTAAAAATTGTAAATACTGTTTTAAAATTGAAAGGCGACTAAGCCTTGTATAGTTTAAGTAGAAATCGTTACGAGTATACATTTGCGGATATAACGGATACGCTAAACAACTAAAACAAACATTTTGTATTTAGACAATACTCAAATACTGTAAATCACATTTTAGTCCATAGGTGTGTGCTTGGGTAATGCCGGGTGGGCCGGGGCCCGTCATGACCAATATTTAATGGGCTCAAAGTTAAAGTAAACTAGGGCCCCAAAAATGGGGGAAAGGTCGAAAAACGTGTAATTTAAATAAAAAATGCAAATAATTTTTCGTTGGCTACTTGGGCTACATTTACTCTGGTCACTTTGCGCCTCTATTTTAGTTCTGTTCAAACACGTTTCTGTTTTCCTCGTGCTTTAGTGTGTTAAAATTGTATCGGAAATGTGCTCTTTTCCGTTATTCCTCGAAATGAAGGCGACCTTAACGGATTTTGTAGAATCTTTCTTCGTGAACGTCTAGGTAGCTCCAAACTTCTAGAGAGCTCTGCTTAACCTCTCTAATATTCTGCTTCAAACATCTGAGTCTAAGCGAGTTTTTAAGCTTGTTTAATATATACTAATTCATGTTATGATTATTACCTTAGTCAATCGTAAGCTTAGTTTAACGATCTGTATTTAAATTTTTGATTTATTTGCAATCCAATTTGTAGTATAAAACCAAAAGAATAAAGCGAAGTACGACTTGGCCCACTTTTGCCAACAGGCAAACCGTAAAAGAAAATAATATTAAAATATGTACATTATCCTTTTCTGTCTGTATACATGACCAGTGTATGTATCGTTAAATAAAACGACAATGCGTACAAAACCAAATGAATGCTTACGTGAGCTCGGAAATAAAACATTTGAAAGGGGATACAAATGCAAAGTAAGAATTCTTTATAGACGACCCCTAATTGATCATTTAATTAACAAAAACTTGAGTAAGCTAAATTGAATAACGTTTAGTAATTGAAAATTATTTGAAATATATAATTATATAGTAACATTTCGTTATATATGAACAACCCCTACATTTCTAGATAAATACCCGTACGCAAAATGTTTTTTTTTTAAATCGACTGACGAAGCCATAATGAAAGGTTTACCTAAAGTAACCAACAGGAAGACAATTAAAAATAATAATGTTAAAATAAGTAAATTTTACATTTTCGGTTTGTATAGATAACCCCTGTGTATCGTGAAAAAAGACCGCAATCTGAACAAAGCCAAATAAACGCTTACGTAAGCTCGGAAAAAACCTTACCATCAACAAAGCACTTAGAGCCACTTGACTAAACTACAGCTCGTATATCAATAAACGGTAAATGAACGCCTTCGCTGTATTGCAACTATATTTAAGACGCTTAGAAAACCCGTAAATAAATAACAAAAAATAACAAAGTGGATCACCCACAGGTTTTACCCTTTAACCCTCTTATCTCTGCTGACTGCGCTAAAACAAGATTTGACCTTAAAAATTTCATACGTAAACAAGAAATAGGTTCTCCACTGACGCTATGATCGCTATTGCGCGATTCTTACAGAATTAGAGAAAATAAATTTGGTCGCCCGGTAACACTGCCCATTTGCCTTTGAAACGAACGAAAAAATAGTTCTCTCGGTACCCCGGCCTTATCGAGAAACCCGTATGACGTCATCCTCTTAGAGACGTTGAACGGGTCGTCGAGTTTTATATCCAGTCGATGTTCGTAACGAACAAGCTCGTATTTTTCAATCGCGTCCTTCATGGGTTGCGACGATGCGGGCCATCTCCCAATTCTGTCGTGGTTGTCGGTCTTCAGAGATCAATACGACGTCGTTGATCTTAATCCTATTGGAATCGGTCTGATTCTGTACACGGTTGGCGGAACGCAGCTCCTTAAGATATTCGTTTCTCCAGCGGCGCCAAAAAAGGTCCAGTAAAGATTGTCGGTACTTCAGTCTTCTAGTAGCGTCTTCTCTGGTAGCGAGAGCGTTAAATGGTCTAGATGGCAAAAGATGACCTCTGTCTCCGAGCAGGAAGTTGGCTAAAGTTAACGGTCTTGGCTCCGTTGCATCATTTTCAACGTAGGTTAAGGGTCGGGCGTTGAGTACAGCTTCGGTCTCAATGATCGAGGTCTTGAATTCTTCGTGTGATAGAGAACATTTCCCCAAAGTTCTTTTTATCCCTTGAACTTTTTGACGTGGTGGCGGATGGTTCCAGCGAGCAGAAAGGGACTCGGCGAGTCTCCGAATAGAACCCTTTTGAATCGAAGTATCTTCGGCCTTTCGTCCTTCGTCGGATTATCCGTCCAAAGAAACTGAACCGCATCCATGTCGCTCTCGACGTCTGCAGTAAAGGCAATTCTCCCAAGGTGAAACGTGACAAAATTTTAATGAGATCAGTATTGAGGCTCAGCCGGAATAAAGACAATTATTTAGAGCAGATGAGTTCTTATCATGCGACGAGGCATCAAAGAATACTCGTAACTTGGTACTTGCTTTTCGTTTCTTTGTATTGCGTGATGAGGTAAGTAATTAATTATTCGTGACGAGTCTTCAACTTCATGACGATGTCGTGGCTTAAATAGTCATTGATTACTTCCAAATATTGGACGTAAAAGGAGAGATCTCTTCTTAAAGATGAGAATCTCCGGAGTGCGGTCAGATAATTTGTCGATGATAAATGTTCATGTTCTTTCCAGGGCAGTTGAACCTTGTACCTCCTTTCGTTAAATTGAATCGAAGTTTCCAGGTGTTCGATAACGGATTGATCTTCATTGGACGTAGACGAATCGGTAATACCCAAGACATCGAGATCCCAAAATTTTCGTAATTGGGTTGATGCCTGTTCTTCGTCCACTAAGTTCATTCCGCAAACTGAATTTGTAGTCTGCTCTCACCAATTTCCGTTTGAAGGTCCATGAAGAGTCCAACCGAATTTCGTGTCAACTGCTGTCAAGTCGCCAAATTGTTGGATATGTCCAGAAACGATCCTCCAGTAGTGCTTGGCGCCGATTACAAGTGTCAATTCAAGATTCTTCTCGTTCGGGTCTTATGTGAGTTGCATGCCTCGGGTTTCCATCTCCTTGTAGATCTCTTCCGTGGCAACTGGTAGAAGGGCTTTATTTAGGACGGGATCTTCGAGCGCTTCTAGTTCGATTTCGTTCTTCATAGTTACATCTCAAAGTCGTACTTTTACTCTTCTTCTTTCGGTAAGGATGGGTTCTTCGCTTCCGAAGGCATAAATTATCTTGAATTCTGTTCCGGATACTGGAAGATTCAGCTTCACCGACGTTGACGCTGCAATGAACGTGGGTTGACTTGCGGTGTCAAGTAAACATCGAAATGTAGCTCGGTTCCGTCCCGCAATAATCTTCACATTAAGAGTATGTAGTAGAATGGTTCGAGGTAACTGATTTCCAGTCGTATCTGGGAAAGAGGCGATGACCTGACTCTGGTATCGGTTCCTTTGGATGCTCCCGTCAGTAATGCGTGTCTTTCTCTCGCTTCAATTTCCTTGCGGAGGAATTTCAGTAAATCGTCCACAGTAAAATCGTCATCTTCTATTTTTATTCTGGCGAACTCAAATGACAGGTCGCTTGGTATGAGCTTCATAAGTAGCGTGTTTAACATAGATTCATAGCTGTTACTCGGAACTCCAAGGGACTCAAGACTCTTGACTTGAATTTCGCAGTTGTCGTATAAGTTTCGTAATCCCTTGATGTCGGTACTTGGTTTGGTCATGTGCGAATTGATTATCAAACGCTTTTTCCCCAAATCTTGTTTTCAGAATTTCTTTGGCACCAGCGTAGTTCATAGCTGTCAATGCTAATCCTGGGACGGCGGCTGTTGCTTTCCCACGTAGATAACTTTTAAGATAGCTAAACTTCTGAGCTGCATTGAGACCAGGATTTTCGTCAATCGCTGTCTCGAAGATAGACAAGAACCCCGTCCAAGATGTCGGATCTCCGTCGAATTTCTCCAGACTTAATTTAGGAAATTGGATTGACGTGGCTTGAAGTCGACTATGGGTTACCATTACTGTAGAGTCGCTGTCTAAGTCGTCATCGGAACCTTCTTGTCTGCGGCGTTGACGTCTTTCTACTCGTAGCGTATGGGAGAGGAATTGATTCAATGTCCGTTCGTGCTAAAATGAGTTTGTCGCGATATACCTCAGCTTCGTCCATTCCCTTCTCGACTGTATCGACTGGTACCAAGGACAAGATGGTATTCTCAAGGGTTTCCCTGGTCGACTCTTTATCTTTGATTTTTCCACATATTCTTTCAGCTTCCTGTCATTTGGCTCGTTTGCTGATAGTTCAGTTGTCACGTTGTTACCGAGAGTTGTGATCGTTCGTCTTAGGATAGTTCTTTTCTGTTGCTCTCTTAGAAGGACTGCGGCCTCTGCCATTATTCTGCGATGTCTTGGTCTGAACGAAGAGGTCTGCCTTTATGCTTATTGTCGCCTTCGGTTAGAAAGCAGTTGATTCTGGTTGTTCCCGGGTTTCGGCACCATGAAGAGGACTCGAGAAAATTAAAGGGTCGAACTACTAACAAGTCTTCAGTGTTGACTACTTCGCTAATTACAGAGGTAACGCATTGAATTTAAAAGAACTATTTATTTCTGGACGATGATTACATTGTACATGAGATGCATTGGTGGTAGTGACGGTTTATAATATTCTACACTATATCAGAGTAAAAAAACCCAATTCTTGATTAGAAGGCGTTTTCATAACCTCTTGTGCTGGCATCGACGTAACAATGTAATTCAGTAGAAATTTGACTGTTTTCTTGGATGGTGGAAAAATAGAATCGCGGAATTTTTTTATTTCGGAGGCTCGAGATTTCGGCGCACCAGCCGATTCTTTGGGAAGCGGATCATCCCAATTGAGCTTTCTTTTCCTCTGGGAATCCTCCCATTCCCAAAGTTTCTAATATTGCAATTTTGCGCGGACCGTGAAAGGAGAGATGAGGCCCAGAGAGTCGTAAATTCTTGCTAGCGACTTCAATACCCATCTTTTCGTCCCCGGTTTTTCAACTAGGAATTCCAAAAGACTGGTAATTTCAAAACTCAATGTATCTTTCTGGCTGTCCCAGATTAACCCCAGGACTTTCAACTTCTCTGGATTAGATTGATTACCCGTTGACTCTACCGATTGACTTTCGCGGTTCCACAGCTGTCTGAGCGCCGTTGAATTCGTATTCCATTTTCGGAGGTTCATCCCGGCTTTTTTAAAAATAATCTTGCTTTCTTCGGATAATTTGCGCGCCTTCTCTACGTTCTTGGCTCCGGACAATAAATCGTCGACATATAGACCGGATGTGAGAGTTTGGCACGGCTCTCTTAAGTCAGATTAAAATTTCTGGATATGATGCCTCAGGGTTGCGATTAATATTCGAAATGTCTTCAGTGGAGCTTTCTTTGGGTTTCTGACGTCGTTGTGCAAAGGTATTTAAAAGCGCCTCTGTCACGGGGATCAACGAATATCTGCAGGAATGCCTTCTCTATATCACCGGAAAAAGCGAAGCGATGCTCTCTGAAGTTGATTAATACGTGGAATAATTCTTGATTTAAATTTGGACCGGACTCCAAGACATCGTTCAGTGATGGAAACTTGGATCTGGCCGATGACGCATCGAATTCGATGCGGACTTTGGTTGTTGCGCTGCTCTCTCTAATGACAGCTCGATGGGGAAGATAGTAAACGACCTTAGGAGTATCAGTAGGGTCAACTTTTTCAATTATTTGGTCTTGAAGTTGGCTTCTTATAATGTCGTCATATTCGCGGAGGAGAACTGGATTTGTCGCTATAGTTTGGTTACTAAGACCGGTTACCGACTGAAAAATAACCGGGGGTTTGAGAGAAAAGAATTAAATTTAAGTAAATTAAAATTAAACTGAGTTCTGAGCAACTTCTAAAATCTAGATTATAAAACATGACGATGCTTAAATTAAACAATAATACTGGATTTATTCAGCAGGAACTACTACGATATTTCGCGATAAAGGGCAGTAGTTGAAACTGGATCATTAACAAAAAGGGACCGTTACGGTTGGAAATACATTCTTGAAATAGTGGAAAAAAATTTATCCAAGGGAATAAAAAAAACGAAGAAGGGCCTCTAATCCCATCTACGTCATGGAATTTTCGAGGAGGTGCTTGGAATTTTGCCACCTGTGGTCAGGATATTTGACCCCCTTTCTACGTACATTTGGGAAACTAAAAGGGCGCGGGAAACTGCGCCAGAAATCTGAACCGACTGTTGCTGGACAAAGGGTCCCCCTTTTGGTGAGGGCACGCGCTGAAAGGTTGTGAAGAGGGCTACTGAAAACAGGCGCCGCTACACAAATACAATTTCTAATAAAATAAAACAGGTAAAAATACAAAATATTAAATGGAACTTAAGGGATAGGCAACAAATAAATTTGTAAACTCAAAACATTACAAAAATTAAATAACAATACAACAAAATGAAATACAAATACAATAATATGAAAAACAATAAGAAATTAATTATTCACAAAATATTATGAATATTTTACAGTCAGAAAGTATTTTTTATATAAATAAAGTTAGTTAGGTAAAAAGAGCTGTTTGCAAATATAACCATTTAATAAATGAAATATTACCAGAGTCAATGAAATTTCCTTATTTATCTTTTTACAATGGTCTGTTTAAATATTTATCTGATCAATAAGTCAGGTTTGGACACTTATAATATTTAATATTAAGTTAATCCTTCGTCACTCGTGAATCAAACTTAGGTAGTAGTAGGCATTGCAGCAAACTCTTATGAGATAATTATGCGAACATAGGAGAACCTTAACCAAATCACCAACTACTATAACTGCTGGCTGTGCAAGAATGGCGAACAAAGCTAACGTTAATGGTGACGAACACGTGTTGGCGCTAAACTAAGTGTTCTACGCAAATATTTCTTTCATTTAGAATGGTTGTCTATTTGTTGACGCACTGTCAACGCTCTTGTTGTATTTCCAGCTGTGTGAAGGCGGGTCTCCGAAAGAAGGAGCTGTGGCCTTTACGGTCGCAGTGTGCCCGTTGTCGTTGTTTTGGCGTATCAACTACCAGGCGTTGACTCCCATACTTTTGTCTGACCTTGGTGCTAGAGTACCTATACTTATTCCTACGGCTGTAGGGTCGTGCCAAAGCGGCGCTTTTCAGAGGGTTGAATGGCTGGCGTAGGTGCGACTATCAGCAGAAGATTTCTCTTGCTGTTTTTGGCTGTAAATAATCCGTCCGGGCTGTAGAAGCTTACGCAATTTGGGGAGGTTACTGGTGATATGAGATGATACGATACCCTATGTGCACGGGTGTATAAGTTCTGAAGCAATGTCAATTAATTGAGGTTTTTAAAAATTTCATAAAATGGCTTCTATTACGAAAATGGCGACAGCTAGTGTGATACCACACATCCAGACTCCGAAAACAGGGGACAAGAATTTCCAGGATAGTGGTCCCAATTCCTTCTTCAATTCCATTTCATTCAGGAAATACTTTTTCGAAAATGAACCATCTTCCCTTTTCTTTGTTCGCCCTTGATCAGTTTCAAAGTAACGTAAATGTCTAGAAAAAATTAATTTGGTTGGCATAAAATATTTTTTTTTATCAATTGACTTTTGCACGAAAATTTACTATCTATAACTATAAGTCTTAAAGTTTGTCCTTTTATTTATTTGTTTGTATGTCATGTTCCTAAAACCTCGTGAACTTTTCCAAATAAACGCGCCTAATTCCAAATACCTGATATGCTTATTAATCTATTTCAATTTTATTATTTAACTAATAATTAATTTTTATTTTACCCGACTTTGGACTTTCGCCTCTTTGCTTTCCTTATCTGTACCATTGGCTGGTTTTGGCTTTCAATTTTTTGTCTCGACTTAATAATAATTAAAATAATAATAATAATAAAAATAATCAGCTAGACTAATACTTAGTCCTAAGTCATCAAATGACTTTTAAAGACTAATCCAGGTGGCCGGTCTTCAATGCGTAGGAGGGTGGTGTCAAGCCCTGCAAGCCACGCGAGCCAACAGCTTCCTACACTTACTATTACCCCTTTGCTTCCCTTCTCTATTCTGCGGATCTATTGTTTTTTTTTAATGTCGCGGGCCGTTATTTGTTTTAAAACGTCACCCAGTTTGCTTTCCTCTCTTGCGTTCCTTGCACCCGTCACGACCTTTAAACTTTTTTAAAGGTAAGTGTGAAACGTTTTGAATCCCCCTCTTTGTGTTCTGAGCTCATTTGATGGCGCTCAACTAGCTATTGCCCTCAAAAGAAACTCAACTTAATCCGGACCCGAAAGGGTGCCATTATACAACCTATGAAGTTGAAATGGTTATTGTTAACAAGATTTGAAAACATTAAATTTAAAAAAATTGTTATATTTATCATAATTACAATGAAAGTTGACACTGATCTTTCGAATATCACTAGTCTTAGGCGTTATCTAAGATGTGTTATATAATTGAAATGAAATAAGATTAATGATAATCGTGAAATCGATTCCTCGGTTCTTTTGTAACCGGATCGAATTCTATGTGGGCAAATCATATCTTTCGAAAATCATGAAAACCGGTATTTAAATGCGCACTGCAAATCTTTGGGAGGGCTAAAGAACACCGGAAAACATCTGCGGAACACATACACAGGTGACAGATGTACTACTGGTGTTCGCTATACGTTATTTAATGTTTCCTTAGCGTAGCTCAGGGGTTATTTACAAAAATACTAGTGTCTTACAGATGTTAAAAGTGTAATATAGATGTTTCTAGAACGTCTAATGAACATCAAACGTCTGAGTTGCATCTGCAAGTGTTCTTTTGAACGTATTTTATGTGTGTTTTTGAGCGTCTAGATTACATCGGCAAGTTTTAATTTTGACTTGCATTTATTTTTATATTACAGTGTATGACACGGTAAATAAGAAATCATTACGATTGTAAATTTTACTTAGCAAGTGAACAACATCATAAAAAATTCAAATTCAAATTCAAATTTATTAATTTTTTTAGTTATACATATGTTGTTGGAGGGCCAAGTCTTCAAGCGACTTATAGCCCTGCCACTTGCTATTAAAACAACAAATTTAATTAAGTAAAATTTTTTTTTAACATATCTAATATTAAACCGGAAAAAAAAACATTAAAAAAACACTTTAAAAAAAACATAATATTCAAACACTATCTCACAGTTTCATACAAAAGTTAGAAGTTATTAATTATTATATTTTTAAACGCATTAAAGACGGCACCCACTGTTTTTATTCCCTCAATACTGATGTGATACATATTATATAATATTACTCCTTGAAATGAATAAATTCATGACGTTAATAGTAGAAAACCCGCAACGAAGAGCATTTTTGAATAAAAAAGTAGCGGGGGGGGGGGAAATAGTCACGGCCGCGCGGTAAACTCTATTTTAGCCTGTTTTTATTTTACGTCGTTTTTCCGGGGCCAAAATAGTGATTCCACCCTATAAGGACTAAATAAGCCTTCAAATTCATTGCTGCGAAAAACAGGCCAAAATAGTGGTAACCCAGTCAAACTCTATTTTCGCACGATTTGAGAAAAAGGCTAAAATAGTGTTGGCCGCGTGGTGAAGACTATTTTGGCCCGTTTTTCGGGCTAAAATAGCTAAGCATTTGAAAGTAAGCTAATTTAGCCCGAAAAACGGGCCATAATAGTCATCGGCTAAATTGGCCCGAAAAACGGGCCAAAATAGACACGGCTTTTTTTTATTTAACACCATCACTTAAAAACAACCTTGCCCAAGTCTGATAAGCTGTGTTGGGTAAATTTTCGATTCAATAATTGTAATACTGGGAAAAAAATTGCATGTAATTAAGTAATCGCATTGAAAGAAGCTTCAGTGTTTTCATAGTGAAATGTAAGGGAAGTTCGCTTTAAATATAGTGGAAAATTACCATTGAGCATGGTAGCAGATGAAAAAAAATAATTAGCCAAACCATGGCCAAACTAATACTGTAATATATGCAAATTTTTCACTTGGAATCAAAATTATTGAACCCAAAAAATATTTAGCTATTTTATTATTACCCTACAGAGCTAGTCAGACTTAGGGAAGCTTGTTTTAAGATTAGTTAAAATTTAATTTGGAAAATAAAATTGCTTGAGCTTTTTACTATGATACAGGATGGATCACATTTAATGTGATGATTCTGAGTGAAAAATTTGCAGAAGTTAAAGTTATTGGTTTGCAGGAAACTTTAGTGTTTTCAGTGTGAAATTTAAGGGTGGTTGCCTTTAAATATAGTTGAAAATTATCTTTTTAAGTCTGTGCACTTCACCCATGGAATATGTTAGGAAGTGAAAAAATTTCATTTAGCAAGCTTTTATTAAATTTTATTTTGAAAATTTGGTATCCACTCTGTATAATATATTTAAAAGCTCAAGCTTTTTTTTCAAATTCATTTTAACCATATCTTAAAACAAGTTTCCCTACACATAACTGAACCAATAAATATTTATCTACGTTATTAGTACTCTACACGACTATTCTGACTTGCACAAGGTTTTTAAAGTGATGGTTAAATTATAATTAAAAAATTAATTATTTCACCTTTTATGTAAATGAGAGAGGGTGGATCCAAAAAAAATCTTATTTAAAAGCTGAAGTAATTTTTTTTAAATTGAACACCATCACTTAAAAACAACCTGGCCCAAGTCTGAATAGCTGTGTTGGGTAATTCTAAGGTGGTTACATATTTTATTTGATTCAATAATTGTAATTCTGGGAAAAAAATTGCGTAAAATAAAGTTATCCCATTGAAAGAAGTTTCAGTGTTTTCATAGCGAAATGTAAGGGAAGTTGGCTTTAAATATATTGGAAAATTATCTTTGTTAGTCTGTGTGACCATTGGGTATGGTAGCAGATGAACAATTTTATTTACTTAAGTTAATACTGTAATATATGATTTTTTTAAACTAAGAATCATATTTAAGCACTTATTATTTTAAAAAGTTGGCGAAATGAAAATTATACACCTGCTACCATATTCAATGGGTGAACACAAACTAATAATGTTTATTTTCAGCTACATTTAAAGGAAACTTTTTTATTTCACTGCGATAACTTTAATATGCAAGTTTTTTTGCCCTAAATCTCAATTATTCAATCCAAAAATATTTAACCACCCTTTTATTCAATCCAAAAATATTTAACCACCCTTTTATTACTTTACATAGTTATTCAGACTTCTGCAAAGTTGTTTTTAAGTGAAAAAAAGCTTTAGCGTGTATACCACCATATTTCACTTATTTTAAAATTTAAGTTTTTGTTTTAACACCTCTTAAAAACGACCTTGCCCAAGTCTTGAAGTATGGGATTACATTTCTTTTATTCAATGTCATTCTGGGTGAAATTTAAGAGAAGTTGCCTTTAAATATCTTCAAAAATTATCTTTCTTAGTCTGTGGTCACCCATTGAGTAAGTTAGGTGAAAAAAAAATTCATTTAGCTCCCTTTTTAAAATTTAGTTTGAAATTTGGTTATCCATTTAAACTTTTTTACTAAAAAAATTGCAATTGCAATTGTATTTTAATCACTACCGTTGAAAGCCCCTGCCTAAAATCTTAATGACTATGCTTAATGTGCATATATATGTTTTTGGTTCAATAATTGTGATTTTGTATGAAGAATTTCCAGTTATTAAAATTATTATGTTGTTTAGCGGCAGTACAATCTTAGAAGACATCAGTGTTGGGCATTTTCGTCAAAGAGCCGCTCACGCTCACGTCTTATTGAGCGGTAAAATTTTCGCTCCTCTCTTTTCGCTCTTTTTGAGCGGTAAAATTTCGCTCCTCTCTTTTCGCTCTTTTTGAGCGGTAAAATTTTCGCTCGTCTCTTTCCACTCTTTTTTGAGGGGTAAAATTTTCGCTCCTCTCTTTCCGCTCTTTTTTTGAGCGGTAAAATTTTCGCTCGTCTCTTTCCACTCTTTTTTGAGGGGTAAAATTTTCGCTCCTCTCTTTCCGCTCTTTTTTTGAGCGGTGAAATTTTCGCTCCTCTCTTTCCGCTCTTTTTTTAGGGGTAAAATTTTCGCTCCTCTCTTAAAGCTCTTTTTTTGAGGGGTAAAATTTTCGCTCCTCTCTTAAAGCTCTTTTTTGAGCGGTAAAATTTTCGCTCCTCTCTTAAAGCTCTTTTTTTGAGGGGTAAAATTTTCGCTCCTCTCTTTCCGCTCTTTTTTTAGGGGTAAAATTTTCGCTCCTCTCTTAAAGGTCTTTTTTTGAGGGGTAAAATTTTCGCTCCTCTCTTAAAGCTCTTTTTTGAGCGGTAAAATTTTCGCTCCTCTCTTCGCTCTTTTTGAGCGATAATAAATGCGGTCTTTTCTAGCATAAAATTAACTTATGAAGCTTTAAATACATCTTCATCTACTTTCTACACACAATCCCTAGGTATGTAGGGGCAGTATCGTATCTACCAGGAGGGCGAAAGGGGCCCCAGGTGCAAACTTATAAGAGCGGAGGGCGCGTTTTGAATGGTCGGTCGCAGATTATCACGTGTACATTTTTACTCCTTGTATTTCAGACTTTCAGTAAAGTCTTAAGTTTAATTTCAATGTTTATTACCAAAACCAATAATATTTGTAGTTCATTTGCCATAATAATGAATTAATTCGTCAATTAATTATTTAATACTTGACGTCATTCAAATTATTATTAATTAATTAATATTAATTGTATGAGAGGGGGCTAAGGTTTTGTCTTCCACCCCGGGCGACCGTAAGTTTAGTTACGCCACTGTATAGCGATTGTCGTGTACTAGTTTCACGCCATTGCTAATTATTTTGAAATCAGACACCCAGAAGACAGAAGTTTAAGCGGAAAATTTTTCGCTCCTCTCTTTCCGCTATTTTTTGATCGGTAAAATCAGCGCTCCTCTCTTTCCGCTCTTTTTTGAGCGGTAAAATCGGTGCTCCTCTCTTTCTGCTCTTTTTTTGAACGGCAAAATTTTCGCTCTTCTTTTTCCGCTCTTTTTTGAGCGATAAAATTTTCGCTCTTATTTTTCCGCTCTTTTTTGAGCGGTAACATTTTCACTCTTATTTTTCCGCTCTTTTTGAGCGGTAAAAATTTCGCTCCTCTCATTTTGTTTTGCGCTCTTTTAAAAAGATATTTTACCGCTCATTTTCGCTCATAATAATAAATCCGCTCACAATGAGATGAGCGGTGCCCAACACTGGAATACATTGAACACTGCTGAAGAATTTCAAATTGAAAAATATTTTGGCTGAATTTATTAAAATCAAGATTGAGAAACTGAAACAGCTGGATTTGAGAAAAGTTTCATCTCGAGTATCTCCATCAATGGAAAATAGACAAGAAAGCTGAAGCTGATAATTTCAAAAAACATCAATTGTTAAATTAAATTAAAGGTCTATGTTTTTTTTTCTGCCTGTTACCCTTTAAATTTACTTCCCTGTCGCACAAATACCCTGATGGTAGGCCAACGTTTTCTGCGGTTGGCCTACCACCAGGATATTTGTGCGGCAGGAAAGTAAATTTAAAGGGTGACAGGAAGAAGAAAACCTAACCCTTTAAGTATTAAATAGCAGAAAATTCACGTTTATAATTTAATTTCACCGAAATACAAGTGTTAATGAACGTTGACAGATTTTATTTTATTAATTGATTTGAAATTATGAACTTTAAATAGTATCAATTGTAATAGTATTTTTAGTAAAAAGAAACTTGGTGAGGTTTCTGCGCTTGTTTGTGTTTTAAAAATCATGTTTTTCAATTAAAAAAGGTTTATCTATTTAAATTTAAAATTGCTATTCATGTAATAATTGTTTAGATCACATATGTACAATTCTCATGTAGTAACTATAATATTTGGAATTTATTTTGGGTAGGCCTATAGCGACAGCATAATTTTTGTGACAACAGGATAATAAAGTTCTATTGTTAAATTCCCGTAAACCTAATGGGAAATTTCATGTTGGAATAACAGCAATTTAAAATTTACTGTTAATGGTACTTTATATTTATCGTGTCTAGAACAGGTTTTTAAATGCTACGTTTACAGGAAAAAATACCTGTAATGTTACAGGAATTTTCCAGGTAAATTCCTGTAAATTGAAGAGGAATTTTTAAGTGTTGTATATGTTAGGGGAACTGCATTTCTTAAACACATGTGTTCTTCAGATGTTCAACTGAACATGTTGAG
The DNA here is from genome assembly GCF_980474605.1 of Leiobunum rupestre. Lineage (NCBI taxonomy): Eukaryota > Metazoa > Arthropoda > Arachnida > Opiliones > Sclerosomatidae > Leiobunum > Leiobunum rupestre. The sequence continues at coordinate 51,706,527 of NC_143388.1, read as the reverse complement.
CTAGCGTTCCGCAGGTGTCAAGTGTATTGTAGATGTTACAAATGCCCGAATTTTGTGACGATCTCGTTCCACAGGTGTTGTAAATGAACATCTGTGAGACATCGACGAAAAACGTTTCAAGTACATCTATAGTACATGTAAAGTACACATATCCCACACATAATTACACATGATTAACACGTAAATTACACTTGATTAAACGTTCAACAGGTGTCAGGTGTTTAAATTTTGTGACGTTCCTTTGCGTTTTTTAGGTGATCTATAAACACTTTTTAGGTGTTTCAAAGATTTGCAGTGCGGCTACATACTCTACTCTTAATAAACAGCCAATTAATTTTCCTGGTCGCCAACGAGCAGCAGTCTCGTTTCAATTTTCATTACTAGTTCGAAGTGATATTATTGACACACTTAAAGATTTTACCTGTGATTGCAGAGATCCTTTAAAGGATCCCCGAGTTGTTTTGAGTATAGAAAGTGAATAAAATTTCGTTCGTAGTGCACCTTGCCAAGATAGATCTTCTTGGTTTTAAAGTAGTATGTAAGAAACAAGGAGATCAGATAATACATGAAACTTCATCCGTGAAATAATGCTCCTTTTCCATCGTAGATGCAGTTCAAAACATCGTTGCTATGACTGTCGATAAACGCTCCGTAAGACCGAACAGCACGATTCAATTTAGCATATTGTTCGTTATTGACGTTCTAAAGTTATTAGAAGGAAAATTATTATAATTAGTTAACTAAAGGGTACTCCACAAATTAACTCCATCGGGAAGGAGGGTTCGTCACTGGCGAAATGGCTGCCTCTGCCACTATTTTTCCCAAAGCAAAGGTCTCCAGCCGGTCAAACAAACCTGCGTCCCTTTAGCGTGCGTAAGTAGCAAAGGAAGTAATGTTTTTTTACGGGTGGTCAAAGGGCAAAGTACAGTCAAGGGCAAACGTTTCTGGACTTCTCTGAAGAGCTTAAAGTTTTTTTTTAAATTATCCATAGTTTACTTAATTAAGAATCAGATTGGTAATTATGCTATTTTGGTGAAATTTATAAGTTAAAACCGATTTTACCATTACCTAAAATGACATTCAGATTGAAAATGTGTGGATTGAACTTAATTTCAAAACTGCCTACTAAAATTGGCCAGGCAATTTTTCTAAGTACGTCAAAAGTGTAAAAATATTAAGGTTATTTTGTATTATGGCAGTTAAAAGCTACTTTAGCCAACTTTGATGGAATAAGAAAGTGCATTTTTATGGCGTGCAGGTTTTGCTCATTTCATCAAGCGCCCTCGGTGTAAAACGATAATTCTAAAAAATTATTATCTTACATTTTCTATAACCAAACGAAACCCACTGTTGTAATTCACAAAAGGATGAAGTTCAGGTTTCATAAGAAGATCATCGATGGAATCAACGAACTTGGTTTTTGACGATATTAATTCGCCTTTCAAGTTATTTGAATAGTTGTACCTGAAGATCACAACTGCGAACAACCAACCGCACAAGAACGTCCTGGTGGCAATTCTGTTATCAGTTGGAAAAGCTAGATTTAATCAAAAATACATAAAATAAATTTAAACCCTTGATGGTTATTTAGCGTATCTGATAACCGAGGTCAAGCAAATCGAGATACATTTACGTGTCATTTGAAAGAAATTCCAAATTATAATCTTTGTGGGCTTTCTATTTCTGCAAACAAATTTTGTATATAGTTTTATTATCATGTTACTATTTTTGCTCTTCTTTATGGATAGAAAAATCATTTTTTTCAACTTAATATTTTTAATATTTCTTAACTTTTTCACTCAAGAACGAACTTCCAGTTTTTCTCACCGCCAACTACTCACTCACCACCAACTACCCGCTCACCGCCAACTATTTTCTCACCGCCAACTACTTTCTCACTGCCAACTTCCAGCTCACCACCAACGTCCAGCCCAACGCCGACGTCCCACTCACCGCAAACTTCCCGCTCGCCGTCTACTATCCACTCAGAATATCCTTCGTTGCCAACGTCGTCATTGCATGCTTCATATCAACCAATTTTACTTCCACGTGGCCTAGTAATAGCTCACGTAAATATACGTTCTCTTCGAACCCAAATACTTTCTCTTCATCAAGCAACCCGAATCACTCTATCTATGCGTCTCTTATTGATCATATTTATGTAAGCCTTCCAAGCAAAATCTGTTTTAGTTGCGTAATTCCACTTGGTTTATCGGATCACGATCTTATACTCTGTGTTCGAAGGGCATCTAAACAGACGAGAGTCACGAAATTTTGTCTCACCCGGACTTATCGAAACTTTGACTCGGAATCTTTTGCTACAGCTCTCGCGAAGGCACTAACCGTAATACCTGATGATTCAGTGGATGAGCTGTGGCTCTTTATTCAACGCTGCTTGATTTCCACACTTGATAAATACGCTCCAATTGTATCGCGACGTTGTACTCTAAATAATCCATGTTGGTTCACTTCGTCAATCCGGAGATTGTCTTACCATCGTGATCACCATAGACCGCGCCGTAATGGAGTGAATGCGGGATTTCACAAAGAACAATATCGATATTAAAGAAATTTGGTTAATAACCATCTCAAATCTTCAAAAAATTCTTATATAAGATGTGAAATAGAGCGCTGCGATGGAAACTCTCGTCTCTTATGGAAGACGTTCAAGAAACATCTTAAAACTCCCTCACTACCAATATCGGAGTTATCGGTTGGAAATAGTATTATCAATGATCCTCATGATATTGCTTGCACATTGAATCAACATTTTACAGATATTAGACCTTGGCCTAGCGTTCTTCCATTGCAAAACATTGAAACGGATCACACATTTCAACTACAACCAGTAACGGTTAAGCAGGTGTTTGATTTGTTGAAGAAGCTTTCTCCAAATAAGGCCACAGGGTCGGATGGAATTTCTTCACAGCTGTTAAAGGGGACATCCATTTTAATAGCCGAGCCTTTGACAAAATTGATTAATTTGAGTTTCTCGACTGGGTATTTTCCAGCCGAGTGGAAAATTGCCCGTATTTGTCCTCTGTACAAGGGAAAAGGTGACAAGTCTGATCCGAATATGTACCGACAAATTACTGTTTTACAAACGGTTTCCAAAGTGCCTGAACGTTTAGTTCAACAACAGGTCGTAGATTTTTTAATGGAACACAAATTGTTTTACCCGCTTCAATCGGGATTTGGTCCACATCATTCCAGAATAACTTGCATCTTAAACCTCGTTAAAGATATTTTGCATGCCCTATCACATCCCCTGTAGCATTTTAGAGTCGGGCCGACGTCGGCTAGTGTCTTAAAACAGAAAGGTCGGCCTACTGTCGGGCCACCCCACTCTGAAAGGTCGAAATGTCCTAGTAGAAAAGTAGTCGGCCGACCGTCGATCGACAAAAAAATTCGACTCACTTCCGATGTATGTCCTACTCAGAAAGGACTATGGACCGACTCAGAAAGGACTATGGGCCGACTCAGAAATGACTATGGGCCGACTCAAAAATGACTATGGGCCGACTCAAAAACGACTATGGGCCGACTCAAAAATGACTATGGGCCGACTCAAAAATGACTATGGGCCGACTCAGAAATGACAATGGGTGACTCAGAAATGACTATGGGCCGACTCAGAAATGACTATGGGACGACTCAAAAATGACAATGGGCCGACTCAAAAATGACTATGGGCCGACTCAAAAATGACTATGGGCCGACTCAAAAATGACTATGGGCCGACTCAGAAATGACTATGGGCCGACTCAGACATGACTATGGGCCGACTCAGAAATGACTATGGGCCGACTTCACAGAGGAATATTTCCGACTCGAAAATGATGTTGGCCCGACTTCACAAAGGCGTATTTCCGACTCGGAAACGACGTTGGGCTAACTTCATATACATACAATTCCGACTGTGAAACGACGTTGTGCCGACGTCAAATTAAATCGGACTTCGGAACTCCCACTAAATACCAATTTGATGCCTTAACAGTATTTTAGCTGAGATTGAATCGATAATAATTTTCAATTATTTTGTAAACAATATACAAGACTGAAAATTCCTTTGGCGAAGCACATAGAATTGATATAGTAGTGATATAGAAAAGAAACATTTTAATTAAACTTCTAGATTTTAATACGTAAAAACAATTACAATTCAAATACTTTTAACAAATATCATTATCTTTTAATGTTGTAGTCTATTTTGCACATGACCTTGTAATTGCCAAGGCCTAACAGCTCATGCAAAACATTGTTCACAAAGCTATAATTAATTGATATAGATATTATTTATATTGATATATTATTGAAAAACTTACTTTGTAAGTTTCGATTTAATGTATTTCTCAAGATTTCAATGATTTTTCCATTAATTTTTAATAGAAAATTAAGCGCACAAGTCAACAATTACACCTCTCATCTCAAGCGAGTTCGCCAATTAACTTCTAACATGCTGCTAGTCCGGAGATGGCGCTGCGAAAGTATCAACTGGCGCGTGCTTTTGAATTTTTTAAACTATGAAGCGTTTGAAAAACGTTTGTGCTCGTATCAATAGGCCTATTTATTAATACATTTTAAATTTCTTAATCTATTTAGAGTATAATTAATCAATATCAATAAAAATCAGGAATTAATATTTTAGAATAATATCGTAAATCGCAAACCCCTGTAACACATGAAGTCGGCTTAGAGCAAAGACTATATACGCTTCGCTTACTAGACAGGCGTCTCCATACAAAAAACCTGTTAACACTTTCGAAACACGGGAGAAGCATTTGACCAGCCGTTAGAGGCGCCACTAGTAGCACTCTGAAGCGCAGGGAAAATTTTGAAAAGCGTCTGCTATCGTATGCAAGTTGAGCCATTGAACACGCCAGTCTATTTATATATAGTCTTTGGTTTAGCGTCGGGGTACGGTCGAAATGTCGGTTTATAGCATTGAGTTGGGAATAAATAGAGGTATCACTAAATCTGGCTGGCGCGGGACCAATTTCGTTCCATAAGGAGACTTTATCAACTTTATCGTTCTACAGTGGTGGCATCTGTCTCTATTGGTGGCAACTATTGCAATTTAATTTTTTAATGCGAAATTGAAATGTATGATTTATCGTAACAAACAAACCTTTGAAGTTGTTTAAAACTAATTTTATTCTGTCAACACGATTCTTTTTAACTCACGTTACGGTGAGGTAGCTAATAATTATTTATTTTTAGCCATATAACTTTACAAAATACAGATGGCGCTACCGCCTAATTATAAAGATGAATTTCGTAGTCTTATCAGATTTGGTCCCGCGTAACCATGGCAACTGAAATCGTAATTTTAATTCTAGCAGTATTATTCCCAATTCGATGGTTTATAGTCGACGACCAAATGCCGACCTAAAAACGTCGGAACGTTTATCGACACTAAAACCGTAAATCCTTTTTTTGGGACTATATATAGTCGGTATGCTGACCATTATCCAACTTAAAATAGACCTTACATTTAATTATTGGATTTGACATTAACTTTATGAAACCGACCATACATATTTAGGAAAAAGCGATATTTTAATTATTTTGTGACTATTTGATGATGATGAATTTTTTATTCACTTTTATTTTTTCTTCAAACTTATTTGTATTCGAAAATCTAATTATGAGATCAGTTTTGGGTCGGAAATAAGCATTAATATAAAGTCGGCCCGACGTCGTTTCGGAGTCAGTTCTTAGGTCTATTAATTGTCGGTAAAGAGTCGACGTTTTGTAGTCGGCCGACCATTTTACCCCTACGACATTTCGACCCTCAATCCAAAGGTCGGTCGACTTTAGTGTTTAGCACCTTTTGCCGACTTCGGCCCGACTCTAATTTGCTACAGGGGAAGTAACTTCTTATGCAAATTAATTTCTAAAAATTAATTAATCATAATTAGTAAAAATTAACTTGAAGTATAATTATACAATAAAATACAATTAATTTAAAAATATGAAAAAAAAAAATACATGTGTGGTCCTTATCAAGTCGGCATATCGACTGTACATTAAAGTCGACTTGCCGACTTTATAAAGTCTCAAAAAGGAAATTTGTAATTTTTGGGGTTTGAAAAAATTTAACAATTTGAGTCGGCATACGGTCGTCGACCTGAAAACGACTTATAGACCCATACCCGACTCTTGACCGACACCCTGATGCTACAGGGGATGACATGTACGTTGGTGTTGTTTTCCTAGATGTCGCCAAGGCATCTGATGATGATTCGACAGTAACGATATCCAATTCGCCAACTGAGCTGATACGGAAGATGGATTGTGATGTCTTAAATATGGACAGTGCATATGAGGACCTACATTTATCTCTCCAAAGAACAAATCAGTGTTTATGTTGTTTGGCTCCCCTCATCGACTTTCCCCATTTCAAAATATTCAAGAGCTACCTGAAAGTGGAGTTTCTCGCGTAACTTCCGTGAAATATTTGGGAGTTCAACTTGACGAAGAGCTTAATTTGCAACCCACGCCGATTATGTATCGAAAAATGTGAATCAACGCCTATGGTGCATTCGTACTATGAAACCAACCTTGGATGTGCCATTGCTCAACACACTGTACAAGACTTTGCTGCAACCGCTGTTCGACTATGGCGATATATTCTATCATGTTGCGCCAGAACATCGCCTCAAACCTCTTCAGGTTCTTCAAAACAGAGCTGCCAAAAATATCCTTGGTACTAATCGGCGGTCTTCCGCTACGCAAGCCCGTAATGCCGTAAAGTGGCTCACACTTAAGCAACGATATATTTTTCATCTCTTATTGTTCATGTTCAAGGTTCATACTAACCAAGTACCGCCGTATGTCATCAACCATTTTAAACCAGTCTCTACCGTTCATGATTATCCAACTCGCTTAAGCGCGGTTTCATTTTATCTTGAAAATCTCACCGCGACGATTCGTAAACCAAGTCCGCGATCCACGGGTATTTCTTTGTGGAATTCCCTTCCTTCGCGATTGTTTCAAGATAACCTAACATTATCTAAATTTAAACGCGAAATTTTTAATTTTGTAAATACCTTAAAACTTTAACTTGTAAAGCTCTTAATTTTTTTGTTATTCCATTTCGAAATTTTTCAAGATCAAAATCGCCTTATTTATTGTAGTTAGGTTTTTAATGGTAGATTTCAACGGGTTTTCGTGGTAAACCTTCGATGGTGGAGATCATCATTTATCAGATATCCATATTTAAAAAAATATGAGTTTATCTTACCGTTGTTAAGTAGATGGGCTAAGAAGAACCACAAGTACTCCATCAACTTTGAAGTTCCTCGTTTGGTTAAGTGAACCACTGGCAAAAATCGCGACAGGAGAACTACATCCACGAAAGAAATTAGCCCTGCTATCCACACTTCCGGTTGAAATCCGAGGAGAGACAATATTTCATCGTTCTTGGTAAGATCCACAATAGTTGTTATTATTAAGCTGTTTTCATTGATAGGCGGTGAGCAATGAGTTTTGAGAACAACTTGATCATCCAATACATAGGGATTTACAACAGCTCCCAATATCTGGGAAAATATTTAAAATTATAAAGCCTTTTGTATATTTATTTTCACAACTAAACGGAGTTTTTGGGAGTGTTGGGCCAGAAAACGTAATATGAGACCGCCAGTACGCTTAAGATAAAAGTATAAATTACCTCAAAACAACACAAATATGGGATAAAATCCAATAATATTTCGTGAAATGAACACGATCTTAGTAAGTGTCTCTCTCAATGATTCAAAATGGTGAGCTACATTTTTAAAAACTTTTCTTTTTTAAGTACAGATTGGCTTGATTTGCTTTAACTATTTACGATACAATTTTGAAATTATCAGAGAATGCGTTTTTGCTGCGAAGGATTTTAATTGTAAATTGCAGAAATCTTGAATACGTTTTCACGTTTTTTTTTAATTTGTCATTTGAAAGATCGATTCCAGGGAGCAATTGTCAATAATAAAGTTGAATAGCATACTAGAAAACATTTTTTCGATCACCAACGATTTTTTTTTCACTTAGATAATGAGGTCAATTAAAAACTAGTTCGCTATAGCCGGCCTAAGTTCTCATTTACAAAGCTTAGTTGAAATAATGATTTTTGGAGAATAAAATGTCAATGTACGATAAGTTAACAATTTATTTGGTTGAAACAAGTGAGAGAAAGGTAAACAAGTACTTTTCAATCAAACTAAGAAAAAACATTTGTAATCGAGGCTGACGAAAGGGTGGTGAAATACAGGTATTGTTCGATAATTCCTTCATCTGCCTTGATACATGTCGGGAGTAACCAATTTTAATTTAATTTAATTCCTCTAGGCTAGTAACGGGCGTCGCAGAGTCATGATCTTCGACGAAACCCCACAGGAAAAAGTCCATCGGTGTGAGGAAAGGTGACCTTGGAGGCCATTGGACTTGTCCGTTTCGTGCTGTCCATCGTTGTTGGAATTCCGCGTAAATGTGGTCTACTTAAGCTCGAGGTTGATGTGTAGGCGCGTCGTCATGTTGGTACCAGAGTCGTCCATATTTGGCCAAAGAAATGTCTTCTTATGCATCCGCAACTTCATATTGTAACAAAGCTTATTAACTCTGTCCATTTAGACGGTTTGGCAGAAAAATTGGGCTGATGACTCGATCTCCGACCAGACCCACCCGAAAATGTTGTGGTGGTGGTGGTGGAGAAATCCCCATCGTGGTTTCACATCACTCCACATTTTATTGTTTTGGTGGTTAAATGGTACGTCTCTCCCAAACGAACACTCATCGGTCACCAAGAGCAGTTTGAAAAAATCCAGTGTTACGTTCACCATGTTGCTTAACCAGTTACAAAAGTCAAACCTAGAAACCGTATCGCCGTCATGAAGAGCTCGATGGAGGTTGTGCTAGTGAAGGATACTCCAAAAACGCATTTTGGGATAACTCAACTCTACGTTTGCACTTCGAATGCTTGCTTGAGGATTTGCCACGAAAAACGCTAAAACAAGCTCTATAAACTTGAAATAATTTAGAAAAGTGCTTATATTGCAGCAAACATTCAATCATATTACAGCTCGCAGTAAGGCTACAATTGCAGACTAAATGCAGTCACACTACATCTTTTAAAGATAAGTTTTCCCAGCTATAATGCCGTCATATTTCAGTCTGCAGTCAATAATCTGCAATTGTAGTATTATTCCAATCATCATAAAAATGACTATGGGAAACTAACTGCAGTCAAATTACAGTCGTCATGTTTGACACTGAAATTCATAGCGGCTCAGTAGAGCCAAATTGTAACTTAATAACAGACAACAGTCAAAAAGCATCTCAACAGCAGTCAAATTACAGCCTTTTATTTTTGTAAGGGATATGCTTAATATAAGATGTTTAGGAAGGTGCTGTTTCTTTGACGATGAACTCCTATCGTTTGTTCACTCTGTTTTCAATTTCGCGCGTGTCGAATAAACGTCTCAAGCTAACTACAACGTTTGAACTTTCGATTTTCTTTAAATTTACAAATTTATCGCGACCTTTATTTTCTTATCTTCTTCGTAAAATAGTAATAGAAGAAACGTAATTCGCTTCAGTTTTCACCGCGTCTCTCTTGAGATGAGAATATATATACTGGAATTTATTTCGGTCGCCGAGTTCGGTTCTCGAAGTGACTCCAAACGGTGGCTATACTCGATTACTTCCGCTAAATTTCCGTTCAACCAGAGGAGGTGGCAGAAAAGGTGGTAGATGTGGCATATTAACTACGTTAGAACGATTTCGAAGTAGTGGTTTGTTGCGTAGGTCTTCGATTTTACGCTGAGATCTATCAACGGCGTCAAGATAATTGCTGTTATAGGTAGAAGCTGCTGTAACATTGGCATCGAAATCAGGTTTATCTAGAATGTTGGCACGTTCTTCATCATAAATGGCCAGTTGTTTATCTCTCGGTTTGAGTTTGGCGATATAACTTTGAAGGTTGCCGATTCTCAGGACTGGTAAAGCCAATTCGTCGTTAAGTTCGTTGACGTATCAAGTCATTGTACTTTTCACTTTCCCTCGTTTTGTCACTACGTTGTTAAAACCACTTGAAACTCATGTTGAAAAGAGTCTCGATCCGCACGACCAATCGCAGTCTCTCTAGTTCAGTGACCGTCAGATTTTCTTCGGCTAGGGTGTCAAACAGCATTCTCTAAGCTATGAGGATCAAGTCATCGTAAGATACATCTTTTTCTTTCATTGCCATCGTAAGTATATTGACGCCTGCATCGCCGACATATTCGAGGAAATATAGAGCTCTGGATCCTTTGTTGTACGTGTCACCTGGGCAAGAGGTTCCGTAATCTGTTTCGAAATTTCTGCTAAAATTTGTCGAGAAAATGTATCCGCCATCGCCTCAATTTCCTTACAGTTCGTGATCATGTTGTGGACCTCGTTGGACAGCGTTGACCAGATAGGTGTTCAGGCAACACTAAAAGCTACTAGAAACTTCTACTTGCTGCCGGCTTTCGTGATCATTACTGATTCTGCTGCAGTTGAAGACGGTGCTGTCGGTGCAACACGTTATCCAGTGACTATGTCGAAGACATCTCGGATCGTGAGCATATCGGCGACTTGCCGTTCCAGCTTATCCAGTATTCTGAACCAGTAAACTTTTCTATATCAGGATACTGATCGTCAGAAACGTGCTGCCACCAAGAACCAAAGGCATTCGAAAACCAAATTTGTGAGAACAGTATCGCCATCTATTTCGAAATCCAACCAATTCATAACAAAACGATCGCATCGCCATCTATAGCTCGCTATCGCCAGCTCTCTTATCGTAAGAACGTTCGCCTCTTTTGGCGCCAGGATGTCCTGCTGTTGAATTTGTGGAAACAGAGTGGCAATCTTTTTATTGTAATGAGTGGCGCTGCGTTCCTCGTCTTCTACGTCAATCTCTTTATTGTTATAAGTGGCGCTTTAGATAAGCTCGTGTGAGACTACTATCTGGGACTGCCGGGCCCACTTGTTAACTACTGGACACGGCACTCAACGATATACCGCTGTATTCAGAGCGTCCCTCTAAAAATTTAATCCCGGTCCTATCCCAACGGGTAGAATATTTTTTTCTATAATTAAAAAAAATATTACATATGTTATTGCGTTAAACACAGCTGGCACCGGATATCCCGGTGTGATTCGAAAGGGCCGGGAGACGGGTCCACCATGCCCTCATACGGAGGCCCGGTGCCCCACAGCAGGCTACTCAATCCGCCGAGGTGGCCAGTCTGCCCGAAGTCCAGTTACCAGCTCCTACCTGACCGAAGTCGGAGGTGGACAACGGAGCTAACATCTCCCAGTGCGCCACCGCCCTCAAGGGTAACAAAAGCCGAACCCCGACTCCCCGGGAAAGCCACCAGTTATTGCACACTCCGACCCGTTAAGGGCCCTACAGACAGACACACAGACACGGTGATTGTAAAACCCCTCCTAGGGAACATAGTTCCCTCGAAGAGGTAAAAACGTTTTAAATGAACTGATAATATGCCGTAGCGAAGTGAGCTTTAGGCGAGTATATATACTGTACAACAAAAGGCAACTGCGATTCTTATTTGTCATAAACTTTGGGGGGAAAAACATTTTAACATGGATGGTTTTTTTATATACATAAAAAGTATTTTAACGTATTCTTCAATCTTAAAAAAGGGCCAGGAATGATTTCACCTGCGGTTGTTCAATCAACAGTATTCTACTCAATAATACGCGACATATCCACACTTTATATGACATCAATATATTAAAAAATATTAAGTTATTGAGCCCAACATTTATGAGATAGGCAGTACGCTGGAAATAAAATCATAAATTACCACAAAACCACACTTAAACAAATATGGAAGACATCAAAATACTCTTTCCAGAGATGTTTGCTCAATCTCTCCATGTACAGTAGAGAAATCCCCAGTTGTGCCATCATTTTCAATCGCACAATGTTCTTACGCCCGTGTCGTGCATTTTGTAGATACACATTTTGCCACGAGAATATTTTTTTAATTTTACCATATGATGTGAACAAATACATAAAAAGTGATTCACTCTTTTCCATTTAAAACTATTAGGGTTACACCTGATACGACCTGAATAGCTGAAACTGAACTTAATGGCCAAATTATGATAAATGTTATATTATTTCACTGTTTTCACAAATCGTAACCAAATTTCCAATTTCAAAGACCACCGTTTCGAAGGTGGAGATCGCCCATTTGCTCACCCTTGTGTAACACAGTAGAATTATTTCCCTGTCATTCAATTATAGCTTTTCATATTTTTATCATCTTAGGTATATATTGAGCAAATTGCGTTTTACGTCGTTCTATAAATACTTCTTACGTTGAAGGTAACTGCATCAGAAAGGTAAATATTTTAATGACTTCTCTCCTGAAATCTTCTGATTTGTCTCAAACTGGTCACAATATGTTCATGTGGAATAATGTGTAATCTACAAATAAAAAAAATATTAATGTTCAAAGTAGAAACGGTTACCAATTGTAGAAGATGACTTTACATATTTAGTTTGGAATAAAAAGGCAGTTACCAATCAAACGTTAATTAAAAAAATAATGAAAGGAAAATCTGTAAAATTGGGTTTAGAATACAAAAAAAAACAAGAATCTTAAAAAAATTTAGATTTGGCAAACATCGTTGATATTACATGGGCATTAAGGATTAATACCCCTTCCAACTCGAACTTTCAGCTAAACACTAAATTGACGCGTTATGAAGAAACCCTGTAGAGGTTTTCAACGTTTTCTGCCACCATATGGAATACAGACTTGCTCAGTATCGCGCTGTATTTTGATAGTAACGCTCAAATAAATTATCTTTAACCAGAGGCGAGTTAAGAAGACTAATAAAAACTGCATTTAAAAGCCACTTTAAATTCCAAAAAGGTGTGACTTTAAAAATTATAATTATAAATAAATAAAAAAATAATTAGGGTCTATATTTGAAATGTGAGCCATTTATTAAATTAAAACAACTATCCATTTGTCTGACGCCGTTCTCACTAGAAATGATTTGAAATATATGCCTTGAGTTGGTTGGTCCAGTTTAACACTTAGTTGTTTGTGAGAAGACTTAATCGAAAATTGCATCTACATAATTCGAGAATACATATCATTGTTTTCTCGTAATTTTTTTTTATATTCTGTCTAAAACCACAAATGGCGAAAAATAAGGTTTTGGCAATGACACTATGTTGTGTCAAAATTAGTCGGTTAAAATAAACTATGAAGTTCCGCAATTCAGCCATAATTTTAATAAAAAAATTATTTTGTAAGCGTGAAGAGATTCAGCCTTGTTATAATAAAGGTTCAATTTGATTTTAATAATTAAAATCATATTTTTGTTCAAATAATCATCTTAAATGCGTTTAAAAGCAACTTTGAGTATTATCATTTTTAGGAAAGATTAGATTTGAACTCAGTCGTTGTTATTGCGGGAGGATTAAACTTACGTTTTATTCAGATTACGAAGTATATATTTTGCACAAGCCACTTCCCAGGCCACGTAGGGAGAGAATTTATTGTTTATAAAATCATTCAAAGCCCATGAATTATACATAAAATTCTACAGTTTAAAAAAAAGTTAATATTAGTTTTAAAAACCAAGGGCACTTTAAAATCAAAAACGTAGCCTGTTGGTTTAAAATCCCTCAACACCAAGCATCTGGCGTTATTATTTAACAATTTAAATAAAATGTGAAATTTCTTGACCAAATTGACGGAAACTCAAACAAAAAAGCTTTTGTTGTAAATGATAATGTAATTAATTAATATTAACTTAAACAAAAATATTATCGGTATAAGGCAGTAGCTGAAAATATTTTATGTAAAATATATTGAGTTCTTTAGTTTTGCCGCAGGGTCGGGTCTAGTTTAAAAGCCTTAGTTTTCGTATTCGACTAACTTAATATATCTTTGATATCATTATCAAATAGTCAATCAATTTTTTCTCTTTAAACAATCTTACCTTGTACGTAGAAATGCGCAATATTTTCAAAATTCATTTTACTGTACTACCCTAACACTACGTTAAAAAACCGAAAGAATACTAAGTAAATTTGATAAAGTATAGCAATTATTAAAAAGTAATTTTATGAACTTGGTTTAAGGAAATTAATTTGCGAGATTGGGAAACGTTTTCCGATTTGTTGATGTTTTTGGCATTTTTTTTGATATCGCCGACTTCACTTATTATTTAAAAAAATTTAATTTTGACATGCTTTTTGTAAAAGTTGTATTTTTGAAAAGCTGTGTAGCAAAACCCCTGAGATTCAGCCACGACAGTTTCCGTTAAACTAAACGCCACAATTGACGCACTACATTAAAACAAATTGAGAATTTCGAAAATTAGATTAAAATAGAAGTTAAATTGTTATTAAGTAAAACTAATCGAAAAAACGTTTTAAGCCAACGCTTTGGGTATTTTTAGCAAACAGTGTAAATCGTCCAAAATCCATTACTAGCAATACAATATTTGTAACGAGTGCTTTTCGAAAATGTTGAATGTGTTTTAAAGAAAGCTCTGAAAGCTAAAACACTTAATCGATTTGCTCTGATATTTCGGAAGTAGATTAAATCCAGATTAAATAGATTAAATAGCTGAAATAGATTAAATCCAGATTAAATAGATTAAATTGTTATTATAATTATTAAATCATGATTGAAATTATTAAATTTTGTTTGAAGTGGTTAAATATTAGTTGATATTTTTGAATTGTGATTGAAGTGATTAAATACTAATTTAAATAATTTAACCGGGATTCAAATTACTAAATTTAGATTAGAATGCTTTAACCGTGAATGAAAAGTTAAAAACAAAATTAGAATGATTAAATCGTGATATGGTATTGAAATAATATAAAAATGATTTTCATATGAAATACGTATATTTCTAACATTTCTGTTATTAATAAATTCAATATATACCTTTCTTGATTTCCCCTTACCGTGTCCCGAAAGTCGCTTTTGTCTTTAGAAGTTTTCTAAGTAATTTCCCCTTGAAAAAACCCCGAAATACATGAACCGAATTTATAAGCGAGTGCTTTTTTCGGGGATACGTTTTCTTTGTACGCCTGGAGGAGGGCGGCTTAGTTAAAATAAGGGAACACGTCCGGTAATTAATTCGTTATTTGGGAAACCATACGCGTCAGTTTATTTTGGAAAGAAGATAATAATTACATTGTATTCTATTCTATTCTATTCCCATTCTATTCCCATTCTATTCCCATCCTATTCCCATCCTATTCTCATCATATTATCTTCCTATTCTCATCATATTCTCAGCATATTATCTTCCTATTCTCATCCTAATAGGAATTATAAATTATAAATTATCTTTGTATTTTTGATCTTTTATATGTTATGATATATATTATATAATCTTTTGGGTTCGGAGTATGAACGGCAGTAAAGAAAGAATTTTACTGTAATAGGACTAAGGAAAGTAGATCGAGAGAAAGATTTCGAGTCCGTTTGGGTTGAAATTGGGCTTACTTCAAAATCTAAATTAGTACTCGGTAATATTTACCTAAGTCCAACTACTACAGGCGAAGAACTTGGTAATCTAGTAAATAGTCAGTTGTTTATGTACGAGGGATACATAATTATATTTGGAGATTTCAATTTAAGTTCACTAGACTGGAACAACCTTGACAACTCCTCCTGTTAATTCTATGTGAAGAAAAAAGCAGACCTTATTCTTGATCTCGCCCAATTTTGTAATCTAAAGCAAATAAACACAGTGGCAAACTTCGAGGGAAACCATTTCGATTTATGCCTCGTAAATAATAATACAACTATTATTAGGTCTGCTAGAGCGTAAGTCCCAGTAGACGTTTATCACCCGTCCTTGTTACACGTTTTTTTATTTCCCTCAAAAAAATAAGAATTATAATACCGCTAACTACCAATTTAAAAATGGGGACTACCCTGCACTATATAATTATGTGGCCAAAATTGATTGGACTCCTGTATATACTTCTACCGATGTGTCGCAATTTGTTGAGTATTTAACCAGTCAGTTAAAGACCTCATATAAATTGAATTTTGTATCCATGTTTAAAATTTTTTTATAATAAAATTAAAGTAACACGACTGATTAACGTTTATAACATTAAAAAAAATTTAAGCCATGAAGTATCAGTCGTGTTATTTTAATTTTATTATAAAAAGTTAAAGACCTCATTAGATAAGTTCATACAGAACCATCTAAAACTTAAAATTTCTTTTCACAATTCCCGAGCTGGTTTTCTGCAGAACTGAAAAAAGCACTTAAACGAAAAAATACTTGCACCGGAAATCTAAACGCATTACAACTTTACTAAATATTGAGAATTTCAACTCACATCGTCATTAAGCCAAAATCCTTATTCGTCGGGATAAAGATAGTTATCTAGAAACCATAAGCCACAGTGTTGGGAAGAATCCAGAGAAATTTTGGTCATTAGTCAGTAATACTAGAAAGCGTGCGAACCATTCAATTACGCTTACTAAACAATCTCAAATATTAACTGATAGCTCCGAGATAGCTGGAGAATTTTCGAAGACGTTTTCAAATATTGCAAGCGACAATTCCTTACCATTTACTCCCTCTAATAGAACCCCGAGCAGTCTACCAAATAACTTCTTTAAAATAAATACTACAACAAACGATGTTATTAACGCTATAAATAAACTAAAACTGACAACAACATCAGGCACTGACAAGATTCCGAATTTAATTCTTAAGGGTTGTAGGGATATTGTCATCGAGCCACTTGTGTATATTTTTAATTTATCCTATCGCTCTGGAATTTTCCCTTCAACTTGGAAGTAAGCTATAATCACTCCAGTTTTTAAAAGCGGCTTCAGTGGAGAATCTGAAAATTTTAGACCGATCTCGGTTTTGAACTCTTTGAGCATGGTGTTCGATTTCGTTACTCAAGCCCACTTCTACAATTGGTTTAAAATGTTTATCTGTCTGGACGAACTAATTACATAATATGTAATAACGTTACTGACGTATCTTATGGTGTTTCCTGTGGTATTCACTTGGCCCACTATTTTTAACGTCTATATTTTCGATATTCCGGTTCATATAGAACACTCTAAACTTCATCAACTTGCTGATGATCACAATCTCTCGAAAATAATTAAGTCGTCTAATGACAGCAAAGAACTACAGGCAGACTTAGATAACCTAAATATTTGGCGTTCGGAAAATAGCATTCCAATAAATGCAAAGAAAACAGTAGTCGTATCATACACGTGTAAAACTAATATGCTTGTATATAATTACAGATTAAATGGTATAGTTGTAAGACGTGAAAGTGTAGTGAAAGATCTAGGGGTAATGTAAATAGTTTATTTTAAGTTGTTTTTAATTTTAAAGATGTACCCACTTATGCTCATGGTTTTTTTTAAATAATTGGTCAAATCCTCTATAAATATAAAAAAATTGATATTGTCTTAAGTTTAGCACAATCGAATTATTGTATTTCTGACATTCCTGTAACATGTTATACGGTGCCATTTTTCTTTCTATTTAACTGTGTTATGACTTGCTGGTGCGCACTGCACAGTTTCATGGCACATTATAATCCATTCAATTCAATATATGATATATGTTATGTGATTTTTCCAGTTACGTGAAGGTCTACCAATCCCCCGAGTTTGAACAAAATCGGTGTGTAACACCTCGGTTCGTCTCCTTGTTAGTTTAGGAAAGGCGAGGTTTGGTAAGCAAATAAGATATTTTTGAAGCTTAAAAATCAATTAAATATTTTTTTAATGGCATTGTTTTTGTATCTTTGGTTTCTGGAACTTTCCGGATTAAATGAGAATTTTAAAATAAATTAAGAGCGATATTCGTTAAGTTCAGTGTCTCAAGTTATATCGATATGGCTCCTCATCTAACTGTTTTCCAGAAGGGTCGATTGGTTTGGGCTGATCTACGGCAGCAATCACATTAGATATCGTAAAACGGTTAAAAGATGGATCGATAGGTAAAATTGTTTCTGGTTATTCGGCCTTACTTTTAAAACAAACTTAACTATTTGCTAGGTTAAGTCGAAGGGCACACTAACCGTCAAGAAGGTTCTGGTCGCCCCAACTCAACCACACTAGAAGAAGACGACGTTATTGTTGACGGTCCGTTTAAGAGTGTTCGAAATAGAAAAAAAACAACCTGAGGTTAGCGGTGGGTATAAACTTACTCGATTAAACATCATTGAGTTTATACCAATTTGGCTGCCTTGCAGGTCCATCATGACACAGTCACCAGGCGCTTAAACTGAAGAGGAACATATTCTCAAATGGCAGCCACTAAAGAACAGCTCACCGATAATCATACGCGATAACGTTTCATTTCCGCCTTTGACCATTTGAGATATAACTTGGTTTTATACAAATTATTAACGAAAATACTTTGTTCCAAAGTCAGTATAATGTGTTATAATTACCATCAACAAGCAGTGGCTGAGATTCCAACAGGCATTCTACAAGTGTCTGCTATAATTATCTCCATTGGAGAAAAATGCCAATGTTTAGGTGTACATAAAAGAGTGGAAACTTAAACATCTAACGTTAACAACCAACAATTGTACACAGGGTAATAACGTTAGATTTTGTTAATAGAAAATACAATATTATAATATATTATGTTTAAAGAAAACTAATAATCGATTTTCTAGCTGGAGGTTTTTTAATATAAGGGCACATTTTGAATTAGGGTATTTCTGTCTACTAAGAATCAATAGAAAAATAGTTTTGACAACCAACGGACATCTCGTTCCTATCTTTTACCGAAAATTGTTAAAGCTAATAATCCAGGACGTCCATTGGCTACGCCTTTTCCTGCACTACGGAGTACATTTTTTGCTTCTTGGATAGAGAAATGCAACCGTTTGTTATAATAATAATAATAAATCGGCTTTATTAGGATAACTAGACTCAGTCGTTGACTGCTTTACAGCTAGGTCCAATGAACAAGAACATTGAAAAGGGGAAAAGCATAATTAAGGTGGAAATTCAATAATATCTTCCTTTTTGTTCACGTGATTAAGACATACCTTCCCGCTCGCCAAAACACATGATTTCGATACGTCATCCTTAAAATTAAAAAAATCTGGGCCCTTTTATTAAGAAAAATATATAAGAAAATTTTTAAATATTTAATTTTGTTCGTAAATTGTAATATTGTAAATTAGAGCACTAGAAATTGTAGATGTAAAACAAAAGGTTTGTATTAGATTATTAGATACAGATCAGACTTCTAAAGATTTTAGAAACGGTGAAATGTCAGAGATAGGGGGTGTCCCTCCGGTGAATGAGAATTTCATTCTCATTCACCGGATGGACACAAAGCTGTTGCTTGGCTCCCCCATTCATCCTTCTCGTTCACCCGCTCCTTTCCCCCATTGCTTTCCTCCCTTCTTAATCACCAGATTTTCTAATCACCAGATTCTCTCTCTCTCGTTCACCCGCTCCTTTCCCCCATTGCTTTCCTCCCTTCTTAATCACCAGAATTTCTAATCACCAGATTCTCTCTCTCGTTCACCAGCTGCTTTCCCCCTTCCCCATTCACTGGATACTTTATCTCTCGTTCACCAGCTCCTTTCCCCCATTGCTATGCCCATTCTCTCGATACTTTACATCTCTCTCTCTCTCTCTCTCTCTCTCGTTCACCAGTTGCTTTCCCCCACCCCCATTCTCCAGAATTTGTTTTGCTCGTGCAGATTTTCTGAAGGATAGAATTTACCCCTCCCTCGTTAACCATAATTTCCACTATCGCTTCCGAACCCCTTAATTTCTAATCTCTAGGCAATAAAAACAAGAAATATACATTTCCAATTTTATTTTACTTTTAATTACATGATTGCGTAAAACAGGTTCTAATATTAGACCGCCAATATAAATAACGCGTTTAAATCGTATTTTATCAATATAAAAAAATTAACTCGATCTTCGTAAGGAATATGTACAATTTCATTTAAAGGGTTGAAACGAACTACCTTCTGCAAGTGCAGTTTGTATAAATAATTTTATTAAAAGTTCTAACTCACGTATTTGTAGTGTTTAGCAGCAATACCATTTATCACAAGAGGAACAGTCACAAACGTCGTCTTCTTCTTCAGGTACAGGTGAGAAGCTTTTATCGATGACAGTAGTTGCTTTTGGCGTCGGGGGAATGTCCCATTCTAGCGAAAGGTACTTTTTTTCCGATGGTGAATTATCCCTCGACGGATAGTGTGGAAAGAATCTGGCATGTTCCCATTCCGGTAAGTCTCCTGATTTCCAGTGTTCTAAGATTCCATGGCACTTGTAACATCTGACTGCGTCGTCTTGTTGAATATAGTAGAATCCAGCCTTCGCTAGCTGCTCCTTAGTGACGTGCGGATTTTTCCAGTGACGAAACGTTTCAAGTCGATACACTTCGATGTCCATAGCTGATCTAGACCAAATACGTTCTATAGTTTCAAATGATACATTCTCTAAGTCTACATTTACCCCTAAGTCTACTAAACCTAATTTTATAAATATGGTTAAATTTCTACGCTAAAATTCTCAATATAAACGCTTTTTTCAATATGCAAATTGTTTTAAATATGTCTAAAAATATAGTCTATTACAAAGAAAAAATAGTTACTTACTTTACGGTTAGAAATCCTTTGTCGAGCTGTAGAAAAGACTGAGCGATCCGTCAGCTGGTCAATGTGCCGAAGAGAAATGACGCATGGAAGATTAATTTATTCCTATCTTGTTGAGAATAATTCATTACGTGATCTAAACTTCAAATAACCCTCAAATTCTATTGGCTGTCTCTCTCTGACAGTTTAAACTGCCTCTAATGATTGACGGCACATATTAACCCACTTGAGTATTTGGAAAAACCCTTTGCTACTCGAAGGAGAGTTTTGGAAATACCACGTTGACGATATCAAAATCGAGCTCTCACTTGAAAATGTTTACGGAAAACAATCCTCTTGGAAAATTGAGTTACGTAGAAGATTGCTAAAAAATGTCTAAGTGTTATGTTTTTTTTCAATAATGAGTCTTATTTTTTACATTTTAAAGTATTTATTAAGAGTGAAAAATCCCATGACTACACTGACGGCATATCTTAAGTACCGGTGGAAAAAATCCATTGCTCAAAGTTCAGTTATCTTATTAAACGTGCGCGTGCACAGAAAAATGAACGAGTCACGTGATAGTAACTTAATTTCTACGCTAATCTTACCCCTACTAGGCCTTATTTCTGTCTAATACATTTCCAATATATATATATAAAAGAATGCCTAAAAATTTCATTTTAAATATAATAAAATAGCCTAGCTGATTATTATTATTATTATTATTATAACTTACTTTTCAGCGTGACCTTCAATGACTATTCCCAATGCTAAGACTCTTTATTGAGATAACGAAAACTGTAACTAAGAATTGATTCCCATGACTACACTGACGGCATATCTTAAGTACCAGTGGAAAAAAATCCATTGCTCAAAGTTCAGTTATCTTATTAATCGGGTGCGCGCGCACAGAAAATGAAAGTCACGTGAGAATCGGTACGTCACTGAAAATAGGGGAAGTGTCATCACTAGAGTTCTTTTATCAATATATATAATTAAGGAATATTTCAAAGTTTAGATGGCGCCATGGTTCTCAATGCAGTGATATTAAAAGATCTCAACGGGTGGAATTGGAGAAACGCTAAAAATATTATCGACATATTCATTCTCCCTGAGTATAAATAAATAAATAAATAAATACATTCTTGGCGTAGTAGTAGGATTTTAAGAAAAAAATTAAATACGGAAAATCCATTGTTTTATTTTAAAGGTTTTGTGATTTCCCACCAAACAATTTCAACATCTTCAATGTAGGCTATCTCATCAGGGGCATCTCAAAAATCTTTTTCCTCTGATCTCCTAGTTTCTGCCTCTGTCTTTAGTATTTATAAATATTTTCCTATCCATAAACCATTTCCTAACTGGTGGACTTTGATAACACTAAAATTTTACTTATAATAATACGCTGAAATACATTTTCCAATACGCAAAAAATTATAGCTAGACCTAAAAACCCGTAAAGTGTACATAGCTAAGACTAAATTTCTAAGCCTAACCCATGAAAGTACATTTTCCATACATTATATCCAAGAAAAAACCTGAGGATGGCTATAATATGAACATATACCTAAAAAAAATCGGGAATTAAACAAAAACCACATTAAGTTTACTATTCTTATATTCACACGTCCTCAATTATGCAAATTTGATATTAACATTTCTACTATACATATTTCATAAATTATATTTACATAAATAATTATTTTTTATATAAAATCGTACAATTCTATCAGAACTTAAACCGAAAGATTCAGGCATATAATTTCCAAATACACAAACTACATTTGGAGTACTAATATTTATACTCACATAATTATATTTCGTACTAACAATTTCACCATCTTTTAAACTTTCAAATACTGCCAAGTGTTCGTCGCATATTTTTGTACTTCTCAAGGTGTTAAAGAAAAAGTGGTTCGCACCAGAGCAAACTTTTTTCAATTGAAAAAGCATTTCACACCCCGAAACTGTCACTTGCTGACAATGTGTAAAATTGGGCTTACGGGATTTCAAGTAATTTTACATCCACGATTTTCCTTCCTTTCCATCTTTTCCTATTACAAATATTATTTTTCGGTCTGAGAGAATGAAATGTTCCAATAAACTTTTCTGCCATGGTCTAAATTCTATATATTTGTTTATTCGTTTAGTGGTTTTCATTTGTTCCACCCAAGCACTTGTCAAATTTCCAAAGAGATGCGATGCGATGGTAGTCCAGATCGAGCAACGGCTTCGGCGCGGAATCGTTGTTTATCAATTTCCGCTTCTACTTTGCCTAAGTTTACTCTGTGAGGGTTTAGACTGCAACGTCTAATATGTCGACTCAGTTGTGATTTAAACGATTTATTGCACGTTGTACACGATGTACGTTTACATTTATGGGTTCTTAATCTATAGTTACGTATTCATTTCTCGCAACTTGGACACTGAATATATTTGTTTCGACCCATTTGGAATATATTCAAAGGAGACAAACACGTACTTTTTACTCGAACCGAGTCTATTCATAAACTGTTCTCGATTTTTGGGGGGATCTCCGTATATAAAGTTTAAAATGTGTGTTCTGAGGGTAGAAATAATATCAGCCCTATTTTGATTTTCTTCCAAGTTAAGTGTTCCAGATAACGTTTACTTATTCCGCACCTTCCATCCATTTTTTTCACATTAATTTGATATAACCTTGTATCTTCCTACAATTCAGTTTTATGCTATGTACAATTCCCTTATTCATTACATCATTCCAAATTTAGTCTAATTCATTCACGGGCGTTGATCTTCTGAAATGGATATTCCAATAAAACCTTTTTCTTATATCATCGCTTCTGATTAATCTGAATGTTGTCAATATAAAAAACATCATATGCTATATTTAAATATAAAGGATAAACACTGCTTAGGTTAAGGATAGATTGAAATGGAATATTTAAGTAAATAAGCATCAATTTCTGAGGGCCTTTTCCTCCAAAATATCTAAAAGGGCAAGTACATTCTCTATAAATATACAAGTTCTTTGGAATAAGAGACGTTTTTATCAAAGATAAGCCAAGTTTATACCTTATTGTCATTAGTTCCATAACAAGAACCACGTTGTAACGTGATAATGGCTACCCCTATCGAGAATTTTCGGCACTTAGAAATTCTACGTTTCTATGTATTATACGGGTGTTGACAGATTGATATTTTAAATATCCGTGAAACGTAAACTTATCTGAATAAGAAATGGCATACAATGAGATTAGATAACTAGATAACGATCATTGATAATAAAATTCTAAGCGTGTAAAACTAACATGTATTTTTTTTACTAATAATAGAAATATTTAAGAAACATGCTATTATTTTTAACATATATAAGACAATTTTTTTATTCACTATATAATCCATTTTTTTTTCAAACTTAGAAGTTAGTTTGTATGAAAGAAATTCAACTTAAGTGTCTTTGCTTGAAAATTATCAAATTGTCTTTTTAAATAATAACTTCGATTTGTACTTAAAAACGAACGGAAATATATGAATTTATCATTAAAGAAAAATCGTATTGAGGTATCAAAACACTTTCGGAATTTTCCTAGAAGATGAAAACCATCTTAAGTTACTTTGTAGACAAAGAACAAATTCTATGTCTCTATCTATCTCTCTCTCTCTCTCTCTCTCCATCTCTCTCTCTCTCTCTCTTGAAATAATAATATCCTAATTTTTTTTCAAACTTAGAAGTTAGTTTGTATGAAAGAAATTAAACTTAAGTGTCTTTGCTTGAAAATTATCAAATTATCTTTTTAAATAATAACTTCGATTTGTACTTAAAAACGAACGGAAATATATGAATTTATCATTAAAGAAAAATCGTATTGAGGTATCAAAACACTTTCGGAATTTTCCTAGAAGATGAAAACCATCTTAAGTTACTTTGTCGACAAAGAACAAATTCTCTGTCTCTATCTATCTATCTCTCTCTCTCTCTCTCTCTCCATCTCTCTCTCTTGAAATAATAATATCCTCATTTTTTTTCAAACTTAGAAGTTAGTTTGTATGAAAGAAATTCAACTTAAGTGTCTTTGCTTGAAAATTATCAAATTGTCTTTTTAAATAATAACTTCGATTTGTACTTAAAAACGAACGGAAATATATGAATTTATCATTAAAGAAAAATCGTATTGAGGTATCAAAACACTTTCGGAATTTTCCTAGAAGATGAAAACCATCTTAAGTTACTTTGTCGACAAAGAACAAATTCTCTGTCTCTATCTATCTCTATCTCTCTCTCTCTCTCTCTCTCTCTCTCTCTCTCCATCTCTTTCTCTCTCTTGAAATAATAATATCCTCATTAAGATAGGGTATGGTAGGGTAAATAACCGTCATTAGGAACAACTACCTACACCGGGTTATGATATACAAAGCTCGTAATTTGGCAGTAGAAGTATATTTAAAAAAATTTGCTTAACTTCTAATTTAGGAATAAACTGATATTATTTGTACTTAAAAACGAACGGAAATATATGAATTTATCATTAAAGAAAAATCGTATTGAGGTATCAAAACACTTTCGGAATTTTCCTAGAAGATGAAAACCATCTTAAGTTACTTTGTCGACAAAGAACAAATTCTCTGTCTCTATCTATCTCTATCTCTCTCTCTCTCTCTCCATCTCTTTCTCTCTCTTGAAATAATAATATCCTCATTAAGATAGGGTATGGTAGGGTAAATAACCGTCATTAGGAACAACTACCTACACCGGGTTATGATATACAAAGCTCGTAATTTGGCAGTAGAAGTATATTTAAAAAAATTTGCTTAACTTCTAATTTAGGAATAAACTGATATTATAGAACGAAGAAAAGTCAATAGACATTTATTTGTAAATTATTCACAATTTTATTTATTTATTTAAAAAACGAACGACAGTTCGGTCTCGCGGGTGTTTAGGGTAGTGGCAACAGCCCAAAAATAAATCGAACGCTGAGCACTCCTCCCGTCGACGGCTTCTCTTCGACCCTCTTCTTCCACAGTACGTACAGCGGAGATGGGGCGGGAACTCCTTTATAAGATGCCCGGGGATGTGTTTGGTATAAGTATTACCATGTCGAAAAATTACACCCATTTGATAATGCGCGCACTCTCGACCCCAGCAAAAGAAGAGTGTTCCACCTCTTACATCCAATTCTTCCGTACATTCGCCGCAGTGAAAGCAAATCATAGAATCGGTTGATGTACCGACGTACTCATTTCCCGAGGCCAAAGTTATGGAAATAGGATCCATTACTATAAAATTAGTAAGAATGAATGATTGAATATAATATATATACAAAGTTTCGAATTTACAATTGAGGTATTTCTACGTACTTAGTCCCTCGAGCCGATTCCGAAACAATTTGAATTGGCTGTTTTCTTAATACTGTCTCTCAATTTTTCTGTTTACCCTTATTATACTCGAAAAAAAACAATTTACAACCGATATCATAATTATCAAACTGGGGGGTGAGGGGGGTGGAAGAGAAAACTTTTCGAAAACCAATCAAATTTAGTTATATCAAAATCAAAACAGTAGTCCTCCAAATTGGTAGTCAACCCAAAAATAAGTAATTAAAAATTTAAACTATATTCAAATTTTCCTAATGAATCATTATCGAACATAGGGCTCTAGAAATCGTTATCATACTCGTATCTTATTAAACGGTACAGATGTTTGTGAAACAATTTTGGTCGGGGACACTTTACGTGTTTCACTTTATCGATTTAAAATCATAGTTTTAAGCAAAATCGTAAAACTTAGTACTTACTTTCTTAATTACAAGTACGCTATGACGTCGCTCGTAAATTGCTTAGCTTAATCAACTAATCTTCACTATAACGAGATCTGTTTACAAGAATAATTCATAGATTATCTTAAGTAGCGTATCTAAAGAATTTTAAATCGAGTTAAACGCTATAAAAGGAATTTTTCGTAAAACTTTGTGTTTGAAACTTATTTACTCGTTAGAATATTTTTTTAATATTTGTCTTTAATATTTATCCATAATGGAAATTCCTCAGCAAATTCAGAAATTCGTAAGATTAACGAAATATGCATGCGCGCCTACTCGAGAAACACCTGGCTCTGCAGGTCTTGATTTATGTAGTGCATATAACTATGTTGTAGCCCCCATGGCAAGAGAGCTAATAAATACTGATTTAAGTGTAGTTATACCTGATTTCTGCTACGGACGTATTGGTAATATTATATATATATATATATATATATATATATATATATATATATATATATATATATATATATATATATACCATGTTTTATATTTATTTATTTATTTCTAGCCCCTCGTTCGGGTCTTTCCGTAAAACATGGTATTGATGTTTTAGCAGGTGTGATAGATAAAGATTACACTGGTACAATAGGGGTTGTCTTGATTAATCACGGGAAAAACGCATTTAAAATCTTCAGAGGCGATCGAATAGCTCAACTTCTCTGCGAATGTATTTCGATGCCAGACCCTATGGAATGCCTTGTGAGTTAAATTGATATGTTCTACCCTCCAAAATTATTATTATTATTATTATTTCAATTTTCCTGTTTTGGTTTGTATAAGCAAATTGAAGAAGATACAGCAAGAGGATCGAGAGGCTTCGGTTGTACAGATATTTGAAATAAATATTTAATGTGTGTTTTTTTTACCCATATTCCTACTAATAATAAAACATAAAAATGGTTCGTATTGGTTTATTGTTTAGAAAATTACAGTATGTCTCCCAACAGTAATTGTAAATGTTTTATATCGTTCAAACAATAATTCATTAGAGAATATATTTCAAAAGGGCAATTCCCACAGACTTTTTCTAAAAAGAGGTTTTCCAAAGGCTTAGAATAGTCGTTTGAGAGACGGAATCCACTGTATAGTTCTAAAAAGCCACAGGGATTCTCTCTCCTCTCCAAAGGTTTGAAAACACTATAGAAAGTTCTGAATTTTTGTCCGAGAACTTCATACATTGTGGTGATGGATGATTGATTTTGCCGAAGTACGGAAAAATGCTCATCAATTCTGGGTTTACACTGATCAAACGCAATTACCTGGGGTACGCTAAGCGTCAAACTTCCAGTTAAACACATTTCATCTAGCAAATACTTTTGACTAAATGGTTCCAGAATCCAATTAAACTCTCCGCCTGTCGACGTTACGCGAAAGTAATGGTTGTAACAGCAATCCGAATACTGCTCAATAGTAGGCGTTGGTAGGGTAATTCATATTCCTGTTTGTGAACCCAGAGCGTCCATGACATAGGACCATTTTTCAGTAAGACAATCCCAAGATTGAATTGAGACAACGGTACTATTGACACCGTTTGTTAAGTACACGGCGGGGGCGCCATCAAAAATTGAAGCTGTAACTCCAAAACCAGAGTGTGACTTCAGAGTAAGACATACTTTTTTAAGAAATAAAAAAAATCATTAAATAATGATACGAAATGTAAGAAATTAAATATAATACACACCTTTCGCGAACTTATAATCCATAAGGAATATATTTATTTATTTATTTGATTTAAGGGTCATTCCATGACAAAACGACCTAGTTTTTTTTAATTTTAACACCCGACCCCTTTCGATTTCGCCAAAATTTTGTATACAAGGTTTTTTGGGCCTAGGAAAACGATTTTGACAGTTTCATAACGATCGGTTCAGCCGTTTACGAGATACAGCATACGCGTTTTTTCAAAAGTTCGCCTTGACCCCCTAAATGTTTTCTAGTATATCTTATGACATAATTATCGCAAAATCACATGTAATACCACGTATTAAAGACAATGCGCACCCTAATATGAATATTTAATCAGAGTTGTCATTTGACGTAAATGTCATTAAAATCTGGGCCTTTAAATAATTTGACCTTTGACCTTGCCCAGACACCTCAGTCGTAGGTCAACGATTTTAGCATTTTTAAAATTCCCACTATCGAATACATAATAATCACTCAAAATCTCAAAGTTATATTTGTAGTTTTCGAGATATTAATTTTTGAAATTTACCCCACCACACACAAAATGAAATACTAAAACCATTTATTTTTATAGTTTACACACCAATTAATTTTTTATTTACACAAAACAGCTTAAACTTCTTTATACATGGAAAAGGCTTTGGTAATTTTATTTTTATCGTGTTCTTTGATTTGATAGCCTTTCGAATTTGGTAAACCTACAAGAATTTCAATTGCACATAGAACATTTTCACTTGACACCCAACTGCTATCGATCCTTCTGGGCCATGTGTATTTGTCCGAAATACCAGGGGGACGCAAAAAGTTTACAAAGAAGTCTCCAAACTCTTCTGATACTTCATCAATTAATCCAACGTAAAGTTGGCCTTTGTAGACGCTGGCTACCAAATTTCCCACTTTAAAGTTTTCAGCCTCTTGATTTCGAGTATCTGGCAATTCTAAAGTCGAAACCTTAACTGTGGTTAGCGAATCGTCATTAGATAACGGAGAAACCATGATTTCATTTAACGATTTCGGAACGAATTTATGAAACCCTCGAGTTCCTTTTACTGTTATGGCTTTAGAAAACCTTTCTTTTAAAAGTTCCTTTTGTCGCTCAATTTCTTCGTTTTTAACATAGATGAACTTGATATTTTCGAAGTTTGATAGGCAGAAATTAAACATATCTGTTGGAGTCAAAATCTGTCCAGTCACTGGTCGCTGAAGACTGACTCTTGCTGTTTTACGCTTCACTGTTCCGCCAATTCCGTCACAAGGTCCCTTGCCATGAGATGTGGCAAAAAAATGCCATTCAGCGTCCAAACCAAAATCTTGTTTGTGGCAACAGAGATTAGAAAAGTTGTATTTGTTTTTATACTGTCCAGCACATCCATCCGTAAAATAAATTAGCTTTCTAACATTAGGAACATGTGTTTTTATATTTGGAATTAGATAAGTTAAAAAACTGTGAACAGTATTGGTTGTATGTGTTCTGGTATCACTGATAATACAAAAATTTCAGTGGTTAAGTTCTCCGTTTTCGACTACCCTGAAGTAGATTACGAAGGGATGCACTGTCGCTTGAGAATTGTCCCAATGGAACCCTTGTGCTTCGTCTTGAATTACGAAGGAATAGTTCTCCGCAAAATCACCGAGAACAATTACGTCACCAGGTTTTAGAGTTTTTTTGAGGTTTTTAAGATAATTAGATTGCGACTTAGATGTGTAATGATGACGCGTTAGTTCAAGTAGTTTAATGGCCAAAGAGTCGAAAAAGTTTTCAACACTCTCGCTCAAGGTCATGAGCTTTGTGCTGTCAGTTGTCACCCATTGCATGAACTTTATATTTTCAAAATCTTCTAAAAGGTTCGTTAAATATTCATTTTCAAGTAGACCATTTTTCCCAGGACAGTCCTTGCACACCCTCATCATACAATTCCTGTTTTGAGTGTCACACACGGTGAGCGCCATGAAATCGATATCACATTTTAAAGGACAAGGAGACGGTAGAGCTGATATCATTAGCTTGACATTTTGGTGATAGGTGC
This sequence comes from Leiobunum rupestre, assembly GCF_980474605.1. Taxonomy (NCBI): domain Eukaryota; kingdom Metazoa; phylum Arthropoda; class Arachnida; order Opiliones; family Sclerosomatidae; genus Leiobunum; species Leiobunum rupestre. The sequence goes on along the minus strand of NC_143388.1, from coordinate 51,676,372 downwards.
AGACACACACTGAATGTGTACCTGACGAACCTGCTAATACACACCAAGGTGGTCGTAGATAACAAAATGACGAAAATCCTAAGGTCAAATCATGCTCTTCCTTGAATTTGTTATAGAGCTCTCTCAGGTTCAGCAGTACAAGCCTCTTTTGATGATGTTCTTTTTGACCTGTCTCGTGGTTTCTAACTGACACAAACTCCTTTTGTCCAGGTGTCATACGACTGTTATCGTCATTTTCGTAAAATTCAACGACCTTTGATTTAACGTCTTCGGTCAATATTAATCCCTTCGATTGTTTCTCTGGTAGCGAAAGAATTCCTTGACTAGATTTAAGATTCCTGCTTCGTTTGACCATGTATTCTGGTGCTCCAAATTCCTCCATTGTGCGTTGTATTCCAAATGGTGACAAGGTCAGGATCTGAAGCTTTTCGCCGTATGATGTCTTGGAGTTATTGAATTTCTCTCTCAGTTCGTTCAAAATATTCTCATATAATCGATGTTCTTCGAGCTTTCTAAAAACATCGTCCGTAACCATATTATCGTCTGTTTCATCAAGAGAAATTTCCATTGACTCTTCTAATTTGCGTTTCAATGAATTGTTCACAGCGTTTAACTTAGTCCTGCTTAGAATTGTTTTTTTGGCGAGATGACAAACCTTCTGTACAAAAGTTAAAAAATATATGTATTTATATATGTATACATATATAAATTCTTTCAAATTGAATATATTTCTTACTTCTTTTAACAGGAGATTCTCCCAAGTTTATTAGAGTTTCGTTAACTGCCACTAAAGCTATAGCTTTGTCGTCTTGCGTCGCATCTCCCGATGAACAAGGTTGACTAAATGAAAAAGAATCGCTTTCTTGTGATTCTTGTGCAGTGTGAACTTCTGAAACGTCCAACTGTATTTGGAGTTCATCCTTTACTTTTTTTCCAGCAGACATAAAACACTGGATGCACAACTTATTTCCAGCGATAACTTCAATTCCTCGTAACTTTAATTTTTTGAACAAATCCAATGAAATAGTTTTTAGTCCACTCTTTCTTTCAGCGTCGTGAGTCCCAAAAGGATTCATACACTTCTTTTGACTCGTTGAATACCTTTTCATAAAAAGTTCTTCATGGTGACGACATATGTTTCTTATTTTGGACATAGGTATAGCTGTTCGGCTGCTAAGAACTAATTTGTCATCCTCGGACAGATGGTTGTTGATACCAACTGTTTTCGAAAGTGTTTGCAAATGACATTTACTACTGTCTCTCCAAAACGAACAATTTCGATCCATTTCAGGGCTTTGTTCGAGAATATACAGTTAAATAAATTCTATTTCGCTACTCAATTATCGCTGTTAATATATTTAACTACTCAATTATAACTATTATATATTAAAAATATATTAAAACATTTTTACGTTATTAAAAACGTAATCGATATGACTAAGAGCAATATTGGGTTTTCTTGAGATATCTAGCACATTTCCATTTTAGGGTGCAGTAAGATACGCTACAATAATATTGAACGCCAGACTATACTAAGGACAAGCAATTTAGTGATGTCTTCTGTCTACAGATAACATGCAAAACTAAAAATAATATGTAAATAACTCAACTTAATTTAAGAATTAGTGTATTTGATATTCTAAACTCAAAATTACCAAAATAATAATATTTTTAATTTATTTTGTAGGTCAACTAGTTTCGTGTATAAAATAGCATTTTCATTAATTTGAGGGGTAAATTTCAAAAATTAATATCTCGAAAACTACAAATATAACTTTGAGATTTTGAGTGATTATTATGTATTCGATAGTGGGAATTTTAAAAATGCTAAAATCGTTGACCTACGACTGAGGTGTCTGGGCAAGGTCAAAGGTCAAATTATTTAAAGGCCCAGATTTTAATGACATTTACGTCAAATGACAACTCTGATTAAATATTCATATTAGGGTGCGCATTGTCTTTAAAATGAGGTATTACATGTGATTTTGCGATAATTATGTCTTAAGATATAGTAGAAAACATTTAGGGGGTCAAGGCGTACTTTTGAAAAAACGCGTATGCTGTATCTCGTAAACGGCTGAACCGATCGTTATGAAACTGTCAAAATCGTTTTCCTAGGCCCAAAAAACCCTGTATACAAAATTTGGGCAAAATCGAAAGGGGTCGGGTGTTCTGTGGCAGGCGTTTTGTCATGGAATGACCCGCAAGCTATATTTATATATATATATATATATATATATATATATATATATATATATATATATATAACTGTTTGTTTTTTATCCCTTTGCAGATTTTCCTGTAGCGGATTTCAGGAATGGAATGGTTTTATAGTACAAAAATGACCCTCTTTTATACGAGATGAGAAGTATGTGGGCACTTAAAAAAATTAGATACCACTAATGATTATTTCGCTGTATACTTAAATTATTTCTAAAAAATGTTAAAATCAACTTAAGTACCCCTGTACTACCTTCTTTGTTTTCGAATTTCAGATAGCAAAACAACACTTAAGTTGAATTTCATCTTTTAGTAAAATTCCTTTAATTAAAATTGATACTTTAATATGGTTAGAAGTATATAAATTAAACAAGAAGTGTACCCCTTATCTTAATTTGAGCCCTCCCAATGCATCCATAAAGTTTACGAAGCTGACGATGGTAAAAATAGAGGTCACCATTGAGAATAGAGGATTGAAAAAGTAGAGTGCTAAGCTCAGTAAACATGTATTTGGGTTTTGTCCTATATGGATTTTCACGTTTTCAGGGGGTTTAAACATTTTATACTAATTTTAAAAGTCGCGTTACTTCATTTTCTTCGCGATTTATATTTTAAAGGTTATTTTTTATTGTCATGGTCTTTTATTTTGAATTGAATTTAACCCTGTATTTAGCGTTATTTCTAAGTAATATCTAGAAAGAAGTTGAAGCCTTGGTTGTCAATGTGGATGTTTATATCCTGTTGAAACTAATTGATAGTCATCATGAAAATTGAGTCATATTTACACAAACTTCCAGAGAAAAATATATTTCACTAAACATATTGATTAAGTCTTCTATCTTATTTTCAGCCTTTAACCGATCTTTAAACCGAAAGTCTACAGAAAATGTTGATTGGTCTAGGTCTGCAACTCTTGTAGAGGTCAACAAAGCATATGCGTATCTAAGCGAGGCGAAGCGTATAAATAGTCTTTGCTCTCCCTCTAACCTCTTAAACGCACCGTGTAATGTAGCGAAACGCAGTTTTTCTAACACTCAAAACCTATAATCAAACTAACTTGCAAACCCTCAATTGGCAATATTTTATAAATTAGATTTATCTGTAAAAGTTTTATTTTAACATTTCTAATTTCAAATGGTTGACAATATTTTATTAATTAGCTTTATCGGTTCGCTGTAGTCGCGTTACCATGTTATCTGCGTCCGTGCGAAACGGAAATCAAACGAAATTACCTGGCGAGCGAAAATTCTAATTAGTACACTTCTCAGCGCCGTAACCAGCCTTAAAATTTGAGTAGGGCACTAGTAGGGCACTAGTAGGGCACTGTTTTCAGTGGCGTAATAGACCTTTCCTAATGTTCGTTACGGGGAAGGAAAACTGTTTTTGCAAGGATATTTTAGATCAACGTTATATATATTACTCCTTGTTTTTACCCTCGCTCGATTCTTGAGCTCGGTATGTCGTCTGCTGCCGAGTGTAAGTATTTACAAAACAGGGCGGATTAAAATTAATCCCAGTAATTTTAATAAATTTGTTATATCAAATGTTTAAAGTATAAAATATTTCGTTTACTTCACTAGTCATAATAGGAGGGGATTTAAATATTTAAAATAACGAAAAATTTTACATGGTTTCGATGATGTTTAACAATTATGTTTATAGTCTTGTGAGCTAAGGCTTTACATTTCATTGACAGCCACAGTAGTGTATCGGGTTAAGATTAATTGTTGTTTATTATAAAATATTAGCTAATAAATATATTAACAATACTTTCACAGAGTTGATATAAGTATTGCAATAATAATTCATTCAATTAGTATCAAAAATAAATTAAAATCAGTTTGAATTCCGAAGTCACTAAGACTAACCCGAGCTCCGCGTAAAATGTTTGGGGAAATTTTTACCGGAAAATGCAAAAAGTACAGCCAACTTTTCGTTTAGTTTGAGCGAAATTGCTGGTGGGTGACGTAGAAAAACAGTGAAAGCACGTAGAAAAAATTTATGGAAAGGCCTATTGATGAAAATTATAATGTTTTAACTGTCATCCAATGTGCGATGGGCAGTCAATCAGAGACTGTAACCAAAGCTGAACGGGCTCGTCTCACACTAAGAGCCCGAGCTTGATTTGAGACTGAGCCCAAGCTTTATTAAGAAAATGATTCGAGCCCGAGAAGAGACCAAAACGTTTTGTTCATTTAATGTGAGACCGAGATGAGACCATTTTAATATAGCGTATTTCTGTGATCTCGAAGTGAGACCATTCAAATATAGTAAATTGCTGTGAGCCTGAGCAGAGTAATATTATAAAGTCCAACTGATACCATATTTTTGTAACGAGCCGTTTTTCCACGATTATGTTTCCCTTGGCCACTAGGGAGTGCTGCGGCGCATAGCAACACGTGCCGTAACCGTACCACTTTTGTTCTCTCCGATACGACCAACTTTGATTACGTGCTGTTTGCGCTATAGTTTGGCGTGACATTTTATAGCTAAAGCTCGAACAGCGCGTGAGCACAGTTGGCCGTGTGAAGAGAGCTCTGGCCTACAGGGTTAATTCGGAGTTTACGTAAAAGACGCTTCAATAAATCATCCTCCCAGGAAATCACCTAGAAGGAATATTTCGGAATATTTCTGAGAGCCAGAACCTGCAAGTCACTGTTTATATAGTGCTTGTAAAAAAAATTGACACTTTTTACCTTTACAAGCCACAAGCGTTCCCCATGGCGTTATATTTTAACCCGTTAGCTTTTTCGACTTAATAAGGCTTGGCAAAAACACGACGTTCTGTTTACAGGTGAAAACTTTCCATTATTTCCACAAGCACTATATAAACAAAAACCTTGCGGGTCCTGGCTCTCGGAAATATATCTTCTTGGCGATTTCCTAGGAGGATGATTTATTTAAGCGCCTATTGGCTATTTCGGATAACGTGACTTAGCCCAGTCGTTTTCTGATTGGTCCAAAGTAGTATACCTTCTGGTATTTTCGAAGATTGTTGTAGTGAAGAGAGTACCAAGCCTGGTCGCCCGGCGGTTTCGTTTGACTTCCTATTTTTCATATTGATAAATAAATCATAAGAATTAAAAGATATATTAAGAGACTGGAATGAGAACCGCGAGTTATGCAAATTCTTATTAACTTGACTGATACGAGCCCTTGTTGGTAACAGAAATAAGTATGAGCCCGATACAAAGCACTAATGTTTATGGAGAGGAATGAGTTCGAGACGAGCTCTTGTGTTTGGGAGAAAATAATATGAAACCGAGACGAGCTCTCGTGTTTAAAAAAATTCATGAGTTCGAGACGAGCTCTCGTAGTTAAGAAAAAACTATGATCCCGAGACGAGCTCTCGTAGTTAGGAAAAAAAACTATGAGCCCGACACGAGTTCTCGTAGTTAGGAAAAAACTATGAGCCCGAGACGAGCTCTTGTAGTTAGGTAAATATCTATGGGCCCGAGACGAGCTCTCGTATTTCGGAAAATAAACTTATGAGCCCGAGACGAGCTCTCGTGTTTTTGGGAAAATTCTTATGAGACCGAGACGAGACTAAGGCCAAACAAAACGTTTGGTGACACTGAGCGCGAGACCAAGTCTTGGTGTGCAGCTATGCCTGTAACGAGTGACGGGCGCCCCGTTTGTATTAGATTTACTGCAAGTTCATAATCTTAACTTTTCGAGTGGGGTAGGTACACACCGTTTAACTCACACGATAGAAATATCTTTGTATATCAGGTGTAATGACGAAGAGAGATATATAGACTAAGGAAAATTTTAGTTTATATTTTTTTTATAATTTTATTTGTTTATATTAATAATTATGATAATAAATAATAGAAAAAAAGAAAAAGAAAAATGCGTACAACTGAAAAACTTTAATTATCTCCAAAATATCTGGGTAGGGCACTTTCCTCAGATTTCAATTTCATCTCAAAATTCTAGGTAGGGCACTTCAAATTCCAGGTAGGGCACGGCCCGTGTGGCACCCCCCCTGGTTACGGCCCTGACACTTCTTGTATTATTTATATACTTTTGCTATGGTACATTTGATTATAAAAATTTATAAATTACCAAAACCCCTCCTCCCACCTCTCCCTTCATCTCCCCGTTTTTAAGTACCAAATGAAGTTATTATTTCAAGTGTTTTCTGATTTGGTATAAATATAGGAGCGAGCATTCTATATTTTTACATTCTTCGTAATTACGAGCAAGTTTAAGGGCTAAATATTAGCTATGGAAAATAACGTGGATATGCGTGTAACTAAAGCAGTTCTTAGGTTTTCTTTTAAGCCGGATATACCAACCGAAAAACAATTTTCGTTTAGAACGTTATAAATAATGTTAAGAAAATATAAAAACTGGTATTTACGTGAATTGAACCTGCAAGAGGACGAAGGTTACATCGACGCCCATCTAGCTACCCATGTCGTCATTGAGAAGAATTTTCAAAGATTGGGCCCTCACTCAAGGGAATACATTAACGTAAGCTTGAAATTTGTTTTGATCTAATTATTATTATTATTATTATTCGATTCAAAACTTTGATTATACAACATAAAAACTTGCGGAGACTTTAAAGCGTTAGTAAGTTAGTGTATGTATGTATGTACGATAGTGGATATATGAGACACTGATAAATTGAACTAGTGAATAGAAGGTATGGATTATCGTTTAGCTTATTATTTTGATTTCTTTACTTTATAGATCGAGAGACGTATTGTAGGGGTCTCGGACGACGAGGAGGAAAAAGTAAATGCAATGCTAGATGTTTTTTTACACGGCGATTCACCCGACGCTGAATAAAACGAAGCATCTTCATCTTCTTCGGTGAAACGGGTACCGACTCCAAAAATTGAAATTAATGCAAAAAAAATGAAAAAAAATCTGTTGAAAAATAAAATAAATAAATTTATTTTGATCCGAATATAGTGAAATATTTATTCGTTGAAGGATCTAGCGACATCTGGCTTGTACAAAGATACACCTGGCAGCATGGAGCTGATAACAAACGAATTTATGGAAAATGTACTTTCATGGGTTAGGCTTAGAAATTTAGTCTTAGCTAATTACACTTTACGGGTTTTTAGGTCTAGCTTTAATTTTTTACTTATTGGAAAATGTATTTCAACGTATTATTATAAATAAAAGTTTAGTCTTAACAAAGTCCACCAGTTAGGAAATGATTTATGGATAGGAAAATATTTATAAATACTAAAGACAGAGGCAGAAACTAGGAGATCAGAGGAAAAAGAACCAACGCGATCGAAAATAATAAAGCCTGTAAATACGTTTTGCGTTCTTTATTGCATACTATTACCATATTTTAGTTTGGGGTTACCGTATTTAGTACCATGGCGCCATCTAAACTTTGAATTAATCCTTAATTAAATATATTGATAAAAGGGCTCAAGTGATGACACTTCCCCTATTTCCGGTGACGTACCAATTCTCACGTGACTCGCTCATTTTTCTGTGCGCGCTCACGTTTAATAAGATAACTGAACTTTACACGTAGAATTTCATAGTACCATGTGAAATATTTATTCGTTGAAGGATCTAGCGACATCTGGCTGGTACAAAGATACACCAGGCAGCATGGATCTGATAACAATCGCCGGATTCATACTATCTTTGATAAAAAAAAGTCTCTTATTCCACAAGACCATGTATATTTATCGAGAATGTACTAGCTCTATTAGATATTTTGGAGGAAGGGCGAACTAAAATTTATGCTTGTTTACGAAATTAATTAGCATATTTAAAAAAAAACATTTATTCTTAACAAATGCATTCATGTTAGGATATGATTTACGGAAAATGTACTTTCATGGGTTAGAAATTTAGTCTTAGCTTTTTACACTTTACAGGTTTTTAGGTCTAGCTTTAATTTTTTGCGTATTGGAAAATGTATTTCAGCGTATTATTATAAGTAAAATTTTAGTGTTATCAAAGTCCACCAGTTAGGAAATGGTTTATGGATAGGAAAATATTTATAAATACTAAAGACAGAGGCAGAAACTAGGAGATCAGAGGAAAAAGATTTTTGAGATGCCCCTGATGAGATAGCCTACATTGAAGATGTTGAAATTGTTTGGTGGGAAATCACAAAACCTTTAAAATAAAACAATGGATTTTCCGTATTTAATTTTTTTCTTAAAATCCTACTACTACGCCAAGAATGTATTTATTTATTTATTTATTTATACTCAGGGAGAATGAATATGTCGATAATATTTTTAGCGTTTCTCCAATTCCACCCGTTGAGATCTTTTAATATCACTGCATTGAGAACCATGGCGCCATCTAAACTTTGAAATATTCCTTAATTATATATATTGATAAAAGAGCTCTAGTGATGACACTTCCCCTATTTTCAGTGACGTACCGATTCTCACGTGACTTTCATTTTCTGTGCGCGCGCACCCGATTAATAAGATAACTGAACTTTGAGCAAAGGATTTTTTTCCACTGGTACTTAAGATATGCCGTTAGTGAAGTCATGGGAATCAATTCTTTGTTACAGTTTTCGTTATCTCAATAAAGAGTCTTAGCATTGGGAATAGTCTTTGAAGGTCACGCTGAAAAGTAAGTTATAATAATAATAATAATAATAATCAGCTAGGCTATTTTATTATATTTAAAATGAAATTTTTAGGCATTCTTTTATATATATATTGGAAATGTATTAGACAGAAATTAGGCCTAGTAGGGGTAGAATTAGCGTAGAAATTAAGTTACTATCACGTGACTCGTTCAATTTTCTGTGCACGCGCACGTTTAATAAGATAACTGAACTTTGAGTAATGGATTTTTTTTCCACCGGTACTTAAAATATGCCGTCAGTGTAGTCATGGGATTTTTCACTCTTAATAAGTACTTTAAAATGTAAAAAATAAGACTCATTATTGAAAAAAAAACATAACACTTAGACATTTTTTAGCAATCTTTTACGTAACTCAATTTTCCAAGAGGATTGTTTTCCGTAAACATTTTCAAGTGAGAGCTCGATTTTGATATCGTCAACGTGGTATTTCCAAAACTCTCCTTCGAGTAGCAAAGGGTTTTTCCAAATACTCAAGTGGGTTAATATGTGCCCTCAATCATTAGAGGCAGTTTAAACTGTCAGAGAGAGCCAGCCAATAGAATTTGAGGGTTATTTGAAGTTTAGATCACGTAATGAATTATTCTCAACAAGATAGGAATAAATTAATCTTCCATGCATATTGAAAAAAGCGTTTATATTGAGAATTTTAGCGTAGAAATTTAACCATATTGATAAAATTAGGTTTAGTAGACTTAGGGGTAAATGTAGGCTTAGAGAATGTATCATTTGAAACTATAGAACGTATTTGGTCTAGATCAGCTATGGACATCGAAGTGTATCGACTTGAAACGTTTCGTCACTGGAAAAATCCGCACGTCACTAAGGAGCAACTAGCGAAGGCTGGATTCTACTATATTCAACAAGACGACGCAGTCAGATGTTACAAGTGCCATGTAATCTTAGAACACTGGAAATCCGGAGACGTACCGGAATGGGAACATTCCAGATTCTTTCCACACTGTCCGTCGAGGGATAATTCACCATCGGAAAAAAGTACCTTTCGCTAGAATGGGACATTCCCCCGACGCCAAAAGCAACTACTGTCATCGATAAAAGCTTCTCACCTGTACCTGAAGAAGAAGACGACGTTTGTGACTGTCCCTCTTGTGATAAATGATATTGCTGCTAAACACTACAAATACGCGAGTTAGAACTTTTAATAAAATTATTTATACAAACTGCACTTGCAGAAGGTAGTTCGTTTCAACCCTTTAAATGAAATTGTACATATTCCTTACGAAGATCGAGTTAATTTTTTTATATTGATAAAATACGATTTAAACGCGTTATTTATATTGGCGGTCTAATATTAGAACCTGTTTTACGCAATCATGTAATTTAAAGTAAAATAAAATTGGAAATGTATAATTTTTGTTTTTATTGCCTAGAGATTAGAAATTAAGGGGTTCGGAAGCGATAGTGGAAATTATGGTTAACGAGGGAGGGGTAAATTCCATCCTTCAGAAAATCTGCACGAGCAAAACAAATTCTGGAGAATGGGGGTGGGGGAAAGCAACTGGCGAACGAGAGAGAGAGATATATATAAAGTATCCAGTGAATGGGCATAGCAATGGGGGAAAGGAGCTGGTGAACGAGAGATAAAGTATCCAGTGAATGGGGATGGGGGAAAGCAGCTGGTGAACGAGAGAGATAATCTGGTGATTAGAAATTCTGGTGATTAAGAAGGGAGGAAAGCAATGGGGGAAAGGAGCGGGTGAACGAGAGAGAGGGAATCTGGTGATTAGAAATTCTGGTGATTAAGAAGGGAGGAAAGCAATGGGGGAAAGGAGCGGGTGAACGAGAAGGATGAATGGGGGAGCCAAGCAACAGCTTTGTGTCCATCCGGTGAATGAGAATTTCATTATCATTCACCGGATTGGCACCCCCATCTCTAATGTCTAATAGCTGAAATTTAATAAAGTTAGTTTTATAAAGGTGTTCTTGAATTCATTTACAGTATAATACAAAATATATCAATATTTACCATTATTTACAGTTACATACCACAATTAAAAAGTACGCGATGCTTCCAACGTATGACCAGAAGTAACAAATAAGGGTGATCAGAAGTAAAAAATAAGAGTGACACTGATCGAAGGAATCTTGACTAGAAGTAACAAATAAGTGTAAATACAATTATGTGTGGCCGTGGATATAAATTGGTTGTGATACCGGCGTTGCAGGTTGCTGTGAATAGCTCAAACTTAACACATTAGAATAATTGTGTGTATTCTGACCGTCGTACGTCTTGTTTAATATATTTTTCGTAAAGATATGGCATAAATTTCGTTCCATGAAACACCGCGCTGATTCTCCTCGCAGCATACTATCGATACCTGGATTTAAGTCGTCAAATTGGCATATTCTCAATTAATTTTCTTTTCTAAGTTTTTCGAATTCCTTCCTAAGAGAAGTTTCTTGAGAAAAATGCAAATGGTTTAAATCAATATGTCGGTATACCGTAACGATTTGCTCTTTTTAAATTGATAACTTTGTTCTATCATATGAACAGAAACTACGTAGGCTATTTTCCTTTTTATTTTAAGTATATATATAGACGTTTCAAGCGGGAAAAGGCTAACAGAGCAACTATGCTTCCTTGCCAACCTTAATATCGCAAGAATATTAGGGTGTATAGTAAGGTCTCCCATGGACCTAGGACATGGCTGGAAAAATCATGTATCAAAATAAGCCCTAGACTCAGGCACCAAGAAAGGGTAATACACGTTTTCTCAATTTGTCCGAATTGGTGTTTTTCCCCAGCAAGTATATTATCTTTAATAACACAAATTTGGAGTGCACTTTTCATAAGAAATATATTAATTTAAAAATTCCATAGTATTTGAAAAATGTAACTGTTTTGAAAAATTCTTATTTTTTACTGGTAAAAGATGGTAATGGGATCGAAAAGGAATCCGCCCTGATATTCTAAATTAGTCATATTTGATACCCACCGTATCCAGAGTTTAATATGACCTCACAGGATGATAATTAAAGAAACAGTTGTGTTGTCATTTGACCTCTCTAGCCTCGCAAGAGTGTCTGCCTGACATGGCTGTCAGGTATCATCAATACTTCAATGAGATTTACTTTATTTATCTTCACCTTTACGCGTCTTGTCTCCACAAAGATTTGATCATTATTTCCCGAACAAGGATTGATACATCTTCAATGGACAGACGAGGATTATTGCTTATTAAGGTGGCAAATTTTTCAATAAAGCTTCTTTAAAACGTACATACATAGTCCGGTCAAAAATGGCAATCTACTTTAACTTATATTTAAGGTCTAAATGGTTCATAATGGATTCTTTTCAAATCGATAAAATACTCGAAAACGACGCGTTCAATAAAAATCTAATCTGAATCGTTTTTCCCGCGGATAAACTACAGATTACTGTCAAACGTTGCCTTTACGATTCATCGTTAACACACAAACTTCAAACATTCACGGAGAACATTGGTGTGTTTAAATAACGATTATTAAAATTAATTTAACAAACTTTAATTTAGGTGTGCTATATACATCTCAAGAAAGTTCCATAACAATTTTTTCGAATGCTACTGGAAGCAACCAAATTACAAGTAGATCAAAATTTCACAAAAGTGAAAGTTAAACTGCTGTCATGAGCAACGAGTAGCTAACTTTAAATGACCAAATCAATGTTTATCCCGCACTTTAGAGATAGTAAATTTAGTTTCATTTATAAAAAAATGCTTACTAATTATGCAGGTTTTTGTCGATGGCTGATTGATGCCTTTCCTCTCAGAAACTTGTAGAGTCGAGATAAATTTGAACCGCTTATACCGTTATTTTAAGCCAGTGAAATATAATCTTAATTTTCTTGTATTTATCTGACTGAACTTAATTAACTGACCAAAATTAACTTTTACTAGAAATTCCATTTCCGTGAGTTTTGAAAAGTCAATTATTTTGTTATTTTCGTACTTACCTGTATTTCTAAAGCATAACAGCCTCTCTGTTATTTAAGTTATCTGCGTAATGACAATTCTATTTATCTCAATGTTACTATTTAAAAAGCTGTTTAATGTAATCAATAAAATACACAAATTACAGTCAGGAAAATTACTCGGAACAAAGTAAAAGAAAACACGGGCTTATAAATTTTCCATTCTAAATACACGTAAAATGAAACATTTTTCCAAATAAAAACAAAGACATTTAAATATTTAAACAAATATGCTTTTGCCAAAGCAGTTTAAAGGCCGATATAAGGTGATGGAGTAAGTTTTAACCTATCAAGGATCAGATATTTATTTTATTTTATTTTAGATTAGACATATTTTTTGGGACGAATTTAAAAAAATTCAGTATATTTTAGTTTATTTCATAATTGTTTGAAAATCGCTTTAGTAAATTTTTGTCACCTTTCCGTAAATTGATATACATATTTATCAGATGGAAAGGTATATATTTTAAAACCCTTTGCTTAAATTTGAGACTTGAAACAGTAATTGTAAATTGATAAAATATTAAATTGTAAAGGAGAACGTGTGTACATCAGTTCTAGGGTTTATATTTTGGAAAAACGTTCCAATTTCAGTTTGTAGCTAGCGCACTTTCATACCAAAAACCATCTGTACGCCTTTTTGTGGTTGTCGAAAACGATATTAGAATACTCTGAGTTTAGATTTCTGCTACGGAAAGGTTATATTAGGCCAAAGATAATCTAGACTACGTACCCTAGATTGGAAATACGGCGAGATTCCTACGGGCTCCCGTCTAACCTCGCGATTCCCTAGTTGCGGGGGGCAATGTAATAGCGAGGGGGTAAAAAGTCTGAAAAATTCAGTTCGGTTCAGTTTTAAATCTCGTAAAAATCGGGATGGAGGACGAGGCCCGAGGTTTCGACCAAGTTTCAGCGTAAATTTTCTTTATTTTACTGATTATAATTTTATTTTACCAAGGTGTAAATATGGGAAAATCTTGCCAATTCAAAAGTTGTAAGAACTATCGCAAATCATCTTTAATCATAAGTTGGGTTAAATTGAAATTGTAGCGAAGTTTATTAAAAACGTTGGTGCCTTCAATTGTAAATATGGACAAGTCATCATTTTTTATTGGATTTGCCTTAATTAGAGATCGGCGTTTGAATTTTTATTCATAACCGCAAATTATCCAAAAAATATACGAAAAAATCGATTATTTTTGTATGTTAAATCGTTGTTTATTCGTATAAAATGTTCATAAAAAAACAGTTAACCAAACTTTTTATGGTTAATCGAAATTTTGCCGGTTAATTTATTCGTTCCGCCGACCTCTAGCCTTAATTTTTTTCTAAGCAAAGCTGTTTAAAAAGAATAAAAATATAGAAAAACATTTGAAATTATGCATTTAAAATTTATTTTTACAAAAGGTAAATCAGCAGATTCAATCTCTTCATTGAGCAAAGATATTAATTTTGAAGCGTTGTTTAAAGTTTACCCCTGAAATTATATTTAAAACAAACAATTTATGACTACATCGTTGATAATGAAAGTTGTAATACTAACCACTCGGCTTTTTAGATTTGGGTTGTTTCTTTTGACAATAAGCGTGATCCCTTTTTAGCCCGAGGCCCGAACGAGGACACGAGGTCCATATATCGAAGCAGACGAACCCGCTGAAACTTTTCAGACTAAACTTCCACCCCCACCTCTCCCACTAGGGAATCGCATGAGACAACGCTTTTCGCGTACGTTTCTACCCCCTGATTAGGCCCTGTTGTTGTTGACACTTAATTGGGGAGTCGTCTGCTACACTGTAGTAACCCATTTGAAGACTTTCCTGCAGTTTTGTTTCATTTTTTTATAATAAGTATTTAACTTTTAATGCGTTTCAATAACATAATTTAATGGTTTTAATGTATTAAATTAAAATTGGGTATAAATAGAAAATAAATTAAAAGGTTAAGGAGTTTTTAACGTTTTATGCAAGTTAATTTTTGTCCTTAAGTGTACTTGAAAAATTTTGTAAAATAACTTCACTTAAATTTAATAATGTGTGGAAGTTATATGCAGTTACAAAGTTAATTTGAAACGTTTAGCATGTTTAGTAAGTAATTTATCTATAGTTTCTATAGTAACTGGTGTTATTAAAGAATAGATTTAAATTTTTTACTAGCACTCTGTAGTGTTGACCTATTATTTTAAACGCTTTCTATTCCTTTATGTGATCAATCAATGAAGACTTGACATTTGTTGATACTTTTGGATGGTTGATATTGTATGTAAAAATAAATTGTAAAACACTTATTGCGAAACACAAATTAACTCTAATACCTAAAATGTTAGATAACGAAACTCATAAACTGAAGGATATTAAATTTTTAATAAGAACAAAAATAACTACAAACGTATCAAAGTTCAAGCTGCTGGTTAACCCGTAATCCTTTTTAATTTAATGTTTTATGTTTTTACTATTACGGTTTCAAGGCTAAAATTTAAGCCAACGGTTTTAAAATTTATACATTTCCATCTGATAAATATGTTTATCAATAAACTTAGTACCATTTATGTAAATAATTGAAACTGTAAGGACTATGCTTGAAAAGTGGTACCGGCCCGAAAGCTCGCATATTTAAAAAAAAAACGTAGTGCCATGAAGTATCCGTCGTTGCAACTTTATATTTCAAAGACTAACCATGGCTAGAATATTCAACGTGTATGATTGTAAGTTAGTTAGAGCGTTTAAATTTTCAAAAGGTCTTAAGTAAAAACTAGCTGGCGAAGGATTTCTAGTTTACTTTAAGTTAAACACAGCGCTAAGTTAGCGCTAAATAGGTGAACTTCACAATCCTGTAGATAGTTTCAACGATGGCCATAAAATACCAATTTTCACCAAAACTACAAAAACAATTTCACCAACCGATACTAAAATCTGATGTCCGTCTTTGAAAAATTGAAATAATTTGAGCAATGCTTACGAAGGCTAGCGTGCTCAGCGGTCAATTTACTCCAAAGAGATTTGTTACAAAAATGATGATTTTGAAATATAACAATTTTAAATAATTTCGAAAAAATATCATTACGTAGTTAAATTGTTTAACTTATTTGGAGCATGTGGACATTATTTATATAAATTGGTCGATTTATCTAATTTCACCAAAAATGTATTTAATTGTACTTGGTTGGATTTATTACGTTAGAACGATCATCATCATATAGTCATTGAAGGAATAGTTGCTCAAACTTATGCTTACTTTACAGCAGCTACAAGAATTATTGCGGTACATTTTAAAATCTTTAGCTGATTAGCTACAGTTCATGGATTCAAAATTAAATCTTGACCGTTCTTTTTTCTGAGCTTAAGGTTTCGTCTATTTATTCACAATTTTAGGTGTTATATTAGCAAACTCATCGTTAGATATTATACTTCATGATACATATTATGTAAAAGCACTCTTCCACTATGTTATTTCCATAGCAGCAGTCTTTGCAATTATAGGGGAAGTTGTTCATTGAAAACCACTTTTATACAGGATTATAAATCCTTAGTGATTAAAAAATAATTTTATCTCAATATTTTTAGAGGTTTATCTTACTTTTCTTCAACCACATTTCTTAGAACTAGGGAGGATACCACGAAGTCATTCAGATTACCCCTCATGAAAATTTTTATCATCATTTGGTCTACTCTCAATAATTGAACGATTAGTTTATCAACAAACAATTCTATTTTCATCTCATAAACCTACCTCTATTAAATAAATTCATCAACATCCACCAATAAGACATAGTAATGTACAACTAATTTAAATATGGCAACGTGAAATAAAAATATTTTCCCGGAGACTGCATCACCTTTTATAGTACAAAAAATAATTTGCCAAGATTATATTTTAACTATTATATATCCAATTTTAATCACCATTCAAGTCTCTTATATATTAATAAACACTTTAAATAACAGATATTCAAATCGACTCTTACTTGAGGGTCAAGATATTAAAACTTTTGGAACTATTATCACTGCCTTTATACTTATTGCATTCCCTTCAATTATATTTTATAATAAATGAAACGAACCTCCCTTATATAAACATCAAAGTAGTACCTTAAGGTCATCAATGAGAAGCAGATCACTTTGTTACAGGGTGTCTTAATAATCAACATTTAAAATTTAATCTTGATTTTATCACATTTAAACTTCATACCGATTTTAATAATCATTGATACAATTGTTTTTTATCTCGTTAACATATCGAAAAATTTCAACAGGTGGATGAAGTTTTTTTATATACAGCAAACTACTTTAGCGCTGTGTGAAATTCAAGTAACAATGATTTTCCTTCAACAGCTAATTTTCACTTTTAGAATTAAAAAAACTTATTTGGCAAAAATAAAGAGAAATTATTAAACACGAACACGAATATAATATTTGAAACATATGCATCGTTTAAATGGTAATTATTATTAAAAAAGAAACTAAAAACTCGTTTTATTTATCGCAATCCTATAGTAATTAACTAAGATTCTAAAAATACATATTTTCAAAAGAACATGTATCTTTAGTTATTTTTACTGATAAAACTAAAAATTATCTGAAGAATCATTAAAGTATATTTAAAATGGGTTTAGCAAAGGAAAGGTTTCTTCTGTCTGTGATTACAACCAGTTAAAAAGTGAAAATTGAACCGAAGATTTACCCAATAAACATGTAAGAGGAAAAAGAAAACCTTTACTTGAGTACATTTTATTTTGAATATTTTTTTTTTACATTTGGGTGCAATAAATATAAAAAAAAAAAGATTTATGAGCTCTAATTTATTATTAACTTTTGGAAGGTAAGAAATTGATAAAATAATTAATATTTATCATTTAGAATTTAATCAAATATTTAATATTAACAGATATGTTCTAGATAGCTTTGCTAACGTACCAGGTTTGCGCTGCAAGACTATTGCAGTAATAGGAAACCACAATGGCTCCATCTGCGTTGCGGCTACTTTGCAAATCCAAACACCTCGAAGGGTAATGATCTGGTCGAAATCGGAAGCCGCCATTAAATTCTTGGATTTCCCAAGTTTGATGTGGTTCATGAGTGAAAGGCTCGACGGTAATAGCAGCGTGGTCCTTTGTAGAACCGTCTTTAACCGCTAAGACTTGGTTTTCGAAAGCTGTGACAATTTGATATCCTCCGTCGCAGGATTCTTCGAATTTAAACTTTTGGGATGGCCAACCATGAAAGGCGTAAGTACACCCGTATATCCCATCATTAGTGCAAACTGTCAAAGCTCTAGCACTGGTTTGTACTACCAGATGGTACCATTGGCCTGGTTTTGGATCTGACGTGCCAAATTGTACAGAACTCAAATCTTTTTGCTTCACATCAGAGGGTATAGAAATGTATACGTCATGTACACCATCTGGTGAAGATATATCGAAGGTTAGGAAATTTTCTTCTCCTGAATTTGGGGTGGACACGTCCCATAATTGAAGCTCTGCGGGTGCATTGTTCGTATTATCGAAATGAATCGAAACCTTTTCTTTGAAACTATTTAAAGCAACCGACGATTTTATCCCTAGAGTTACTTGTGACGCTCCAAAAGCTCCGAAATCCGCGTTTTTGAAAAGAAGGAAACTTCTTCTTCCGTCGGACACTTCTCCTTGGTTGGCGAAAGAGTACTTTTTGAAAGCCCAAGTTATTGGCTCGTCATACTTGGATGCCCCTACGACATGTTGAGGCTTTGTCTCGTTAGTAGAGCATTTCACCGCAGCCAAGGACGCGAAGAATAAAATTATCTGAAATTGGAAACATCGCCATTTGAAATAACAAACAAACTGTTTGATGGATTTTATCTATACAATGTTTCCATTGAGTGACGTTATTGGTGTTCCTCGATAACTTTTTTCATTATACGAATAATACGAATTTCTAAAGAGATAAGTTTTCACCTAGGCCTTACAAAGTTTGAAAAGGCATCCCGTCGCATACACCGAATAATTACGGATGGAAATGCAATGCGAGTATGACTACGCATAGCGATGTGAAAATTTAACAGTGCTTAGATATTTTTTGGACAACTCAAATTACGTTTTATGTGTCTAGGAAATAACATTTAAAGTACACGTAAATAGGCACGTGTCTCGTAAATGATTGATATTTTATCTTCTGGATATATGTATATTTTTACTAACTATAAGTAGTAGAAGTGAAAAATATTCCCTAAGATATATCTCCTAAACTAATAGATAGGAAAATATGTTTTAAAAAATTTGTAAATTAGCCTCGTAAATCTAATGATTTCAACCGTCAGGTGGACTAGTTCATTTTGAGTCGTGATGCGGAGTGTGCTTTCACGGATTTATTGGAAAATTGAGGCTTATTTAAAACTTTTCGGAGCCTGTGGAAGGTGCACATTTACGTTTTTGACGTATATTGATATATTGGTCTGTTATTTTAGTTATTAAAATATTTTTCGGTTGAAGCCCAAATATAGATTTTACTATAGCCCTTTATGATAAATTTCCCTTATTAGTTATTTAAAATCTATAAATGAAAATTAACTCACTACACTTCAATCTATATATTACAATTTTGGTATTTTTTATGGGTAATGCGAAAAAATGTTATGAACAATATTGCCCCATATTTTCCGTTACAATTACTTAAAACCCCTCAATAATAATAACACTATGAACTTCATTTTATAAAATTTAAACCCACATATGTATTTTTGTATCTCTAGGAATCTAAAAGAGAAAATACTGTAAGTAAAATAATTTGTAATAATTATATTATTATATATTATTAATATTATTATAATAATAACATTAAAGTGACTGATACGCCTTTTGTCACATTAAGTAACGCTTAGAAACAACCCCTCCCACTTTACTACGTAACGTTATTTGGGAAAGCCCCTTAAAGATGGAAAATAAATTTACTCACAAGCATCTTTTCGGTAAATTGCTAAATATCGAACAAGAATACGTTCCTGGTATGAAAATTAACGATGTGGATCTCGCTTTATATCGACTAAACAAGACAAATAAATCCGGCTTATCCAGGCATCAATGTCCAAAGTGACATTTATTTTCCAGAATAACTATGGTATTTTGTATACAAGTTTATTGAGAAATATGAATGGGTGAACCTGAAGCTATATACGTTATAATCGTAGAAAATTAATGTTCTTATTCTTCGCAGACAAGATACGATCACTTTCACACATGCTAAACCAGTCTAATTTTATTAAATTACTGAAAACACTTCGTGTTTTTCCCAACTGACACGCGATAACCACAAGATTTATGTGCCTGTTATTCCCAATTAGAAGTTCGGCCTTAAATATGTATTAATACGGTGGGATTCAGAAATATTAAAATTTTACCAAAAACCACTTATATTAACTCAAAAAAGTGGGGACTTTTGGAGGGGGCTGCTCGGCTGATGGCGGCTCATCATCGTTGGGGGCTTTTCGCAAGAGGCTGCGCTTGTTTGGCATTTGTCCTCCAGCTATTACCTACACGGCGGTGCCAAACATTAGCAGTAGGCGCGCAGTGATCTATTTGGCGAATCCAAAGGAAATTAATTTCAAAAGAATATAAACTTTTCTACGATGATTATTTCTATTAAATATTAATTTTATTTGCTAATTGAACATTATTAAAAAACTTAAATAAAAATTTATATTTAAAAAATTAAAAAGAAATTTAAATAATTAAAATGTATATTATTATAATAAAAAATCTAAAATATTACATTCATGTTACTTAACAAATAACTAGGACCAATAATAAGTAATATATATGTTTATTTAAATTTATATAATTCATTTATGAAAATTTATCTCTTTAATTTTATTTATCTTTAAATAATTAAAAACCATGTTACGGATAGATTCACATGCAACGATTATTCTTTGCCGTAGGTCATCACTGTTGCGAACCAAGTCTTTGATGTGTCCTCAGGGATAAAAGTCGGGATATCGCGAGAACCACGCAACAGTGACCCCTCGACCAATACAGCTCACAGGAAACGTCGCATCAAGGTGGTGCTGTTCTCAGCTACTATGTGGTGGCGCTCCATCGTGCAATTAACACATGCGCTTCTTGTATTAACCAAACATAAGAGGAAGAATGAAAGTTCCAAATAAATGGTTACTAACAGCACGACTATATTGCTCCACTGGTGGTTAAATATTTGTGAATATTCAGTATAAACCCAAGGAAAACTTGTTGGTCACGTATTATTCGTCATATCTTAACGTTATTGGCTCGCACTTACTCCCCAAAACCTACGGGTATTTTTTCTGAGATCACCATTAAAAATTGTAATTACTTAAATATTGAACGTTTTACGTTCATTTAAGTTCATAAAAAAGTGACGAAGAAGAGTAATTTAAATCTACTTGTAAAAAATTATTTAGGATAGAATTAACAATAAACCAGGGGGGGCATTATCCAAACGCCAGTCATTCTTTTAGACTCTGAACTTTCAGAAACAAAATGATTGATTTTCAAGTATAAAATAACGTGCTGCTTCGAAAAACCAAAATGATACCAGATATAGTGAGTTTCACTAACTCTGAGTACTCGGATATGCATTTGATGTTTGGACAGGCCCACGGTTATCATTAAGAAGCGAGGCGGTTATACCAAGAGCAATTCCCCGATAGACGATTACCATATAAACGCACGTTCGAAGCCGTTGATAGACGTTTACGAGAGCGTGGTCATATTCAACCAGCAAAGGATGCTGGACGTTCCAGAAGACGTCGAAGAACAAGTAATTATTCCTCGCCTTTTAAACTAGCAATTTTCTTATAATCATTTCTTCGTCGCTTTTAATCTACCGAAAATAGTATTTACTTCCATTTATTGCAAAATAAATAAAGAGTCAATAATTAAAAATACGTAGGAGCTTCCCATTTTCGACAATGATCTCTTAAAACGTATACGGCAAGTGGGCAGGCAGTTTGAGGGTCAATCACGTCATAGTGGGGCGAATACTTCATGGTCACCAGTACCCCCCTTAACATCGGCAAAAGGTCCAGTCTCTGAACGAAGCAGACTATCCTTGGCGAGTTGATATTTGCCAGTGGTAGTGGACAGAGTCGCTGAAAAACCACAGTTTCCACCTATAATCCTAAAGACTGATGAAGACTATTTTTTTCGTGACAGAATTATCAATCAGTGCAGTCAAAGAAACCCTCACGCGACAACTGTTAGATCACACCAACCGCAATTTAGCCTTAATGTCTGGTGTTGAATTGTTGGTAATACTTTACTTAGACTCGCGTCTTTCTTCCACCCAGGCTAAATGGTAAGCAGTATTTAAGAAAACCACTTTAATTCAAAATTATGTCATCGGAATCTTCACATATTATCTTAAGCCTCAATAATTTGGTAAATCATTTTTTTTTACGACCAGACCTACATTATAAAAAACTGTAGAAGAAAGTTATGTAGATGATTGTAGTTGCGTTGATCCTTTTGCGGGATTGTGCTGGAAGAATTATCACTACAAATTTGCAGCTGTTGTTTCATAATTAAGCCTTTTATACGCCATCATAATTGTGATGTAACAGTTCAAATTATCAATATCACAGACAGAATATTGCGCAGAGAAAATCAAAAACTAACCCGATAGACTTAAGCTTAGTTTATAAAGAAGTGGGGATATCTGTCTAAAGACAATTTTATAAAAAAAACTTGAATGTCTTTTTCCAAATATCGAAATTCAAATAGTTCAAGTTTTTGATAGCGGATTTGATGATTGGATGGATGATGACTTTAGTGGCGGATAGCCTCCTAATAGAGCAAAACTTAACCTTATTCTAAAGGAAAATGAAAAACCAGTAGAAAAACAATGTGAGGCATCAAATTCAAGTGTTGATTTATCTGAACGGAGAAATTCAGAAAGGTATTTTCAATTAAAGATAAACATACCTCTGGTTGTTTCTAATTTGGCAGTAAATTAATTGTAGTTTGTATAACTTTACTTCATCTCAATTTCAAACTAGTTCTGCGCCACAAAATGTTAGCTTCAATACTGGAAACACTGGAGTACCTTGACCATCATATGTTATCCCAAGATTTCCTGATGCTATTAACAAAATGATTGCCACAAAAAACTCTACCTTTTTTTCTAGAACTTATAAGTCAAAAGTGGTCAGAATATTATACGAAGACATCTCTAGATACTCAGTATATTTATTTCACTACTATAGTAGTGAAATAAATAACACATTTACCCATTTAGGTACCCATCGAGTAAAGAATATATTCATATTGGGGAAGCCTTTATTTCAAAACATCCTTTTATGGGATTTAGAATAAAAGTAAAAAACTGTATAGGATACGTAAGTACTTATAAAGTTACTTAAAATTAGACAACAATAATAATAATTATTTACAATATTTAATAAACAGGAATGTTGGACGGAAACGTTAAAAACCAAATTCAAACATGAGCGTGAAAAAAATGATCAAAATTTGGATTGCATTAACGATTCCAAAGAAAAGTACGCTAATAGAAATCGAAAACTTCCAATAGCAGAGGAAACCACTTGCAGAAATAGTCAACCAGGAAAACTCAAACGAATTAGTCCTATGGTATGAATAAAATATTTTTTATGCAAATGTTTTATAAGCTTATATATTTTTTTAATTATAGCTCATGACAGGAATGGCAGAAGATGCCGAGAGCATTAAAGCTCATTTAAAGGCGTTAAATAGTCAACTAGACAAAGCTAATCTCAACGAAAGTATTGTTGATGAAAAGATGTTAAGAACGGCCGTATATCGCCAAAATTTAGTTTTTTTAACAAAGCATTAGCGAAATTTTGGAAATTTTCCCGTTACTTAAACGAAAAAATATGTTATTTTTATATCATTTTCGAAGTTATTGTTTTGAGTAAAGAAATATTTTATATAGCTTATTAGGGAATTTTACATCTTGTACAACGTCCGACCATCCGCCGAAAAAGTCCTAATTAATCATTTTGGAAGAATTTCAAAAAAGCTTTTAACGTTGATGAAGAGGGGAAAAAATGCTACAAACATTTTGGCTCTTTTAAACCAAAGTGAATTGGTTTCGTCCGAAGACGTTCATAAACGTGAGTCCAGAATCATCCACAAAAAGCATTTATTATACAGAATTGAATTTTTTTATTTAATAGAAATGGAAATAAAAGCAAGCATCCTTCTCCTGCCATGTGTGTTTGGAGAATCTACGAAGAACGTCTTACAACAGGAGTAAAAATTAATATTTGTTATTATTTTAAAGCACAATTTTTTTATATTTTATTCATGCACGCTTTTAGAATTGTATAATATTTAATCTGAAAGCAAATTAAAATGGTTTCGTGAATACGTTATTTAATATATTTTACAAAATCTAGTTAAAAACGGTATAAATATAGTAAATATTCCTTTCTGATTAGTGTTGAACTATTTTAACTAAAGCCAGTCCTATTTAAAGGAAAAGTCCAGGTTGGGTAAAACTTGGGTCTATTTGAAAGATCATGTTTAAATATACTAAAAAATATCAGTCGCAAAATTGTATCTTTTTTAATGACGAGAAATTAATTTTTAAACGAGCGAAATTTACCGCCAAGCGAGCTGCCTTTTTCTTACACTTTCCCTCCGCAGACCGCACGCAGAGCAAGCGCGCACGGGGAACAGAGCGCTGTTAAAGCCTGTTATAGCGCGAACAGCGCGTGATTAAAGTCCTAAAACGTCACCCCGAAACAAAAAATGGCAGATCGCTTGGCGGTAAATTTCGCTCGTTTAAAAATTAATTTCTCGTCATTAAAAAAAATTCAATTTTACGACTGATATTTTAGAGTTTATTTAAACATTATCTTTCAAATAGACCCAAGTTTTACCAAACCTGGACTTTTCCTTTAATATATAAATAAATAGTCTTATTAGATCTTCCGTAATGTGAGCAACACGTATTATTGTTACTAAATATGTTTTAGTGTAATATATTGGAATTTAAATAACTAACTCTTTGTATGAATTATCTCTCTTTAGACATCTGAAGCAGCAACCCCAATAATGTGTTTCGAAAATACAGTTTTTTTACATCATTAGTCGAAGTTCAGAAAAATTTGAAGTTTCATCTTTGGAGCATCAAATAACAACTATTGCCGGCTTTTATGCTTTTCAACTACAGTACCCCAAGGGCCTTAAAAAGACTTTTGAGTATTTACAGAAGATCGTCTTTAGAATTAGTCCCGATAAGGTATCGATACCAGTAGTAAACATGGTAAATCGTTTTTCTTAAAGGGAGAAGATAAAAAATGTCATAAAAGAATACTGTTTATTTAGTTTCAAATGTTAATCTATGGTCTTAAAGGGAGAAAATAGAAAATGTTAAAAATAATACTGAATATTAAGGTTAAAATTCTATAAATAAATAACAAAGTAGAAAACCTGTATATATATACTTCTAAAATTTCAGCATAATTAGCAACAATTACTTTTAACAAGGGGAAAAGTAGTAAAGTGAGGCTGATTTAGTGCTTAATTGGACGACTTATATTCTAAAATTGAGCTAGTACTCTACTGAACTTAGATAATAATTACGGCTCAATTGGACGACTTTTATTCCAAAATTGGGCTAGTACTCTACCGATATAAGATAATAATTACGTCTCAATTGGACGACTTTTATTCCACAATCGGACTAGTATTCTACCGAAATAAGATAATAATTACGGCTCAATTTGACGAGTTTAGTTCTCAAATTGGGCTAGTACTCAACCGATATAATATAATAATTACAGTTCAATATGACGAGTTTTTTTTTCAACAATCGGACTAGTATTCTTCCGAAATAAGATAATAATAATATAAAAAGGTGAGTTTTACGAAGTGAGAAACATGAGCCGTTGAGTATTATTTTAACACATATTTAGTTTTGGGATTGTATACGTAGTTAAAAGTAATATTGTTTTAGGGTTAGTAATTGAAAATATTTCAAAGAACCACTCCTGACTATACATATAAATTATTATTTTTTCTTTAAATTGTGAATTCCGCCTAAGATTCAGTGAAAAATGAACTGGTCACAGCCGAGGCTGCCCCCTAAGACGGTTAAATTGAACCTACCCCACATTATAGATGATATAAAATGAAGCTTTTGCAAGTGTTGTAACTTTTGTGAGCTTGGTATTACAAAAGGTAAAAATAAAATTCGGAAGCATTTATTGTATCACTTGTTTCTTAATGTATTTTCCAAGCTAACCAAAATGGTGGATTACAAAAAAAACAATACTGAAGGGGTTTTTTTCTAGGTATTTATAGTTTAGGTTTAGTTTTCAGTTACAACCAACATTACAGGCGACACTAAAAAGTTCAATGCCACTATTTAACACGCAATTATTTTCAATTTAATATTTTATCAATTTACTACTCAAAATTAAGGGTTGAAAAATATATACATAAGTTAACAAATGCCATGTACCTCTTAACTTGATTTTGCGACTGATATGAACGCCTATAGCGACTGCTTCCAGAGCTAGATCCTTTATTCTTAAAGATTCTGATTTAGAAAATATTCGAGCATTATTTGTCACACATCGTTAAATACATAGTAATACTTTCTAAAAGATTTAAACCAGTTTTGTGTGATATCAAAAATATAAAATTTCAAAAGTGTTGAATTTCAAGAAAATAGTTATTGATTTATCAAGTAAAAACAAGGAAAGTATCCTTTTTTAAGAGCTTATTTTAAAGCTCTTTTATAGAGCTATCTAATAGTGTATTTATACTTCATGTTTGCAATCGCCCACATGACCCTTTAACCCCTCGAATGAGACCCCCCAAATATAAAAATGTACATTTTGACATCCAATAACCTGGTATCAATTCTAGTTAGGACTGTGTAAACTCCACCTTTGAATGGTCCTTGCCAAAATGTGTAAGATTGCGTTTTTAGTTAAAATAAAATATATTTATAAAAAGTTATTTAACTTAAAGCGAAGGGGTACTGAAATCGAGGTATGATATACCAAAAAATGTGGGGTTTTGGTTTAACTGTGTTTATTCTAAAACTTCTCAATATTTTCAGCTAACACCTTGGATATCACCGTTTTTTAGACAGATCTATCTGTGTATAAAATTTAAAATAAATTGATCGACCCATGGTGACATGATTGGTTGAAATCGTATGGAATGACCCGCTAGTATTCTACCATACTTAGATAATAATCCAGCTTAACGGCTTATTATTTTAAGACAATTGTACGAAGTGTCAGCCATTGTTGTCTGCATTTTCGTTTAATTCTGGTTGTCAATTTAACCAAAATTGGTCAGCTAGCATTCCCAAATTAGACGGCTAATGTACCAAAAGAGTATAAAACCTCGTGCATTTGGGTCCAAATATGTTATCAATTTAAGAATATGTTCTGTTAAATTTTGGCTAACTAATACGCCACAACTGGACAACTATTTTTTCATAAATGGTTAAGTATTTTTACAAAATTATACTAAATTTGCAACACAATTGCACAAATGTAAGGCTTTATTTGTCAATATTTTCCACCTACTTTGCAACTAAAATTGTTAAATTTTGGAAATTTATCTCACTAATACTAGATGAATATACCATCAAAATTGTTCAATATATTTCCAACAAAGGTCGAATATCCATCCAAAATTGTAATATGATTTTTAGTAACAATGTAAGTCCAAATTTGGAGGCGTAAAAATAGGCCAGAATTGAACTAAACAGGGGGCATTCTCAGAGTCAACGCTTTGGAAGCTATTTCGTCCAATTTTGGACAAATTGTTCTAAGAGTGTACTTTGAGGTGAAATGTCAACCGAACTACGCGAGATGGCTAGTACGATTTGAAGACAACTTGATCAAAATGGAAGAAATGCACCCTGGGATCACAAATCCGTTTGAAAATGGAACGCTCTTAATTCGTCTAACTAGCAAAGACTTTCTCGGGTCAGCTATCGACCTGACGTTCAGTGCCGGCCTTAGGCACGTGCCACACGTGCAACCGCACGCTAGCCAGAGCCTCGCGCTAGCCAGAGGTCAACGTTAGTGGTCTTCTAGTTTTCCCTCTTCCCTCTTGCCGCTTGGCCGAGGGGCTGATCACTCCGCGTAATCGGTGTACAGAGCCGTACCTTTGACTGTACTAATGGGACTACGCGTAATCTTTGAAGTCCCTGCCTTTGGCAGTGGTAATCTAAGCGTAGTCCGGTGTACAGACTTTCTAAGAGTGGTTAGCCCCTCGCGCTTGGCAGCCAAAATTATGGTTTCGTTTACCTCGAGTATCTCATTTTCTAAGCCGATAAAAGTACAACAGTGTGTCAGAATTTATAGACCGGTGTACCTAGTAACAAAGACTATACCACCGGAGGCCTATCATCATAGTGCCCTAGGCCAGGGTCCACCTAGCCCAGACAGGTGACAAATCCAGCATGGGTGGCAGAACCCTACTACTGATGGTCTCACCTTTGACGCAAGCCACTCAACCCAGCAGAAGGTGCAGCAAAGGGTGGACCAATCCCCACTTCGCACACAGCAGTTGGATTTAGAATGGATGCTCTAGCAACTCCAACCGACACCCTACCTACGTAGGTAAGGAGCCAAGCCCTTTGGAGAGAGCTCCTAAAGGGGAACGACGAGCACACAGCAGCCCAAGTAACCCGGCAAAGCTGGCACCGGAGATCCCGGTGGGCCCCAAAAGGCCGGGAAACAGGACCGCCGTGCCCGCCTATGGAGGCCCGCCACCCCACAGCAGGCTACCAAATCCGCCGAGGCGGCCAGCTTGCCTGGGCCCTCTCCGTGAGCCTGAACCGAAGTTCAGTATCCAGCCCAAACCTGACCGAAGTCGGAGGTGGAGATAGGACCATTTGATCAGAGCTAACATCTCCCAGTGCGCCACCGCCCTTATGGGTTACAAGAGCCGGACCCCGACTCCCCGGTAAAGCCACCAGTTATTGCACACTCTAACCCATTTAGGGCCGATAAAAGTACAACAAGCAATTTCAAACTATAACAATAACCATCGCATAAATAATCAAATAACATACATAGTGACATTCAGTAGCCTAGCCGCCCACACGATTGACGAAACCGAATCGGTCGTGCATTTTTTGTTACAGCGAGATACATGACGACGGCATTATCGTCATATTAAGCATGGACTGTAGTTCAATGGGGGTTTTTTAATTTCATTGCTGTAGTATCGTTCAATTATTTTTTCTTCTTCATGTATCCTGCTTTATCACAAAAAGTAGTAAGGGAGTGCTCTTTATTTCTAAAACCATATTACACAATTTCTGTACTTTTGACTCCAACTTCGCGGCCTTCAATATATTTCAGGTCGAGCCCTAGCGCACCCGGGTTTATCCGTACACACGCATATGAACTAAAACGTGCTTTGAGTATTGTCAAAATAAAAATGTGTGTTTTCGTCGTTTCGTGTATCTGCTATATCCACCATTGTATATTCGTAACGATTTCTAATTAAAATTTACCCGGCTTAATCCCGTTTCAATGGACGGATTTTGAAATGACGTTTTAGCGCGAGACACTACAGGTACATGTCTTGGGCACACAGCCTTCTTTGCGTGCTTTTTTGACCATAACATGTAGAGGTATTTTCACGCGCAAAATGAATTTTAAAAGCCGTCAATTTAGAACAGTATTTACGCTTTTCCGAAAATCGTTCTGCTAGAAAAAATACCTTGCCATGACTTACTATTGATTCTTTCGGCTGAATAATTATAATACAATATAATATAATTATAATATTAGTATTTTTATTGAAATACTTTAAGTATTACACAACGTGCCAGGTAAAAAAGGTAAGCTAGCTTCGTACAAAATGTGGCTTCGTCTTCAAGTTTTAAAATATTGGACGTAACGTAGTCTCCCATTGCAATGGTTGGTGGGTATATTCAATTAGTAATGACTCTCTGTTCTGTTTCTGCTGCAAGTCGTTTTCAAACCGTGATATTAAACTTACAAGTACCGGATATAATGATTGGCGTCATTTATCTCAATACTTATGTGAACATGACAGCGCTTCTGATCATATTCAGAGCTTACAGAAATGGAAAACTTTGGCTGTGGCATTAAATAAAGAGTCTACACTAGATGATCATCATCAACGAATTATAGACATTGAAAAACGACATTGGCGATCTGTTATGGAGCGTTTGTTTGCTATTGTCCAGACCTTGGCAGAAAGGTCATTGGCATTTCGGGGGCAGTCGGATAAATTATTTTCACCACATAACGGAAATGTTTTGGCGCTAGTAGAGTTGATCAGCAAGTTTGATCCGGTTATTTCAGAACACGTACGCCGTATGCAAAACAAAGAAGCAATGGATCATTACTTGGGGAAAAGAATTCAGAATGAAATAATTGATTCGTTAGCTAACGCGATTCTAAAAAAGATCGTGTCAAACGTAAAAGATTCAAAATATTTTGCAGTTATAATGGATTGTACG
The DNA here is from genome assembly GCF_980474605.1 of Leiobunum rupestre. Taxonomy (NCBI): domain Eukaryota; kingdom Metazoa; phylum Arthropoda; class Arachnida; order Opiliones; family Sclerosomatidae; genus Leiobunum; species Leiobunum rupestre. Next base: position 51,646,122 of record NC_143388.1, on the reverse strand, counting down.
CCCGATTTGAGCCACAAAGAACAACTTTCCATATTCCTACGATGTGTGATAATTCAAAACGACTCTGTTGCAATTAAAGAACATTTTTTGGGCTATTTACATATTACCGACAGCACTGGACTGGGACTTGCTAACGTTTTCCTTGATTTTCTTAAAACTATGAGTTTGGACATTGAAAACTGTCGTGGTCAGTCCTATGACAACGGATACAATATGCGAGGGCAGTACAAAGGCGTTCAAGTTAGGTTAAAGGAAATCAACAATCGTGCTTTTTTTGTTTGAATAAAATGCAATAAAGTACTCAAAGAAAACCTGATTCACGTTCAAAAAGCACTTCAGGACGTTGCTGATAGTAGTAATGACAGTGTTGCTGTTTCTGAGGCAACAAGTCTTGCTAAGGAAATTTCTTCATTTCAGTTTATTCTATCAACGATTATATGGTATAAAATATTGTTCGAAATTAATAAAGTTCAAAATCCATCAATGATCGTAAGTGAAGTCACCAAATTAATTTCCGCAACAAAATTGTTTCTGCAAGATATGCGTTGTGATTCATCATTTGATTATATTATTGCAGAGGCTAAAGTCGTAGCGTCCACACTAAACACAACTAATACATTTCCTGATAAACGAATTCGCCGAAAACGTAGACAATTCGATTATGAGGCTGCAGACGTGCCTCTTAGTGGAGAACAGCAATTGAAAATCGAATTTTTTTATGTTTTAATTGATGTGGCCGTTAAATCCCTTTAGGAACGTTTCCAACTTTTGAAAACATTTTGTGATATCTTTGGTTTCCTGTGCAGCACTAAGCAGATGGAACAATTTAAAGACGAAGAATTTAAAATATCCTGTGATAAGTTAGAGCTTGCTTTAACAGATTCTGCCACCAATGAAGCTGATATTACTGCGGATGAGTTATATTCAGAAATTAAAACTCTTATTAGAATGCGATCAGCCAAAAATTCAATGAAAGCTTTAGAACTTGTGCAATATATACATAAAAATTCGTTGACTGAAATTTTCCCAAATCTGATGGTAGCTCTTCGAATTATGCTAACACTGCCTGTTTCAGTTGCTAGTGCAGAAAGAAGCTTTTCTAAGCTTAAGCTGAACAAAACTTACCTTCGAACCACCATGACTCAAGAAAAACTATCCGGATTAGCAATGATTTCAATTGAAAATGAAATAAGTCATTCGTTAGATTTTTCAACCTTAATTGACGATTTTACCGCCAGAAAAGTGAGAAAGATTGCATTTTAGTTGTATTTGTATACTTCAATATAAATAAAAATGCATACTGATAAAAAGTGTTAATAATTAATAGAATAAAACGTCATTTAACGAAACTATTTAAAAAATGCGCCAAAAATATTGGCCAAAACTAAGGCCTCGCAAGGTGACTTTGCATGTGGCCTCGCAAAGCGTAAGGCCGGCACTGCCCAACGGCGAATAGTATAAGAGGTTCTGAAATGTTTGCAGTGGCTCCCCAAGGTGTAATTGCTTCTAATTACCTGAGGAGAAAAGGGCTTGACGGTCACGAACATTTTGTTGATGTAGCCTGGAGCTCTAGTGGCAAAAGTCACTTCCTCGATTAAGTACGGAATAGAAAATGGTATGGTGATAGACTTCTCCGGAGTTTGGTGTATTGGCGAAGTAAAGTCGGCTTTCTGAAATATACACGCAAATATTCCTTGTTAAATATCAGTTTAAATCTGAGATTTATATCTAAAAGAGTGAGCATACTTTAAGTTCAATATCAAGATATTTTGTCATTTTAATCGTAATCTCACATTTTCAATTACATAATTTAAATCCTTTAAAGCTATGGAAATTGAATCATAAATATCAGCGTTAAACAACTGAAATTATTTAACGTTGATATGTACACAGGTTATTTGGCGCTCTAAAGGCTTAAATTTCTCTGTTTGATTTTAAATTCTCATAAGTGAATGTTTTGCAGCTACAGTAATTTCTTTAAATAATTAAGCATTATAAACGTCTTGACCTTAAACTGGTGGATTTGTAAATGACACCGAAAATCGAGAAATTATTTTGTTAAATTATTTTGTCTTAACATTTTCACTGACTTGATTATTAATCCTTTAAGTAAACTAAGTTAGATCAGACTCATTCTTTAAGCTCTTAGTAGTTTGACTAATTATTGACTCCAACAACGATTACGTTTTGGGATAAAGTGTCTGATTGAGCCCTTGGAACAACACGGTCGGTACCAATTGTAAATGAAAAACAGTGAGAAGGCGTGCAAAATATTCCAGTTCTTTATTTCTCAAATAACAGACAGATATTAAGGAAAACCAAGAGACAGATCACGCTGTTACACGGTGTCCTAATTATCAAGATTAAAAATATAAAAATGATTTGATATTTATGGAGAAAATCTTCAGATTTTAGTTGGATTTAATCATTAAAGAAAATGCCTTTATTAGGTTAAACATTTGAACGAGCACAAAATAAAAATATTTCGGAAAATGTTATTGGCATCACTAAAATTTCGAAACCCAAATAGTTAGTTACAATTGATATATTAACGTTTTTTAAATGATGCAAAGGTTGTATTTACCAAGGATTAAAAAATGCCTGTCTAGACTAGTGACCATGACTCAGGATGGCTGAAGAAGAAATTTCCTTTATAAATAACGCATGAAATGTGAAGATAAATTGTTTCTTTGATTCAATTTCGAATCGGAAAGAGGTATTATTTAAAATTAAATAACTGTTTAATTTTTATATTCAGAATTAAATACACTCTTCTAGTTTCGAAATACTATTTTGTTTAATTGATAAGTATAATAAATTATTAAGAGTGATAATTTAAAACTATTAATTTATTATAATTGTTTAATAATACTAACAGAGTGGAAACTAATTAATCGTTTTAAAATTGCCATACAACCCTAAATTTTATACGTCTTTCGGATTTGTACTGGCAATATTTGCTAGATATTTTTAATTTATTTATCTGTGGTCTGTTTAGTAGTTCATCGATAATAATATTATAAATACGATTACTATTACTTCACATCTAGCCCCAGAAAGATTCATTTTGAACCATTGTTGGCCTTAAGTCATCCGATCTTCTATTTTCATTCAAGAAACTCATTGGTAAGATTTGATAACTTTTTTTAAAAATAAACTCACTCCTCTGGTGATGAGTCCCAAGATGCCTGTCCAAGAGCCGTTGGAGGTTGGGCTCCCCATACCTTCCTTAACGAAAATGTAATTCGCACTAAAGGAAATATAAGTGCTTTAGTATACGGCATCACCAGTATATTTAACATGTCGTCACCACACAGATACAAATTACTCATTTCTTCACCTGTCAGCAACAATAAAAACCCATACCGTCATTTGCCGTTTTCACCGTTAGCAAGAGAGCAACACGATGGAGAGGACTGGACTAATGCAGTACTTTGCCGCGGTGTCGTCTAATAGTGACAGCCACGAAAGCTTTGCCAATCTGTTTGCTAGTAAATATCGGAAGTTAAGCTTAACCACATTGAGCTTTTTCCCATGAATGGACTGAAACTTTAAACTACGCGCAGAGAATTAAACACCAACGACCTTCAAAAGCAAACTAGCTTTTCGTTTAATATTGCTAGTTTTTCCCACAAAGGGTGTTTCGGTCTTTCGGAGAAGTCTGGCACAAGTTTACATGCGTTTTCTTTGGGTAAAAAGGAGTGAAAAAAGGTTATTTAAAAACATTTTTCTCAATTGAATCGTATCCGAGTAATTGGCCGTCAAAAATCGGCCTCCAATACGTTGAAAAACGCGCCCATGTGCAGTTACTATTATTCCTTGGACACTATAGCAGATCTTTTTGCAGTAAGAAAGCGATTTATGCACGATGGAGCAGCCCCTGATTTTAGCTTTCAGGTTAGAGCTCATTTTGATTCCGAGTTTCCTGAGGGTTCAATAGGTTGAGGCGTTGCATGGTCAGCCAAATCTCCTCAATTTTTGTGGCCATTTCAAGGTATAGAAGACCTACGTCAACACATAATTGACGACTGCAACCAACACAATCCGAAACACGCCAGAAAACTTTCGTTGTGTTCGAGAATCTTTCCGAAGACGCGTCCAAGCTGGCCTACACGCCAAGGGGGCCATTTAGAAAAACGTTTGTTAATACAATGATTAATTTAATGTTGTACTTGTAACCACTGTGAAACCATAAAACAATCAAATGTATTTTTTACCGTATCTCTTGGAAATTTGAATCACCTTGTCATTATTTTAAATCATAACGATAGCATACTTCTAGTTGTGAACGCTTAATAAGCTTTTGCTTTTTTTGCTGGTAGAAATTTGTATTCACTTATCTCACGTTTTTACTCAAGGTTACTCAAAAAACACGAATTTCTACCCATACCCAACTTTTTTTCTGGGGACAACTAAAAAAATTGGTACACAAGACTGAACTCCACAACATTGACGACCTACGACAACGGTCAACGTTGTGAAAACATTCGCGACCGAAACGGGTCTAGATGACGCAACGGTGCCTAAACTTATAAGGGATCTAATAACGTCAAGCGTCTGCTAATGTTTCTTACTTGCACGCTTCCACAGTGCATTAAATTTGACCTCCTATGAGTAGTTCCGCCCGCCGTCGTTAGGGAGTGCAACCATACTTTTCGGTCCCAAATTCGTAACAAGCCTCGAATCTTCAAGAATGATTTGCGTGAGGCCCAGGTGATCGTTTTTTACATTCTGCGTAATTCCGTTAAATTTGTATTTCTGTTATTTGAAGAAAAAAACGAAATTCAATAAGTAACTTTCTTTCAATTTTCGGGGTCACTATGAAACCCCTTGTTATTGTTCATTTTTACACGTAGAATACTTCAATCAATAACGAACTTGTGATCATTTTCTTATCTTTATCGAAAAGAAACCAAATGCTTAGTACATGGAAACAATTGAGTTGAAGGAATAATAGAAACTGCACATTTGCGCGTTTTTCGACGTATTGGAGGCTGATTTTTGAGTCATTCCTCGGATACGGTTCAATATAGAAAATCGTTTCTTCGGACCTTTTTCACTCCTTGTTATCGAAAGAACATGCCTGTTAATTTATGCCAGACTTCTCTGAAACACCCTGTATATCCGTTCAAAAGTGACATCGTCTGCAACAGAATCTTTTATAAAAATACTGTTTCGTTTGACGATTTATGAAAATAAATAAATTGAGGATTGTAGCTATTGATTCAACTATTAAGCTCCATTGGATAATCGTATTAACTTATTTTGCTATAGCACAGGAAAATCAATTTTTTAATTTAAACCTATACACTGGGTAGCCTCGACCTTCAAAATGGAATTATTTAAATTTATATATTGATTCTAATTTTAAGAGACTATAAAGTGAGTACATGGTTTTACGTAATACTCAACCTCCAATTGTTGATATGAAGAATTGCGTCTATTACATCACCATGATGTCCGTTTATTCCATTCACGGTGCCATTTTCGTCGTATTTTGGAAAAGAGTAAACCGGAACCTAAATGAAAAGATATGTTAACAATATTGGGTAGAAATTACATGGAACTCCTGGACGCACAGTAGCCAGGAATGTTCTGTATTTTTTAGAGAAACTTTCGTAAATATCTTTTACTTGAGATTCCTGTAATATATACAAATAGCTCACAGTAAAATTTTAAACCAGAATCATTGTATTGTAATCAACTGAAATAATAATTAAAATTTCTAACACGCCTGTGAATTTTACGGAATTTACATTTAAAAAACTGCGTTACGGATAAGAGTACCGAAACTTTTAAACAGGTTTGTAATAATTAATAATTAATTTAATTTAATTATTCACTCGAAGATCTATTTGGTCCGGGATCCACGTTTTTGTTTGCTCGAAGACCGAACGGTACGAGCTATTAGTAAGTTTTTAAATTTCTTCAAATTTGTTTAGGGTTTAGCTTTATTATCCCTTTTCATTTTGGACTTATCTACTTATTCGCCAATTTTATCATCCTTTTGTTTTAATGTAACTCTAATGTCACTCTTTTTTACTACCAGCGGGTACTTGACTTGTGATGATCTTCAGTTTTTCATGATGCATGCCAAATTTAAATAATGAAAATCTTTTATGGGAGAATATATCGTTGTACGTAAAAACCAAGGCAGTACAATTTAATATAATAAATCTTGATACTGGCTTATTTTTAAGTATTAATTTTGAATATTTTATTTGACCGATTCTAATATTTGTATTTATTAGAAGTATTTATGTTTTTTTTAACTGTGTTATGACTTGCTGGTGCTATTCAATTCAATTCATAATATATATATATATATATATATATATATATATATATATATATATTATGAATTGAATTGAATATATATATACAGGGTGTTACGCATAAGAGTACCGAAACTTTCTATATGCATTCTAGGGGTCTCTATGAGTAAAAAATGTATAATAAACATGGGTCCTAAAGTGCTTCGTTTCAGAGATATGGGCTCCTAAAAAACCAAATGGTTTTCTTTAAACTATCAATTGATTTTATCCGTGGGGCGAGAAACTTTAATAACAAGTGGCAAAAGTTCATTAATGTCCTTTTAGAAGTAAAATGAGTTAGCAGACAAAAACATGTCATTTTAATTTATTGGTAATAATCAGCTAGGTTAATACCCAAGGCACCACCCTAGGCCTAAGTCATCGAGCGACTTTTAAAGCCTTTAATACAGGTGGCCGGGTTACAATGCGTAGGAGGGTGGTAGCAAGCCCTGCAAGCCACGCGAGCCAACAGCTCCCTACACTAACTATTACCGTTAACCTCAACAAGTTTTTATGGAAGGGGAAACCGAAGATCTCGGGGGAAAACCCCTTAAACCAGTGGGGAGAGAACTCTTATCCGTAACATCCTGTATATATATATATATATATATATATATATATATATATATATATATATATATATATTGCTAGTTTTTCGTACACAAGGTGTTTAAGAGAAGTCTGGCACAATTTAACAAGCGTGTTTTTGGGTAACAAGGAGTAAAAAAGGTCATAAAAAAAGTTTTTCCTAAATTGAACAGAACCCGAGTAATCGACCTTCCAAACGTCGAAAACGGGAAAATGTGCAGATTATTTTATTTCTTGGACCCAATTGCTTCCTTTTACTAAACATTTGGTTTCTTATCAAGAAAGATAAGAAAACGATCACTAGTATCAAAAGATCGTTACGTCAAATGAAAGATAGCTACTCATTCAATTCCTTTTTTTCTTCTTAAAATGCCATAAGTACAAAATTAACTGAATTACACAAAATGTACAAAATTATGACCTGCTAATCATTCTAGAAACTCGTATGGAGTGTCTTGGCGTGTTACGAAATCGCGACCGAAAACTATGGTTGTGCTCCCTAACAGTGGTGGATGGAACTACTCGTCGGAGGTCATATTTAATGCACTGTGGAAGCTAGCAAGTTTAAAACTTTAGCAGACGCTTGAAGTTATCAAACCTCTTAAACGTTTCGGTCGCGAATAGTGTCACAGCGATCAATTATGCGTTATCGTAGGTCGTCAATGTTGCGGACTTTAGTCTTGTGTAAGAATTTTTAAAGATATCCCCAGAGCTAAAAGTTGGGCATGGGTAGAAATTAGTGTTCTTTGAGTAACAAGGAGTAAAAACGTCGTATGAGAAAAGTGAATAAAATATCTACTAGCAAAAGCTTACTACACGTTCGGATCTAAAAGTATGCTATCGATTTAAAATAACGACTAGGTTATTTAATTTATAAAGAGACCCAGAAAAAAAATGTTTTTCTTTGTTTTATGGTTTACCAGGGGTTACATGTACTATTACCTAAGAACATTACATTAATAATTGTATTTACAAAAGTTGTTCGAGAAGTCTTCCATTGGCATGTAGGTAAGCTTGGACAGGTCTTCGGAAAGATACTCGAACGCGACGAAAGATTTCTGGCGTGTAAAGGATTGTGTCGCAGGCGTCAAATATGCTTTGACGTAAGTCTTTAACTTCTTGAACTTCAGTCTTGATACCAAGTCCTTGATATAGCACCAAAGATAGAAATCACATGTGCTCCAATCAGGAGATCTGGCTGGTCAGTTCCGCCTCAACGAGTCAACCTATCCACCTCTGAAGAAACTAGGCATTAAGATGAACTCTAACCCGAAGGCTAATAGAGGGGGTGCTCCTTTGTGCATAAACCACAATGGTTGTCTTACTGCTAGCGGTTCGCCTTCAAGTAGCACTGGTAAAATGTTTTTCAGAAAGGTTAAGTACGACTCACCAGTTAGTCTTGGTGGTAGAAAATAAGGTCCAATTTAATGGTCACCAATAATTCCACACCATACGTTGAGACTACACAGCACTTGCTGTCACCTAACGTTAGTCGCGTGTGGATTTTCTTGCTTCCACTCATGACGATTATGTAAACTGAAGATTCCGTCACGAGAAAAATTTGCCTCATCAGAAACTAGGAGCGTACTTAACCAACTGTCTTCGTTAGTCTTCTTCTGAAACCACTGACAAATTTGACTCTTCTTGGATAATTGATCTCATTTAAACATTGAACCTTCTGTAAATGCAATGGGAGGTACTGGTGTCGTAAAAGGATACGCTAGAGAAGTACATGATCGACTCGCAATTGACGTCTTAAATGCCTCGGTCTTGTCGTAGGATCATACTCTAAGACAGAAAAAACTTGTTCCTCCACGTCTTGTGGGACGTCTCCTTCTGCAGTAGCTGGTCCTGCAGGTTGTATTTTTACAGTTTATCTAAAGGGTCTGTCAACCGCCATGAGCGTTTGTAGATTTGGAAGCTGTCTTTGAGGGAAGAACTCCTGATAAAAGCGCCGCGCTTCCATAGCATTTCCCTGAGCCAGTTTATACAGAAGATGCATATCGGCATATTCTGAATTCGTGTAGTATGTCATAGCATAGCAGGTTTAAGATACTAAATATGGTTTATTTTTGATTTCCGTCAATTTCTGGTAAATTCGAGCCTCGCACCCGTTAATACAATTTTTTAGAAAGTGTTAATGACATTTTTTTGTGGGTTACTATTTCATGACACCATTAAATACTCATTCAGTATACTAGCATTCGAGAACAAAACACGGAGATGAACTTGATATTGTCCGAAACGCCTCACAAGGTGTTAAATTTGTTTTTTATTATGGCATTATGTAAAAAACGAAATTCAATCATTCCCTATTTTTTAATAGGCATATTCATTTGGAAACACCTTGTTGTTGTTTAAACATATTTCTACGTGTCACGTAGCTTACTTATTTTATGTTAATAATGCACTTTTGATTCTAGTTTTGTTTTATATCGAGAAAAGACAAGAAACCAAATGCTTAGTTAAAGGAAACAATTGGGTTCCAGAAATAATAGAAACTGCACATTTGCGCGTTTTTCGACGTTTTGGAGGCTGATTTCCGACGGCCAATTACTCGGATACGATTCAATTTAGGAAAACGTTTCTTAGGACCTTTTTCACTCCTTGTAAAAAACAATTACGCCTTTAAATTTGTGCCAGGCTTCTCTGAAACACCCTGTATATTACATTACATGGCAGCACAGGATAGCATATGATATCTATCTTAAGAAACTATATTAAAGTGATATATATTAAATAAGAATTGTTCATTAATGACAGGTAAGATGATTATGGAGAAAGGCCAATAGAGCCAATAATAATTCGTAAAACTATCACGTTTCATATCAAAAGTAAAAACAAGGGTATACCATTTTCACTTCCATTTACCTAAATTTTGCTAACCACTGCATTAAAGTTTCATAAAAATTTACTGATTTGGGATAACGTATTTTATATGAAATGACCCAGATACCACCGGTGTTTTCATATTACTGTTTTACACATTATATCCAAGAAAATTTTTTGGGTGTGTTGAAAATCAAGGAACCTATTATCATAGATCTAGACTTCTTTTAAAAAGAAACGATAATACAGACACCAAATGACAGTAAATCGCAATGCGTATGCATATTACCCAGTCAAACACCTAAAATTATGAGCCACGAAATTTCATAAGTTAGTACAATGCTTTTGGGCTTTAAATGCAAATAAAAAGTTTAGGGTATCAAGGTTAATAAAATACAATTAAAATGAAATTTAGTTTTACACATTTAAAATTATTGTTTGATGAGGCTCAAATCTGAATTTGAAGCCCAAAATTATTCATCAGTTTATTGTTTCGTTAATTTTTAAATAAATATTAATCAGTTAGAATTTAGTTATATAAAAATAATTATTGTAATAATTTAAATAAATATAGTTTAGTGTATTGTGAGAGCTGAAATAGTTGTGGAATGACCCTGCACTTTTAAAAAATAAATTTAAAACTACGAAATGCGATTACTTTTTTTCTATGTTAAAATACCTTCATGCAAGGTACAAAATTAATCGTGATAAAGGAAACAAAAAGGACAACACTTACAGTCGAGAAGGCGACTGTTACAGTTTTTCTCTCTACAGACTTTACAAGTTCCTTTGCTAACGAAGTTATTTGCTAAAAATCCAAAAAGAAAATTTTAAAATAGAAACTGGGATATCAATTTTTAACTGCGTCTTCAGGAATCCATACCTCTACTTGGAATGCTTATCGCGGCCAATTTTCGATGTGGCTGACGTTTTTTTTATGTCACTATGTTAACTTAACACACAACAACGTGAGAGGGGAGCGCGCGCAAATGGGATTTTTCTCTCGTAGGCGGGGCTTAAACCGTCAGAGTGATCCTACCATACGCGTTAAGCATTCAAGGTAGAGGTATGGATTCCTGGCGTCTATTATTAAATTTTAAGAACTTGCATTAAAACACGTTATGATGCTAAAGTATTAATATTGTGTTTTTTTTCTCCTTTTGACATATTGAAGAAATGAATAATTGTATCTTATATATACCAGATAGTGAAGCTATAGTGTAATTACACTTACTGTAATCTGCATCAGGAAAATAAAATGGTTCTACTTTTAAGAAGCAGCGGGACACCAGTAAAAAGCCGCTTTGTCGCGTAAATAGTTCTTTTTATTAAATTGCCTTGGCCATATTGTTGAAATGTTGCCTCCCCGCTTCGGCTGTGGATCCGTTTTCTCTCCCACTAAAGAGTTTATGAACTCATTCTTAGACATTGGCTGAACTATTCCAGGGCAACATTTCAACAACTTGGGCAAGCGTAAAGACATTTTCTAAAATCAACAATTAATAACATTCCTACTGCAACCAAGAAAACCCGACAGACTGAGAAAAACATTTCAGAAATTTTGGTTTATTTGTACTCACCAGAAGATAACATAATATCACGAATTTTACTAAAAACCGTTCTGTCATTTGGTTTATCCAGGTTCTTATAAGCTTTTCGGAAAACAGAAATCGTAGCTTTGACCGGTGAAAATATTGCACAAAGAAAGCCCAAATTTGAATTCAGTCAAATGAGGGAAACATTAGATAATTAAATCAATCAATTTTAAATATCTTTTAATGATCTGGCTCAAATGAGTCGATTTAAAAATTAGTATATTTTAGCTTAACTTTATACAAGTCCGGCTTCATACCTTCATACGTTTAAGGTTTAATTCTAAATGAACTCCAGAAAGAATAAATCACTTTAAAATTCATGACATAATTGACATATTTCTTAAATATCGTTTGATTAATGCCCATTACAGGTCGAATAACAACATGAAATTCTAATGAGCAATAAGTTTCTTATTTAAATTAATGAAATTCAGATAAAGCGCATTCAGTAAATACCCTCAATTATAGGAAATAAGTAATCATAAATACTAAATTAAATTAAACTTCTACATGTCACAGAATAGAGCTATATCGATCACCTTGCGTGTATTAAAAAATCGAGTTCATTTAATGCGAGGAAGTAATCGAGAGAGAGAGATTGGAAAGAACTATTAACCTTTTGTGTAATCACTGTGAAGAGTCGTTTTCTGATATTTTGCAATATTGATGATGACGGTTTTCCACCAACTAACCCGAAATCCAGTATTGCTAAAATTTCGTAAAGAACGTATATTTATGGAAGGAAAAACCTGGATCTGGAGCTTGTTACTCTGCTATTAGACTGTTATACCGACTCAATTAATATTCCATCTTGATTTTAGGTCTAAAGCGCCATCTCTTAAAAGGAATAAGAAGGATTATTCATAATAATAATTCAAATTATATATTATTATATTATATTATAATTAATATTTTTTCTAGATTAGTTATATTTTATAATAGGCCATAGGAAAAATTTCAATTTATTCCTACTCTCTTATTCCTCTTCTCCATTTAATTTTACTGATAACTTATTAATATTATAGAAAGTACTCAATTTACATTTAAAATTCTCGTTACAGGTTCTTGGAATAGTCTATTTAAAAATATTAAGAAATTTGGGCAGTTTGCTAGTTTTGATTTTGGTCAATAGATGGCGTCATCCGAGTGTTATAAAAATTATTGAAACGGTAAGGTTGGTAAAATAACGAGCAGCTTAATCACCGAACGTTATCCAAGATGGTTGACCAATAATATTGGCGTTTTAAGGCAAGTGACGGCTGGCAAATCAAAATAGTGAGACAAAATTGGCCGTTGCTATTTGCCTTTGTCTCTAGTCAATCACAAAATCGGTATTTTAACATTTATACACAAGATACAAAACAAAAATGAACAACAATGCATGGGGATTGAGGGGGTACTTCTATTCGTTAGTAGGATGGTTAGGCCATCCCTAATGCTAGTTATTACTTTTAAACGGGGGATAACATGCACAATAGATATAAAAATTAAAACACTCTGACTAACTGGTGAATTAAAAAATCTTATTACGATTCTCAATAGGGCCAGTTCCAACTTCATTTCTTTCTGACATTCTGATGATCAGCGCGGGGAGGAGGGGGGAATAAAATAAATAATGTACACTAAACTCTTATAACTACAATTAAAATGAAACACTACAATTATGGCTGACTACAATTAATTCCAAAAACTCCAAAACTTTACAAAAAAAACTACAGCGAGGGAAACACACGATTGACAAAATAATTACTCCTAACAGTACAACGATACGAAGTGGATATGAGCTCTCGAACTCGGGGGCTCTATTTTCACCTTTCCTCGGACAATAGTGAGGGACTTAAAAACTTTCTCTTAACGTTTAAACAGTTATTTCAGACCCTGGGTATTCTACGGGGGGGGGCGAAATTTGGTACTTATCACTAGATTTTCTTCGTGGCTGCTCTTCGTTTACGGGATTCCGGGTTGGGCAGCTTCCGGATTACGCAAGACACACGCTAATTTTACTTGGAGGGGCTCGACTGGGGACTTCTTGTTTCGTGATGACAGTTCCAAACTGTCCATTCGTCTCGCTTACGGCACAGATGCCCGAATTACGGTAACTAACGAGCCGGATTACGGTACGGATGTCCGGATGACGACGACGAACTTCTTATAAGCGGCGTAGGTACTTCGGGTTTCAGTCTAACACATCTGGTTGGGCGAGGGATCGAATCTCATATCGTCGGATGCTTACTCTCGGGATCATCGGAGAATCGGCGGTCAGCTGTGAGTTGACTCGTTCTAAAGGACGCATGAAACGGCTCTGGTTGACTATTCGGAGACTCAGTTCCATCGGTGGTGGCTTTTGGGGTATTGTGGGGTCTGACGGGCGAGACCGTGCATGGATTTAGCGGACGGTCATTCCGGACTTGCGCTCCGGAAGTTCATATCGGGTCCAGGTAGAGCTCTCTCCTCGTGGCAATGGCAGACTTCTGTCGAGAATCCCAATTCTGTTAAGAAATCCAAACTTCTGTCCTTTTTGGGGCTCTGTCTCTTAGTTTTTATAGGGTGATTGGGTTTCGGAGTTGAAATAAAAAAGCCACTGGTGACCTCCCATTTTACGTTGGTCATTAGTGTACTAAAGACTCGTGTCTAGTCATGCGGTGGTGACGTTGTCCGATTTGCGAAAGGTCGCTCGGGATTGCGGGGGGGGGATGCCAGAGAGTCTCGAGGTTCCTGATTTTCTGTCTCCAAGCGGAAATGTCCAGGCGCCCTCACGACCCAATGGCGGCAACCTTGGAAAACGTGCGCTTTTCTTGGGATCTTACCACCTGATAGTTAAATTAAGCTTGTTTACTTGAAATTATTTCATGGGATCGCTGTGAGCTGAGGGGACTTTACTGGTCTAGTTCGGAGAGTTTTAGGAAAAAACCTGGGCCGGGAAAGTTTGCGGAATGTATTGCACCATGGTCAAGTGATCGAGAGAAAAACACTTTAATTAGCCGCACAGAGCGAGGAATTTAATTTTAGTATTGCCGAAGGCAGGGATTTCGTTTATAATTTATATTAAGTACGCTGTTTAATTATTTAACTTAATTTTATATTTTATAGTGGGGGTTGATAAAGTTCTATACGATTTATAAACTATTTTTAATTCGTATATGGCGTTCAAAGTTAGTTAAGTTGTTAGTCTATCTTTAAGTTTTATTATTTCTAATTTGTGGAGTGGTATGATTAAGTATTTTAACTTAACGTTTGGTATCTGATACATTACTAAGGGTTAAGAATATCCCCCAAAATTGATTAAATTAATACAAAACAATATGTACGAGACCAGATGGGTCTGACGCGGGGGGCTATAAGAATCGGTAATCAGGGTGCGGGGGAAAATCTAATAACAAAAGTAAACAAAACACAGAAAATAAAAAAGTAAGTATGCGGGGGAAAATGAACCTGAGGGGTTACAGTACCTATTGTTAAAAATAGCCCCCACTTTAAAAGTTTCAAAAATGACGAAAAATTAAACGATATTAAAGAATTTAAAGAATTAAACTTTAATTCTTTAAATACTTTAATATTACAAAAATATGGCTTTTTAATAAACTTCCAATCAATATGTAGCAGAAAATGGAGCAGACGATACTTTACGTCTACGAAAGATGAGAATAAGAGCGAGAAATAAGTAGTGTTAGATTGAAAATAAAAATTAAAATGAAGTAAATCATCATTTTAGGTAAAGACCAGAAAAAACCCAATAAAACCCAATGGGCTGTGTGTGTGTGTTTTTTTTTAAACCCAGGTTTTTTTTATACATAAACCTGAAAAATAAAAGGCTTAAAGTAAAGAAAAACTGTTCTTTGAGAAATAGACGAAATTTCAAATGGCTCACATGAAAAATGAATTTGTTAGAAGACGAACGATAAGGAGTTAAAGGAGTCATACTTTCCTTCACTGAAAATCAACAAAAATATATGACATGGCACTACAGATAGTTTGGGGAATATGCTTTAGTTAAAATTATATTCAATTTACAAATACACTGGTATGCGGATAGGAAATATCAGCTAATTTACTATTAAAATAACATTTAACGCGTATTTATTGGTACAAATTTGCATCAATTAATGGAAGTAGAAAAAACGCTATGCTGAGCCCAATTCGGGACGCCCTCTATCGCCGTGGCCTTTCGGTTGATGAATACTTAAAATTTTATATCTTTGAAAAATTATTACTATTTAGAAATTGGTTCAAATGAACAAAACTGCCCAGTTTGAACTAACTGGTCTAAAATGGTCAGTTAGGTTTGAGAGTGGTCAAGATGATCGAAAATGGTTAGTTTGGTTTGGAATTTGTCAAGATGGTGAAAAATGGTCAGTTTGGGTTGGGAGTGGTCAAGATAGTAAATAAAGGTCAGTTTGTGATGGGAGTGCACAGTGTTCCACAGAGCCCAAATTTTTGAATAAATTCCACGAAAGATGATGTCGAAATATTTTTACATATTCTTGTTCAGTAAACTATACTATTTAATAAAATATAAGAACGGAAGCACTGCGCCTCCTGGTGGCGAAACTAGCTTCCATCAAGGAATATCGAAAAATCGTCAACATAAATGGATATGGCACCATACTGTTAGTCCAAATTGTAAATTTCAGTTGCTTAGGTATATTCAAACTCTGCTCAGACGAAATAAGAGTGAAAAACTCAATTTCGGCCATTTTCAGAAGGGTATTTCTCAGAAACGCTTACGTTTCACCACGAACTTTTATTAAAAACTGGAAGAAGCATGTGCCTACTTGTAATTCCAATTACTAAGATGTGTTGATCTTTGCGCAAATTCTCAGAAAGTTAATTTTAAAAATCTAAATTAATCACCAAATATTACCCCAAAGTCACGCAATTTTGGATAGAAAAGGTAGAAGTAAACTAAAAGTTTTAATAACCAAATACTGGTTTTAATAATAGCCAACTATTATAACCGATAAAATGTGATATGATTATAATTTTTCTAGCCCAAAATTTTAACGTTTTGCGAGTATATTGTATTTGACTACGGTTTTATTGGTTTTTAGATAGGTGTATTTTAAATTTGCGAATAGACCATCAAATTATAGTAATTGGAATTATAAGTACACTTATTGTTCTTCAATTTTTTATAAAATTCCCAGATGAAACTGAGAAATAAACTTCTTAAAATGGCCGAAATCGAACTTTTTCACTCGGATTTCGTCTGAGCAGAGTTTGAATATACCTAAGCAGCTGAAATTTTCAATTGGAACTAAACTAATAGTGCCATATCCATTTATGTTGACGATTTTTCGATATTCCTTTATGAAAGCTAGTTTCGCCGCCAGGGGGCGCAGTGCTTCCGTGCTTTTATTTTATTAAATCGTATAGTGTACTGAACAAGAATATGTAAAAATATTTCGACATCATCTTTCGTGGAATTTATTCAAAAATTTGGGCTCTCTGGAACACTGTGCACTCCCATCACAAACTGACCTTTATTTACTATCTTGACCACTCCCATCCCCAATTGACAATTTTTCACCATCTTGACAAATTCCAAACCAAAGTAACCATTTTCGACCATCTGGACCAGTTTTGTTCATTTGAACCAATTTCTAAATTGTAATAATTTTTCAAAGATATAAAATTTTAAGTATTCATCAACCGAAAGGCCACGGCGATAGAGGGCGTCCCGAATTGGGCTCAGCATAGCGTATTTCCTACTTCCATTAATTGATGCAAATTTGTACCAAAAAATACGCCTTAAATGTTATTTTAATAATAAAATTAGCTGTTATATCTTATCCGCATACCAGTGTATTTGTTAATTGAACATAAATTTAACTTAAGCTTATTCCTCAAATCGTCTGCAGTGTCATGTCATTTATTTTTGTTGATTTTCAGTGAAGGAAAGTACTACTCCTTATTGTTCGTATTCTAACAAATTCAATTTTCATGTGAGCCATTTGAAATTTCGTTAATTTTCCCTAGGACGATTCTTTAAATTCCTAGATTTTAATGCGTTTTGGATAACGTGGGGCTGATGACGAAAAAGAAAATGTGGGCATGCAAAACATTACTAACTTACTTTTTTATTTTAGGTATTTTCGCCGTATTTCAACGCATTTTAGAGGTTTTGGCGGGGAAAATAGGTTAGGTTATTTATATTAATAGGTATGTTGGATTAAAATCGGGTTGACGCTCCTTTATGCGCCAGGCTTGGTGCTGTCCTCTAGGTTGCGTTATAGATGGCCCATAGCTTTTTATAGGATGGGGTTGGGGAGGCGCCGCGCGCCCCCAGCGCTCGAGTGAAGTGAGTGCGCGGCGCCGTCAGGCGCCAATACTTAGAATATATTCGACGTTGTATAAGTCAACATCACACAGAAGACGTATAATATGACATAGTATGGTTAAAAATGCCTAAAATGCGTTGAAATACGGGAAATATTCTCAACCCTTAAAAGTTGTTACTGTTTTGCATTTCAGCCTTTTTCTTTTTCGTCATCAGTCCTACGTTATCCAAAAAGTATTAATCTAGGATATTAAAGAATCGTCCACGTCATCAGTCCTACCTCATCCAACACGAGTGCCTTCAGCCGCCAAGGTATAGCCTTTGGGCAATTTTTAATTAACTTTTTAAATAATGCTTTTCGGGGAATAATTTTCGCACCATTGGAATCTCCTTTTAAAGTACATTAAGGCGGGTCGAGAAAGGGGAACAAAAGGGTGTCGGGGCTATTGTTCCAATTTACCCAATTTTCATGTGAGCCATTTGAAATTTCGTCTATTTCTCAAAGAAGAGTTTTTCTTTACTTTGAGCTATTTCTATATGTCCTATTACAAAAAGTGTCCCGAATTAACATTTCGTTCTTTATGAACAACCCCTACATGTCAAGATAAATAACCGTACGCAAATTGGTTTAAAAAAAAATCGATTGACGAAACCGAAATTAAAAGTTTTAAATAATAGCCAGTGCCGGATTAAGAATTAGGCACACTAGGCACGTGCCTAGGGGCCCCCCCGAAAGATTCCACGTCAATACGCTAGTTCAAAGAATAAATTATTTGAAAAAAAAACATTAGGCTTATTTAAATTTAATAACAGTTTTACGGCATGTTTTTTCAAAATGAAAACAATCAATAACTTGGAAACTATATTGATTATTTTTTTAATATTTATAATATAAACGAAATATGAAATACACTAAAAAACGAATTCGAGTAAGTCGAGATAAGGTACCGCGTAGCAGTGGCGGACTGGCCATAGACTGGACCTGCCCGATGGCCGGTGGGCCCCATGATATATTTGGTCAGTAGGCCACCTTAAACCTTCAACAAAATGCCAACATTATAGTAGCTTCAAAATATAATAGAAGTTCCAAAACTTTCAATTTTAAATTATATTTTTACTGAATAAAACTAAAACTTAATATTTTATTTAAAAAAAAAGTTCCAATAACATCGTCGGGGTGCCGAGGCGCTGGCGGTTCAGCGTGGATTCAGTTTCAAAACAATTTTAACCATTATTAACTAATTTTTAAAAGTTTGGCTAAGCCCGAGTACCCGACGAAAGAAACTACGTAGTTGAACAGTACTAAGTTACGTCTTATATTTGCCAGGGTCCCGCGGATTTTCGAGTAAATGTGTTTAACCTAATAATGGACCGCATTTTCCAGTCACTAGATTCACGTTTTTTACAACACAAAAAGTTGTATAAAGATTTATCTTGCTTGGACACGGCAAATTTTAAAAATATTACAGAGAAGGGCCTAGAAGATGACGCCTTGGATGGTGTTATTAAGCTTTCTCCACGAATCAGTAAAGATGAAGTTATGTTGGAATTGCTTTCTTTTGCTTCGAGCTTGTCCGTCCTGTGTACCAAAAATTCTGGCATCCAACAGACTTCACGACAAGGCATATGATAACCTTTATGAACTTTATAAAGTCTTCTGCACACTATCAGTTACTCAAGTCCAATGTGAGAAGGCATTTTCAAAGCTAAAAATAATAAAGACAAGGCTAAGAAATTAACTGTCCTAGGAGAACCTGGAATCATGCATGTTGCTATCCATTGAAAAGGAATTGTTAGATGAAGTGGATGTAGAAGCAATTATTGACAGATTCGCACAGTCATCTAGTGTATTCCAACGATTACTCAAAATATAGTGGAACATGAAACATGCTTTAAACAACCGGTTCGGCACCGTATACATATTTAAAAAGCTAGCATTTGTTTAAAATATAAACTAATAATAACAATCTGTATAATTATGTTTACATTTAGTATCGACTGTATATTGCCTTAATATGTTATCTGTAATTATTAAAAACATTATATCGCTAATCTCTTTATAAATGGCGACGAACCAGCGACCTATGAGTGGCCGTTTCAAAGAGTATTCCAATTGAAAGGAACTGTTACTACTAGGTGATTTATAAAATGCTACGGCTTAATAAAAAATCGGGATATATTTTACGCGAGACAAGGGAACACCTAATTTGTGGGCTTAGGTAGTCCAAATGGAAGAGGCGTTGGGACCGTAACCCACAGGTCGCTGGTTTGATTCCAGCCTGAGGCATGCCCAGTGGTATTCCTTGATTTAATAAAAAATATTTCAGCATTTATCCTTCTAGTTTTCGGCAGTAGCGTAGTTCGCACACAATTGAGTAAAAATAATTAAAGCGAAACATTATTAACATAAAACAATATTTCAGGCGGGAATGTTCCTTTTTCGGAGGGGGTCTCCCCCTGTCTACGCCTCTGGTTTTGGGTGGGCCCCCTTTGACCCCTGGCAGTCCACATTTTTAGACCCAGTCCGCCACTGCCGCGTAGCCTCTATTTCGTTTTACGGTGATCTATAGAGGTAGAACCGTACCAAAACGACTACCTTGTAACCTTGCATAACCAATCTGTTGTCCACTCTGTGACTCCGTGTCAGGCCGCTCAGCAGAGAGGGGATTGCCCCACAATTGTTAGTTCTGTTTGGCCCCAGCATAGTTTTTTATATAAACATCGTTAGGATTTGAATTGACAACATTTTCCCAGCATTAAACAAATTTGAATAGTCGAACTATAATTTGGATAATCATGGTCCAGTTATTACTTCCTTTAAGTGGGTGCTATGGCATTTCTTATTTATTTTTTGGTTTAAGTTACGTTGTGAATTGTCATTTATGGAATTCAGGAACGTATGTAATTAATTGCTTCGTCTTAGAGGGGTAGGGCGAAAAGTTCGGTTTTTGCCTAGTCAAATAGAAAAAGGTTGGTTTTTGGGTTCAAACAGAGTTCAAATAGAGAGGAGCATGCAGTGGCATAGCCAGATGGGCAAGTCCACCCCCTACGCTACTGAGAGCATGGACGCCGGCAGAAATTATTTCCAGTCAAATAGCGAACTCGCCCGATGAAATATACAA
Organism: Leiobunum rupestre; assembly: GCF_980474605.1. Lineage (NCBI taxonomy): Eukaryota > Metazoa > Arthropoda > Arachnida > Opiliones > Sclerosomatidae > Leiobunum > Leiobunum rupestre. Next base: position 51,625,397 of record NC_143388.1, on the reverse strand, counting down.
CTAGAGCTCGGCGTTTGGATAAGAAATAATCACTTTATTTATTTTTATCCACAAAGGAAAATTATCCGGGAAAAAACGATTATTTTACATATTAAATTGCTATATAGCCGTGGATAATATCCATGGATAAACAGTTAATCGTAATTTTTATGGTTAATCAAAACTTTAGCGGTTAATTTATCTGTTTCGCCGAGCTCTATATACAACATTTTCACATACAACGATCCGATAAATGAACGAGCTATAGCTAAAGCTTAGTAGGAATAGGGATATAAGTTTCCCGAAATTGATGTAACACACATTTCAAGTAACTGGATCACTCTTCTTCGTCACTGCACTCAACAAAAATTTCGACAGAAAGATTAACAGGGCAAGTCCCAATTGGGGGGGGGGGGGGAGTAAAGAGGTATAGCTAAAGAAAGGGGGCGGGGGTGGAGCAATTTCCCCGTTTGCCCACCTCTGCGGGTGCCCATGGAAAAAAACCATTTCCCATTTTCAAAATGGTCATTGTGTCAACTCTAGAAAAAGTTGGTTTGCTTAGCTACCCTCTTACTCCATCCTTGAGTCCTCTACTTGCATTAAAGGGGTCCCCGATAGCCTAGTGCCTAGAGGCCCCAAAGGGTCTTAATCCGGCACTGATAATAGCCATAGTTTATCGAATTTTAATCAACATTTGATCGGTTAAATTTTTGGTTATCAATTGGTCAGATTTAAATCTAACCCTTTCTTAAGGATAACAGACACTACCAACAAAGACAGTTAAAATTACACGGAAGTTGCAATAAATGTTTGTTTTTTTTTTCAATTATTTCACTTTTAATGAACAACTAAATTACCCCATCTTGACTCCATAAGAAAACAGATAATTCCCACCGTCAAACCATTTATTTCAAAATAAAATAAGCTAAAATAGACAATTTTATCGAAAATATATTATAAAGTTTTGGTCTATATGAAGTTATGAACAACCTCTGAATGATAAACATTTAAAAATCTCGCGTATTATCTATGTCCCTGTTTGTTTATTTTTAAAAATAAGATGAAGCATGTTTTCCTTTAGAGACGACCCCTACTTTAATATCCATATAAGCCGACGCTACGAGCAGCCAGAATTTAAAAAAAATATATATGTAATAAACTGAAAAAAGAACCGTATTAGGAAAGCGTATTTCTGTAATTAGCATTAAAATACAAACCCGACTTTCGGTGGCAAATAGCACGGAACGCGCGGCGAAGACTTTTTACTACCGAAACGAAAAAACTTCAGATTTAAGGTGGAAAATAGCCGTAGTCACTGCTGAGACTATTTGCCACCGAAAGTCGTCGCTTGGTTCGTGTCGGTGGAAAATAGCTTTGGCCGCGCGGTTAGACTATTTGCCACCGAAAATCAGACACCCCCGATTTTCGGTGCAAAATACGTCTCGATCACGCAGCGTTTGATAAATGCCACCGAAATTCCTGAGCCCCGACTTTCAGTGGCAAATAGCCGTGGCCGCGGGATCGAGACTATTTGCCCCCGACTTTCGGTGGCAAATAGCATTGGCCGCACGGTGCGCTATTTAACCCCGATTTTCGGTGGTAAAAAGATACAAGCTATTTACATTCTAAAATCGGGGGTAAATAGACATGGCGGACAAAATTATCGTCGTCTGCAGCTGTTATCTGTCTGAATTTTTGCCTAATACGGTAATACCAGCAATTGACGGCTTTTAAAATTCATTTTGCGAGTGAAAATACCTCTACATGTTATGGTAAAAAAAGCACGCAAAGAAGGCTGTGTGCCCAAGACATGTACCTGCAGTGTCGCGCGCTAAAACGTCATTTCAAAATCCGTCAATTTTACAGAGTAAGTTATAAAATTATATTGTAGTGATTTCTTAAATTTGGTAGTTCTATAAGAATAAAGACAATATTACTTTAATTTTTAAAGTGAAACCATTGAAAAATGATTGAATTGGGAAGATGATATTCCCAACTCACTGACAGTAAATCCATTTCCCTGGTAATCCATAAAGGCATCCTATACAGGCATACATAATTATTCCAAAAATACAATAAAAGTTATCTGATTGAACACTTGTGTAAATATTTTTATTTTAATACAAAAAGTGATTTTAATATTATTTCCTAAAAAAATAAATAACATACAATCAAAACTTGCGTATCATTCTCTCGATCATTCTTTTCATTAAATATTTGTGCTTTTAAATATTCTGATTGAACTTAATTTAAGTTTACAAAATTATAATCAAACATTTTATTCAGCCATCTTCTAGGAATTTGTGTTATGAATTTAGCATATTTAAGAGTAAACTAAAAATAATTTTGAAAGACTATAAACTTAATTTATACTTCGAATGCAAATTTAAATATAAAAGTTACCCAAAATTGACAAAGTAAAACTTTCTTGTCTTAAAATATAAGTTAAAATTTTGGTTTGATCATATTTTATAGAAGGGCATTTTTAATTATGGAACCTTTAACTGGAACTTATCAAACTTGAAAATGTTAAGCCTAAAGTTACAACCAAACTGTTCGTTTACAAATTTCATTTAAATAAACGTATAAGGGCATTTTTAATTATGAAATTTATCATATTTGATGAATCAATTATCTGACTTAATCACTGAAGAGTATTTACACTTTGTGAGGTGACAAATGGATTACCAGGGAAATGGATTTACTCAGTGAGTTGGAAATATAATCTTCCCAATTCAATGGTTTTACTTTGGAAATTAAAACGTTTACGATTTTATTTCACAAGCAATATTTTTTTCTATCTACCAAATTTAGGATATCACTACAATATAATTTTTATAACTTACTCTGTCAAATTACTGGTATTAGCCAAAAATTCAGACAGATATAAACACAGCGGCAGACGAAACAGCAGACGACGATAATTTTGTCTCCCTATTTTGATTTGCCATCCTTCACGTGTCTTAAAACGCCAAAATTATTGGTCAGCCATCTTGGCCCTAAATGGGTTAGAGTGTGCAATAACTGGTGGCTTTACCGGAGAGTCGGGGCCCGGCTCTTGTAACCCATAAGGGCGGTGGCGCACTGGGAGATGTTAGCTCTGACCGAAGTCGGAGGTCTCCACCTCAGGTCAGGTTTGGGCTGGATAATTGGCTTCGGCTCAGTCTAACGGAGAGGGTCCGTGCAAACAGGCCGCCTCGGCGGATTGGGTAGCCTGCTGTGGGGCGGCGGGCCTCCGTATGAGGGCACGGCGGTCCTGTTTCCCGGCCTTTTGGAATCACACCGGGATCTCCGGTGCCGGCTGTACCGGGTTACTTGGACTGCTGTTTGGCCGTCGTTTCCTTTTAGGAGCTCTCTCCAAAGGGTTTGACTCCTTACCTTCATAGGTAGGGTGTCGGCTGGAGTTGCTACAGCACCCACTCTTACTCCCACTGCTGTGTGCGATGTGGGAAATGGTCCCCCCATTGCTGCACCTTCTTCTGGGTTGGTTGGCTTGCGTCTAAGATGCGACCATCAGTAGTAGGGTTCTGCTACCCATGCTGGGTTTGTCACCTGTCCGGGCTGAGGGGACGCTGGCGTAGGGCACTATGATGATAGACTTCCGGTGGTATGGTATCTGTTACTAGGTACACCGGGCTATAAATTCTAACACACTGGTCAGCCATCTTCGATAACGTTCGGTGGTTTAGCTGCTCGTGTAATATTTAGACTAGAACAGGTTGCTTCGAAAGCCGGTTTTCCAAAACAGGCGGTGTTTCGTCAGCCGATTTTTACGTCACCTGGTTCGGAAAATTTATCCCAAATGCAGGCGGAGAAGGCAGGGTTAAGGCGTTGGAGACCAAATTGAAGGTATTTTGAAAGGTAAAACCTTTGTAATGGACGAAATCGGGCCTAGAAAATTAAGTAAGAAACACCAATAAAGATATTTCGAATTTAGATTTTAGACTCTTGAATATTTGAAATATTGAACATAGCAGTGGCGTAGCCACGGGGTATACAGGTGTCACAAGCCATACGACCATACGGGGGGGGGCACAGGGGGCACATTCCCCCAAATCGTATGGTCGTACGTACAAATATTTTTTTATGCTTTTTTTCAGTGGTGCCCCCTCCCCCGAAACAGAATCCTGGTTACGCCTTTGGAACATAGCTACATAGTCCCGTGGGTGTTTGACGTTCAATAAATCTTTGCCACTCAATGGAATGATTAAGGTTTGTCAGGATATTGTTAGACTTAAAAAGATAACATCAATTGGAATTAAAGTTTTGTTATTTTATTTTAATTAGATTAAACTATGTATTCTTTGGGGATGACCATATTACAATATGTTGGATTTCTCTTACTTCCCATCAACATTAAATAAATAAGGTATGCTATAAAGTAAACAAAATTGTTTGTACAAATTAGCACAATTAAAGTTCTTTATTTCATTTGTCAGTATGCCTTGTTGTGCGGTTGCCATTTGCAATTAATAGCTTCGAAAGAACGAAAGGTGACTAAGAATATAAATATATAAAATATCACTGTTTCTTTAAAAATCCAGCAGTTAGAGATGGATAGAAACAGTGATGATACAGAAGAAAAAGAATTTTCTCCTCGGAAAGCTATTGAAAGTCGAACTACTCCAGATGGAACTAGTCAAATTATTCCAAGTCCCATTAGTCCTTACCAATATTTGCTAAGACATTCTACTCCAAATACTTCTATTGCTACTGACCACTCAACTCAAGAAAAAGTTTCTAGTCTCTCTACTTGGAGAGCTTCCAAAAGTCGAACCACTTTGGTGACTTGGGATGAAGCTAGTTGAGAAATTTCGAACCAAACAATTATTAGTCAGTCTACACAAGAAGCAACTTCAAGTTAAAACTCGCGAATTGATCCTAACTGATGAAATTGAAAAAACCTTTCTTTTTTCAGATTTATTGTGTTCCTTCTTGGATAAGCCAACTCTCATATAGTGGTTAGAGTTCGTACGATTATTCGGATAAAATATTTAAATAAAATATTAAAAGCAAAATGAAATAAATCCATAAATTATAAAGAAACAGATGAGGGTAGGAAGTAAATGAAATAGATTATTACATAGAACTGATGTGTAATAATTTTTTTACACAAAATGAGTTTCTATCCTTGAGTTTTAACTGTTCCTAAGCCTCGGTTTTTTTTGAAAATTTTTCAGTATTAATGAATTCCTAAAGTTCGACGATATAAATGTATAACATGTAATGTTATATTATGTTCCTTATAAATAAAATATTACCTTTTTTATTCGTTGTATATTTTTTCATTAAATAAAATACGCAAATATTTAAATGAAAAGATTATTCCCAATACTTTTGTGTGTGTTTCTATGTAAAATATCGTTTGCTTGTAGTGTGTTTTCAAACCAGCTGACGTCACAAGTCTATAAAAAGTAACAGCAAATGGAACAACTTTCCCCTTGAAACGTTTGACAGAACTAAATTGATATTTATAAAAACTGGATCGGATCCAATTTCTTCATGACTCTGGACAGTTGATAAAATCTCTAATATTATGTTTCTAAAACCTAAAAGAACTTAAACCGTGATATAATTATAAATTTGCTTATACACTTACTATGCAGCACTTAACTGAAATACTTTTTCAGTATTACATGGTAGGCATTCCGTCGATTCTTTTTCGTTTAACCTCAACACAGGAAATAAAGGCCCATTTCTCTTGTTGTCCATACATTTTGAACCATTTTGGGAAGAGCATTTGGAATTACATGGGAATATTAATGGTAGGATATTATGATATAGCTAGATATACAAGGCAAGAAGCTACTGAGTTTCCACGTGATGTTATTCAACGGCCTTTGATCTAATTAAATATATTTATTTAAGTTAATTTATCAACGGAAAAAGTTTAATTTATCGATTTGGAAAAGAAAAATGTGCTTTATATCGCGCTCACATCAATGTACCCCTCCTCCGATTTAGGGGATTGTTAATATAAAAATCCGCTTTCTGATTTGTGAGTTATCGCTTTTTAATCGGCAGCTATAAACTAGAGAACGAAGAAAATACCTTGCAGTGGAAACTGGAAATCGAAGAGAAGACCTTGCAGTGAAGACTGTAGACCTTAGATAAAATCTTGCAGTAAAGACTGGAGAACGAAGAGAAAACCTTGCATTTGAGACTGGAGAACGAAGAGAAGACCTTGCATTGGAGACTTGAGAATTAAGAGAAGAGCTTGCAGTGGAGACTGGACAACGAAGAGAAGACCTTGCAGTGGAGACTGGAGAACGAAGAGAAGACCTTGCAGTGGAGACTGGAGAACGAAGAGAAGATCTTGCAAGTGGAGACTGGAGACCGGAAAACACACCTGCTAGTGGAGTCTAGGTATTTAATAATTAGTGTTTTCAACCGATACTCAGATAACAGTTACGGTATCTGAACTGAGCGAATTTTCGGATAAATCTGGCATCAGATAACCCGATAATTTTTTTAAAATAACTTCAGATTGGATGGTTGGAAGTAGGTTATCAATCCAGATAATTTTACAGGTATTAATCTGAGTTTATCACAAACTGAAAGGTAATATCTGATCAGATATAAAAATGTAATACAGTCATGTTATTTACATATCCCTTTTTGTCAAATTCCTTAAAAAGAGTATAACCTAAATTAACTGGTTGTGTTTGATTCATTGATAAAGGCAAGTGCGACGTCTTATTTTATCTATAAAAATACACAATGTCTCAGTTGCTATAGTCACCCACTTGTTTTTTTGTTAGAAGGATTTTCAGTAAAACGCAAAATAAGGGCGGTCGTTCAACTCGCTCGACAAAAAGAATACTTTCGGAAAAAAGGCTATATTAGTAAATAGGACGTCATAAGTAGAAAGTAATCACTGAGATATGGCAAGCGGTGAAGCGCTAGAGATCTGAGACCACGAAGCGAGATATGGGGTCATTATATGATCATGTCGGAAGGTGGGGTGGCGGAGTGGTTAGCACTTTCACCTCGTAGCAAGAGGAGCCGGGTTCGATCCCAGCTTGTGGCACTGGGTGAAAACTCGGAACAACTCCTTCTGAGTTGAGTTTGCAAGTTCTCTCCTCACTGGTTTAAGGGGTTTCCCCTTCCACAAAAACTTGTTGAGGTTAACGGTAATAGTTAGTGTAGGGAGCTGTTGGCTCGATCGTGTGGCATGCAGGGCTTGCCACCACCCTCCTACGCATTGTAACCCGGCCACCTGAATTAAAGGCTTCAAAAGTCGCTTGATGACTTAGGCCTAAGGTGGTGCCTTGGGTATTAGCCTAGCTGATTATTATGATTATTATTATGATTATTATTACTACATCACCTGATGGTGGAGTGGAAGCTATCCAGTTTGCCAAGTGTGTGCCACACGTGTAACAAAAATGACGGCAGTGAATGAACTTCTATCCGTTAGTTTTGTTGTATTACAATAATTTTGATTTACTGAAAAGAATATCAACAATAAACAAAATAAAAAATTATTTCGAAAGAATCGAATGACAAATCATAACAGTTAAATAATAATTCGAAAACGATTTGCTTTACTTTAATTACGTAACACTTTTCAGTTCTTTAAGAAATTGTGCATTTAATTCGCCCCCCCCCCTCCCCTCCGAACAGGATCAAGCGGGGTGTTAAACGATACATTACTTTTCAATATGAAAGGGGGGGAGGGTGGGCGGTGAAAATTATAAGTCAGATTTAGGTCACAAAGGGGTGAAAATAAACACCCCACCCGAAAAAACTCTTAGGTACGCCCTTGAGTCTAAGTAGATGATGCCTCTAAATATTTCATATTTATTCGCAGAAAATCTCTAGCATTGTGGCGAAAATCTTCACCTATAGCTTCTTCTTCATTTAAAGACAACAATTTACACCATTTCATTTCATTTGGAGCTTCGGGAAGCAAATAGTGATACGCCATTTCTTCAAATAACGAATACAAGTCTTATTTGTGTTGTTTTATATCGAACGCAATGTGAAACTATTATATATGGCATCTACTTCAACTTGAGATGATCACCCACTGAATGAATGAAAGGGCCATTTTTAGTTGTACTTCTCAAATGTTGTCACGAAAGTGGTAGTGGCTAAATCGGTAACGACTTGTGCCCTACGATCACTAAATTTTAACTTAATATAACTTGAGAAGTGTACAAACAAAAAAAAATATTTATATCCAAATATATTTTAAACTTCAGTAAAATATTTTAGAAGGAAAGTGTGGTTCTTGCGGTCCATATGCTGGTTGTAATTTATAAATTTAAAAGAAAAACGTTAAATTTGCAAATTTATTTTTAATAGGCCCAGTTGAACTAGGGGTCTGACATTATAATAATAATAATCAGCTTTGCTAGTACCCAAGGATCCACCTTAGGCCTAAGTCATCTAGTGACTTTTAATGCCTTAATTAAGTGGCCGGGCTACAATGCGTAGGTTGCAAGCCTCTCATGCCACGCTAGCCAACAAAAACAAAAGAACACTGAAATGTCAGCCCCTAGTTCCACGCAGTATATTAAAATATTTATATGCAAATTAAACGAAGTTCCTTTCTTTAAATTAATAAATTTCAGTAAAATTAAAAAAAGATGTAATATAATATAAAATAAAAATAAATGTTTGTGCACGCTCTATTTCCTTAATTTAATGTATCTTAGGCTGTGTTGCTCTTAGAAAAGGTCACCTATAACTAAGACAAAGTGGACACGACCTTACTAATGTGTACGTACTATCTGAGGTACAAAACTTTAAATGGCTCAGATTGGCAGGATCGTAGTTTCCTTTCCCCAAAAAGGGGATGCAAGCTCATTTCATCTTTTTTCTGTCACAGAAAAGGTAGTAAAATTATATAAATAAAAATGTAGTTGTATAATTATCCAATTGATTACCCGATCCTGCGTACACATATAAAATGAGCGGTTCTAAATATTATTATAATTATTTACTATTTATTCTATTATTTTAGCTCTAAATGTAAGATATATAAAATAATATATAATATATTTTGTTTCATATATTTATTTATTAAGTGATCCTCTATTTTCTGCGTCGTCGATCTTCTTGTTTTTGTTGTGTGCTGCCAGCCACTGGAAGAACTTGCTTTCTAGTTGGGTAATTGGGGCTTCGAAGAAAATCCTCAATTTGACGGACACGATGTGGCTACTCACCAGCAATCCGAAGAAAAATAATACCTAATCGACCATAAACATTTTATGAACATTTAGATAAGAGTTTATTGGTTATTTTACGATAGAAGCCCTACCCGTTGTTGGTGAGTCAAGTCCACAACGCCTTGAGAGGAAGCGATAAAGTAATACTGGATTGGCATGTGAGTTAGGTAAATCAGGTATGAAATTCTAACGAAAGGCTGATAGGCGGGCCATGACAGAATAGAAGTTGCAACTCCTGTCGTAAGTAAAATTCATTCAAATTTAAATGCCTTAACTTTGATCTGAACTCATCAGCCAAGAACCACGCTTACCTCCTCTGTCGGCGTAACACGCCAAGGTGACCCACGCTAAACAAAGCGCCCAAGTAGTTCTGCGTGCAGATGCGAAAACCACCGCTTCTGTTGTTGTGTAAGGATTTCCCCCGTACCAGGGTTGGGTGCAATAAACCAGGGTCAAAGCTGAGGCAGCTGCCACAAGCCAACCTGTTACCGCCTTCCACTATACGGTGTGAAAAAAAATTGTAATTATTTTAAAAATTAAAATTACTCACCTTAATTTTACCATAGAGAGCTTGAAATTTGGGTTCTTCGCTATGAAAGTCCCCAAATAGAGTCCAATCGCAAAAACGCCCACGTGTACTGAAACTGAGGTGAAGTAATAGCTCCAAATATGCGCGCGTATTCTACAAATATAAAAAATAACTGAAAACACTTTTTTCATATCCGATATATTTGCATCTCTGTACATTTAACTTTAATCTCTTGTAGTTTCCCAAGGTGGCTTCTCAAAATTTGTTTTCAAAAAATATAACGTAGTGATTTTAAAACTTGTATACATGTTCATAGAAGCGATTTAACACAAATAATTTCGCGAAGGAGGGGCCACCATAGCTGTGCTACCTCGGCGAGGAAAATAAAATTGAACAGCAAAGTAGATGGTGGCTGCCTGTAGATTACGCACCAAAAAATATGTATTTTATACTACTTTTAATTTCTCTAGGCCTTGCAGCTCTTTTGTTAAACCGAGAAGCGGGGTACAGTTTTCAATGTTGAAATCTCATTACTAAATCAGGAACAGTTGGAAAATCCTGGCTTCTTTTCGAGATACACTTCTAATGGTACACAGGAGCCTCCCTTGGGCTGGGGATTAAGGCACCTTCCCTAGTATTATTTTGCTTATTCAGCAAAATAAATTTTCGACGACTTGTCTTTTAAAAAGTAATTTTTCCAAGTGATTCAGAAACATTAAGATTAATTTGCCAAAATCAAGGGTTCTCCTCCAAATTCAAACCCTTTACGCCTCTAAACAATGTTATGTATAATTTTACTCAAACTGTATTTACTTTTCGTCCGCCAAGGCTAAAACGTAGACTGGTGGATAGTTAAATACGTAGACAAGGATTCCGGTGCTGACAACACATCCGATTATCAAGAATCCAAGATAGCATTTCGCCAAAGTTTCGTATCTGAAAAATTTCGAACGACAACCCTTACGAAAAAAATAGTTGATCCCAGGTCCAATTTTTTATTCAACTTTAATCAAGACACATTTATTTCTCTTTCGATCAAATGATTTTGCTAAAATCCCAATAAATTTTAAGATCACATATTTTAATTGGAACAATTTTAACATGTTTTTGAGTCAAGTTGAATTTTTTCCGCGTAATTTTGGTAATACAGAATCGTTGCGCCACCTATGCTGTAGGGAATAAGGTTCTCATCAGTTTCCCCCGCTTACCTGAATAGAATTATGAAATAGACAATTCCTAGCAGGAAACATTGGAATTCAGTGGACAAGTACCACGTATGTCCCGCACACTGAAAATAAAACAATTTTACTTTATAAGTTTGTTAATTTTTAATAAGACCTTAATCACAAACCCAGCATTCCTTTAACTATTGATATCTCAATAGAAAAAGGTGTGCTTTATCTAAAGAAAACACGATTCTGTTTTATTTAAATAACAACTGCATTAAGCAAAGCCATTTTTCAATATAGTTAAATAGTACTGCATACAATTCAGATGCGATATTTATAATTTAATTAATGAAATTATTTATAATAAGGTAATTTAAAAATATATACTATATAATCATCTTATACGTCTTTTCCTTATACAGGAGGCATTTTTCGTTGTTGACTTCCGAGCACTCACCGTTTTCAAATTTCGCGCAACGAGATTGCTGTAACCGAAGCTTTACTCTATCACTTTCAAGATTCTTGGTAAATTTTTATATAGAAAATAAAGGGATGGATATTAACTTTGTTATACATTGCTTTATAATTGGCATTTACTAGGCTCTGCCTTTGTACAGCCGTGAAGGGTGAAGAGTCTATACAGAGTTGCCAGATGTATAATCCTGATCGTATTTGTACGATAATTGAACCCGCAGTACGATATACGATCCGAAGGCTGGATCGTACGGAAAAAATACGATCCGTGTAAAAACGTTTCTCTTTCGAGCGGAAACCTATTGCAGCTTTAGCAGAGGTTATCTCCCAGATTCCAGACTCCCACTTCCAAACACGCTCTTGCGGTTTGGGGGCGTGACAATTGTTGCCAAGAATCGGAAATATTCACAAAATATTTTCTCACGTGTTTTTTCGTCCATAAAAGGAAGTTAAATTATACGTCATAATAGGTTTAACAAACAGTTTTTTTTTTATCTTTAAATACATTTCGGTCTTAAGTGACTTGTTTTCAGCCGTATGATTCGTCTTAATCTAGTACGATCCAAATCGAAACTCGGTACGATAATCCAGCGCTTCGAATCTGGCAACCCTAAGAATATGTTGGCCAGCGGAAAGAAATTTATTTGACTCAATTTTAAAATCAAAAATTGACTTATAGTATTGCTTGTTCTTTTGGCAATTACCATATTTAAGGTTGTCCTTTTACGCAAAATATAAAAAAGTAGATTTTCGCGAGCTCAGGATGGGAGAGGAGACTCAAATACGGCGATTCGCTTACTTTGCACAATGCAATGTGTCGCTTACTTTGCTTAATGCAATATTTCGCTTACTTTGCACAATGCAATTTTTCGCTTACAATGTTTCACTTACTTTGCTTAATGCAATGTTTGGTTTACTTTGCTCAAGGCAATGTTTCGCCAACTTTGTACAATGCAATGTTTCACTTACTTTGCACAATGCCATGTTTCACTTACTTTGAACAATACAATGTTTCGCTTACTTTGCACAATGCAATGTCTCACTTACTTTGCACAATGCAGTGTTTTTACTAACAACGAATAAGGACGTGTTTGCGAGATAGAGAAACGAATAGAGAGAGAAAAACAAACTTGAGACTTCCGATTTTGATTGTAAAAAGGTTACTACTTACTAACTGTCTTATGTTGAATAAATTATTAATAAAGAGAGCATTTTTCCACCAGTTAGCCCGACATCTTTTGGCTTCGTCTTCCCAAACGTCCTTGTAGAACGGGCCCGAACCAAATGCCGGGAATATTAATTCGAAACCGATAATAAGCAAAACAGACGGAAGTAACCTGTAACAAAAGAAATCATTTCTACCATTAAAAATCACACACACAACGCTGGAATGTGCTGATATTCTACATTTTGCTATTGTCCTAAGTAACCAGAACATTTAGTATGACATTGGTTATGATAATCAGCTAGGCTATTACCCAAGGCACCACCTGCACCCTAGGCCCAAGTAATCTAGTCGGGTTATTTTGCGTAAAAGGGATATGACAAGCTCTTCATGCCACGCAAACCAACCACGATACCTTTTTTTCCACACCTTTTTCCAATACTCGCCTAGCTCCGACTTGGACTTGCATTTAAAATGCGTTGTACATTTTTGTCATTGTTAATTGTAAATTTCGCATATTTAGACGCTAGGCGACTCTTTGCAGAACAAAACCTTAATTAAGTTAACAGCCACTTCTTATTATTATGTCACTTATGCTATTGCTAATAACCTTTTGATTTTAAAAATGGAAGTTTCAGGAGTTGCCTTTAAATTGATTTTTAATTGGGGTCACTGACACTGGTGTATAAACAAATTTCTATATATGAAAGTCCCCAAATAACCATTACCAAATAACTTAAAAATCAGAAATAATTAAGTAAAAGCACATAAATAGATGTATTGTCTATTAAAAACTATCGTGAATAAAAGTTAAAGCGATGCCTACAAACCATTCTTAAAGTCTTCCCTTTTAGTATTAAGTTTTTCAAAATATTTTTGGAACTAGATAAGTCTAAAGAAAGAGATATGTCATCGTGCATATCTGGTAAAACTGGAAACCTTTTTTTGGTTTAAATATGTAGATCTGAGTGCGAATCTTACCTCTAATAGTGGTGAAATTTTCAACCAAACCATTATGCACAATAAAATAACACTTTTGATTGTGTAAGTATTCCTTTAAGAAGATTGCAAAATTTTCAATTTTGAAGTCTTTGTAGAGCCTACGTTATAAATAAAAAAAAAACCCTCCCCTTTAAGGCTAGGGCTTTCGAAAATACAAAACGGCAAAGGACTAAACAAGAAGTCATCGTTGCAAGTCCTACTGAGGTTTCGACTTTCGACTCTTAGACTTTTTCCCAAGGTGGAGGAAGGGCATAATTTATACCTTTATTAGTGTATTTGTACTAGGGTTGCCGCGGTTCGGTTCGGTTCCGGTTCTTGAAGAAACCGGAACCGAACCGAGAACCGACTAAGTGAAACCGGAACCGAACCGAAAAATAGTAGGAACCGAACCGAGAACCGAAACAATAATTGGGGAGAAATCTCTAAAGCTATTTTCGATTATTTCCACATATTTGGAAGTAACATAGAACATGCAGCAAAATAAAAACCAATTGTTTGGACAAAACGAAATTAAGTAATTTCTAAATATAACGGTTTTTTCTTCCAATAGAGACAAAAGACATAATAGTCCTTGTCACTTGTCACTGTTGACAGTGGTTTATTTATTCTTTTCGCGGATTTTTCAAAAGTAATAGTATTCGAAAAGTATACGGTTCTTTCGGTTCGGTTCTTGTTCGGTTCCGGTTCGGCTCTACATAGAACAGGAACCGAACCGAAGTGGGTTCGGTTCCCATTTCTTGGAACCAGAACCGGAACCAAACCAGAAATTTCGGCAACCCCATCCCGCGCTCTCCAATTTTTCTGAATACAAAAATTTTAGAATGCTCTATTAAATGAACGATGAAAATAAGTTTAAAAAATATCTAATGGTCTCCCCAATCAGACTTAACGTATAGTTTCAGAATTGATATCCATTAACGGATTCTTGATATTGTATAGCCTCACCTGATAATTCTCCTAATCGTCGTAAGGAAAGGTGAGAAGGTTCCGTAGGTGTTGTAAAGCTTGACTAAGTGGTAAGCCATGAGCGTGGCACTAAAAAAATAATTGATTCACTAGAATTATTTTTATGGCTGAAGTATCACAGTTATGAAAAGATTATCTGGGTAACTTTTAAAATTTAGAAAGATGTCTTTCAAATACAACGATAAAGAACAAAGCACAGTTGGAAGGCAACGTGTAACTTGAAATTGGTAGACCAATCATCTCGTACCCACCTTATGAACATAAAACTTTCAACTGCCAAGCTACTGTTCAATATCACTTGAAACGGGACACTCTTCAATTTGTCATCCAAACCTATAATTGGCTCTCCTAAAATTAAAATTTCATTGAGGGTAAATAGTGGTTCTCTCTATGAATATCGAAGATAAATTGAAGAGTTAATGCTTACTCATCAAATTCGGGTGATTCCCAGTGTAAGAATGAAACAGAACCACCCAAAGGATAGATATATATCTGAGCCCGTTAATACAGTCCAAGTTTCTTTTGGTCTGCGGTTCTCTGATGGTCAGCAAAATGACCACGTTTCGCCGAAAGGAAAAGGTTCGGATGAAGAAATGGACCTCGTTCTCCTTTGAAAGATGGTCTTTCTGCTTTCTTTTCAGAAACAAGGTTATTTCATCCCAAGCAGTACAAATTACGTTGATTAGAAATATTCCAAGCAATAAACCTCTGAAATTATTATTATCTGGGTTCATGAGGGATTATGACCTCAGAATTAAAGTAAAGACTTACGTTATTGTCATTTGAACAGTATCCATTGAGAAAGGCTCTTTGACGACGCAAAAGTCAACGACGGCGTGCATTCCCATTTTAGACGAGACTAAAATTATCATTTGAACAATTAACTTATACAAATATGGTAAAACAGCAACACAACCCTAGGCTTTAAAATTAAAAAAAAATTAGGGAATAGCATTCCATGGGAACTTGACCGTCTTTACGACTAAAATTAAAGAATTTACTTTAAATCATAAAACACAATCAAAGCAAATTTCTATGATTGTACTCATTACTGACGAATTGAGATTTTACACTCTACAAAAAAGTCAATTGAAATTATCAACATTGTATCCCTTTACATTCTTTTCTCCGTAATTTTTGCTTCAACTTAGTGTTTACTCTTTAAGATAAAACTTGTGAAATTGGATGAAAAATGAATATATTGATTAAAAATAGAAAAGTGTACTTCGGGCCTTTATCCATTTTAGTGCGTCGTGCAGAAAACCTAGCATGTTTTATTAAAAACTTCTAACTTTCTTAAAGATTTATCCCAATTTCATAAATTAAAACTGTAGATGAGTTCGATTTTATTTTAGCAAAGAATAACGAAAAATAGAGACAAAAGCTATGGTTAGCTGTCTAATTATATAAAACCGCAGAAATTACGTTTAAGAAAATTTAAAATTTAAATCAAACCATGTTAATTGTATGTTAAAGATTTATTTTCCCGAAACAAATTAAGAACAACGGCTTGATATTAATTCTTTTTGAGTGGCTCTTATTTATTTTTTATATAAATTCAAAATCTGTACTCATTTTTAGAGGTATACGTAATGCCAACAAATTAGCATTTATTAATTTCTACGTTAGCCAATTAAAAGTAAACGGATTTCCCTTTGCTGGCTCGTAGCAGAATCACAGTTTCAAAAAGTTTCAGTTCAGAAGTTTAATTTATGATTTGATAAACTTTGTGTAAAATTGCAATTGATCTCATTTGGACTATCGGTGAAATGGTCCAAGTATTGATCGAATAGATTTAATTTAACTCGAAATATTCTTAAATGGAAATTGAACTTATTTAAGTAAATATGTAATAATTGAAAGCAGCACAACGTATTAACACGTTTAAATACTTAACACTAAAGTCTACACGTGTTCAAATGTTAAATATAGAAATTATATAATTTCTTTCGAACGTAAACTGAAAGTGTTACACTCATTATTATTAAACATTGCTGTTTTGCAATATGATCAAAATTGTTGGAT
Source organism: Leiobunum rupestre (assembly GCF_980474605.1). Lineage (NCBI taxonomy): Eukaryota > Metazoa > Arthropoda > Arachnida > Opiliones > Sclerosomatidae > Leiobunum > Leiobunum rupestre. The sequence goes on along the minus strand of NC_143388.1, from coordinate 51,608,912 downwards.
TTCGGTATTTAGAAAAAGTTTAATTTTTTATGTCTACTTACAACAAGTGCCTATACAAAGTGTGATAAAACCAGTCATAAACTTGTCTAATAACAATCATACACTTGTCAAACTATACCTTATACGTTCTTAAACTAATCATATACTTGCCCAACATCGTTCGTTCACGCAAATCTAATTCTATTGTTTCCTAACATCAATTCTAATTAACTAAACTTGTAAAGCTTTTTAAATTGTGGAGTGTAAGAAAAGGATATTTGTTCTTTGCGTTAAAGAAGATTTTGTTTTGGGAAAGATATAAAATCCATAGACAAAAAAAGGAATCAGAAATTTTTCTTTTACCCGGGGCAACTACAGTTTTTGTTTCTATTCCTACCGATAATTCTTATTTGAAGATATTTGGGTTATTTGCGAGCAAATTGTTTTATGAAAGATTCCAATTATCCAATTAACTGACTTTAATCAAAATATAAATAGTAAGTGTTAAATTGAAAGCCGTGTGCACTTTATACTCCAGGGTTAGAAATTCAATTTGGACTACAAAACCGGCTATTTCATTTGACGCTAAATAACAGTTAATTTTTTTGTATGTTAATTTACTAATAATGCACTTATTTAATAAATGACCTTACTTGGTTGAATTATGTTGTTGACATCGTCCTTAGAGCAGGAAGAAGGCAAACATATTCCCACCACGACCGCTGCTTCGTAAGCTAAATAGAGTAGCTTTGAGGCCTCCACCATCAGCTGTTTTATAAATTGTATACGTTAACAGTCATTATTATGGTTAAGTTACTTTTGTTTTTAAACAATTATCAGAACTTCAATTTCAATTAGTAAAATTTAGCATATGCTAATAAAAATTACCGTTTTCCCGGTAAATTACACTGGAATATCTGCTACCAATTTACGGACTCGCATCGCTTAAGTGCACAGTAGAATTCTAACAGCAGATAAAATAATCATTCGTTTAAACGTATCTTGAACTTTTACCTCAATACTTTTCCCAATCATTTCAAAATATTTAAAGCACAGGAGGTAAGTGCTGCAAATCTTTTCATTCATTGCATTTAAAATATGAATTATATTCGTCATAAATTGACCAGAGTTTTCCGGAAAGATACGACCAATTGGACAATTTCTAAGCCCGACTCTCTTAGTTCAAACGCTTATGGGGAAACTGCGAAGATAAAAACCATATGCCTCTTAGGTTGATATGTAGCCAGTCGTATGCCTTACATACCTTCACATTAATGTATTTATTTATAATTGGCAAAATTATAAATTGAAGGGGGCAAAAAAAGGTTATCACGTGATTGAGTGTGCCATTTATTATCCAAATTGCATACTACATCAACGCGTAATTTTATAAATGGCTAGATAAAATCTTGATCGTGGTCTAACATTCTTTTAAATGTTATTTGTAGCTATGTTCAATCAAACAATATATTAATTCAGATACAGCATAATTTTTAAAGTATAAATCAACTTCCTTTTACTTTTTGACCGTTAATTTTGGTGTACTTTTCGAGACATTTTCATAATACTTTTTAAGCCTTGGTTTTGTTCCTTGTTGAAGGATCCTTCTTTACATTATTATCCCATCACTATGTGAAAACCGTTTTAGTTTATACGTAATGGTTCGCGAAAGCGGTGTGCCTGGGTGTAAATCTTCCCCTTTAAGAAATCCTTCCATTAAGCCCTTTCCCGAAGGATGAAAGTCTCCGCAAAGATTGGTCCAGGATCATAGAGATAAATATTTTAAATATTGTTAAAGATGGTAAAAGAAGTCCTTGAAGTACTCTAGTAAGAAAACCACTAAGGCGTCATCATCAAAATGTGTTTGGAACTCACTTTAAAACAGGGTATTTCAAAAAATTATGTAACAAGCGCAAAACCAAGCAGCATCGACTTTAAAATAATACTGTTAAAGTTCCCTTTTTACGCTGGTTCCTCTATTGGTTTTCAAAATCCTTTTTCACCTAATACACGAGCCCCAACCTTAATGTTCGCATTTCCCTGCTGATTGGTTTTGCGTTTGTTTCGGCCTACTTCCAGGGGCTAGTAGGCCACACTTTGAAGCTCGCTGGTGCTCTTTTAACTCATCGTAGCAAAATGGAAAAAAACAGGCATACTCCTCAACTCACCCCAACCACTCCTTAAACTTTTTGCATAACCTGTTGAAACACCCTGTATATCAGGCCGAAGAACCATTATAGATAAGGTCCAAAGGTATTTTAGAAAATTAGCGTTGAGCAATGATTTTCATGATTTATCCAATGAATATGGTATTGTGGGGGAAATAATTTCATCTTCATCTGCACATGAAGGGGGGATTTCTTTCCAAAACAATCGTATTAATCCGAACGATAACAGCTATGGTGCCGGTAAGTAACAATAAATGTATTAAATTCTAAAAATGTTTAAAAACAAATAATGATTGTATTATCTTTAAACAGATAATAACTACAGCATATTTGAAAACTATCGAACGTTAACTAGGAAAATAACAAATCTTCGATCAGTGTCATGAATATCAAACTGCGATGATACATCTACAGTTATAAAATGAACAGCGGAAACAAGTGAATAAGACCTTAACGGATGAAAATGATGAAAAGAAAACTTCTCTATCTAAATTGAATATTGACTTAAAAAAGTTAAGAACTAGAAAAACAAAACCAAAATTTATAAGAACAAATCCAAGCCAATATAACCATTAAGAAAAACAGAGGTAAGTTCTAGATTTACTTTAAAAAGCGTAGAGAATTCCCCATCCAAATTGAACTTTTATACGGGTTCTGAGACCATGTCTGGATTCAAGGACATTTTTGGCATGTTTGAGCCTGATTTAAGTGAGTTAAAATTGTACAACAATGCCAGAGGTTATAAACAGAAATTCGGCCGAAAGGTAGAAAAATCAATAGGTCGTCCTATGGTATTGCCATTAAAAGAACAACTATTCTTGGTGTTTATGTAGATTAAAGTATGGGTTTTGGAGGATGATTCTGCTTGTTTCTCTTCTGCATCACAGAGAACAGTGTTTAATATCTGTATTACTTGGATTGATTTACTAGAAAGCAATTAACCAAGTTTAATATTTGGCCCACACGCTAGTTAGTTGATCGATTAATGCCAGAAGAATTTAAAACTAAATTTAGCAAAACTAGGGTTATAATAGACGCTTCTGAATTACTTATACAAAAACCTAACGACTCTAAAATGCAAAGTTATACATGGTCTTCCTTCAAGACCCACAACACTGAGAAGGGACTTATTGGTATCACGCCAAATGACTTCATTAGTTTTGCATCTCTCTTAGTTCCATGAAGAATGCCTAACGTTGAGCTAACCCAAGAATCAGGCTTAGTTGATCTCCTTGAACCGGGGGACTCCGTTATGGCAGATAGGTATTTTCTAATCTCCAACTTGCTAAAAGAGAAAGGAGTTTCTTCAAATTTCCCTACCTTTTTGAATGGAAAAGCTCTACTTTCGTCAGAACAAGGGGTATACACTAGGGAAATCGCAAGTCTGCGCATACATGTTGAAAGAGTTATAAGATATGTAAAGGAGAATTTCATATTAAGCACAGTTTTCCCCAACTCAATCGATAACCAGCCTAAGCTGCCTAACAAAATATGGACAATATGTAACTATTTAAAAAAAATTGTAAGAACCTTTATCAGATAGAAAGAAAGAGTAAAAACCATGTTTTTACGTAAAATCATTATTTGTCAATACACCAGTAAATATAAACTATAAAAACGCGAAAGGGTAAAACGACACAAGAGCTGGGGGGGAAACTAAGCTTATAAGTTTTTCTCCAGTTCGTTAGGTTTCTTATATATTAGTGTTTTTAAAGTTAACATTCTTGACCATTGGTGATTTTTTTTATTTTACCAGTTAATAAACTAGTATTTAGAAGCTGGCCTACGTTTGTTATTTTTATTCAGGTTAAATTTTATTCATTTAACCCGAGTTTGCATATCACAAATGCTATTTATATTCAGGTAATAACAATTTTAAGTGCCAGAACCATTCTGATACCACAAATTTTAAATTTCGAAATATTACATTTGCTTTTTGAGATATGGCAAGCCATAATGATAATTTTATCATTAAAAAAACTTAAAGGCCTAGGTTTTCTTCTGCCTGTTTTCCTTGAAGTTTTCTTCCCGCCGCGCAAATATCCTGGTTTAAGGCCAACCGCGCAACACGTTGGCCTACCACCAGGATATTTGCGAGGCGGAAAAAAGGCAGAAGAAATCCTAGGCCTTTTTGATCAAAAATATTCCGCTGGAAAAAAGGATTTTCGTCCCCAATGCCAAGTAGGAAGTAACACCATTTAAGGCATACTAAACCATTTGGACCTGAAGCTTGGTAGTAAAATGCGTGCTTACGATCACTTAAGATTATTTTTCCTCATTAGCCCCATTTTAATTCCTTTTTCTTTACATGTTTTAATTGTTTTAATCTCGAGAATACCAAAACCATTATTTTCCTAATAAACGAATCTATGAGGCGAAGCGTTCAACATAGGAAGAGTATGATTTCCACAGACCAACGGAGAAGGATTTAACCTCTGGCAAATGTTTTCAAACGAGAAAACCACCAGCTAGGAACTCTGCAGATGGTTTATTGTCCATCTCTCACTGCATTTCAACCTCCCCCTCCAAAAATATGCTATTCCCTTCTCTTTATCGGTTACAATTTTGTCTTCATCTCCGTCTCGCCTCAGCTCTGCAAATGGCTTGCCGCCCCGTTACAAGGCACTTCCCTCCCTTCGGGCTCGCCGCTTGCATCCCCCGTTAAAATGCAACTCTCTCACTTTGGGCTCGTCGATTGCCGCCTTCGTTACAAGGCACCTCTCTCACTTCGGGCACACCGCTTGCATTACCTGTTACAAGGGACCTCTCTAACTTCGGGCTCGCTGTTTGTAACCCCCGTTACAAGGCACTTCTCTCACTTCGGGCCCGCCGCTTGCATCCGCCGTTAAAAGGCACCTCTCTCACTTCGGGCACACCGCTTGCAGCTCCTGTTACAAGGCACCTCTCTCACTTCGGGCACACCGCTTGCAGCTCCCGTTACAAGGCACTTCTCTCCCTTCGGGCTCGCCGCTTGCATCCCCCGTTAAAATGCAACTCTCTCACTTTGGGCTCGTCGATTGCCGCCTTCGTTACAAGGCACCTCTCTCACTTCGGGCACACCGCTTGCATTACCTGTTACAAGGGACCTCTCTAACTTCGGGCTCGCTGTTTGTAACCCCCGTTACAAAGCACCTCTCTCACTTCGGGCACACCGCTTGCAGCTCCCGTTAAAAGGCACCTCTCTCACTTCGGGCACACCGCTTGCAGCTCCTGTTACAAGGCACCTCTCTCACTTCGGGCACACCGCTTGCAGCTCCCGTTACAAGGCACTTCTCTCACTTCGGGCTCACCGCTTGCAGCTCCCGTTACAAGGCACCTCTCTCACTTCGGGCTCGCCGTTTGCAGCCCCCGTTACAAGGCATCTATACCACTTCGGGCACACCACTTGCAGCTCCCGTTACAATGCAACTCTCTCACTTTGGGCTCGTCGATTGCCGCCCCCGTTACAAGGCACTTCTCTCACTTCGGGCTCGCCGCTCGCAGCCCCCGTTACAAGGCACCTCTCTCACTTCGGGCTCGCCGCTTGCATCCCCCGATACGAGGCACCTCTCTCACTTCAGGCACACCGCTTGCAGCTCCCGTTACAAGGCACCTCTCTCACTTCGGGCTCGCCGTTTGCAGCCCCCGTTACAAGGCATCTATACCACTTCGGGCACACCACTTGCAGCTCCCGTTACAATGCAACTCTCTCACTTTGGGCTCGTCGATTGCCGCCCCCGTTACAAGGCACTTCTCTCACTTCGGGCTCGCCGCTCACAGCCCCCGTTACAAGGCACCTCTCTCACTTCGGACTCGCCGCTCACAGTCCCCGTTACAAGGCACCTCTCTCACTTCGGGCTCGCCGCTTGCATCCCCCGTTACAAGGCACTTCTCTCACTTCGGGCTCGTCGATTGCCGCCTTCGTTACAAGGCACCTCTCTCACTTTAGGAACTCCGCTTGCATTACCTGTTACAAGGGACCTCTCTCACTTTAGGAACTCCGCTTGCATTACCTGTTACAAGGGACCTCTCTCACTTCGGGCACACCGCTTGCAGCTCCCGTTACAAGGCACCTCTCTCACTTCGGGCACACCGCTTGCAGCTCCCCTTACAAGGCACTTCTCTCACTTCGGGCTCACCGCTTGCAGCTCCCGTTACAAGGCACCTCTCTCACTTCGGGCTCGCCGTTTGCAGCCCCCGTTACAAGGCATCTATACCACTTCGGGCACACCACTTGCAGCTCCCGTTACAATGCAACTCTCTCACTTTGGGCTCGTCGATTGCCGCCCCCGTTACAAGGCACCTCTCTCACTTCGGGCTCGCCGCTTGCATCCCCCGTTACGAGGCACCTCTCTCACTTCGGGCACACCGCTTGCAGCTCCCGTTACAAGGCACTTCTCTCACTTCGGGCTCACCGCTTGCAGCCCCCGTTACAAGGCACCTCTCTCACTTCGGGCTCGCCGTTTGCAGCCCCCGTTACAAGGCATCTATACCACTTCGGGCACACCACTTGCAGCTCCCGTTACAATGCAACTCTCTCACTTTGGGCTCGTCGATTGCCGCCTTCGTTACAAGGCACCTCTCTCACTTTAGGAACTCCGCTTGCATTACCTGTTACAAGGGACCTCTCTAACTTCGGGCTCGCTGTTTGTAACCCCCGTTACAAGGCACCTATCTCCAGGGTTGGCAAAATCCTTGTTTTTTTTTCAAAAAGAACAAAAACGATGTTTTTTATTGTTTTAAACAAGGTTCATTGTTTTTAACTGTTTTTAAATCAAACAATAAAAAACACATAATAAACAATAAAAAACTATGTTTAAAACCAGTTTTAAACTATTCATTATACTTATGAATCAGACTCACGAGTAAACTCATTTAAAGAAATATTAGGTATCATTAAACGTATTTTCTTCAGTGGCATAATTACCCTAAGTGTGTCAATAAGATGAATTTTTCAATGATACCTGGTTTAACGAAAGTGACGTAAATGACGTCATTTTTCGAGTGATTAAATTTACGTAATGTGTTTGCGAAGCGGCGGCGCGAGCATTAAAAATACCATATAGGGTACTTGAACGGAATTTGCGAGTCCTACGTTTCTTTGGTCTGTTTTGAACAAGCTCAAATTGAAGATTTTCTGTGGGAAAGGCTCCTATTGGCACACTTACAAGTTAGGGTAGTATGGTTTTTAATATCGCTATCATCCTGGAATTTTCGGTCGCATAGTACTAAGAAATGGGAAAATAGCTAGTTATCCACACATAGTTTTTAGTTTTGGTTTATTGAAATGTGCACGTCGGCAGACATAAATCATCACAAATAAACAATGTTATAAAAAATAATAACTGAGATACCTCTATAATCTTAAAACTTCCATCACGTCATAAAATTTCTAAAAAATCGAGAAAGGGGACCGAAATCCCTTGATTTTTATCTAGGAGTGCCGCCTAGTCGGTTTTAACCCGATCTGTCCAGACCGGCCATGTTTCTTGTTACTTAAAACCCGGCACAACCCGCCTAAACAGCAACCCTACTTTTATCTCGTGCATAGGTAGTGTCCCAAATAGATGTATATTGGCAGCTATATACATTCTATTTAAACCAAGAGACAAAATTCAATGCGTTCGTAGGATTTTTGCACTGGTAGGAAATTTATGAAATCATATCGAGCCCTTTCAGTCGCTCTTTTCAGAGAATCTTAAAATCAAACTACCCGTTATCAATAAAATTTACCTTTCTTAGAGCCTTGGAATGGTTTTTCTACCTTTTCCCTTATATTGAATAACCAAAATCTTACAAAAAAAAACGATGAAAATTTACCTTATAAAAAACATGTTTAAAACAGATAGTTTAAAACGTTTAAAACAAATTGGTGTTTGTTTAAAATAGTTGTTTTAAACGTGTTTTAAACACTTGTTTTAAACATTTTGTTTAAAACTTGCCAACCCTGCCTATCTCACTTTGGGCTCACCGCTTGGAGCCCCCGTTAAAAGGCACCTCTCTAACTCGGGCTCTCCGCTTGCTTTACCTGTTACAAGAAACCTCTCTTATTTCGGGCTCGCCACTTGCAGCCCTCGTTACTAAGCACCTCTCCCACTTCAGAGGGAATTGTCTTTTCTTTCAAAACAATTATAACTATTTGATATTTTCAGGATTCTTCTCGACACTGCAGTCTGTCCTGACATTAGAGCCTTACGCCGGCGATCCAACGCCACCGTCTTCAATATTTTATCTGGTGCAAACGCCAACGCCTATAAATTTTGTTGCCGCTGCCGAAATTGTTTTGAGTTTTGTCCGCAACTTAATTTTTTTTTGCAATATTTTTTTGGATATGTTTTTTCATTTTAAAAAGAGGGGATGATATTGTTCCTATTCACGCCACTGTCACCGAACAAGAGTAACACTGTCAAGGATTTTTAAAAATCGTTGCTCCCCCGCTTGAACAAAAACTTGTAGACTTATGAGTGTAACAGGTCTTTACCAACAATTTATAGCTTCGTTTTCATTTTAAGAGCACACACAATAACCATCTATTAATTTCTACGACCCAACCGTTAAAAAGTGCGGTGTTTACAAAAGTGTACAGATACTTAGTAACAATCTTGAATAAAGTTTTACGGTATACCTCTGTTTTGAAGGTGGCATTGATGTGAGGAAACACATTTTGCTTGTATTTGACGATGTCAGGTATGGGTGGTAAAGGTGGACGAATCCTCAGCGTGCAGTATTTCCCCGTCGAGACCGGCTTATTTTGAGCTTTTGCCAAAGCACCCTGAGGAATGGTGATGTTTATGCATTGCCGATAACTTCCCAGTGCGGAAATGGTTCCACTCATAGTTCCACCAATAGGAACTCCGAAAGAGTCAATCACTAAATATAATGTGAAATAAAACAAATAGGATGTTTCAATTAGTAAGTTTATGTAAAAGATAAATGAATCAAGAAGCTAAAATTATAATTTCAAATATCGTAAAAGTTAGAATAACAAGGCTACTTCCATTTATATTTTATCACATAATTAACCTGTTTGAATCATATTAAATTGGTTTGAGCTTCACTATAATGCCACAGAGCAGTGGTAAAGTCGTAGGAAACGTGTACCCTAACTCCATTTAATTTTTACAAGCAGTCAATTTACAAAAAAACAAAAGCTTAAAATGTCCATTATCAACACGCCCTCCCGTCATCCGGGAATAAAATGTCACAATTGTGAGAAACACCACCTCTTATTTTTACTGTTAGAAAAACTAAACATACGTTGTCCAATTTCGTATGCTTCTGACCAAAGCTGAAGGAATCATTTAATGGTATGTTAAATTTGTACGCTACTGAGCAAAGTTGCGAATGCCATTTATACTTACGTGCCAAATTGACAAGTTATTGTCTACAATTAAACGATGTGCGCTCAAGGTTAAAGGCTTTTGGACAAATTTGCCCTGTTTTTTAATTTACAAATCACACTTGTGCAACACAGCTAAATTTTTCACTCTACTAACCAAAATATACAGATTAAATCGCCATATTGACCAGATAGTAAAATGACCTACCAAGTTTTCACGCTACTGAAAAACTAATACGTGTCATAAATGATCTGGCCAGGCGCATCGGGTAACCGACTAACTGGAAATAATTAATTTAGCACTCCCCTTGTCTACGGTACCAAAAGATCTTATTATCCGCCAGTAATCAAGTTTACCATCATAAAATCCTTCATGTTTAAAAAATTGCAAAATAACATTTCTGAATTTAAAGAAAATAATTTAAACGGACCCGTCAAAGTAACCTAAGTACCAGTTAAAATCAGGTAAAATATATTTTACCTGATTTTACCTCAGGCTTTCTTAAATGTTATAACATTTAAGAAAGCCTTAGGTACAGCTTCAATGGACAGTGTTAGCTAAATTTACCTTCAACTCACAACTTCAGGCTAGCTCTTTAAGTGATATGAGACTGAAAACCATCTAAATCGCTCAAAATGGCCGTTACTTTTAAGAATTAAGGACCGATCTTGTTATAAAAATAAATGATATTAATAAAAATGGCGATTCATTTACTATTGTTAGCTTAGTAATTTAGAATAATAAGCGTAAGAAAAATTACCGCTATTTTCAAAGATGGTGAAGATTTGTAATGGCATTAACTCATTTGACCAAATGTTAAGCGTACTCATTTGACCCAAAAGATATCCGAAAAGAGAAGCTCAAATGGTACATCGAAGAACCGACGCAACCAAACCTTCAAGGCTGAGCCACGATTCAATTGGACATTTCAGAGGAAGATGAGCTGTTTTACAAATAACGGAAAAGAGGGACTATTTATGCTAAAGTCAAAACAAAATCCTTTTTAAAACGTTTTGATTTAGTTCATATTAAAAAAATATTAACAAGTTTTTGCATAAAATTTATTTTAAAATTCAGTGCAATGTAACAAAAAAGAGAGTGTGCCAAAATCAAACCACTACTTTGCGGAATAATTTCTTTATACTTGCATAAATCCTAGTTTTTACGCTGTGGATATAGTACAGTCATTTTAGCGAAATTTTAGGGTGTACCTTGAACAAATTGCAACAGAAAGTATCTCAACGGTTTCTGGATGAAATAAATGCGACAAACTCTAAAAAAAATAGTTTGACGCCGTACCTGTAGTAGGTGTTGCCGAAAAAGCCACTTTTAGGGGTAAAATTTCCATTTTTAAAGTATTTTTTTTAATGAAGACGAAATTGCAATAGAAAATATCTTAACGGTTTCTGATTAAATATTTGATATAAAATAGTATATCTCTTGGTTACGAGGTAAAAAAAAATTCCATGGGTCAAATTGTTATTTTTGAGCAATAATTTTGGTAAAAACGGCCGAATTGCGATTAAGAATTCCAACATTTTTTACTTTATTGGTGAAAAAAATACGGAAAAAAATTATGATAACTTCGGCAGCAAAACCCTATTCAGGGGTCAAATAGTATTTCCACCAATCAAAAACAAAGCGCGCGCTTTTATTCAAATTTATTAGTACCAGAGTCGTTGCGCCATCTCGTAGCAGCTGTAAACCGAATCCGAAACTAAAACCAAGCGAGTGACTCGACTGCGTATTTGTTAAACACGTGTTTTTCTTGTAAACAACTTAGGCTTAAAAGGGATCGTACAGCAAAATTGAACTTCAAGGTCAATAACATCAGTTGTTATGGAGGTGACTACAAAGTGTGCTCTCTGTGGAAATGAACTGGGAAAAAGAAGTGATTACGCAGTATTAACTGCAAAGGGCGTAGATGGAATTCAACAAGCTTGTAAAGCACGGAAAATAAGTCGAATTGACATATGTATAGGCAATGCTGTTCATAAAAATTGTAGAGCTACGATACAGAATCTCAAATGTTCTTTTAAAGCCGATTACTTCAATGAAATTTCGACAGCTTCAACGTCTCAACGTACCTTTTGATTTTAAGTGTGATTGCCTGTTTTGTGGTGAAAAAATAGTGAAATATTATTTGGTATATTCCCATTCGATCGAAATCCAATTCGAATTTTTTTCATTTAGAAACCGTCGAGATACATTCTGTAGCAATTTTGTCTTTATTAAAAAAAACCTTAAAAATGGCAATTTTACCCATAAAAGTCGCTTTTTCGGCAATACCTACTGGAGCTACTGTCACATTTTTTTCATCCAGAAATCGTTGAGATACTTTCTGTTGCAATTTGTTCTAGGTTTAATATTGATTTGACTGTACTAATATTGTTTTGTTTCAATAATAATAACTAATATGAGAAATATAAAGTTTCACCCCCTCCGCCCCTTTATAACGCCCATACCTAAACACTGTGATCTGTAACAAATGTTAATAATTAAAAATTAATTTTTAAAACGAAAGCAAGTTACGGGTTTTTTTTGCCGACAATTCGAACATTTCTTATTTATGATTTACTTAATAAATTAAATTAGAAATGATCTTTAAAATTTTTGTTTATTAACTCGGTTGAAGTGCAAACGATTAAACACCGTTTTATTAATTTAACAGACACGCTCAGTCTAGCTGAGGTCAGAAACAGAAGAAAGGGGATAAGACAGACTTAGAAACCCCTTCCATCAGCTTTATACCCTGGATAAACGAAGAAAACCATTATTATTGCCACATAAGTCAAATCTCTAAAGAAATATTTTCACACGCCTTTATTAATTATTTATACATAAAATACCAAAAGTCCCCTTATTATTTACTTCACTCTCTGTAAAAAAGTTTTACTTCACTGTCTGTAGGCAAGATTTACTTCACTGTCTGTACCCAAGATTTTCTTCACTGTCTATACTCAAGATTTACTTCACTGTCAGTACCCAAGATTTACTTCACTGTCTGTACGCTAGATTTACTTCAGTCTGTAAGCAAGATTTACTTCACTGTCTGTAGGCAAGATTTACTTCACTGTCTGTAGGCAAGATTTACTTCACTGTCTGTACCCAAGATTTACTTCACTGTCTGTAGGCAAGATTTACTTCACTGTCTGTACGCAATATTTACTGCACTGTCTGTACCCAAGATTTACTTCACTGTCTGTACGCAAGATTAACTTCACTGTCTGTACCCAAGATTTACTTCACTGTCTGTACCCAAGATTTACTTCACTGTCTGTACCCAAGATAAACTTCACTGTTTGTACCCAAGATTTACTTCACTGTCTCTACCCAAGGTTTACTTCACTGTCTGTACCCAAGATTAACTTCACTGTCTGTACCCAAGATTAACTTCACTGTCTGTACCCAAGATTAACTTCACTGTCTGTACCCAAGATTAACTTCACTGTCTGTACCCAATATTTAATTCACTGTCTGTACCCTAGATTTACTTCACTGTATGTACCCAAGATTTTCTTCACTGTCTGTACCCAAGATTTACTTCACTGTCTGTACCCAAGATTAACTTCACTGTCTGTACCCAATATTTAATTCACTGTCTGTACCCTAGATTTACTTCACTGTATGTACCCAAGATTTTCTTCACTGTCTGTACCCAAGATTTACTTCACTGTCTGTACCCAAGATTTACTTCACTGTCTGTACCCAAGATTTACTTCACTGTCTGTACCCAAGATTTTCTTCACTGTCTGTACTCAAGATTTAATTCACTGTCTGTACCCAAGATTTACTTCACTGTCTGTACCCAAGATTAACTTCACTGTCTGTACCCAAGATTAACTTCACTGTCTGTAGGTAAGATTTACTCCACGGTCTGTACCCAAGATTTACTTCACTGTCTGTACCCAAGATTTACTTCACTGTCTGTACCCAAGATTTTCTTCACTGTCTGTACTCAAGATTTAATTCACTGTCTGTACCCAAGATTTACTTCACTGTCTGTACCCAAGATTAACTTCACTGTCTGTACCCAAGATTTACTTCACTGACTGTACCCAAGATTTACTTCACTGTCTGTACCCAAGATTAACTTCACTGTCTGTACCCAAGATTAACTTCACTGTCTGTACCCAAGATTAACTTCACTGTCTGTACCCAATATTTAATTCACTGTCTGTACCCAAGATTTACTTCACTGTATGTACCCAAGATTTTCTTCACTGTCTGTACCCAAGATTTACTTCACTGTCTGTACCCAAGATTTACTTCACTGTCTGTACCCAAGATTTACTTCACTGTCTGTACCCAAGATTTTCTTCACTGTCTGTACTCAAGATTTAATTCACTGTCTGTACCCAAGATTTACTTCACTGTCTGTACCCAAGATTAACTTCACTGTCTGTACCCAAGATTTACTTCACTGTCTGTACCCAAGATTTACTTCACTGACTGTACCCAAGATTTACTTCACTGTCTGTACCCAAGATTTTCTTCACTGTCTATACTCAAGATTTACTTCACTGTCTGTACGCTAGATTTACTTCAGTCTGTAAGCAAGATTTACTTCACTGTCTGTAGGCAAGATTTACTTCACTGTCTGTAGGCAAGATTTACTTCACTGTCTGTAGGCAAGATTTACTTCACTGTCTGTACGCAATATTTACTTCACTGTCTGTACCCAAGATTTACTTCACTGTCTGTACGCAAGATTAACTTCACTGTCTGTACCCAAGATTAACTTCACTGTCTGTACGCAATATTTACTTCACTGTCTGTACGCAATATTTACTTCACTGTCTGTACCCAAGATTTACTTCACTGTCTGTAGGCAAGATTTACTTCACTGTCTGTAGGCAAGATTTACTTCACTGTCTGTAGGCAAGATTTACTTCACTGTCTGTACGCAATATTTACTTCACTGTCTGTACCCAAGATTTACTTCACTGTCTGTACCCAAGATTAACTTCACTGTCTGTACCCAAGATTAACTTCACTGTCTGTACCCAAGATTAACTTCACTGTCTGTACCCAAGATTAACTTCACTGTCTGTACCCAAGATTAACTTCACTGTCTGTACCCAAGATTAACTTCACTGTCTGTACCCAATATTTAATTCACTGTCTGTACCCAAGATTTACTTCACTGTATGTACCCAAGATTTTCTTCACTGTCTGTACCCAAGATTTACTTCACTGTCTGTACCCAAGATTTACTTCACTGTCTGTACCCAAGATTTACTTCACTGTCTGTACCCAAGATTTAATTCACTGTCTGTACTCAAGATTTAATTCACTGTCTGTACCCAAGATTAACTTCACTGTCTGTACCCAAGATTTACTTCACTGACTGTTCCCAAGATTTACTTCACTGTCTGTACCCAAGATTTTCTTCACTGTCTATACTCAAGATTTACTTCACTGTCAGTACCCAAGATTTACTTCACTGTCTGTACGCTAGATTTACTTCAGTCTGTAAGCAAGATTTACTTCACTGTCTGTAGGCAAGATTTACTTCACTGTCTGTAGGCAAGATTTACTTCACTGTCTGTACCCAAGATTTACTTCACTGTCTGTAGGCAAGATTTACTTCACTGTCGGTACGCAATATTTACTTCACTGTCTGTACCCAAGATTTACTTCACTGTCTGTACGCAAGATTAACTTCACTGTCTGTACCCAAGATTAACTTCACTGTCTGTACGCAATATTTACTTCACTGTCTGTACCCAAGATTTACTTCACTGTCTGTAGGCAAGATTTACTTCACTGTCTGTAGGCAAGATTTACTTCACTGTCTGTAGGCAAGATTTACTTCACTGTCTGTACGCAATATTTACTTCACTGTCTGTACCCAAGATTTACTTCACTGTCTGTACCCAAGATTAACTTCACTGTCTGTACCCAAGATTAACTTCACTGTCTGTACCCAAGATTAACTTCACTGTCTGTACCCAAGATTAACTTCACTGTATGTACCCAATATTTAATTCACTGTCTGTACCCAATATTTAATTCACTGTCTGTACCCAAGATTTACTTCACTGTATGTACCCAAGATTTTCTTCACTGTATGTACCCAAGATTTTCTTCACTGTCTGTACCCAAGATTTACTTCACTGTCTGTACCCAAGATTTACTTCACTGTCTGTACCCAAGATTTACTTCACTGTCTGTACCCAAGATTTAATTCACTGTCTGTACTCAAGATTAACTTCACTGTCTGTACCCAAGATTTACTTCACTGACTGTACCCAAGATTTACTTCACTGTCTGTACCCAAGATTTTCTTCACTGTCTATACTCAAGATTTACTTCACTGTCAGTACCCAAGATTTACTTCACTGTCTGTACGCTAGATTTACTTCAGTCTGTAAGCAAGATTTACTTCACTGTCTGTAGGCAAGATTTACTTCACTGTCTGTACCCAAGATTAACTTCACTGTCTGTACCCAAGATTAACTTCACTGTCTGTACCCAAGATTAACTTCACTGTCTGTACCCAAGATTAACTTCACTGTATGTACCCAATATTTAATTCACTGTCTGTACCCAATATTTAATTCACTGTCTGTACCCAAGATTTACTTCACTGTCTGTACCCAAGATTTTCTTCACTGTCTGTACCCAAGATTTACTTCACTGTCTGTACCCAAGATTAACTTCACTGTCTGTACCCAAGATTTACTTCACTGACTGTACCCAAGATTTACTTCACTGTCTGTACCCAAGATTTTCTTCACTGTCTATACTCAAGATTTACTTCACTGTCAGTACCCAAGATTTACTTCACTGTCTGTACGCTAGATTTACTTCAGTCTGTAAGCAAGATTTACTTCACTGTCTGTAGGCAAGATTT
The DNA here is from genome assembly GCF_980474605.1 of Leiobunum rupestre. Lineage (NCBI taxonomy): Eukaryota > Metazoa > Arthropoda > Arachnida > Opiliones > Sclerosomatidae > Leiobunum > Leiobunum rupestre. Next base: position 51,592,587 of record NC_143388.1, on the reverse strand, counting down.
ACTTCACTGTCTGTAGGCAAGATTTACTTCACTGTCTGTACCCAAGATTTACTTCACTGTCTGTACGCAATATTTACTTCACTGTCTGTACCCAAGATTTACTTCACTGTCTGTACGCAAGATTAACTTCACTGTCTGTACCCAAGATTAACTTCACTGTCTGTAGGTAAGATTTACTCCACGGTCTGTACCCAAGATTTACTTCACTGTCTGTAGGCAAGATTTACTTCACTGTCTGTACCCAAGATTTACTTCACTGTCTGTAGGCAAGATTTACTTCACTGTCTGTACCCAAGATTTACTTCACTGTCTGTAGGCAAGATTTACTTCACTGTCGGTACGCAATATTTACTTCACTGTCTGTACCCAAGATTTACTTCACTGTCTGTACGCAAGATTAACTTCACTGTCTGTACCCAAGATTAACTTCACTGTCTGTACGCAATATTTACTTCACTGTCTGTACCCAAGATTTACTTCACTGTCTGTAGGCAAGATTTACTTCACTGTCTGTAGGCAAGATTTACTTCACTGTCTGTAGGCAAGATTTACTTCACTGTCTGTACGCAATATTTACTTCACTGTCTGTACCCAAGATTTACTTCACTGTCTGTACCCAAGATTAACTTCACTGTCTGTACCCAAGATTAACTTCACTGTCTGTACCCAAGATTAACTTCACTGTCTGTACCCAAGATTAACTTCACTGTATGTACCCAATATTTAATTCACTGTCTGTACCCAATATTTAATTCACTGTCTGTACCCAAGATTTACTTCACTGTATGTACCCAAGATTTTCTTCACTGTATGTACCCAAGATTTTCTTCACTGTCTGTACCCAAGATTTACTTCACTGTCTGTACCCAAGATTTACTTCACTGTCTGTACCCAAGATTTACTTCACTGTCTGTACCCAAGATTTAATTCACTGTCTGTACTCAAGATTAACTTCACTGTCTGTACCCAAGATTTACTTCACTGACTGTACCCAAGATTTACTTCACTGTCTGTACCCAAGATTTTCTTCACTGTCTATACTCAAGATTTACTTCACTGTCAGTACCCAAGATTTACTTCACTGTCTGTACGCTAGATTTACTTCAGTCTGTAAGCAAGATTTACTTCACTGTCTGTAGGCAAGATTTACTTCACTGTCTGTACCCAAGATTAACTTCACTGTCTGTACCCAAGATTAACTTCACTGTCTGTACCCAAGATTAACTTCACTGTCTGTACCCAAGATTAACTTCACTGTATGTACCCAATATTTAATTCACTGTCTGTACCCAATATTTAATTCACTGTCTGTACCCAAGATTTACTTCACTGTCTGTACCCAAGATTTTCTTCACTGTCTGTACCCAAGATTTACTTCACTGTCTGTACCCAAGATTAACTTCACTGTCTGTACCCAAGATTTACTTCACTGACTGTACCCAAGATTTACTTCACTGTCTGTACCCAAGATTTTCTTCACTGTCTATACTCAAGATTTACTTCACTGTCAGTACCCAAGATTTACTTCACTGTCTGTACGCTAGATTTACTTCAGTCTGTAAGCAAGATTTACTTCACTGTCTGTAGGCAAGATTTACTTCACTGTCTGTAGGCAAGATTTACTTCACTGTCTGTACCCAAGATTTACTTCACTGTCTGTACGCAATATTTACTTCACTGTCTGTACCCAAGATTTACTTCACTGTCTGTACGCAAGATTAACTTCACTGTCTGTACCCAAGATTAACTTCACTGTCTGTAGGTAAGATTTACTCCACGGTCTGTACCCAAGATTTACTTCACTGTCTGTACCCAAGATTTACTTCACTGTCTGTACCCAAGATAAACTTCACTGTCTGTACCCAAGATTAACTTCACTGTCTGTACCCAAGATTAACTTCACTGTCTGTACCCAAGATTAACTTCACTGTCTGTACCCAAGATTTAATTCACTGTCTGTACCCAAGATTTACTTCACTGTCTGTACCCAAGATTTACTTCACTGTCTGTACCCAAGATTTACTTCACTGTCTGTACCCAAGATTTACTTCACTGTCTGTACCCAAGATTTACTTCACTGTCTGTACCCAAGATTTAATTCACTGTCTGTACTCAAGATTTAATTCACTGTCTGTACCCAAGATTTACTTCACTGTCTGTACCCAAGATTAACTTCACTGTCTGTACCCAAGATTTACTTCACTGACTGTACCCAAGATTTACTTCACTGTCTGTACGCTAGATTTACTTCAGTCTGTAAGCAAGATTTACTTCACTGTCTGTAGGCAAGATTTAGTTCACTGTCTGTAGGCAAGATTTACTTCACTGTCTGTACCCAAGATTTACTTCACTGTCTGTACCCATGATTTACTTCACTGTCTGTACCCAAGATTTACTTCACTGTCTGTACCCAAGATTAACTTCACTGTCTGTACCCAAGATATACTTCACTGTCTGTACCCAATATTTACTTCACTGTCTGTACCCAAGATTTACTTCACTGTCTGTACCCAAGATTAACTTTACTGTCTGTACCCAAGATTTACTTCACTGTCTGTACCCAAGATTTACTTCACTGTCTGTACCCAAGATTAACTTTACTGTCTGTACCCAAGATTTACTTCACTGTCTGTACCCAAGATTTACTTCACTGTCTGTACCCAAGATTAACTTTACTGTCTGTACCCAAGATTTACTTCACTGTCTGTACCCAAGACTTTAATGGCGCGATGATGGCGCGTAATGTTTTTTGTTAAACTAAGAGCGCTAACCCTGTTACAAATATAAAACCACACAACGTTCTAAAATTTTCAGCTTTGGTTTAAACCTCTAACTCGCTCTTCGGATAAAAACATTCAAGTATTGTTCGTATGATAAATGATCGTATTATGACCATTTCTCGGCCATACAAATTCGTAATTAAAACCAATTATTTTGACTTTTGACACAACTTATTACGACTTCATAAAAGTACAAGAAACATTTTCAGATCGGTTTCAAATTTCTCAATGTGAAGCCTCTGGTTAGTGGAACAATATTTAGTTGGCCAAAATTCTTTATTATTGTTACATACGTATGTATATATAAGAAATATTTCTTATAAAGTCTATCAACGGTGTGACGTCAACACAGTTAAGCGCTGAGAAAGGATTCTTAAAAGATAGTAGTTGATCGTAGCGTATCGTTGAGTAAATAATAGTAAATATTTTAAGTCAACGCTACGGTGCCCAAAGATGTGCGCTTATTGACACAATTGCAATTATGTAATAACCTACTTTTGAAAGCCCACAGCTTCATTTCCTTAACGGCCAGCAATGCCTTCAAGAGTGATCCCATGCAAGCGGGACTAATATCCACGCTAGAGTTCTGGTTCAGGAGGGTCGGGAGTGCTTGCTTGATGGCCTTCTCCAGGCTCTCCTTCATGTCCGATTCCACACGCAAAAGTTTCTGGTAGGCGATCTCTTCGCTCGCTTCTAGCACGGGACGAGGAACCACACTAACACCCTCCGAATTGGCGAAACCGACAAAGACCGATGTTACTATCCATAACGACCAAATAAGTCTCGATATCATGGCGAAGCTGCTGACACTGCCCGATGGGCTCCTTCAACTAACAACAATCTTCGTTTAATACTCGCTACTTCAAAATTGGTTAAATATTATACGACCCGTCTTGTTCTTTGCCCAAAGTGACTTTTCGTATCTGAGCAAGCTTGAAGTAATTAACTATAATTTTCAACTTAATTGTTTTATATTTAAATTTGTTTCATTGTTTAACCTGGTACTCGTGCGGTTTTATAGTAAATTTTCTGAGGGTTCCATTGTTAAGAAAATAGTAATTACATTTATATTCCTGTTTAATTTGTTTTTACTTTTCGATTGAAATTTTAGTTCATAAGGTCAAGATTGTATTCATACATAATTTGGGAGAAAGAATAACTTGCGACTGATTTAACGTGGATCTGTACGTTTAAAGCCTATGCTTAACCACCTTTGGTTGAAAAATGCGTTATCCTAGACCATGAAATGTTTGGTTTTCAATTTATCTTAATTATAAATAATAACCCGTTGAAACCGTATTTCCTTAAAATCTTGTTATTCTCCATTACATACATTTTTAGAATAAATACCCGATTAAAAAGGTTCACCTAAAGCAAATCTTTTACGGTCGTCCACTGCACGGTAGGATAAATACTAAGAAAGCTCTTGAAATACATAGTTAAAAGAGTTATTTTAGCATCTGCATTCTTATTGAACTTTGTTCACCATTGATCAGAAATAAAATACCAAAAAATCTAACTTCACTTACCAAATTTTCGGTAGCGGCTACGTACGAATATTGAACATATTTTCACATGGCTGCCTTTTTTCGGGCGTTTGTACCCCTATAAATTCTGATTTATATGTATAAATATTACTGAAAGTGGTAATAACAATTACATCACCGAAATACTTGAAACCAATTAAAAGGAAACTCTTAGAAATGTATAGTGGGCCGTGCTGAATTATAAATGAAAAATTCGACTGAAAGTAAGTTTATGGCATAAATCTTCATTTTCTATTATAAGGACCACTAAAAAACGTATATTTGTTTGTTAGTTAATGAAGCTGTTGACTCGCTTGGCACGAATGGCTTGCATGATTATTAAGATAAGTTAAATAGATTAAAGAATTAGATATTTATTGATAAACCACTTTAAAACTCAGTATATATAAAATATATATCGTTTTATTATTGGCCAGATAAACTGTCATTTCCAAAAATATTAAAATTGATCCCCAAGTTTTAAAACACACGGTTATACAAAACAATGAAATACGTCGCATCTTTATGTTATGTTGATATTGTCTGGCTTCGAATCCATTTCAAACGAAACTATTCTTCCTATTTATTAATTTTGCTTTTTCCTTGGTCATTTTAGGTCTTACGTTTCCATGTAATGAAGTGGTTTTTGTTTATGTAAATTGGATGATCATTATCAGGATTTGTTTGCCGCGACCTGTTTTCTAAATATTCAATAGTTCCTTCGCGGTCTATTGTTAAAAATTAAACTCCTTAATATATCTTGTTTTTCATTTGTTCCTAACTTAGCAGTACATTAACTACGGCCGTCACGCACCTTTGAGCATCGTCCGGAATAGACGCTAGCTCATTTAGCAACACGGACCAGACCAGGAAAACATGCCGCTTATAAGTGTTTCAAAAATGGCAATGGTTATTATGTATCCTTTAAATTACTAGGATTTATTATTTTTAATGATAAAACCGATACTGTATTTTTTTCTGTTTGCAATGACTATGTCGAAATGAATATCACGGTCTGCAAGCAAGCTTCTCCCCATAACACGACGTTTTTCTTTCGCTTTTCTCGTGACGGCGGAAGATTAGTCTCAACACAGTAATTTCCCTTAATATAATTAAGTACATTACTGAAAAAACTATGAGGCCGAACTATATTGCATCGTAAAGAGCAAATGATTCATTAGGCAGAGTATCATATGCATACGGTAGGACCATTCTATGTTTGGAAGATTTAAAACTAGAATTTGGTTTCTAAAAGTATTATTATTATTTGTAACTAGTATGGCACAGTTTACTAATTCTGAATATGCACCTTATGAACGGTTGGTCTGGGGGAGATAGCAAGAAGGGTACCAGATCGTCGCACGTTCATAGATGTTGATCGTAAACTAAGAGAAAGTACAACCAGAAAGTAGGCGAGCAAGTGTGCAAGACGATCCAAAAGCTTCTGAAGAACCATTTATTATTATTATTAATCTCAATATTATTTCAACACCGTAGGTACTTACGATTATCGAGGACGCGTCTTGGACAATTAAGTACCAGACGAATTAGTCGGCAATTGGGTGTAAATCATTTTTTGGTCTGGCGTAATTTACATGGGCATCGGATTCACCCATACCACTTTCAAAAGGCTCAAGCCTGAAACGAAGCGGACTATCCTCGGCGAATTGAGTTTTGTCAGTGGTTTTCGAACAAAATAGATAATGACTTCCAGTTCCCGAGTATTCTGTTGACATCCGGCGAGCCAAATCTTTCAATAGACGGAGTATTTAATATCCATAAAAACCACTAGTGGAGCCAGTGAAACCCACACGCGACTACTGTTAGGTCTCATCAAGAGCAATTTAGTCTAAACGTCTGTTGAGGCATTATCGGCAACCATTAAGTTCAACCTTATTTTTTACCACCAAGGCTAAATGGTCAAGCTAGCTTACGTTTTCTTCATAAAAATATACCAGAGTTACTTGACGATAAATATGGTTTTTACATAACGGAACACCTGCCCGTTTCAGTCGAGATGTAAGAGCTCACCTGGATGGCGCGTTCGTGTAATTTTTGGTGGCCCATATCTCTAAAACGAAGTATTGTAGGACCCATGTATGAGCAAATCTCTATATTCGATGTTCCTACTTAAAGCTAAAGGAAAATAACCAGGCCGCCTGAATTAAAGGCATTGAAAGACCCTACTTGACTTGGATATTATTATAGCAAATTAATAATATAATAATTTGAATTTATTTATTTATTTATTTATCTAGAAAATCAGATTGACGAATACTTAAATCCAAAAAAAAGAAAACCTAAAAAAAGAAAAAAAAAAGATTAATATCTAGAAATCAGCTAGGCCAGGAATCCATACCTCTATTTAGAGGTATGTATTTTTGGTCTTCGTTTAATACATTTTCCACGAAAGATTTTCAAATTATTAAATGACAATGGCTACTGTTTAACTAACATTTCCGACTAAAAACCAACGTTATTTATACGGATAAGCAGTTGTAGATACACGCACCCTGGTCATGTGACTTTTGCCCTTTCCTTGACCGCCCGTTACGCTCGAGACGACCGAGAAGAGAACAGTGGAAATTAACGTAACAATAATCAGTACTTAAACAATGTTTCGAAATTGGGAGGAAATAAGGACCATAATATTAAACGAAACACTCACATACAGATATAAATCTGTTAAATTCCAAACTAAAAATAACTTAAAATTTTACCAATAAACAATAAGAATTAATTAGCATAAAAATAAGATACTTGTTCGAATTAATGTTCCGTGAAACAACTTTGAAAACCCCAAGAATTTCGTTTTGAGAAATTTGAAGTTTTCGAATTCCTTATCAGTTTTTTAATGCTCATAATTAATATTAATATTTTTAAAATACAGAATTTATTAATCTTATTAAACGTATATTATTAACGATCTTTAGACAAAGGGTTTAAAAAGTGCAGAAAGTAACAATTAACTACATACTTTTCAGGAAAAAAATCATTGTAATTATAAGAATATGTCAATTCAATATTTCCTAAAATTGCGTATAATTATGCACAGATTTATGAATTTTTTTGGTTCTAACACAAATTTAAGTGGCGTTTCAAAGAGATTTACCACAATAGTTTAAATAAGTAAAAAATTTAAAGAATACATTTATTATCCATGGTAAAAAGATAAATGTTTGGAACACACAGGGTTTTTAATTGATTCAAGGTATTTACAACGCATAATGGTCTATTGAATTTTTAAATTTCAGAAAAATCGAATAATGTTTTAGCGTTTTAACCAATTTATTTTTTATGGTAGGTCGCAGACAAAAATTGTCAATGAGAAAGTTAAATAGCATATTGAAAAAAGTAAAACTACAATTGGTTCGGTCAAAAAACGGTTATGTTCCCCCGAGTTTTGAGGGCTTGAAACAAAACAAGCTGACCGTCATCGGCAATTGGTTCTTTTGAAACCAAAATAAGTAAATAACCAAAATGTACGTTTGTGAAAATTAAAGCTTCGGATTTTCGAAAATAAAACATTTAAATTCATTACTTTACCCTGAAAATTTCACAATCAAAACGCTTTGATCGATTGTTTATTAAGGCTTAAGATGTTGCAAGTGCAATATGCGTTGATGATTATGAGGAATAAAAACGACTTCGTTATATTTGCATATTTAATAAAACAATTGAGGATATTTACTATGGGTCCTACTAGTTTCGTTTCGCTTAGAAAAACCTCCCTGAGGATGTTTTGCTAATAGTTCGATTTTAACCGAAAAAAAGTTATTATAAATAAAAATTTGCGTTATTTTCATAAACAAATCTAGAACATTCTAAATTGAACTCTTATGAAAATTCACTTTTAATCATTTGACCTTTGACTTTTACTTGTTACTCAATTTTTGAAAATATTTTAATTTATTTATAAAAATTCTCCGTCCGTGATTTAGTAGAAAATGTGGAAACCTTAATATATTATTTTCAGTTTTCGATAAAAACATTTTCTACAGCACCAATTTACCAAAGAAATCCATCAATTTTTTTCAAAAACAAGAGCCTTTTCTTTTAATATTTGACAATACTATTTAATTATTATAAAGTATTTTATATTAAAAATTTGTCTGCTTTGCTTAGACTAGTTATAGTAACTAAAACTGGACGTTTAATTTTGCACAGAATATTGTCAGGTGGAACCCAGCATGGATCCTTAATTACAGGCCAGGAATAATCATCCGAATGACTAGGGGGACACATGCATGATACCGAATTCGTGCAAAAGTTCCTCGATTACTGCTTTATAGTACTTGTTTTCATAATACCAAATTACCAGCAGATATTTCACAAAAGACATTGGGTCATTCGAGACTTTTATTGCCACGAGAGACCCTTAAGGTTTTCATATCTTTCATTGATGAAAGAGCTGCGGCATTAACTACGAACTTTCGCACAAATCTGGCTATTTAATTAAAAAGTATCATGCATGTGTGGTGGCAACCTCGGCTGTGACCATTTTATTTTAAAAATACAATTTCCGAGTTGTGATATGTAAACTGCGCATGCGCCAGTCATGAAAAAAAATAGGAAAAGCAACCTGAACGTTTTATCTTCACACTAGATTTAGAGCATTGAGATACATTACAAAGCCGTACCAAAGTAACAGTTGTTATTCCCCTTCTATACTGTCTATTCACCAGTTTCAATTCTGACACGTTGTTTTTTTATTTACTGACAACCAATCTTTGTGAATTTATGCAATTCGTACCAAAACGGAAAAACAAATGTCATGTACCTCTAAACTTGATTTTGCGACTGATATCAACGCCTACAGCGAGTGCTTCCAGAGCTAGATCACTTATTCTTAATGATTATTATTTAGAAAATGTTCGGGCATTATTTATCACACGTCGTTAAATACGTAGTAATAATTTCTAAAAGATTTAAACCATTTTTTGTATGACATGAAAAAAACATTTCAAAAGTGTTGAATTTCAAGAAAATAGTTTTTTACAAACAAAGAAAATACTTCTTTTTTAGAGCTTATTCTTATAATCTAATTATATTTCGTGTTTTTAATTTCCCATATGACCCTAGCTTTAGTCCTTCGAATGAAACCCCCTAAAAATTAAAATTTACATTTTGACGTACAATAACCTTTTACCAATTCCAGTTAGGAGTACTTACATAGTCTCCGTCTCTGAATTGGCCTTGCCAAAATGTCTTAGATTGTATATTTTTGTTATAACGAAATTTATATTTAAAAAGTAATTCAATTTTAAGTGAAGGGGTATTGAAATCGAGGTACGCTATACCAAAAAATGGGGGGTTTCGGTAGAGCTGTGATTTTTCCATAATTTTTTAATATTTTCCGCTAAAAAGGTCGGTATCTCCGTTTTAGGCACATCTATCCGTGATTAAAATGTAAAAAAAACATTTGACCCATGGTGACATGATTGGTCGAAATCCTATGGGCTGACCCCTATATCATCATAAGTTTAAAAACTAATTTTACAAATAGAGATAAATAAAAACCACGTTTTATTGTACACAATAGAAGCTCTTTAATTTTTACGAAAGACGTGCGTTTTTATTCCCCTCTAATAAGGTACACGTATACACTAGTTTGAAGATAAAGAATATCATACAGTATAAACGATTTTCATCTTCCCATAGTAAGAGCATTTTCTAGAATGACCTTTTACTTCAGGTTTACCATTCTACACAGAGCTTACCATAAATATTCCGAATAAATGAACCTTTATGACCATTTATTATTGACATGTATCTTTAAAAATGCGATTCAACTAAAAATTCGTTTAAAATCATTTGAAACAGTTTTGTTTTTCGGCAATGTTATTAAACTTGGGCCTAACCGGCGCTTATTGCTTCTTCGTCTAGCGCGTAATAACTTGATTTAAATTGAACATTTTGCGTGTGACGTCATTTATATAGGTGACTCCAAACGTAGCTGTCAATAAATATTTCCAATAACTGGCATACTTTTGGAACATAATAATAAACTTAAATTATTTTGAAAGGATTACTAAAGCACCTTGCATAATAAAATTATGTGAACAATAAACCAGTATGCATATCTTAAAATTAAGAATTAGTTCCCGAATTTGTTTAATAAAACATAGAAGATTTTGGCCTAAAAAGCAATATTTCGATTAACTTACACACTTAGAAAAATTTAATAGATTTTTGATAATATGATCGAATTGCACTATAATCAGGTAATTAAATGTTATTTTAGTTTCTGTACGAGAAGCTGAGCAGCTAAGAGGGAGACTAACCTCAGGCAGGAAATTTCATTTCGGCAGCTTCTTAACAAAGGAGTACCTCAGGGCTTCAAGACTTTTTTGATAATGACAAATATGTCTTTATGGTTATTAGCGTCAATAAATTCCAATCTGTTACAAAACAATGTTTGAAGCTTTTTTACGGCTTTTATTTTGGTAATGCTAAAGGCGAAACGTGATTGGGTTAGGATTTATAGGCAGTGGCGTAGCTGAGAACTCAGAGGCCCACCCGCAAAATCTCTATGAGGCCCCCCTTTTTAATTTTTTTATGGTTACCCCCCCGAAGCTTGAGGCCCCCCCCCGCACCGCGGGCCCTGCGGACCATCAGCTACGCCACTGGATCTGAGGAGAGTTGGCCTTCAGCCAAATTCGACCTAGTCACAAATAAAAAAACTTGAGGCGCCTTTTGTTATGTACCGAAAGCAAAAACAATTTACACGTAGTATTTTACTTCGCATCCTCAGACAAATGCCATAAAATAACGAAACAAGAGATCCAGGAACTGGGATGTAGTCACGAGGATAAAATCAAAGTTTTTATCAGAAGAGGAACTCAGGCTCGCGTGAGATCGGTGGATATTACAAAGATATCTAACGCTATCGGAAATGAAATATGTGAAGCTCATTTGGGTTTACATTGCTTTACTGGATGTGATACCGTAAAATCAATGGATGGTCAGGCCAAATTGAAAGCGCTCAAAATTATTTAAAAAAATGAGAAGCTAAGGTCTGCCGTTACTGGTCTTGGAAACAACTGGGCCATTTTTGAAGAAACAATAGCGGGAATAGAAGAATTACTTTGCCAAGTGTATTGTAGTAATACCTAAATTAAAAAGTAAACACACTTCGATATCAAATCTTTAAAGCTAAAAAGGGTAACTTGGAATCGGGCCCACTGCCGCGTTGTCTTTATACGTTATAGCAACACACTCGTCGAGCAAATTACCAAGCTGGTATTTGGAAACCAAGCCTTGAAATTTTTCCTGATATTCCTAACCCGACAAATGGCCATGGTTGGATATGTGACGAAGAAGCAAATCTTGAAATAAATTAGATGACTGGTTCACCCGCCCCAGAGACAGTTTTAAGTCTTAAGACTTTGAAGTGCTCTAGAATATGTAAACCAACGGAATGTACTTGCATTTTAAACGGACTCAAGTGTACATCAGCGTGTAAATTGGCCAACTGTTCGAACGTGGTGGATGATGTTGAAGGCAATTTGTATACGTCATACAAAGACAGTGACTCATGCAATAGCTATGAAGACTAATTAGTTTGTACCTAGAATATTAGGTATATTCAAAAATTTAAAATGTATAATATATTTAAAATTTCGTTCCTAAAATGAGTGTATTTTCTTATTTTTCACGTTTCAATTAAGCAAAACACCGCCAACCACCTTTGACTTGTAGCATCACTAATACGTATTCTTGTAACTAGTGCAATACCTTAATGTGACGATAATTAGGTATGGTGCTGTTTATTACTGGAAACCCAAATTCCGGTTGTTTAACCAAATTTCATTCATTTTATTCAATTTTAATCATTTTTAGCCACGTTTTTTTGCTGTTTTACCCAAATTTTGTCTTTTAACCCAAAATTTTATCATTTTACCCAATTGTAGCCGATATTAATTGGCTTAACACAATTTTATTCAATTTTATTAATTTTTGGCTGTTTTACTCAATTTTATCATTTTACACCAAAATATGTTATCATTTTAGACGATATTAGATGGTTTAACACGATTTTGTCCAATTTTAAACATTTTAGGTCATTTTACCCAATTTTGGTATTTTTATCCAATTTTTTCGATTTAGCTAAAATTTTGAAAATATTCCTTTATTTATCAAATTAATTGAAATTTTCTCAAGTTTACCTAAACTTGGTGAATTTCACCCAAAATAGTTAAAATTTAGCATGTTAGTTGAGATTTGAAAATTTAATTTATTTTTATTTTTCGATAACATTTCACATTAAGTACGCTGTGAAACCGAGAAAATCCCATGCTTTTTTAAATGTAGATTTTATCATTTTAAGTTGTCAAAAACATTTTCGGTTGCCATAGAAAAACGGAAGCCCAGCGTAACTTATCCCTTGGTGAAAATGTTAACCCAAGATCTGCATACCTTCCGAGTTTCTTCAAAATCGGCGATTAACACCTCGGGTACACTCCTCGTTAGTCAAACGGCCGAGAGACTGTTAAACTTCGTGGAAAAATTTCTTATATACACAACATAACAAATCAAGCCAAGGAACGATAAGGTACAATAATCAAAAGCTAATTTTTCGGCAAAAAACCTAGGAAAAATATGATATCTCCCGTTAATTCTCTACTTTGGCCTAAAATCACGTGCACCAAGCGCTCAAAACGAAAATGATTGAGGTACATATACATGTATAATAGTGCTGGATAATATTTAATTAAAACTCTTCCCGAGATCTACTACACCAATATTTTCTCTTTTTTGTTTTTGATTGTGTAGACCAAAATGAAAGTTTGATTTCATGCATGGATTAAACATTAAAGGATATTCCACGAGCTAAGATTTCAATGCCGAGTTCGCGTTGGCTTGGTCGTAACGTGTTTCCTCCCCCCGCGCTTAACTCCCCTAGGGGCACCGGATATGATTTTGTAGCGCCATCTCGAATTTTTTTTTAAATAATTTTGGAACTTCATGATTTTCGTCTGCTCTTTTAGTTGAAGATTATAACCACATGGATCAAAACACGCTTCTTTTATCAATCTTCAATTTCGTTTAAAATTACAAATAGTAAATAGTGAAAAGGTTGAAAACTTGAAACTGCAAAGCTTCAAATCCTAAAATAAAGATCTTTGGAAAGTATATAAACGAAGTATCATTGCAATCCCGTTTGTTTGCCCCTGGATAGAAAACAATTTCCGGTTTGCGGGCTTGAGCCGCTAGGTGGCAAGGTTACAGAGTATTTTTACGTTTTTTCGCTCGTGGAACATCCTTTAGTGTTTAATCCATGTTTCATGTGTCCCGCTTTATCGATTCAATTTTCTAACCTAATTGACATAAAAATATGCAGTGTAAAATACCCTTATTTTAGCTTTTAAATAAATTTAAAATAATTTTGTAAATACTTTTTCGGCCTAATTTAGACTAAAACTTAAATAATAATGTTTTTAGCTACATTTCCCTTTAAATGAAGTCTAAAAGTGAACTCAAATAAAGATTCTAAAATAAGACATATCCGAGGGGCTAACCACTCTTAGAAAGTCTGTACACCGGATTACGCTAAGATTACCACTGCCAAAGGCAGGAACTTCAAAGATTACGCGTAGTCCCATTCATACAGTCAAAGGTACGGATCTGTACACCGATTACGCGGAGTGATCAGCCCCTCGGACATATCTATATTTCCTATATTTTTTGTAAACTATATTAAGGTTCAAACAAGGATATTTAAGACTGAATATATTTGGCTCATCTACGGTTACTTAGTTTCTAATTTAAAGCCGTATTTAAGACTCTTTACTTTGTCTTTACTCAATTGACTATTATTGCAGTCTTATTTTAAACTAATTTTGAACTTGATCTAAATTGTAAAAATCAGTTATATTCAACGATTAATTAAGTCTTATTTGAGTGTATAAGTTTGCTTAAAAACGCTGTTCTGACTACCTTTATTTAAGACATATTTAAAGGTTTAAATAACGATATTTAAAACTTCCCGTTGACATCTGGCTTCTTCTAGATTATGAGTCAAACCGAATGTCATGGCAAACTGTGACGGCATCGGAAAAACCCAGACCATAAAGTACGACTGAGTAACTACGCAATACACATACCGTATCAGTTTCGTCTTACATTTGTCTAATAGACCTTTACATGTACTACTTTCCAATAAATAAAAATTATAAATAAATCCATATTTATTATATGTTGTTGTTATATTAATGTTCGAAATGAATGGAACAATCATTTTATATACACGGAATAAATAGATCACTATAATATAAAACAATATAATGTAATGTACATGTCACGTAAACGTAGCGCAAATGTCACGTAAATCAAAAGTAAATGTGGCGTGAATGTAATGCAAATTTAATAATCAGCTTGGCTAATACCCTTGGCACCACCTTAGGCCCAAGTCATCTAGCGATCTTTAATGCCTGAAAAAGGTGGACGAGTTACAATGCGTAGGAGGGTGGTGGCAAGCCCTTCATGCCATGCAAGCCAAAAGCTCTATACATTAACTATTAACGTAAATGTGACGTAATTGTCACGTATATGTGACGTAATTGAAACGTAAAGGTCACCTATATGTAATGTAACGTAAATGTAATGTAATATAACGTAATGTAACGTAAATGTAATGTAATATAACGTAATGTAACGTAAATGTAATGTAATATAACGTAATGTAACGTAAATGTTATGTAATATAACGTAATGTAACGTAAATGTAATGTAATATAACGTAATGTAAAGTAAATGTAATGTAATATAATTTAAAAGTATCAGGAACAATATCACAAAAATTAGCTTTATTTTGGAACCATTACATATCTTTCATTATTTTATTTAGAAGAACAGAACCCGCTATCCAGTTTTGGCGCAAGGAGTGCACGCATGACCACATCCATTAGAACAACACTTTTGATTGGTAGGGCAAATAGTTACACCTACTGTGCACCATTCTACACATATTCCAACTCCGCCAGCATTGGCTGGACAGTCACAAGTACTTTCACCATTTACTACAATAATACAATATTCAAAGAAATATAAATAAATCAATGGCAAATATGCAAAATCAAAATTTTTATGAAGAATAAAAAAAAAGAAACAAAATCTTTGGCTTTTTTGTCTTGGAAGCAAAACCCTTATTTTCTGGGAGAGCTGCTAGCTTTTCGGGATTTGTACTTTTGAACCCCTCTATAAATTTTCCTTTTGGGACATTGACTGATTGCCGTGCCTTTAGTGAAAATGAGGCGTTAATCGATATGGGATATCTAGCCCCATCGTTATACGCAATTTGGGATTGAAGTTTTCCAGCGAATGAAATATGGGAGGGTAGTAAACAAGATTTAAGAAATAAGCAGATAAAATAACAATATTTACCTTGAATCAGAATCAACAAAACTGATGCGAATACTTATGTCGCTTTCATTTTGTGTAGTCTTTTTCCAATTATAAAACAATTGTGTACTTCACAAATGCGCTTCGGATGTTCCTTTCAAAGCCCTGTGTGGGAATTCACAAATTCTACAAATTTAAATGATTTCGTAAAAGTGTTAGTATCCCTTTAAGGGTTTATTTTGTATAAATATTGTTTTTAGTCGAACTTGTTTTTGGGGACTTTTTTGTCGCAGTTAGAAGGGACAAACGTGAAGAAATGGACTCTCCTTTCCAAGAAAACCCATGCGGAGGATTGCCCCGGGCCTAGAAAGAGAGAGTCGAGGCCAACAATAGACCAAGGAATTTCTGTATCACGTGATTTTAGCAGCAACGGTCAAAAAGAAAGGAAAGGGGAGAGTTAAAAATATAGAAACCAGAAGCTAACGGGAAACTCGTGAGAGTAGTAAGAACTAAAGACAAGTTCGGCGCTTATTTTCTCAATGTAATTTTTCATTAAACTATCTTTAACTTACCCAGAGTTTTACTTTCTAACACGTTCGAACCAAAGTCAAGTAAAATAACCTAAGGCATAAGAAGTTATTTTATGGTGCCGAAACCCGGGACTGTTAGATTAGTAAATTAATTAGTGAAATTTAGTTTATATTTAGAGAAAGAGTAAGAAAAGTTTAGAGAAATGACGCCCGAAGAAGAATTAGAACGTCTGAAAAAGACAAGAACAGTGAAGAGAGCGAATGTAACCCGATACATAAATAAGCTGAAAGAAGATCTTCAAAAGACAGTTGTTGTGAAAAGAGCCGTTGAAAAAAATCTCCAGCATCTAGCAACCAGAGAGGCGGAATTAAAAGGTGTTGACGAAAAAATAGAAGAGTTAACGCCCGTAGCCGATTTGGACGAAGAACTAGTCAGCGTCCAAACGTACGAGGACAACATCAACGACTGCCGAGATGAAGCGGAAAGTGCCTTAGAAGCCATCACGACTCGAGGAGTTTCTACGCCGAATTCCAACCAGAATACGCGACCAGTCACGCCATTACAGTCAATTCCTTTAAACCAAGCAGGACCCACGCCACAGCTGACTGTGAAACTACCTCGGATAAACTTAGAAAAGTATAACGGCAACCCCAGTAAATGGCAGAATTTTTGGAATCAATACGAAGTTTCAATTCATCAAAATTGCACATTGACAAAGGTAGACGGATTAGCCTTAACAGAGACGAATTACGATAAGGCAATCACGATATTAAAGGAAAGATTCGGAAGCGATGATCTTATCGAAACGCCCATATGAACAATATAATAGGCTTGAACCCAGTTCGTCGAAAGGGAGATTTAGCGGCTTTGCGCGCGTTCTACGATCTGTGTATAGTGGAGGTTAGAAGCTTAGAATCGTTGGGAAAAACGACAGAGGGAGGTTTCCTGCATCACATCATTACTAAGATGATACCGTACGATTTAGCTCTAGAGTACAGCCGAAAATTAGACAAGACGAGTCAACTGAAGGTTCACGATTTATTGGAATTTATAAGGAAGGAAGTAGAGAGTCAAGAGAGAGCCCAAGCGTTTACGAAATTAAATGATAGAAGTGAACAAGGTTGTAGTAGAGAGCGCTCAAAAGATTATCAAAACAAACCACCAGAAAGAAATAATTATAGAGAGTCAAATAACCAAAGAAAAAAGCCATTTTCATCAAGCGCTATGCTAAGTAACGTAGTAGAGATAAGCTGTACTTTTTGCGAAGCGCCTCACAGCGCCGAAAATTGCAAATCTAAGATAGTGGATAAGTTAGAAATCCTTAAGAAAAAGAGAAGATGTTTTCGATGCCTGAAAGAGGACCACATGTCTAGAAGATGCAACTCGAAAATAACGTGCAAATACTGCCAGAGACGCCACCACACGGCAATGTGTGAAACTAGAGAAAGAGAGGAAAATAAAAGGGGCGAGGAGGGAATCGAAGATTCCGCGAACAACACAGTTGTACAGAGCGAAAACCCCAATCGGGCGAGCCCCCCGGGCCGGATTCTACTGCAAACCGCTACGGTACTCTTGAAAGGAAGAGATAAAAACTCCGTCGCGAGGTGTTTGATCGACGGGGGAAGCCAACGGACGTTTATAAGAAAAGACCTGTCCGAGAAACTAGCGCTGCCCGTAATAGGGGAGATGACCTTCAATTATTTCCCTTTCGGGGCGACTAAATCCACCTCAGCCCTTACTAGAAGAGTACGACTAAGCGTAAAGAGCATCCACGACGAACAGTCAATAGAGATAGAAGCTGTAGAGACGCCGGAAATCAGCGCCGCAAATATCCAAGTTCCAAGTAAAGAAATAATGGAATATTTTAAAGAAAATAAGATGAACTTAGCGGAAGACGTAAAAGAAAGGTACCCAACCGAGGCGGAACTCGGACTTTTAATCGGTTCCGATTATTATTGGAAAATATTAACCACAAGAACCAAAAGATTAAGCGATTCCTTAGTAGCGATGGAAAGCCTTTTTGGCTGGGTAGTGCAAGGTCCCAGCTCGGCCTCCTGCCTACTCATGACGATAGATGCGGAGGAGCCCGCGAGCTCGATTAACTTAATCATGGAAAACTCGCAAGATGACGTGATAGGAGAAAGCTTAAAGGCGTTTTGGGAGATAGAATCTCTTGGAATTGTCGAGACCAAAGAAAAGACCATGAACGAGAACGAAAAGGAAGCCATAAAATTATTTGAAAACAGCGTAAATTTAGAAGATGGCCGTTATCAAGTCAAATTGCCATGGACGGAAGAAAAAACAAAACTAGGAAGTAATATAAACATGGCTAAAAGGCGATTAGAAGGACTTTGCAAAAGATTTCGCAAAGATGACGATCTTTTCGACAAGTACAAAACCGTGATCGAAGATTATGAAAAAAGAGGAATTATAGAAAGGGTAGCGGAAGGCGATCGAGAGAACAAGGAGCCGGTGTATTACATTCCACACCAACCGGTACTTAACCCAGAAAGAGAAACTACCAAACTAAGAGTAGTGTTCGACGCTTCGTCGCACGAAGGAAAATCCTTGTCCTTGAACGAGGTTTTATTGCCAGGCCCCAATTTAATTCCAGACCTTTTCGAAATTCTACTAAAATTTCTAATGAAAAAAGTCGCTTTAACGGCAGACATTGAGCAAGCTTTTCTGCAAATCACAGTAGCGCCGGAAGACAGGGATGCCACTCGTTTTCTTTGGAATTCAAATCCTTTCATTCCACAACCAAGCGTAAAACCGATCACGTACAGAATGACCAGAGTCATGTTCGGAGTGACGTCGAGCCCTTTCCACCTAGCGGCGACGATCAAGTTTCACGTAAAAGGGTTTGAGGAAAAGTTTCACGAAACGTGTCAAGTTCTTAGCAACGACATGTTTGTAGACGATTTAACGAGTGGAGCGGATGACGAGACATTAGCTTTCCAAATTGCCGTAGAAGCGAAAGAAATCATGGAAAAGGCCTCAATGAAACTAAGAAAGTGGAGAACGAGTTCGAAATTTGTCAGAGAAAAAATTCGAGAAACTGGATGGGAGCCCGAACCCAGTACTGATAAGGTAATTCTGAAAAGCGGTACAAAAAGTCAACGAGTATTAGGCGTTGTTTGGAACGACAAGGAAGATACTTTTAATTTCCAAGTTGATTCACTAATAAAAAGTATTCCGGAATTTGAAAACACAAAAAGAAGCTTGCTGAGGTCGGCAGCTAGAATATTCGACCCCCTCGGTCTATTGTCTCCGTTTTCAATTAGAGTCAAGATCATGTTCCAAGAATTATGGTTGCAAAGAAAAGGATGGGACCAGCAATTACCCAAGGAAATAGAAAAAGCGTTAAGAAGTTGGCTAGCGGAACTACCAGATCTAACTCTAATCTCAACGCCAAGACACTGTCTTTCAAATTTGGCAGAAGGAGAAATCGAAGAGAAGGAGTTACATTGCTTTTGTGACGCGAGCGAAGCCGCGTACGGTTCAGCTGTCTACGCCAGAGTTACTTCGAAAGAAGGAAAAATAAGCACCTTGCTTATTACATCCAAGACCAGAGTTGCACCTATAAAAAAGCTATCCGTACCAGTATTAGAGTTAATGGCAGCATTAGTAGGAGCCAAACTGACTGAGAGAGTAAATCGAAACTTTAAGGTACCAAAGGAGAAGGTACAATTTTGGTCAGATTCTCAAACGGTAATCAAGTGGATCCACGGAATCTCTAGAAAATGGAAACCAATGGTTGCCCATAGAGTCGAAGACATACAAGCTTTAACCGAACCGGATTCGTGGACTTACTGCAAGGGAAAAGACAATCCGGCCGACCTTCTCACTCGTGGAGAAAAGGTACGAGACTTAGAGAATAACGAAGTTTGGTGGAAGGGCCCAAAGTGGTTAACGAAAAAGAGAGAAGAATGGCCAGAAAAACGGTCAGAAAACCTAAAACCGGAAGAGCAAATTAACTACAACGCCCAATTAAGAAAGAATTACGTAGATTGCTCTCACCTAGCGGTAAACTTGGCAACGGAAGAATCGAAGGAAAGATTATTGAAATTGGAAGCCTATAGCACTTTGCAGTTCCCAGTAAGAGTCTACGCCTGGATCAGACGGTCAATCGTTAACTGGAGAAACCGCAAAGACGACAAAATCAAGACACCTTTGACTGCCGAAGAGCTAAAATTATCGAAAGACTATTTTATAAAAGAAGCTCAGAACGACGTTTTTTTCAAGGAAATAGAAGAACTGAGAAAACAAAGAAGCTTAGAGAACGATTCGGATATTAAACAATTAAATCCGTTTTTGGATGATTCCGGAATCTTAAAAGTAGGAGGTCGTTTACATCAATCGCGGCTATCGTTTGGGGAAAAACATCCTATCATTCTACCGAAGAAACACAGATTGACAGATCTTGTAATAGACGAATCTCATATAAAAGTATACCATCAAGGGTTGGCCAACACCCTAGCGCAAGTAAGAGATACCTTTTGGATCCTGCAAGGGAGGCAAGGAGTAAAGAAAAGACTCTCCCTTTGCCTACAGTGCAAGGCTTGGAATACGAAGGCCTTGAAGGAAGAAACTGCCCCTCTACCCATGGATAGAATAACATCAGCGGCAAGTTTTGAAGTAACGGGGGTGGATTTTGCCGGCCCTCTGTTCATAAAGGGGGAAACCCCGTATAAGTCTTACATTTGCCTATTCACGTGTGGCGTTACGAGAGCCATTCATTTGGAGTTAGTGACGGAAATGTCGACCACAACCTTTCTCTTAGCCTTAAGAAGATTTACTTCGAGAAGAGGATTAGTAAAAGTTATATACTCGGACAATGCCTTGAGTTTTAAGAAGGCCGATCGCGATTTAATCGCAATTTGGAAAAACATCAAGAAATCGGAAGTCTACGCATTTTTCGGAAAAACGGGCATAGTTTGGAAGTTCATAGCCGAAAGGTCACCCTGGTGGGGTGGCTTTTACGAAAGACAAGTGAAAACGACCAAGACCGCGCTAAAGAAAACGCTCGGAAAAGCGTTGCTAAATTTTGACGAAATGAGGACGGTAGTTACGGAAGTCGAGGCCGTAGTAAACTCAAGGCCGTTGACATATCTCTATAGCGAAGCCAGCGAGCCTTGTTGTCTGACTCCCGCTCATTTCCTAGTAGGACGTAGATTGACATCCCTACCACCAGATTCAAACTTCGACCCCACGAACGCGATATCGAGTAAGGAAGCCGCGAAAAGATGGAGATACAAGGAAACTCTCCTAAACAAATTTTGGAACCGCTGGAAACGCGATTACCTTTTACTATTAAGTTCCGCGCATAAAGTAGACCTTTCAAAACGCGGTTCAATAAAGCCAGGAGATATCGTGCTAGTCAACGACTCAAACCTTCCAAGACAACAATGGCAAATGGCACGAGTAGAAGAAGTTTTCGAGGGTCGCGATTCAAAAGTGCGCTCTTGTTCATTAAAGTTACACACCAAGAAGTTAATTAGAAGATCAATCAACTTGTTGCACCCATTGGAACTAGACATAAACAATTCCCACTAGCAAGAACCAACGTTATGAACTATCGTTCATGGGGGGGAATTTGTGGGAATTCACAAATTCTACAAATTTAAATGATTTCGTAAAAGTGTTAGTATCCCTTTAAGGGTTTATTTTGTATAAATATTGTTTTTAGCCGAACTTGTTTTTGGGGACTTTTTTGTCGCAGTTAGAAGGGACAAACGTGAAGAAATGGACTCTCCTTTCCTTTCCAAGAAAACCCATGCGGAGGATTGCCCCGGGCCTAGAAAGAGAGAGTCGAGGCCAACAATAGACCAAGGAATTTCTGTATCACGTGATTTTAGCAGCAACGGTCAAAAAGAAAGGAAAGGGGAGAGTTAAAAATATAGAAACCAGAAGCTAACGGGAAACTCGTGAGAGTAGTAAGAACTAAAGACAAGTTCGGCGCTTATTTTCTCAATGTAATTTTTCATTAAACTATCTTTAACTTACCCAGAGTTTTACTTTCTAACACGTTCGAACCAAAGTCAAGTAAAATAACCTAAGGCATAAGAAGTTATTTTACCCTGGATTGAGAGTGGCCGCTCGAATGGAGACGTATCTAATAAAACGGTGCGTCAAAAACTTTCGAAGCACATGTGGTAGTACCTCTAGCTTTTCTTCTACACACAACTGAACGCGAACGACCTTATTCGTACTGTAAAATTATTAACCTTCTGATTTTTACTGTTGAGAATCGAAGCTATAGTCTTAATAAGAATGACTGGCTGGAATTTTCATACTAGCTGCATTCACACGTAAGCGGTGGAAAACGGTTTGAATAGGTTTAAAACAATTTAGTCTGGTTCACACAAGTCCTTCGAAACGTTTTGAATCGATATCAAGGTGAAGTGTGAACGACGCTACTAATTTTTTCAAGTGGCAGTAAAAACTTCTATATTTGCTAATATAAGCTTTGTTAAGTCATTTCCTAGTGAGAATTTATTCGGGTTATTCAGAGGGATTCCCTTTCACGTCTAGCCACTTTTGAGCACAGCTCTGCCATCGAACAATTCAGTTTAACGCCTTCTCTGTGTTTTGGTTA
Source organism: Leiobunum rupestre (assembly GCF_980474605.1). Taxonomy (NCBI): domain Eukaryota; kingdom Metazoa; phylum Arthropoda; class Arachnida; order Opiliones; family Sclerosomatidae; genus Leiobunum; species Leiobunum rupestre. The sequence continues at coordinate 51,569,809 of NC_143388.1, read as the reverse complement.
AGTGAATTTTCTGATTGCCTACAAGAATTGCATGAAATGTAAACTGCGGATTTAGTGATTTTCGGTGTGCCATCCATATTTAGTGAATCGTAGTATTTCAGATTATATTTAATAATGTTTCATAAGTTTATTTATATTTTTAATATGAAAATTTTACTTTACAAATCCTATAACGTTCGGTATCTAGAAGACAAAGTAGCTCCAACTCATAGACAAAATACATACATAGACTGGAAGGCTATCAATGAAGGTTGTTAACAGTTTTCGTACGCGACGTCTTGTTTTCGAGGCGTGAAATGAACAAGCTGACCACTAAGTACTATATAATTTCGGAACCAATTAAGGAGGGCTAACAAGAAAAGGCTTTTCTTAGTGTGTCAGTCAAGTTTTCCGATGAAAAAAATACTAAAATTATTTAATACTAAAACTAATTTCAATCATTAAGTAATTTCAAAAATCACATGTTCTAAAAAGGTTTATTGGTAGGTATAAATAATGTTATACAAAGCTAGCAACTTTTATGTTGAAGTTTCATTAGTTTTAAAAATGTGTTGTCCTTCTTAATTTTACTACTAAAATCATTTTTCTTCTTATTTCTCTTCTTTTCTTTCTCTTCTGCCATTTTTTCGTTCATATATTTTGCTGCATAGTAAATTCGTATCCGTAAATAATTTCTAACGAGTTTTTTTTAAAACCATCGCATATTTGCGTATTGTTAATGTTTTTGGCATGATTTAACAATCTAGCGAGCACTTGGTTTTTATGCATAATAGGGAAAAATTCTTTCAAGAATAACTTTTCTATATCAGTCATAAAATCTAAAACTAATTTAGTGGGTGAAATCAGCCCGCCAAAATCTCCTTTCTTAGTTGAAAATGCTTTTAAATGCGTGAAAACTTGAGTATGTTCTTCTAAGCTTTCTGCCTGGGTTATAAATTTGCATAACTCTTTTTCACAATTGTGCTGGTCCCTAACTTTGCGCATTACACTTCCAACCACATAAGAAAGCCCGTTTAAATCTGAAACAGTTCCAAATTCATTTGAAACTTTAATTGAATCCACTTCAACTAATCCGCTTACTCGAGGCTTTTTAGGATTTGTTACCAAAGTCGCTGATGGGATGTTTTGTGCAGTGTTTTCATCATTATTTTCAGTTGTTCTTGCAGAAGTAGGACTTTCATTAGTCTTTTCAACCATAACACCCGTAGTCAAATCTTTCATACTTAATAGCGTGTCATTCAAATCATCCTCACAATTTTGTCCATTGCTAGCACAGAGTAAAGAGTTCACTAGAATTAGTTTAAAAGTGTCTTTAAATTGTTGAGCACTTGGGTTGCACCTATTTCCACCTTTTTGACGCACCTCGCTGAATAGGTTTTCTAAGGAGTCTTGCGAAAGTCGTCTGGTGAAAATGAAGTTTGCCCCCTCAGAATTCAAATCTTTCCAAAGTCCTGTAATGGCAGCTATTGACAGTTGCCAACCATCGACGCAGTGTATTTTGATTTTCTTGTTTGGTAAATCAAACTTTATGCTCGAAAGCATTTCAGCAACTTCATTTAGGATTTTTAGGTGGCCGGAGGATTTTGTCAGCATTGACCTAAGAGGTTTTGTTGATCGATACTTGTTACAATTCACAGAGTCAAAAAGTTGGTCCACTTGAAGGATAAACTCCGCTGTGTAAGCAGCTTCAGCATCTAGGATTCCTAAATGGAAATAAGTAATTAATCTATTAGAGCAGTCTTAGCCATGTGTTCAACATCAATAGAGAAAATGCTTTACCGAATGAAATGTAAGCAGACATGGCAGTTGACACTGAAAATGAGAATAGTTGCGCAGCGTCTTTCACTTTCATTTTTGAAAAACTTGAGGGAAAAATATGTCTACTTTTTAATTTCGGTGCAAGTCGAATGGGTCGTGATTGATCAAGCTTGAAAAACTTGTCTATATGGTGAAATCTCACTGGTTTTCCATGTATTTCCATTTCGTATTTCTTGAAGTTATTCCGCAAACTTTTTAATAGATGTGGAGGGTCGTACATACAAAATATTTTTTGGTGATTGTGGTAGAAAAACGGTCGATGAATGGAAATTTTCAGTTTATTGAAGACTTCTATTAGTAGGAGCTTGATCACAAATTACCATCCTAACTCGTAGTCCAATTGATTGCAGTTTTGAAATGCATTCCAAAACTAATTTGTTGAGTAACTGCGCACTGGTAGTTCCCCTGGCGAAGGTGAAACCTAGAACCTGTTTCCAGGGCTTGAAAATTCCTTGAGCCATAAATACTTCAGCTTCATCAGCAAGTATTCTATCTGATGAATCGCCAGATTCGACAAAACCATGAATTTTGTCTTTGCCAGAGTTGTACGATAATGCGGAACGTATGCTCATTCCGTCTAATAGTAATGTGCAGTTTCTATCTCTCATGCTCATTTTTTTCACCTTTTGAGCCAAAGCATCAAAAACAATATCACAAAAACCTGGATTAACTTTCATATCAGATAACCACTGTCTAAGAATTCTTGGTGTAGGAAACGCAAATACTTTGCTGAGAAATCTATAAGCGCTTGGGCTCTTATAGTATATTGCAAGTGCCATTCGTTTCTCTTCGTTGGCCCACCTTCTTGCATATGCACTACTTTTCGAAAATTTTAATTGGTTATTGAAAAACATCAATTGCTCTGGAGTGAGAAATTCCCTGGCCAATGATACTATTTCATTGATTCGTGCTTGACGAGTGAAACACCGCTTTCGTCTCAGTGTGGATATAACTTTTAGAGACCTAGTTAATTGAACACTTTTAGTTCTAAGTTTTAGCTTAAGTTGTTTCTTTCTCGGAGTATCAAAGTTTTTACTTTTTTTAGTAAAACAGCCCACGTGGTCTTTTTCTACCTCCGGTGTGATATCTACAATTACCAAGAAAAAAAAGACTATAAATGCTGGTTTGAAACATTATTTTATTTTTTTATTACCTATGCTACTTTCAACAGCAGGGGGATTGAAAGCCTTAGCCAAAGAAGGATGTTCATCGATGTAATACTTAATTACTTTATGGAGAGATACATCAATACTTGTTTCCAAATTTAAAATATCCAACCAACATTCGTATTGCTAGTTTAGTGTGAAACAAAAATCTTTAAATTTCAATCCATTTTTCTATTTTAGAAAAAAGTTACTCACTGGGTCCTCACTCATAAAACAATTCAATGTAGAGGTTAAATTACTTTCAATAAAATAATGTTTTATGAAGCCCCGGATAATATTTTTTATCAACAACTCAGATGTAACATTGGGTTGAGACATAGGTATGTTAGATTTGGTTAATTCTAAATGAACAAAGGATAATTAAAACTATATATTTAAATATATTAATGTAACATTTTTTACACACCAGTTTCCTTTATGTTGACTCGAATTGAGTTCACCCTAGAATCTTGAGCATTTCGTATAAATTTGTCCACAACATGTTGTTTGATGGGCTCTATAGAGAGAAAACTCATTTTAAAACATAAAAACTAAAAACTAAACATTATTTTACTTACCTAGTTTATTTGTTGGTGAATTTATATCAATGCTTGATTGGTTACGTAATGTTTTTGAGGTCAACTGCGTAGGGGGTGGTGTAAATAGAACTCTGCCTTTGGGTTCTCCTTAACAAAAAACATGAAGTCACAATTTTAAAATATAAGTAAAAACCCAACTATACCATTACTGTTTCTTCTTGGTCTTTTTACGGGAGATCTTGCATTGCTATCATTGGAACTCCTCTTGGGGCTTAAAGACAAACTATTTGATTTTAATGATTCTGATTCTTGTATTGGATTTGGAATTGCATTCCAATTTAGTCTATTTTTCTCATCGTTCGTAAATTCTTTTCTTTCAAAATGAGCAGCGCATACGTAATAATTGTATAGTTCCTCTATTTCCTTGTCAATTAGATCGGAACGACCACTATTTGTAATCCAGATAATACACCTGAAAGAAATTCACTTGGATTTCAGAGCAGCCGAAAAAAATATTAAAGAAAGGTAACTTGAAAAACCCAACTCCAATTTGTTTAGCCTTGGCATTTTTACATGATTTATAAGCGCAATAATGTGTACTTCGAGTCGAAGGCTTCTTTCCCATTTTCACACTTACCAGAAACTAATTCATAAGTTTAAACTTCTTAATTTAATCATGACACATTGTAGTTATAAATAAATCTAACAATTAATACAGGCACTACCATCTACAGTTGTACCTTGGATTCTACAGTACACACACGGGTGATCCGCGTTTCACGCGCAACCTAGAAAACGCAACGTCTTGTTTCAGAAAATTCACGCCTCGGAAACAAGACGGCCAGTAAGACTAAATAAAACTTTCTGCTCCATAGAGCCTTCCAGTCTATGTATGTATTTTGTCTATGCTCCAACTTTAGTAATACCTTCAACAAATGCTTCACTTATTGATACAATGCCTCTTATCCAGGAACTTCAAGGGGAGGACCAATTGTTCAAAGGGTGAGCTCTCCAAACACATTTTAAAACAGATTCTTCACGTTGCTAAAAACAGCAATGGGATATAGATGTAGTATTCAACGTCTACACAGAAAAAAAAGGTGTTTAGGTTTTTAACATCTAAACATGTTTGAAAGCTAAACTTGGGTAAGAGTTGGTGTTGTTTCCTTAAACACATAAACGAGTTTCTCAAACAATCTTCCAAGATCTTTCCGGTAGTGTTCCAAACCGGAACAGCTTGTAAGAGGTCATGTTTATAAATTAAACTTCGTGGTTTTTAAACATAATGCTAATCACTGATGTTTAATAAGTGTATATTGCGTTACGAGTTTAATGTATATTTCGCGGTGTCTATATATTTCGTTTTCTATTTTTCTAAAAAAAATAATATTCGTTAATCACCGTTATATTAAAAGTGTTAACTAAAATATGGACTGGTATCCTATATCATCTCATAATTTTAAGTTATTGGTAATTAAGACTAATTAAATAACACTAATGTATATAAAACCATAATTGAACATGATCTACTAAAAGTTAATAAAATAACCCTACTTTTGATGTGATTTAAGGCCGTATTAACGCAAATATAATTTAAATTAATACCGCTAAAATATAATCAGGCAGTTAAAGAAATGAAATCAACAGTATAGGCAGTAGGTTTCATTAAGTCGTAGCCAATTAATATTAATGTTATTTTAGATAACATAAAACCACTCAAATATACGGCTACTCAAAGAGTGGCGTATACGGCAAATTAGCACATGTTTTAAACCACAACATCCGAACCTTTGAACATGTTTAGAAACTAATCTTAAAAATCTTTAGACGTGTTTTCATTGTAAGCGCCAAAAGCATCTAATATGTTTAACCTCTAAACGTATTTTATCTAAACGACAAATATGAGAAGCAAATAACACGTTTAATTTCTAAACGCATGATGTTCCAAAGCTGAACACCACTATCGCCTAAACATGATCATTATAAACATGATAAATATTATGCTGCATTTTGGTGTTTAAAAAAGTGTTTAGTAACTAAACACCTTTTTTTTCTGTGTATAGAGAGCGTTCTATTAAGAACGCAGAAAGAGTAAATAGAGGATCTGAGCAGTGGCGTAGCTGAGAACTCAGAGCCCCCCCCCCCGCAAAAATATCTATGAGGCCCCCCTTTTTAATTTTTTTATGGTTAGCCCCCCCCCCCGAAGCTTGAGGCCCCCCCCCGCACCACGGGCCCTGCGAACCATCAGCTACGCCACTGTTTATAGGCCTTAGTAAAGAAACCAGCTATTGTGCTCATTGGCCCGATAAAGGCCTTATTGATCATCACAAGTTGACAGCCAAATTGAGTGAAGAAACTGTTTCAAAGTGTTGAGAAAACTAGACCAGAGTAACTTTGATTTCAGTTGGAAATATACAGAAAAGAAATAGTGACATTTTGTTCATATCGGCTCGTGTAAAAGATAGCGATGGACTAAATTTTTAAATTCATGACAGTCTCAAGCCGAGGGAATGCTGCCAGAACTTTTCGGTGCTAAACACTTGAGTGGGCGTCATTTGCACTTTCAAACTAACAGGTATGATAGGATTTGATTTTGTTTGGCTACATATGTTTCAGCTTTACGTTTCATAGATGGTGCTGCTTGCCCTCCTTTGGAAAATTGTACTTTAAATCAGTTTTTAATGTAGCACTACAATTATGAGATACTCGTTGAGCGCATTGCCAGGTTAATTGAGTTTTACCAGGAAACTATATAGGTATACACTTGGAATGTCTATAAAAGATTTTTACGGCCGTGATGAAGCTCGTAGAAATGGGCGTGTCTTGAAGCGGGAAAACTCACGAGAAAAACTCTTGCGCCTCGCTACCCTAATTCGACGAAAACTCGTCATTAAGCCTAGTCATGGTTATTATATTATTAGCTTACCTGATTATCTCTTTTATAACCATACAAATACCTGAAATTAGGTATCACTACACTTCTTTCGCGAAGAACATTATAATTACTTCAAAATATTAAGTACGATAACAAATTCAGGTTTTTAAAACCATTGTTTTATAAGCCTTTTTTGCGTGGGCATATTTGTTACTATGACTATATACGCATTCTTTTCGAATCAAACCTCGAGCCAATGAATTTGAAATGTTGTGTTACGTCTTACACTTGACGTAGTTAAGCCCCGCCTTTTTCTCGACGCGCTTTCGTATCACCGTCCCAATGGAACCTTGGACATTCCAAGTGTATACCTCTATAGTTTCCTGGTTTTACCTACGCATTTTATTTATATATTTTAGATTACTTTTATTTCAGTTTCTGTTTTAATAATTGATTTAAATGTTGTTAAAATGTTATAAAAGATATTATTTGTTAAATAAATAAATTTTCTATAATTACTGCAGTTTGAATAGGCATTTCTACAAATATCCTATTTTGTATATTTTTAAAATTCATTTAAAAATATATTTAGGTGACTAAATTATTTTTTTAAAACAGTTTAAAATAGTTCTATCATTACGCTATCAGATTATATATATTAAAAATTTTATTAAATGAAAACTTAAATTATGTAATAAAAATGTCTTTTTAAACTTACGCAATAATTCGTGTTTTTATTTACTAATTTTATAGACTAAATTATTAATTAGTTTAAAACATAACTTTGAGTTAGGAAAATCAATTTCATTAACGAGAAATTTAAAGTTATCTTGACACGCTGATTTTTATACAGCAGCTAATCTGTTTATAATTCCTGTGAAATAAATTCTTCAGGAAATTTTAAACGACAATTTCCAACTCATAGAACTGTTGATTTGATTAAGATGTCAAGTCTACTCACGCGTGTAAATCTGTATTTGTTTCTTCTCCGAAAACAATAGAGATATAAATAATGAACCTAATTGACGGGTAAGTCTAAGCTTCCTCAATGATTAAATCAGATTGCATCTCTCTTGTTGAAGTTTCTTTTTATACTACTACGCTAACTTGTATAGTTGAAAAAATTTATCATAAAACACTTGCATCAGAATAAATATTAGAGATAAAGTGAAAGCGCATCAGAATAACAAAAATCTAATTAAACCAATCAACCCGCAAAATGATTAAAATAGTTTATGATCACCCTAAAGAAATTAAACATGATGTTACTTGATTAAACAAATTTCCAACAAAACCGCGTATAATTCTTAAATTAAAACAATATATATATCTTCATAATAAAACTCAAAGAACTTTTCGTCGGGGACTTTCTCGGCGGTCAAACGTGGTGTCCACGAAGGTAATTTTTGGATCTATCACCCGGTGTCCTTGCGCTTCACTTAAGTACTAGGTCACGTTGGCCCTTTCAAGAGAAAGGAGAGTTTTTGAGTTATTTTATCGTTAGGAAAAGAGTACCACGGAAAAAGGGGGATCGGGGAGGGCTTACGTAGAGCTCGGCGTTTGAATAAGAAAATCCACCCAAAAACCATTTGGTTAAAAATGGCAAGGTCCTTTAAACAAAAACGTCACGTCCTATATTAATCTAGGCCATAAAAGTCGTGAAATCAAATAACGGGCAAGATCTGTAATTATATTCCCATAAACGTCATAAACTGGACTTATTTATCGACAAGTGATTTGCTCTGAAGTAATATGCTAGACCTTGTGCGTCTATAAGTGGTTTACTGAGTTAAAATCCTTTGTACAACCATAAAACATTTCAAAGAGAATGGCTAATATTAGAATCGCATTGTATCAAATATATTGTTTAGATCGAAATATATTATCTACTTTGTTTAAATTTACTCTTTTACCTTAAAACCATAATTAAATAAAGCAGACAAGTTGTTGACTGCAGTAATTACGTCACTGCAGTCAACAACTTGTCTGCTTTCAGTAATTTGCCAGTTTCAGTAGTCGCACCGCCACCTATCGATTATGTACAGAAATGTTCGAGTACCACTAGTACGGACAGTTTCAGTAATTTTAACGATTGTTTTCATTTTGCGAGAACGAAAGAAAACCTTAAATCTGGAGGTTGAAATGGTCCCGTGATTAGGTAATGCTGCCATCTACATCGTTTTAAGGAACTAATTCTTGATATTGATGCTTGCCTTTCGTCCGCTATGTTGTAAATTTTATGATTTGTTCATTCTTTATACATTCTTAAGAAAACGTCTTATCTTATATTGACCTTTTTCTTTAATTAACTTGGTAAATTATTTAACTGATATTGTATCATTAGAATCGTTATAGCTAAGCTAATAAATGGTTGTTCAAAGGATTTTAACTCAGTAAAACACTTAGGACGCGCGGGGTCTAGCATATTACTTCAGTGCACATCACTTGTCGATAAATAAGTCCAGTTTATGACGTTTATGGGAATATAATTACAGATCTTGCCCGTTATTTGATTTCACTACTTTTATGGCCTAGAGTAATATAGGACGTGACGTTTTTGTTTAAAGGATCTTGCAGTTTTTAACCGAATAGTTTTTGGGTGGATTTTACGTCTTTTTATTTATAACAATTGAAGTGAAGTTATTATAATAGATTATTAAAAAAAATGGAGTTGTCGTTTTAGTATCAAACATTTATTCAATTATTTTAAATATCTTTTCTTAAAAATAGCATATATATATATCTTTGCCATACTGTGACCATGGTTGCTAGTCTATGCGAGTGTCGCTTACTCGCACCCAGGGTTTTTTCTTTCTCATATAATGTCCTTGTTCCATTTTTAAACCGTGGTGGAAAAACGCAGCGGCAACCGAATAATTAAAATCACCGACAGTCATTTTAAATGTTAGAACTCCAGTGATTTTTAAATTAGTGATTTTTCGAGTAACACCTTTTTCGGAATACCATTACCCAAGTTGGAGCACCAAAAGTTCATTAGGTTCCCGTAGTGAAGTTTGCTCGTTTTTTTTTTCAATTAAGCATTGTCTGCATGAAACGTCCGATGTTATTTTGGAAAAATTTGCATTAATAATTTTATCCATGGTTGTAGTTTCTTGTAATTTGGTTTGACCTAGCGCCCTTCGTTCTAAAGTAGACTTTTCGTAATGTATGTCGCTATAATCGCAATGAGTGCAAGTTACTTTGGTTGTCTTAATGTATTTGATTTTACTTGATAAAGAATCTGAAATATTAGCTAGACACTCGAGGAACTCAGCAGCGTCTTGTTGCGTATCGTTCTGGAAGGTTTCACCCGTGAAAATTCTAACTGCTTTAGTCGCGAACGGACCTGTGTCTTTGGAATACGATACTGCAAGCGTCCCAAGTGGATTGTTTGGTCCATGGTGTTGTAGGTCATTTTTAAACTTGTACTTTTGAAACGACACTGTAGTACCGAGTTGACGTAGCAAATATTATCACCGGGGTTGTTAATAAACCTCTTAATATCATGTGGTACTCACTTCGCTCTAGGTGGGATTTGGTTGACGGGAATATTTGATGGTCCAGAGTCACTGGCTTTAATTGGCGCCCAATTTCTGTCGGTAACTTTTTCTTTAGACGTTTGGACGGCTGCAGCGCGCAAAGGTTGGGTTTATATAATTGCCGTAGTCTATTATACTCGATCACGGCACTTGACTGAGCCTTGATTGATTTTGGGTCAAGGTTTATTAAAGGCAATCCTTCCAAACTAGTGATTCTTGAAAGTGCCACGTACGCTTGACCACAGGTAAATATTGTGTTTCCAATATCAACAACCGCAGTCTCAAGACTTAGTCCTTGACTCTTGTGGATAGTGATACCATACGCGGGTGTAACGGGAAACTGTTTTCGAAAAACGAACGCTTTGTCCATTACCTTGAATTTCGTACTCGTTTGTTCTATTTCAGGTTCTTCGCCGGAATTGAGTTTCCTTTATATTTTCGCTATTTCCTGCTTATCAACGGTTCTTGACACAGAGACGAGTTCCCCGATCGCGCCATTGACCAACCCTTTACTTATATCTATATTTCTTCTTAACATCACCTTGGACCCAATTTTCAGCGTGATAAGTTTTTCCAAACCTGCGGTTCGAGAACAATCATCTTCAAAGCGAGTTAGGCCTTTACTGACAGTCTTTTGTATGGATTTCGCGCAGTCGAGTGTATCTTTCACAATTAATTTGACTTCCGAGCCTTTAAATTTACGGAGCATTGTGGAATTTAGCGCTTCACATTGCCTTCTCGTTGGTAAGAGGCAAACAGTGTGTTTTGGCAAAGACGATACGAAATCAGACAATTCGTTCTCAAGTTTTTGCGATTGTGTTCCTTTAAAAGAGATGAGGCGACTTTTAAGCGTTGTTTCGTCGTCGGGAATCAAATTTCCCGATCAAATTCTCGACAACAATTCGGCGAACGACTTGTCGCTCTTTTGGCGCACATTTATCGTCAACTCGTCGTAATGAAATAATTTAAGCCAAAGATTAATATTTCCCAGTGCACCGAAATATTTTTCAGAAAGTGGTGATGTTAAAGGCATAAATGCCGAGGCCTCGAGAACTGGGGGAAGCTGGAGTAAATCACCGAATAGTAAAATGTGCTTTTTACCCAACCCGCCGTTCTCCACATCTCTGGTTTCGAATACTTCGCTTAGTCTCATGTGAATGTACAAAAGCGTGACGTTGGAAATCATAGTAAGAAAGATTACGTTCTTAAGTTCATTTCGAATGACCTTGACTGCATCATCAGAGAGTTCCGCGTATTTTGAAGTTTGTCCATGTTCAACTGGAAGCTGAAGGAAACGGTGAATTGTTAGGCCACCAACGTTAAAATTTCCTTTAATTTTTCGTGGTATTTGTTTGCTTATTCGAGATCGCTTTTGTCTTTGTTAAAGGCTTCGGCGTAAGTTTCGAAATTGGCTTTCAACTCCGAAGGGTATTTCCACGGCTTAAACATCAAAAGAAGAGAAAAGAAAAATTTATCCGCATCTTGATTAGGATTGAACTTATAGTGATTTATCAAATATGGCCAGGTACGCTTTTTCAAATATCCATCAGTGTTAGTCAACTTGTAATACGTAGAATTCTTTCCAGGTTTTGGTTTTACAATGTCATGCCATCTAACGAAATCGTAAAGATGCATGTCACTTAGTTTGACGGGTCGTCCTGGATAATGCGTATCAACTACTGATGGGCAATATATATCAGTCGATTGCGGCGAAAGTTGCTGGAGGGAATTTTTCGTTTTCAGTTTTTGACTTGGTACCATGTTGACGTCGAGCCATTTAATAGTCGTGTTAGGATCAGTAATGTAGAGTGGCAATCCCAACAAAGTGTCAGCGGCTTCTAAAGCTCCGCACTCTCTATTGTTCAAACTGCGCAAAGCAACGTTCCAGATTCTCTGCGCGAGATTTTTTGTGGAATTTATTTCTTGGAAGGTATCCAAAGCGGTTCCTTTTTCGCTTTTCGTTGTGTACTTTGTACAATAATGAGTGAGCATGGCGCTTGATTCGCATATGAGCTGTAAGTCCATGTTGCCTTCCCACGCTAGCGCGATCGTAGGGTTTTAGTCGTTGGTGTAAGTTTCATTACTGGAACGAGTCAAGTCGTATAACCTACTTTTAGGTCAAAGGGCCTTACGACCAGCTAGGGACGCAACAACGTCTCTTAAGACTAGGTGTTTAGTCTCTGGTCTTGGAAATCCGAAACGGCAAATTTTTCGAATCTTATGTTTCGTTTACACTTGTGACGTTGATAGGTATTGATTTTGCGTGTCAATTCCGGGCTTACAGTTTCTTCTGGCAGTTTGCACGTGGCATATTTCGAAATAAAATTTGCAACGTCTTCTACCCTAAGCAGCATGTGGAAATGATTAGACCGCGATTCTGATATTCTCTCCGCACAAAATAGTGCAATATTTTGCCGAGAGGGGCGTCATTGGAAAGAAGAAAGTCCAGCATTCCCCGGAACTTGTTCTCTATAAATCTAGCGGCCGAGACTGGATCTAGAGCCACGAGGTCACTGATTGGTAGTTTGGACATTTCTGGTCCGTTTACGTTCCTTAAATATTCTCCGAGATCATGCCAGTTCCACTCCCCTGGGCTGAGAGTAAGAAACCACGTAGCTGGTCCATAGTGTTGAGTCATACAGTTTAGATCGTTTCTGGTCTTTCGCCAGTATTGCTCTGTGTTTCGCAGATTGGAAAATATTGTTGTGAGATCACTTTCAAGTTCGTCTTTAGATAAGAGTTCGAGATATTTTGCAACGGTTAAACGTTCTTTAAAACGGGAAACATTCATTTTGTGATATATTCCACTGCTTATTTGCCGCATATTGGCGTCGTTTAATAAATAAAAAAGATACTGTTGATTTAGTCGGAATTCCGAATAAGAGACATAAGACGGCATTTAATGTACTCTGCGGACGTCAGTGGTACTTGGCGTTGCTCGTGTTGACCGCCACGGCCAAAGGGAAAAAGATCGGGGAAACACATGAGATCCAATTCTTTCAAGCGATTCTCAAGTGGTGCGTCGTTGACTTTCAACATTTGATACAACGCAGTATCGGTTTCTCCGAAACGTTTTTTGTGAATAGGATAAATGGTGAATTCTTCGTAATAAACTTCAGCTTTATCATATTCAATTTGCGTCAATAGTGCTTGTTTGTGAAGTTCAGCTTCCTCGTCGTCAATATGTTCTTCAATCGGAATGATGGTTTCAAAGTGAAATTCGACGTCTTCATTAATTTTGTTAAGTAGCTGCTTGGTGTGTTGGGGTAAGACGATGGTCGCGTAAATGTGGTTTTCTGTTTTCAGCCATTCAAATACCTTGTACAATATCGAAACATTGACCAAGTTATCCCAAACCGTTTTGGCTTTGATTGGTACTCCTCGGACCATTACGTACTATTCCGTATGGGAGTTAATTGGCGTTGCTGGATCTGGTATCTTGTCCAGCGTTTCTTCGAGAGGTAGAGGCAAATGAAAAGTTCTTCCTTTCTTTTTTGAATCATCTGTCGATGAGGTAAATTCTTTTTCCCAATCGTCCCCATTCTTTCTACCACTTGAAAAGCTGTCGCTCTTTGGATTAGAATCCTTTCGTAGGAATTCAATGACGCAATTTCTGGTGGACGTCTTTTTACGAATAGTACATTCAGAATACACGTCGGAGGTATTATATTTTCTCTGAACTTTCCAGCGCAGTAATTGCAAATGTGTTTGCCAGAAAGTCCATTTTGGAGTCTAAAAGCGTTTAAATCATCCCAAGAACTTCCGGGAAATGGTTTCTTAACGTTATTTAGGTCCGTTACGTTTCTTCTGAAACACAGCTTTTCACAAGAAACGCTAGAATTTATAGGTGTGTCGAGAGTACGTTCATTCATAACTTTAAATGCTTTTGAATATTTCTCCAAAATTATTTCCTCATCCAAGTTTATGTCATTGAATTCGGTCGGAAACTCGTGGCAATTACCTTTTACGATTTTTGCTATTTCAACTACGCGACTCAAGTCTCCATTCTTAAGGGAGGTTTCGAGTTCACAAATAAGTCGGTTTGCTGATTTCATCGTGTAAAGTTGTTTTAGAAAATAGCGTATTTCTGGGTAATGTGGTGATATAGTCCTTATGAATAGAAGCTTCGATTTGCAAGTTCTGTATGAAGCGTGGCAATCTAGGCTGTGCCCAAGTTTCCTAAATGCGAGATCTTTAGAGCAGACGTCTAGATTCTGAATGTACATTAGGGTGTGCCGAGAAATGTGGTCAATGCACTAAGTACGGATCAAAAATATCTTTATGAGATATGACAAGCTATATTAACTGGTTCCTGTACTCTTGAGCTGGCAAACCGTCGACCTGGGAAAATGGTGCACTCGAGATGGCTTACTTTGTGTAAACTGATAGATCGCGGTGTTCTTCTTGACCTATCTCTGGACTTTGCACTGAGATTCTTGACAGGTAGTCCGCGATGTGCATTTGCGAGCCTTTCTTATAATGAACCTCCAAATTGTAGTTCTGTAACTTTAAAAGCATGCACTGTAAACGTTTAGGCGCTGTTAGTAGAGTCTTCTTCCAAATAGTTTCCAGAGGTTTATGGTCCGTCTCGACAGTGACGTTATCACGGCCACCTAAGTATTGGTGAAAACGCTGACATCCAAAAACTATCGCTAAATATTCTTTTTCAATCTGTGCATATCTGCGTTCTGTTGAGGTTAGCGCTCGTGATGCCACAGGTTGAGAGTCTCGTATAAGAGTTGCGCCTAGATTTATCGGCGAAAATATATGGCAGTTATCACGGCATAAGTTTTACAAATATTTTATATTATACCTAAAATTTCGACCTAATTATTCAAATTAGCTCGAGTTCACCCAAAATGGTTTACTTTTTTTTTATTTTTTTTTTATTTTTTTTTTACCCTTATAATTTGTCATTTTCACATGTTATTTTACATAGACATTTTTGGTTGCTATGGCAAAACGGAAGCCCAGCGTAACGTTTCCCTTTAACGGGTTTCATGTTACATCTAGGTCTAACAATCCCCCAACTTTGAACCAAATCGGTGAGTACGTTATGAGAAAAATACTGGATATTGCTTCGTCCTTTTTTAAAAGTAGAAGTTAAAGAGTAAACGTGGCTAAATGTATTTCGATGGTCGTACGCAAGCATGGCAAAGTTGGCAAAATGGTACCAGTACTCAATCCTGTGTTTAAGATGAGCAATCAGGAGATTCCCATGATCAAGAGTGGAAAAAACTTTATTTACCTGGGTGTAGGGTTTGATTATAATGGAAAATTAAAGGTCCAACTGCAAACCCTGGAAGATAAATTAAGGCTATTAAGGATGTCAAGGCTGAATCCTCATCAGAAATTGGTCATTCTTCGTGTGTTTCTGATTCCGAGATTCGTCCACATTCCAACTTTGGGGCGGTTTGCCATGGGCACGTTGAAGTCCTTTGACGTGAAGGTGCGGCATTTTTGCAAGCTAGTATTTCATTTACCGCATTATACTCCAGATTAATTTTTCTATTCTTCAGTTAGGGATGGTGGGCTTGGGATCCTCTCTTTTAAGTTGAGAACGCCTTTGAATTTTTTAAATAGATTAGAAGCCTTTAAGAATAATAAATCATCTGTGGTTAGAGGGTTAGCTATTTCCGACATATCTAACAAACAAGCGAATCAGGTGAGAACTATGTTGGGGGATGTTCAGCCGAATGCTAGGTCAATAAGGGAACACCACAGGTTGCAATTCAGTCATACTGTTTATGGTGCTGGACTCCCGCAGGGGGATCCCTCAGTAAATAATTTTTGGTTGAGTAGTTTAGCTTCACATCGGAACTCAAATAGATTTATTAGAATGTAGAAGCTCCGTTTAAATCTACTTCCTTGTTGGGGGGCTCCTTCAAATAGGGACTGTGGAAGGTTGTGTAGATTCGGCTGTAAGAAAGTAGAGTCCATATCCCAAGGTTGTCCCCTTACTCACACTAGTCGTTGCTCCCGTCAGGATAGATTACTGAATTTTGTGGTTAAATCTATTGGCGTAAAGGAATGGACGGTTTACCAGGAGCCAGTCATTAAACTAGTTAATCAACAGGGTGTAAATTCCATTGTAAAGCCGGATATGATACTGGTTAATCCCTCTAGAGTAATAATATATGTGACGTCGGAACGTGTTGGAAAACTCCCGCGTCTTTAAAAGATAATTATTTTTCCAAGTCCCGGGTTTATGACACTGTATTGTTTAGAAAGTATTTAGAGCAAAATTTCCCGAATCGAGAGATCTCGTTTCATGCGTTTATGATTTCAGCTAGGGGGCTCTTTTGTAAAAAGAACATTGTGTTTTGTAACATTTTTAAACTCGGGAGAGGGTTCCGTATTTAATGTGTTGACATCATGCTTGATCAAATGCTCAATATTTATAACTCATTTATGAGGGCCGTGTATGTCGGTATTGGAAATTAATGTCATGCTTTTAAATGGTTTTACTGTTAAAAATTTTGGATTTTATCTCTACAATATAGTATGATGATTTTTTTGTTTTTTTTATATATTTATTATGTTTTGCTGTATAAACTTGAATTTTTGTGTATCTTTATTTCTATTGTATTGTCTCCCCCGAGTAAGTCCTGTTAAGTCAGGTTATTAAGCCATCCCTGCTTTCTCGAGGTTTTCGCAGGGCTATGGCGTCGTTCCAGGGCTATACCCGTTTTTATAACTCCGTGTGTTTTAAATATATTTTTAAAAAAATTTGTTTTTACATGATTTGTCGCGGAGTTCTCTTTTAAAAAGGTTGGAAAATTATTGTAACCTGGCCTTTTTTTATGTAGCCATTAACATTAGGCACTTAAAATGTAAAATAAATATAATTCTTTGTCCCATGCCTCCTGAAC
Organism: Leiobunum rupestre; assembly: GCF_980474605.1. NCBI lineage: Eukaryota > Metazoa > Arthropoda > Arachnida > Opiliones > Sclerosomatidae > Leiobunum > Leiobunum rupestre. Next base: position 51,553,021 of record NC_143388.1, on the reverse strand, counting down.
GGAGTCCTTGGTGTAGATAAGCGAGGAGCTGAGCTATGTAGAGATAGCTGGGAAGTCGGCTTGGACGTTGTTTCGAAAAATCCATGGGGGAAGGCGAAGTGGAGATCAGACCTTCCTCTGACGATACACGCAGCAGAGACACACACACACGAACTGTGGTTTTGAAATCCATCAGGGAGGATTTATATTCATTGTTGATGGCGAGACAGACTCCTCCGCGCTTTTTGGTTCTGTCTTGCGGAAAACACCGTGGGAAGATAAAAAGAGCTCCGTAGAGGAAAAGGAGCTATCAAGTTTGGTGTCAGTTAGAGCGCTAGCAAATGGCTAAAGGGTGTCGATGTAGGACCGTAGGGCTTAGATCTTATTGCGGATGGAGTTTGTTTGTGTAAGGAAGGGGGCACCCAGCCAACTCACATCACGTGCTAGAAGGCGTATTCTCGGATGGAATGGTGGTGGGGTTTGCAGGAGGGGTTACCGACCGTAAGGGCTCGATGGTGATGCCTGGGGCCCAGTTTTCGGGTTGTAGGCAAGGTGGACTTTTCGGGCAGGTAGAACCACTTTGAATGAGGAGTAGCAGTGACGTTTTTCTTGGGTGGAGGCCAACGTGTTTTATGTGGTATGTTCGTTAGCATACTATCGGTTTTGGTGTAAGAATTTTGATTTCTACCCTACACTCTAGTCTAACGCTGTTTTGTTTGTTTTATTAGTAGTTCTACTTCACACCCGTCTAAAACGACCTTGATATTTTCCTTTTGGAAAAAGCTTTTTGTCTCTAACGAGGAGTGAGTGTGATTTACATCATATTTGTAAATATCAGTTAGTTTTGTAAAAAATTGTTTACTTTCAGTAACCTCCCTTAAAAAAAAACATTAGAAACCAAACCAACTCAAATTGGGACCAATGTGCACCTCATTTGCACCAATTGGGATATGTTAGAAGCCAATTAGGGAACACTTGGAGATTAAATTTATAATTGGTACCTATCCGACCTCAATTGAAACCAACTGGTGTTAATGCGCGACACAATTGGAACCAATTTAATATTAAAAGGTCCTTAATTGGAGTTATAGAGACCAATACACTCTCATGGAAACCATTTCGTACTTTTCGCCCCCCAATTGAGTCCAACAGCCTGGAAGTTGGATTTAATGTGGTTCTTAGTTGTTCCACTTAAAGTATATTAGACTCCAATTGTATACCAATCGGAAATGAAGTTTGTAATTGGGATTAATCAGACCTCAATTGAATCCAAATGGTAATAATGAAGTTTCCAATTGAAATATAACCAACACATATTGAAAAAAAATACTCCCAAATAAACATCAATAGCTTCCAATTGGCACATTCCCTTTAAGACCATTAGCCGCCATTAGCTCTGAAATGGATTCCACTAATTTTCAGTTAAATTAATAAATATCCACATTTGCTGGTATTATTCCATATTGGACGGATTGTCATCCATTTGAAACGAAGTCTTCAATAGGTTGAAAAAATTTGCAATATCACGAGATTTAACGAAAATTTTAATAATTTAAAACTGTCTTACTGAAAAAAATAAAAGCAAAAAATATGTTCTGATACATTTTTTTTTAAGTTTCTGCTAACAATTTAAAAAATAACACAACTTGAATATTTTATTTATTATACATTAAAGGGATTCATCACTCACAACAGGGGGAGGTATAGGGGTAACATAAAATCCAGACTTGCAGTGTGCTTCAAAACCAGTTTTTTTGTGACCCCTATGCCTTCCCCTGTTGCGAGTGAGGGATCCCTTTAACTTTAGCAAAAAAGAGATGAACAAACCAATTACATGATACCCTTTGTTTCCACCAAATTGGATATATGGCACACGTAATTTAAGCATTTACTAATTTTGATGAAAATACACTTTTCTAGTACTGATGATATTGTGAAAGAAAGCACATCTTTTGTCTTTATTAATTTCTTAATAACGGGCCAAAATAACGAACACTTTGTGGTAGATGAAACAAAAAATATACATTCGCAACCATAGAATGTTTTCCAAAACACTTCTGGTAACACACTAATTTTAAAATTTGTGTGTTAGCTTTTATCGCTTTGGTCCCATTCGACCGAAATCCGATTCGTTCGAAAACGATTTAACATTGAGTCCCAATCGATCGAAAATACCCCAATTGTGCGGTTTACAGCCCAATTTTGCACGTTTTTATTATTTTTTATAGTACATCAAATTTCGTTTTTATGAGACGTTTTTTTTAAATAGGTTTACTTCTTACATAAATACCCTAACCTAAACTAACCTAACCTAACCTAACCTAACCTTACCGTTAGTACACCTGTAGCAATTTTGTTTAGGTATAACGATTTTTTACCTATATCTCGGGGCAGAAGTAAAATTATTATATTATTTTTTATATTACATCAAATTTCGTTTTTATGAGACGTTTTTTAAATAGGTGTACTTCTTATATAAATAACCTAACCTAACCTAACCTAACCTAACCTAACCTTACCGTTAGTACACCTGTAGCAATTTTGTTTAGGTATAACTTTTTCATACCTATATCTCGGGACAGAAGTAAAAAACAAAACCAAAGGTCCCAATGAACCGAATCCACCTTTTGGGCTATATTTCGGAAACATATTGAATTCGGTCGAACGAGATTTCGATCGAATGGGAATATACCCTTTTATCAATTCACTAGGCATGATTGAGCTTTTCAACATAATAAAAACCACTTGAGTTAAAATTAAAAAATTATTTAAATTTTTTTAGGTAAAATACCATTTAAAAACGGAAATGCATAAAATAACAACCAATTTCGCCATTCGTTGGCTTTCCACCCATTCCGTTCTTTCAAAGACCGCGGCTTCCGAATAATTTCCATTGGTGGTTTAATTTTAAAAAGCCGAGCATCAATGACAGAAATGTATGTAGGTGATCCCACGTAAAACGGCTTGCTAGTTTGGGAGAAGTATTTTCCTGTTAGAGTTTTAGTAACACCTAATAACACAGCGGGCATATAGTCAGGAACAACACCCTCAATTATATTAAAATATGGCAAATTTATAAGAGGCGTTGGCCCTTTTATTCCGTTGGATGGAGTTTCGGTTTCTAAAGCTAGTATCATGTCCCTTAAAGTATCTAATTAATTCCTAATTTCATAAACATTAACGTTCTCCGAGTATCTTAAGCATGTTTAACGTTGGGAACTTTCTAAAGCATTAACCTTGTGAAGAGGGTGGAGACACCAACTGCAACCGAACCAGCCATTAAACTGTACAAAATTTTGAATAAGGGGTCTCGCAACTGAATCTGGGCATGTGCTATAACACAACTTTTAATTGGCTGCTTTTCACTGATTTTCCATTCAAAATGACGTAAATTGGCCATATATTCAATCTACGTTTTTCAAAAACCGCTGTACCATCTGTGCAAAATGATATTGACAAATCGTTCATTTCACTAAGTGGTAGACCAGGTTGGGAAAGATATTTATATATTTCACCGTCATAAATGTCTTATATTGCATCAACATGTTTTTTTACTCTCCGCGACTTGTAATATATTTGGTTTCCAATATGCTCATTTTCAAGTAAACCTCGTAATTGATTTTCTATAGATGAAGTGAAAAATGCTCATGGCACATCTATTTGAATATCATTTTTGATTAAACAACTCTGACATTTAAATTCGTAGTCTTAAATTTCGTAACATTCCTTGCATAGGTAATGTTTTTCATAACAAGGCTCTACGAAGTATTTTTTAAATGGTACTTAGAAACCGGCAATGCATCAGATCCAAATAGTGTGTTTATTACACAATAAGTCATGAATGGCAACATCAGTTAAATTATGTCGTACGGAATATCCTTGTACCAGCAAAATAGCTTCAGCTCCTGTTGCACTGTTGCCAACAGCAAGGTTTTTGTCAATTTGTTCAGAAAACGCACATTCATCCCCATCCAATATTTCATCATCAGAGTCTGGGGTGTCTCTTACATTATCTTCAATAGCATCGTCCTCGGAACTTTGAAATTAACTTAAATCTTCGTCGTCAGAATCACCGCTACCAGATGCTTGAGATGTGCTTTGGTCATCTGATATTTCACCATCAGATTCTGGTGTGTCTAGTACATTTTCTTCATTAGAATCCCTTAAATCTTCGTCGTCAGAACCACTGCTACCTGATGCTTCATATGCGCTTTCGTATAATTCCGATATTTCAACATTAGATTCTGGGGTGTCTCCTACGTTTTCTTTGTGAGAATTGTCTTTAGAACTTTGAGATTCCCTTAAATCTTCAACATTAGAGTAACCAATACCATATGCTTGATATTCCCTTTCATCTTTATCTGATATTTTGCCAACAGATTTTGAGGTATCTTCATTAAAGTCTTCAGAACTTTGAAATACCTTAAAATCTTCAAATTCATTCTAAATAATATAAAAGTCCTTAATGCATTGTTAGTTAAGAAATCTTCCAAAAACTATTTACCAATTGAAAGTTGCTTTTCCGTTTTAGATATCTTGTACTTTTTGGAATTTTAATTTCGTTGATGTCACTACTGGGTTCGTAATAGCCGTTGTACTCCTTTCTGGGCTCATAGTTGATCAATTCTTCATTACCACTCATGATTAATTTAATATAATATTCTACAAATATTAGTTAAAATTTACGACGGCATTCAATTCCCTGTTAAATGACGCCATAATTCTTTAGATGTCATCATATCATCATGTACTTTCACAGCCAACTTCGATCTACTTGGAAGGCACTACTCAAACCTGTAGTTGACCGTGGTACTTTGCAACATTTTATTGTCACCTATGTTGCAAATTTTCAATTTTGTTTTAAATTTAAATAAAATATATATAATCTTAAAAACTTTAAATCATAAATTGTACCATACTTTTATTTTAAAAAACAAATATTATAGATCTAATTTATTTTTATTTAATATTTTAACTTGCTAGATGTCAATACCAATTACCATTGTAAAAATTCCCCAAAAATTGAAACACATTGTGCAACGCCTTGTAACAAAATTTTTCTTTGTTTCTTGTTTCCCATCTCTGGTGAACCGCATGGTCCATAACAACCTTTTCAATTTGAAAGTATGTATATATATATATATATATATATATATATATATATATATTATTTTAAATTTAAGATCTCAATTGCTATGGGAAAATCCACAAAAAATAAGATTTTGCCTAATGGCCACATTCCCCGTTTTGCACATGTAAAGTTGTTCGAATCTGGATTAAGACAAGTTGTCGAACTAAAGAATATTAAATGCCTTCAACCTACCGATTTAAATGATTTAAAAAAACACACAAATATACGTTGATGACAAATGAGAGGGTAGAACATGTTACTGTATTATTGCTTGGTTGTGAGTATATTGTTTTACTTAAATTCTTTTTTTAGGATACCGAAGTATATTAGCTGGTAGTTTGATATAATTTCAGACACAAGTCAAGAAATTGAAAACGAGGTAGGCCAAAAACGACTGAAAGTTAATAACTCCAAATATCTGACGAAGACACCTGACAATGATAAAAAAAATCCAAAAGTTCGACAATCTCTCAAACAAAAAACAGATTATCTAAGATTTTAAATGAAAAGTGAAAGATAAGTGCCAAAAATTTCAATCAGGTATCGTTATTAATATTATTCTGTTTTGTGTTCATAATCCAAGAAATATTTTTTTGTTATTGTTAATAAACATTTTTTATTTCAAGAATTCAAGAAGTCTAGGATGAAAAGTCTAGTAATAACCAAGGGTGCTGACTTTAAAACAAAAAGAAAAAATGTGCGTTACATTCCTCATAAGGAATTGGTCTAAATAATTGAACATTTTCATTTCAGACAATTTACACTATTGCCGAGGAACATGAACGCTCAACCAGCGTTTAAAGGAATAGCTTATCAGTTATAAAATGCGACCAGAATGATAGTACGTGCCATTCGATCTTAGAAAATGGAAAAGTCTCGGCTTATAATGGTATATAAAATTCCTTAATAGTAGTAAGAATGTAAACATTTATATCTAGAGTTATTTAGCGACTTGCACAGAAATATAAATTATACAATAAGTAAAAACAACGATATTTTAAGAGTGCACAAGAATTGTTTATTAAAAAATAAAATATTTAAAACCCGACTAGTTTCGGCCGCAACATCGCTCCGTCATCAGGGGTCTAACCCGTTTGTTGGTTACGTCTCTATATTTGTAAGCTAGGTTAACAAACAATATATGTCATTTTTTAAAATAATAGATTTTTCCAATTTTTAATATAATCTACTCCGGGTCCTAGGTCTCGATTTAAACAATTATTTTTATCTGTTGATTTTTTAATATAATACGATTCATAAATATTTAGTTCTATACGATTTTTACAAGTTTTTATAAGCTTTACGGTATCTGGGTTAATGGAGTGGTTGGTTTTACAAATATGCGCCGCTAGGGCAGAGGTTTCAATCTTTTTTAGTCTAACATCGGCAAAATGTTCTTTTGAACGTTTTTTTAAACTTCTTTCTGTCTGACCTATGTATTCCTTACCGCAGCCACACTGTATAGAATAAATCCCAGGTTTATCCTCCGGTTTTATAGGGTCTTTTGAGCTAGTTAGGTAGCTTGCTATTTTATTAATAGGTTTGAATGCGGTAAAACAATCTAGAGAAGTCCTCAAGATGTTGAAAAAGCGTGTAATAAGTTCCTTAGTTCCAATGACGTTGCCAAACGTACTAGACTCAAACCGTTTGACAAAAACCAGACGATTGTTTGTATTCCTTACTACCCCACATTGTCATCCAGAATTGCTAACATCTTGAGGACTTCTCTAGATTGTTTTACCGCATTCAAACCTATTAATAAAATAGCAAGCTACCTAACTAGCTCAAAAGACCCTATAAAACCGTAGGATAAACCTGGGATTTATTCTATACAGTGTGGCTGCGGTAAGGAATACATAGGTCAGACAGAAAGAAGTTTAAAAAAACGTTCAAAAGAACATTTTGCCGATGTTAGACTAAAAAAGATTGAAACCTCTGCCCTAGCGGCGCATATTTGTAAAACCAACCACTCCATTAACCCAGATACCGTAAAGCTTATAAAAACTTGTAAAAATCGTATAGAACTAAATATTTATGAATCGTATTATATTAAAAAATCAACAGATAAAAATAATTGTTTAAATCGAGACCTAGGACCCGGAGTAGATTATATTAAAAATTGGAAAAATCTATTATTTTAAAAAATGACATATATTGTTTGTTAACCTAGCTTACAAATATAGAGACGTAACCAACAAACGGGTTAGACCCCTGATGACGGAGCGATGTTGCGGCCGAAACTAGTCGGGTTTTAAATATTTTATTTTTTAATAAACAATTCTTGTGCACTCTTAAAATATCGTTGTTTTTACTTATTGTATAATTTATGTAAACATTTATATTTAGATTAATTTTTAGATAATTTTTCTGGTCCGCTCACTAAACGTAAGGATGTTGGTATTAAAATAACAAATGAAAGCAGCAATGATGGGTGTATTTATGATTATGGCACGTAACTATTGTTAATATCACAGTTTAACACTTAAAATGTATTTGGTTAAATCATAATTTATTCTTTTTATAGATGGGAAAACATCAAAAGTTGCAGATTATAATCGTTATTTTCTTGGTACTTAATAGGATTTGTATTTGGTACAGTGGCGTAGCCAGGATTTGATTTCGGAGGGGGCACACAATGGAAACAAATAAAACAAAAATTACTAATTGCACATATAACCATACGTTTCATGGGAGCACGTGGCCCTGATTTGGTAATCATTACTGAAATATTGCTAATTTTACTATTTTCAGATGGAAACACATACAATACCCCTGTCAAAAATTCCTCTTGGCTTTGTGGTAATAGCAGTGACGATGACGTTAATATTGAAGGTATAAAAGAGTTTTCTGATTAAATTTTACTATTTCGATGATTCTTATACTGTATTTTCAGATGATACGTTACCTCACATGAGCGTTAGTTTGACGAAAGAGGTGCTTTACAGCGACGTTTCCAGTGATGGAATTGATACTATTCCTGGTAATTTCTTTTTTTAAGTGATTTAGTTCTTTAGCTTAAAAAACTAAAATTTAAAATAAAAGAAACGCCACCTCTAAAACTGAAGTCCAACGTATCGTACCGCAACCTTCTGTATTTAAAAACATTTGCTTTGAACACACCATCAGTCCAAGGTAACAATACATAATTATTCTACTATTAAATTTAAATCGAAACCTAATAATTTCATTGTTTCCCATTTAGCAAAAACACGTGTTAAACACGAGTAATATGATAGTGCGGTACACGTGTGGAGTTCACGTGGGGAAAACGGCGAGCCTGTCACCTTCAAACACGTGTTACAGCACGATTTGATAACGTTTTTCGCATGTGTGCATACACCGACCGTCCACGTGTGCTTAAACCGACCGTACACGTGTATATTCAACAATCGCTACGTGTGTAAATACGTACCATGCACGTGTTTAAAAATGAACCATGCACGTGCTTACACACCCATTTTTACGTGTTTAAACACGAATCGTTCACGTGATCATATACTGATCGTTTACGTGTTTTAACACCGGTTATTTAAGTTTAGGGCATTATTCAATACACGTGTTCGAACACATCCTTTGTTCCTGTATAACACCTTTAATTGTACGTGTTCAAACACCGTAGTAACATTGAACGAACATCGAACTTCCATTCTTCAACCTTAGTTATTCTCCTACATCCATAAATGAAAATATTGCGTTATTGTTAATTAAAAACACTCACAATTCTTTCATTTTAGAAATTTTAAGATACTCGCCTAAATTAAAAAACGATTAATAAAATTTATGTTCAATATTATTTATAAACTTTCGACTAAATAAATATATTCAAATAATTTTTTAATGAAATGAATTCTTCAATAAAAAGCAAAATGAACAAAAGTCAAAATTTTTAGGCCAGAGATTCCAAAAGTAAACCAGTTTCGCTCTTTTGGAGCTCATGGATGTTGTGTAGGAACTCTGGCTATCCTCGGAAATCTGCCAATATCACTATAACTAATAAACATTCAGAATGCCCTATATGTGAGCAGTTAAATGCAACTTATAGTGAAATTCTTCACCAAATATTGCATGGTGGTCGCTATTCAGCAGACATCATTTACGCTAGGGCTTCCTTTGAATTCCAACGTTAAGATATTTATATCAAAAGACAAAAAATTTAGGCCAGAGATTCCAACAGTAGACAAGAACAAGACGTACGACGGTAAAGAATACACACAATCCTTCTAATGTGTTAAGTTTGTTTGAGCTATACACAGCAACCTGCAACGCCGGTATCACAACCAAAATATATCGACAGTCACACATATATACATATTTTCACTTATTTGTTAGATCTAGTCATACTTTGAAAGCATCGAAGATTCCTTCGATCGGTATCACTCTTATTTTATCCTTCTGATCACACTTATTTGTTACTACTAGTCAGCCATTTAGTGTCACACTTATTTCTTCTGGTTATACGACAAAAACTAGTTCGATCAGTTTCATACTTAATTGTTACTTCTGGTCATACGTTGAAAGCGCGACGCACTCTGAACGGCCTTGAAAAACGCTAGTGGGAAACGGGCGCGTAGACCTCTATAAACACGCGGATTTACAATGTTGGAAATTGCAGGGGTCCGTATATGCTGCCCAAAAAACATTACTAACAATTAAAATTAAGTATTTGCAACTTTAGGTTATATGTAAACCACAGCTATTCAACAATATAACTTTCATGAAAATCGGACTTAAATTAATGAACTGTATGTAGATTTTTAGGCGAAAATACAAAACCACGAAAATTGGGGTCCCGTAAATTACCCTGAAAACTATACTTAAATTTAATAATTACTGATATAACCGAAGTTGTAGGTCTGCTGAATCCTAACCTATTCAATAATATATTTTTTAACGTTATCGGACTTGATTTTAAACAAAATATCTACCACACAAAGCGAAACCACCCAAAATAGTAAATTGGGCAAATGCCCAACTTCTAGTGCTCCGATTTGAAAACTTCAATGGCGATGTATGTACATTCGAACGATATATCATTGACTCTTCTAGCCCTAACCATTGAAGAGATATGCGCGACACATCAGCATCGGCTACACTGTACGTGAAACTAATACAGACAAATCCCTAGGATAGTGTGTAAAAACCAAGGTGGTATTTGTGTTATTGAATTTGAAGTGTAAATTTCAATTTGAACGTTTCTTCTAAGAAAGGTTTAAACTAAAACTACTTACGGATCGGACGAATAGTGTAAATTAGTAACAGCTTGAAAGGTTTATTTATTATTAGTTATCAAATAATTTATATTTTTGTTAAGAAATGAATAAAAAAAGGCATATTGCTAAATCATTAATCTTTCAGGGCGGCGAAAATATCTAGAACTATTTTTTTAAATAGCCATACGTTTTAGGTTTGATTGAGATTACGAGTGCCTGCAGAATTTTCATCTATGTTCGACCTATACGCATAGATATTCTTCATTTCAAAGCTTAATTCCATAAAAAAGCAGGTTAAGTAAAAGTAAAATAATTTGTGTCGTGTAATTGATCATTAAAAAAACACCTTCAGGCCACGTGTAAATTAACACCAAAAAAACATCGTGAGTTAAACACCTTTCAAGCACGCGGAGATCACGTGTGAAATTACACGAACTGATTTTCGTGAGCTATTAACCCTAAATTCCACGAGTTCTACACGTGTGTAATTTTCAAACACGTATTATCCACGAAAAATACGAAAATTCCACTATAAATACACGTGTTTTTGCTACCTGGGTTAGATTTAAAATACAGTGATCTGGAAGTTACAGTGAAAAAACTAATGACTGAGAACCAGACCCTGAAATTAAATTTGGAAAAGATGGAAAAGAAATACTTGGAAATTGAAAAATTAAACTTTCTGTACCAACAGAGGTTTCTGGATAATGGAATTAATTTTAAATGTATGCTTAACTAGTTTCGGATCTTCCCTCAACCAAATATCTAGAACGTTGAAAGATAACATTAGCTCCTTGTGGCAAAATCTAAGCAGTTTCAGGCTGGGCATCTACTAAAATCCGGACAGCATTATAATGAAGGTTAACTTTTACTTAAATTATCACACGATCTGAAACTGATTACAACTTAACGCCAGTATAGCCCTTCCCCGTACTACGTGTTCTTATATAAAATTCTTGAAAATATGATTTTTTTAAAGCAACCATTTCTAGTAAAGGTCAGTTTTGCTCAAGAAAAACATACAACAGAAAAAAAATTGAACTACCAATAACTTGCGAATCAACAATGGATGGTCCGGATGGATTAGTAGGTGTAACAACCGTGGAAAAGGATTCAACGTTTTTGGGGATCAAAGATGGAAAAGTAATATACCTTTGAATTATCGTGGTCATAAAAGTATTTATTTATAGATTGTTTCGATATTTCTCGGGAATGATCTTTACGTTTCTTTAAAAACGTGGGAAAATCTCCTAACATCAAAAACCCGTTTTTTTTTCGTGAACGATTTGGCCGTTGCCACTCTAAAAGAGAAGAATGTGTGCGGAAAACCAGGAGCACGAAATGGAGCGAATGCCCGCCTACCATTGACCCTTTCAAAACGAGAAGCAATTACAGGTATAAATGATTTTACTGAAAAATCTACCATTTACATTTGTGTTGGGCCCAAACCGACATGGAATCGGTATCGGTCACCGATATCGCGATTTTCCCGAAAAAAAGGTATCGGTATCGGAATCGGTTCAATTACGATATCGTCCAACCCTAGTTTTCATAAAAAAACTTTTAAATTTTTAGACTGCGTGCAATACTTTGTAAAAAGAAAAGGAGAACAGCGTTTGGCCGCCAACAAAGTAACGTTGCAGCTTGGAAGAAAAGTTGCTGATTTACGCAGAAGCGAAAAATAACAAGTTGGCAAGCCTAAATATACCTCTCCTCGGAAGAATTGTCCCTAGTGGTATTAATTTTTCGAGATAACCCTTAAAGATATCTCCGCAATTTAGAGTTATTTTTTAAAAATGTTATCCCAGTTCTATCCCGCCCGGTATAAAATTTTAATTATAATTAAAATAATTGAGACGAAACGACCAATTTTAATTTATTCAGAATATCATAAGATAAGTAGTTACAACAGTGAGTTAGACGTACTATAACAATGCACAATTGAATTAAACCCTTTTTACAGAACAAATTTATCAGTTAAATATAATACGAAGCAAATTTTAATATCTACAGAGGGTATTATAACGACCGTTCGCTTTTTGGTTTATAATTTTAACGGAATCGGGCCGATTTTAATTAACCAATAGTTTATCGAAATTTTGTTAAAAGCATATTCCCTAAGGCCGCGCGATAAATTTACGAGAATAATTTACCGTCGCCGTTATATCGAAAATTTATTTGATTTGGGATTGCCAGAACTGTAATGTTGTGGGCGAGTGATTAGAAAATAAAATGGCAACCAGAATTATGCTAAATTATAAATGTTTATTTTTATTCAGAACAGTCTATGGAACGTTCTAGATTTAACTTCCATCAATAACCCAACAATATATATCCCTTCTACGTAATTGTACAGAACTGGTACTCAAGTGTCTAAGCACACTTACACTTAAGTAAATATCATAAATTGTACTGAGTAATTTTAACTAAATTCAAACTACCTAACTATAAACTCTGTCTTAATTAACAGCTGAGAGCTGTTCGCTACTAATTACTTCCAATCTACTTAATTACCCTCACAGTTTGAATTGATAATTTCAAGGGTATAATTAGGTTATTCCAATTCAAAAAAATAACAATCAATTTTATCTTACAGCTGACTTGAGTTAGTTCACATTACTTTAACACTTTCAGTCTTAAGCACGCACTGTTCATACATTTAAGTCCATTCACTCAAGTTCCAAACGCGAAACACAATTTAACTCTTTTCTTGACCGAAGACCGAACATACTAATTAAAACCGCAAAGTTACCTCATAACTTTTGACCGACAGCCAAGAACTAAGAAAGACTAAATCTTCTAAATTGACGGCAACGGCTTTATATACCTTTATTTCGTGTTTTTTTGGCCCCCTTGAGATTTGACTAAAGTTCGAAAAATTGAAGATATTATATTTTTTACCCGGTTTGATTGATAGTTCTCCACACGGTGTCGCTATATTACTACTTTTATATAGTTTCCGCGGGAGTTTTGAATAATTATCCTTTTTCTAAGCGTTATTAAAAGGTAAAAAACCCGCCTTATCATAATGGTTTCTTTACTTTTTATATTTCCTAAGGAAGTCAATGGCTCGGCGGTAAACTATCTGCATTGTAACGATGCGACCCGAGTTCAATTCCTGAACACGATCAAATAAATTAAAATACTCAGATATTTAATTAAATATATAATATTAATATAATTTGTAAATATTTAATTAAATATAATATTAATATAATTTATAAATATTTAATTAAATATAATATTAATATAATTTATAAATATTTAATTAAATATAATATTAATATAATTTATAAATATTTAATTAAATATAAGATTAATATAATTTATAAATATTTAAAATGATGTAGAATAAATTATAGTATAACTTTGTAAATGACATTCGCCAAAGCTGTTTTTTAGAAAAACACCGTAACTAAGGCCTAACAAGCATTGGTGGCTGAGTGGTTAGAGTAAATCTCTTACACGAGGCAGACCCGGGTTCGATTCCCGGCCGGCGCCAATAAATCGCAAATTGATACTAAGACGAATACCGTTAACAATTGGTGGAAACCCTGCCATTGGACGTTGAGAGGTTGCATATCACTCAGATTCGGTCCGTCCCAAAGTCATTAAGTAGAAACTGGAGAGAAAACGCCCGTACAAACACAACATACTCAACATCTACAATCATCATAACACAGACACACCACAATCTCTACACCCACAACCGACCTAACACTAACTCAACATGCACAACCATCAAAACACAAACACAAGAAACTCAACACTCACAACCGTCATAACACGAACTCAACATTCACAACCTACGCATAAACATTACAAAAACGTAATACACCAAACCGTCACGACGGTGAGCGAAAAAACACCATCCAAACCAAACCGCAAATGAATCCGTTAACGCTCACCGTCACACGGTGGTTTTGCCAACCCTTCGAGAAACTGCGTACGCAACGATTAACCTTTGCACAGAAAATGCGAACGCGTTCGCAGGACAGACCCACAGACAGACAGACAGACACGGTGATTGTAATACCCCTCCAGGGTACAAAGTCCCCTCGGAGAGGTAAAAATTATAAAATAAACTTTTAATTTTTTTTTTAATGTGATGACGTAATGTTTTTTAAATGTGATGACGTAAAATCAAGCCTTAATTTTTTATGATTTGTATATACGCTCAGATTTATTAAAACAATAAAATAATCCCAATTGTGACCATTTGGAAGGAACCAATAGAAACGACCAATTGGACGTACTTAATATCTTCAATTATTACCAATTGGAACCACTAGAATTTACCAAGAGAAACCTCTAAATAATACCAATTGCACTCAATGAGAAATATTCACTGAATATCCATTTAAATCTAATAAACAAACCCAATTGAAACCAATATTCTATAATGGGAAAAATTAAATAGCCCATTGAGAACCAATAAACAACCCCAATTGGAACCAATACATTACTATTGGAAAAATTATATATATCCCATTTAGCAGCTGCGTTATCTAATCAAACCATCCAGTTCTCTCCTTACCCCGATATGAAATTACCACGGTTCGGAGGGGATTATCTCGAATGGTTTTCTTTTCGTGATTTATTCATGGGAACCGTTTACAATACGTCGTTGTCTGGCTCACAGAAGCTGCATTATTTAAAAAACGCTCTCTATGGTGATGCGGCGCTTCTCATTCAATCTCTTACGTTAACTGATGTTAATAATTTGGAAGCATGGAATATTATGTCAAGGCGCTAGCATAACACAAGATAAATTGTCGATGTGTTCGAGGGTTCAAGGTATTAAAAGAACCCGTACAACATTGGAATTCTATATTAATACACCTCAAGAAGGAGCAGGGCCGGGCCAACGTTTTTACGAAAGCGCGGGCAAAAACCATATTATAAGCACATACCTTGTTAAATAAGCTGCGTCCGAAAAAATGCCGAGCTAATAGAAACCAAAAGACAAGGGTGTCGCATGTATAGTCAACCTAACAGTTTGACTAAACATGCGACACCCTGTGTTTTGTAAGAGTCCGTCCGTGGCAAATAAGTATACTGTGTGAAATATAACTCTACGGAAACCCTGCCCTGGGAAAACCTAGCGGGGGCAGCGCCATCGCTGTGAAATTGAAGCGGGGGCAAGTCGCCCCCGCTACTCCCGTGGTTGGCACGCCCCTGCAAAGGAGAAACTTGACCAAGAGTCACGTCGGCAATGGGAACTTTCCTTAAGAGCCTCTACATCCACCATCCGACCACCTGTTTAAAGGTATTATAAGTCGCTAGATGACTTGGGCCTAAGGTGGTGCCTTGGGTATTAACCTAGCTGATTATTGATTGATTTAAGGTTCGATGATCTTAAAACATTTTTGGAACAACGAGCTCGAGCTTTGGCTGCTTCAGAAGGTGTCACCCAAGGACTCAAATCAGAAACTTCCTTGTCTCTCTCGTCTTCAAATATCAAGAAAGCATCTAACGTTCATCTTGGAGCCACTTAACCAAAAATTCGTGAAAAATGTTTTTTTTTGTAATCAAATGCACGCCATCTACAGTTTTTCAATTCTTCTAAAAGCTCCAGTAGATGAACGCTGGCTTCTAGTCAAGAAACATTATCTATGTTCTAACTGTTTACGATCTGGACATCAAATTAGTGATTGAGAAGCCGTAAGTTGCCAGAAATGTCAAGGATCACACTATACGTTACTACATAACGATTCAAAAACGGAACACAAAGAGGAATCAACGACTTCCGACGTTGTATCACATATTTCAAGACAATCCTTTGGAAACATTCAAGTTTTTATTGTCAACCGCACTAATTCTAGTCGAAATGTTTTTGGTGGAATAGGAGCTCTCGGAATTGGAAACGCTCGCAGCAGCGTCGAATTAAACATCGGATCCAGAATCAACCATGATCTAACTTTTCAAGTTGAAGCCATTGTAATCAAGCGTGTTACCGAATTTCTTCCAAGCGAAACCTTCGACTCTAGGAACTGACACCACATTAAGGGTTTAGAATTAGCGGACCCTTCTTTTTACAAACCCGGGGGAGGTCGACTTCCTGCTAGGAGCAGACATCATTCAAGATGGAAGATGCAAGGGCGCCAAATACATGCCTGTAGCCTTCAACACCGTTTTCGGTTGGACTATATCAGGACCTCTTCATGCATCCACGCCTCCACGTTATTCTTCACCTAGTACTCTTTTACAAGTGACCGCGTACGTTCTAAGATTCATTAGCCACTGGAGATCCAAACGTACAATTGAAACCAAGGTCGAAGGACCGCTATCAAAACAAGAAATCGATTCGGCGTTATTTTATTGGATAAGCATAGTACAACAAGAAAATTATTGAGATGAAATTCAGCGCATTAGTCAGGACAAAAAAATCAAACGTGATAGTAAAATTCGTTTTTTAAATCTATTTCTGGACAACAAAAGAGTTCTTAGAGTTGGGGGCCGTCTTCGACATGTAAATTTTTCTAAAGATCAAACTCATCCCCTTATTCTTCCTCGGAAAAGCACCTTAACAGATCTTATAATAAAAGCTGAACATCTCAAGAATTTTCAAGGTGGAGCTCAACTTCTCATAAGCAACTTACAAAGACCTTTTTGGATCCCTGGAATCCGTAACGTTGTGTGGTTCCATATTAGAAAATGGATCATTTGCGCACGTCAACAAGCCACCTTCGCCAAACAAATGATGGGAGACTTTCCACAAGCAAGAATAAACCCAGCTCGGGCATTTCTTAAATGTGGTGTAGACTATGCTGGTCCTTTTCAATTAAAAGTTATAAAAGGGCGTGGACACAAAATGTTGAAGGCGTACATAGCCGTCTTTGTATGTTTTACTACTAGAGCCATACATATTGAACTCGTAAGTAACATGACAAGCGGGGTTTTTGTAGCCGCTTTGAAACGCTTCATATTTCGCCGTGGAAAATGTACAGACATGAACAGTGATTGTGGATCAAACTTCATCGATGCTGTTCAAGAAATGAAATATTTTTTGAAATTTATCTCAACAGTAGAACATAACGACCAAGTTTCAAGATAGCTTTCTGTGGAAGGTATAATTTGGCATTTCAACCCGCCAGCGGCACCACATTTCAGTGGTCTTTGGGAAGCTGGGATAAAATAGATCAAATATCATTTGAAACGCGTCATGGGACCCACCAATTTGACCTACGAAGAAATGCAAACCTTATTATTGTGTCCAATTGAAGCATGCCTCAATTCTAGACCTTTGACAGCATTAAGTAGCGACGCGAAAGATTTGAACGCTCTAACTCTCGGTTACTTTCTTATAGGAGACGCGTTAACCACTATTCCTGAACCAGACTTGACGTCTGAGAAGGTAAACCGCCTTAATCTTTGCCAACTCGGTCAACAGTTGCTCCAACATTTTGGGGGAGGGGAGAGATAAGTGGGTCTGTATGCACCTGCGGGCGGGGGAAACGGGCCCCTGTAGGGGCCCCATTTTGCGTACATTTTCGGCAGGTCAAAAGGTTAGCTGATTTACGAGGTTGATTTACGATGTTATAAAACCTAGGTGGTAACCCATTTTAGGTCAAAAGGTTAGATGATTTACGAGGTTAGATGATTTACGATGTTATAACCCATAAAACCCAGGTGTTTACCCATTTTAGGTCAATAGGTTATCTGCCCTATGGCGGTGTGGACTGACACGATGTTATGCAAACAGCCTACCCGTCATAGTGAATGTCACCCCCCTGTCTTTCGAGTTGGTAATAAATAGGGTTTTCGCCGACAAACACTTTCGGGCCCCTAAGGGTTGTAAAAGGGTAGCGTAAAATAGCGGGCGGTCATCGGTAAAGGTGTTTTGGAAAAAAAAGAGAAGAATGTATACAAATTATAAGGTTTTATTTATACATTCAAAGTTACAGTACATTAAGTGGATGAAAAACGCTTAAAGATAAAACAATTTAGTTTTAATATATTTATGGTTTGTAGATACAATAGTAAACAAATTGTAAAAGTTAAATACACAAAACATATTTTGGTTGGCAACTGTTTCTTTAAAATCGTCAATAATTTTAAATGCTGTTACGTAATTGGACGCATAGCGGACAACGGTATCATACCTTTCATGTTCATCCGATAGAAATAAATTGTTGGGTGCACATGGTTCTTTATACAATATTTCGTAAATTTTACGATAATTATCGGTTATAACGTAACCCATTAATTCAAAGAGTTTTTGGTTCACTTTAAGGAGTTGAATGTGCGAATTAATGAAATATTTGAGTCTGTCCAATTCTCGAGTTTCCGGCGCTTTGATTACGACCGACGCTTCGGATATCGTACTTTGCAAGGTTAATTCTTTTTGGTCAGACATGGCGGCGGTCACTAGCGCATCAGATAGCGGGAACGGTGATCGAAAGGGCAACCGTTGGGGATCATTTATTTGTTCCCAGTGGCCGTATAAATCATCCCAGGCGCGCGAAGTCATTTCAAAGACCTGGTGTGTGATTTTATTGCATAGAGCTACAGATATATCGAGTTCAGACGTGAACCTCGTAGTAACGAAAAGCTCGGATGAAAGTGAATACCGAGGGTTAACTTTCCGCTGAGTCGGGTCAAATTTAGACATTTTAGTGGGCCCTGGAACGTTTTCTACACAGCTTCGTTTAGACATGATGCTCGAGAAACGGTTTGTAGTGTACTGCCGATGGATGACGGGGATGAATCCCTTATATAGCGATAATAATTTGATGACGTAATCAGGACGACGTAATGGGTTGACTCAATGACTCACGCGATTTGTCAAATTATGCGGTGTTATGTGTATAGCGACGGCCATATTGGTAAACCAAAGAGATAGAAATTCTACAAGTCCCATTAAAAGTAAAATCAACGCGATTAGTAATGCGTTTTTAGGATTGTTAGCGATAAGCCGACTAACGGGAGAGGCGGGGATAGAACCTTCCATACGGGAAGTTATGTTTAAACTAAATTTATCAATAAACCAAAAAACGGATTTAAACTTTATATATTTTATAAAAAACCAAAGGGCATACAAAGTATTAAAATAAACAAATAACTAAAATAAACAAATGACTAAAATATACAAAAAGAAATATTGACAAATAACTAATATATAGAAAGGAATTATTTACAAATGAAAAATACAAACGAGAAATGAAAAAAATATATACAAAAATTAGAGGCTGTTGATGAGTAGTTGTTGGAGCATGTCGTGGAACAGCCCCTCTGTGTCCTATACAGCTTGGGACTGCTCCTCGCTGTCGGCGTACGCGAGACACGCTCCAACCTTCCACCGATACAACTCACTTATTTCGAGCGAAAGTCTAAAAAAAAAGGTGTGGAGGGTTGTATGATGTAAATTTAAATCGTATGAAATAAATTAAAATTACCTGTGGGCGAATGCCACAACTTCGAGACTGGGTTGGTGGTCTTTTCCCATGAGGTTCCTTTTTAGAAAAAAAGACTGAGCAACACGGCGTTTTTTGTAAAAAAATATATGCGTACGTTATAAGCGAGTCGCTAGGTGGGAATAACCTAGTCAACCGGCTCTACGGGGATTACCTCCGGATATGGGGTGTCTAATAATAGAATTAAATAAAAAAAGAGACCAGGTATAAGATAAAGCATTTTATTGTTATAACACCCTGTTACGAAAAATGAGGTCTAATAAAACTCGCAGGGTTTGCAGGTCGCTGTCGAGCTGAACCGCCGACATCGCCAATGACGGGGAGGTCGTCACAGTCAGGAACGCCCGGGCCTCAAAGAGGGCCGAAACGTCTCTGATGAGACTAAACAGATATATATTTTAAAATACGGAATATATTTTTATCAATATTTAGGTATAAATTCAAGCTTACCCATCCCCGTCAATGACGAAACCGGATCCGGCGGTAGGGATTACGTCGGCGGGTGGCTGGAATTGCGGGTCCGGATAACATCCTTCACCTTCCGAAGAAGAGTGACTCCAGCTACCCGCTTCAGCAGCAGCCTCCAAACCCTGCGGGTTGAACAGGTATTCACCCTCTTGTACTAAGGCGAAGCTGAAAATATATATATTATTATTAAAAACCCCAGCCAAAATCGAAAAAGGGTTTATTTGGGGAAATATCAAAATAACATTTAGATATCACCGAACAGAGGCGATGGACTACTGGATGTCATGATAGCAGAGTTGTGATGTCTTAAGGATCCAGTTCCAGGGTTTTATATTAAAAGGACCCCCATACCCACTTTGAGGGGCACCCACCATACGTAGGGGCCATTAGGGATGTAAAAACAAAAATCTATGAGAATCCCTCGTAGTTTAAACTGAAATAGTTAAAAGGATCTATTCCACATAGTTTATGGGGCTCCATAAAATTCTACGCGCAACAACATTCATTTATAACCATTTTTCGACAAAACGTTTTCACCAAAAATATCTAACACTTTGAAACGTCTTTTTTAAAAAGTTTTTGAGTATATAACTCTTTTACCATGACCATCCTTCGACGCTTAAAAACAGCTGTGAAAACAATAGCTTTTTATAAACATTTCGGTGCGCAAAAAAAGCACACTATTTTAACAATACCCGATTTGACGCGTCATGTTGAATTTAGGAGTCGCGCGTAGGTCAAAGACAAACTTAATTTGCATCGTAAAAAAGGTTAGGGTTGACACAAAAAAAGAGCCCCTAAACCATTTTCCCTTCAAAGAAAAAGACCGTAGGGGCCTACATCGTTCAATTAAGACTCGAGCGGCGTGGGCCCAAAGGATTCCACCCTAAGGGTTTGGTGTCTAATAAAACAGCGGCTCGTAAAAAAATTTGGGCCGCTCGGAGAACAAGAAGGGCACGGTCAAAAAGTTTTTTTTCGTATATTCACCCCAGCTTTGTCAAAATATTCAAAAGAGTTTTCTGCCGCTCTTTTGAAAAACAACATTTGTCAGCGATAAAAGGATGAACCGACACCAAATTTATGGGTGGATGGGGCTATCATAAAAGTAGCCATTGATCACTATCCATCCTTAAAGTTATGGGCTTAAAAACATTGGGTCCCTCTTTTAGAAAACAATCGAGTTTTATATAATAGAGTTTCGAATTAACGACGTGATATTATTTTTATACTGTGTTTTTCGTATATTCATCCAGCTTTGACAAAATAGTCAAAAGATTTTTCGGCGGCTCTTTTGAAAAACAACCTTTGTCAGCGATAAAAGGATGAACCGCCACCATATTTACGGGGGTATCATTAAAGTAACCATTGATCACTTTCCATCCTTAAATTTATAGGCTTAAAAAACAGTGGGCCCCATCTTTTAGAAAACAATCGAGTTTTATATAATAGAGTTTCGAATTAACGACGTGATATTATTTTTATACAGCCTCAAAAGATACGTATAAATAGAGCCCGATCGGTCAAAGAAACTTCACTAATCAGCGGAATTCTAAGTTGGAAGTCGTTTTCTTAGCACCTAGAAAAAATCGATAGCGAAAGCTTATGTTGGTTTCTAGACAATTTGACGGTAAATAGACCCTGGTCCGTGCCCCAATTATTGCAATTTTATTACGGAATATGTTTATTTTTAAATTTAGAGCCGGGGTTTGCACCAAATAAGTTACCCGCAATCTTTAGCCGTCTGAGTTTTAAATTAATTTTGACGGTTATTGAAATTTTTGAAACTGTTCAAACTATCCCCCACGTTCCAGAAGCGTACCAATCGGTAGCGGAACTCCGATTATTTAATCAAGCATTACCACCCCGGTTAGGCGAAATTATTGAAGCTAGATATAATAAGCGGGAAAAAGAATTACTCGAACTCGAGTGGGATGCTATGTTGGGTCCCGAATATGACGAACCTGTGTTGGACTACCTGAAGAGTAAGTTTTTTCTCTCGTACCGCGTATCAAAAATATATAAGAAATTAAAAAAATATATATTTATTTTTTATAGACACCCCGGAAATTGTCACGGTCGATGATGATGGAGACCCCGAACCGCGTGAATCCGCCGAAATGGTGGACGAATATTTCAACGACCTACTTAACCAAAGCGGTTACGGGGAGGAGGATGGAAATTTACCAATTGTAGGGTATATTGAATTTGACGACCCTAATTGCGTAATTGTGGGTCAGAATGAAAAACAGTTCCCGAACTTCAATATGACGGGAATTGAATTGGAAGCTGAAATATCGGGTAATATAGCGGAAGGGCTTGCCAGGGTCACTGAACGGGTATTACGCGATGTAAACCCCGCTGACATGGTACAACTAGTAATCCGTAGTTCGGCGCTGGGTGCGGCGCATCCCGATATAACCATTTCATTTAGGAGGCGTGAGTAGGAGTGTCCCCAATCTTTGCCAGTTTTCAAAGTCCCCGCTTCCTTCCCCCTTCCGGCAGGTGGCGCGGGGGGGTCGACACTCGGGTCATTGACCTCCGCAGAGTGGCGCGCTGATTGGCGCGTTAACTACGTGACGCGGATACCGCACGCTGATTGGCTGGCGCGGTAACTACGCGGCGCGGGAACCACGTGGTTACTACGCGCGTGTACTGCGCGCTAATTGGCTAGCGCGAAATTATTCAAAATGGCGCCGATTGGTTGGCGTTTTGGCGCGAAAAGGGGTCAGTACTCCTTTAAAGGAATTCCCAGGCTCGCTATACTCGGGCATTGTTAAAGTGGTGACAGGTTTGATTGATTACGAGCAGGTGTTTATCGAGGAATGCGCCGTTGCTAGGTTACCCCGCTCGCTGTTAGAGTATCAACAAATAAAATACCTTTAGCGACAATACCGAGAGAATCACCTATTAATTATGTCATCGAATTAAATTGGGTCGCGCATTCGCTGGAAATGCGTTAGTGAACAATCCTTTCGCATAGTCATGGTAGAACCGGTTCATTCCGCTTTCGTTAAGTAATTAATCATTTTGACAAATTGAATACACCTGTCACGCGATTATTTTGTTCTTTCCCCCCCCCGTACCTTGCGAGTATAAAAGAAACCGCGCAACGGTCAATTTCTCAGAAGCGACGAACACCGCCCTCACTCTCCCCGACGACCAATCAGCAAGATGGTAATTATGTTTTTGAAATTTTTTTAAGCGAGATTAGTTTTTTAATCTCTATATGTCTTAGGCAGCCCGAGACGACATTAAGCTCGATTATGACACTCCCCCAACAGCACCAGTGAAGTTGCCCGAAGTATACGCTAGAAAATCAAAAGTCGGCGAAGTAATTAAAAAAAATAAACCTCGACAATTATTCGCGGGGAAAGGGGCTAACCAAGACCAAGAAAAATTAACAAAGAATACCACTTGGCACGATATTGTATTAGAATTCTCCGAGCTCGGAGATTTGGGCGTTAAAATATCGAACTTTGACCAAAACATATATATAGATATAAGGCGTTACGCCACGCACGTAGCATCCAGTCTTCCGCAACCGACTAAACAGGGTGTATGCGTTAAACTAGAATCAGGACCCCAGCTTAAAGCAGCCTTAGAAGACGTCAAGGACCTAGACGCCGTTTACCTAATTGAGGGTGATAAATTAGAAATTCGCCATAGCCAGGCCACCGGTCACACTTGCTTGACCAAAAATTCTGGTTCCTCATTTGCAAAATCGCTGACCCTATACGGCAGAAGAGACATTCACGACGTCCTGCGGTTATTGAGGGAAGTGACTCTACGCTACGACGAAATTCGTAAATTACAATGACTCAAAAAGCCCCTCTCGATTTAAGCACCAGGTTTCGACCTGAGAACTATTATTCGGTTACTAAAATTATCTCTCGGACTTCCAAAAAATACAAATGTAAAACTTTAGAATTCAAGTGCGAGTTCAAAAATTTGGACGATCTCAACCACGCGCGAATAGAAACCCAATTAAACGAAATTTTCCAATCCCTATTAAACGAAATTAGCGATGAGAATCAGGGTTATAGTCGTATCAGAATAGCGGTCAGTTCGGACGAACTCGAAGAGCCCATTAATTTCCAATTTATGAACCTAAACGAGTTGACGGCCGATAGAATTTTAAGCGGTATCGAGCAGGTAGCCCAGTCCCATAAGAATTTATACTTTGAAGCCCCCCTAAAATTCGACATAATTCTTCTGCAAGACACCAATATGAGTGGTATTCGAAAAAGTATTCGTAACAGGACTATTGAGTGCTTAGAAAATTACATTGAACAGGGAAATACCTATATCCCGATTCGCAATTCTGATAATCTGTGTTTTGCTAGGGCGGTAGCAGTAGGACAATGCCTAGCTGACTACCAAGAATTAAAAAATAAAGGCCAATCCAAAAATTTTAATAGCTATGATCTAAAGTACATTCGTAATGTCAACCATCCAAAACAAAAAAAGCGGCCTTGGCATTACACAGATTATCAAAAGTTCCCCCAGGTCCTGTTGAAATAAAAGACATTCCTAAATTCCAAAATGTCTTGCCCGATTATCAAATTATCCTACTCGATTCCGATTCCAATTTTGACCCCATTTATTTACGCCACTTTCAACCCAAAAAAATCTTTCTCCTTAAATTAGGAAACCACGTTCACGTAGTGAGGTCTTACGCCGCCATGTTCGGGGGAAAAGGGTACTGTCCATTTTGTTTGAAAGTCTTTGGGAATGTCAAAGAAAAAAAGCAGCATAATTGCGAGGGGGGCGTCAGCTGTAAGCGGTGTCTCGACACGAATGTTTCCCATACCGAAGCTAGTCAACGATGCGCCAGCTGCTTTAGATATTTTTCGGGGAATACGTGCTTCCAAAAGCATATAGAATTAGGGACGTGCGACAAACTCAAACGTTGCCTAACTTGCGGTAAAGAGTTTGAAGGGGACCACGTATGCGATTTGAAATGTCACTATTGCAAAATTGAGCACCCGAAAAATGCGTGTTTTGTTCAACCTATCACGTTACCAGAAAATTCCACCAGAATCCTTTACTTTGATTTTGAAACTTTAGTCGACAATGACGAGATTAAACCCGTTCTGCTAATTACCGCTATGCAAGACAGTCCGTACTCTGAAACGTACGATTACCGTACCTTTACCGGCTTTAATTGCGTCGAGACGTTTTTAGATTACTTATTGGAGAGTCAGGTCGTTGCAAAAAAGGGTAAGACCAAATATTCAAAGGTCGAACCAGTTTTTAAAAACATAACGTGCATTTCGCATTTTGGGTCTGGATTTGATAGTTTACTCGTATTAAAAGGAGTTCTGACCCGGCCAATAATCCCCGAAGTTATCTTTAAAGGCTGCAAACTTCTCACGATGTTTCTTTCCAAATACAATATAAGATTTATATATAGCTTTTCTTATTCTCCAGCCCCTCTCAGAAGCTTCTCCAAAACCTTTAATTTAAGCGAAAGCAAGGGATTTTTCCCGTATTCTTTCTTAAAAAAAGACACCTTAGACTATATCGGCGTCGAACCGGAAAAATCCTTTTTCGAAGTAGATAAATTCACCCCCGACCAATTGGCAAATTTCGAAACTTGGTACGACGCCCAAAAATTTACCGTTTTTGATTTAAAAGAAGTGTTGACAAAGTACGCCATTTATGACATCAAGCTGTTACAGAGGGGTTTTGACCGGTTCAGAAATCTTTTTAGAGCTTTAACCGATTTATTTTTGAGCCTGTATCTGAAACCAAATACCATAGCTATTATCCCGCCAGCAGGTTACAGGGGTAAGCATTCCGTTAAAGCTCTCAGATGGGCGGCTTACTTGGAGCAAAAAATGCACGTAAAGTTTCAAACGGCGCGATCGTGGAGGGAGAAAAGTATTTAGCTCCTTACCACCCCGACATTTACAGCGCTGACCCTTTAATAATTGGGGAATTTTTCGGGTGTTTCTGGCACGGGTGTCCCAATCACACTGACCATAATGGGTACAATTACGAACTTAAAGAATCTAATATCAATAATTACTTAAAAACTCTCGACAAAATCGAATTTTATCGTCAAAATTACCCCAACGCGCGTTTAATTACCATATGGGAGTGTGAATGGGACACTTTTTTAAAAGGAAACCCCGAAATAAATTCTTTTTGCGACGAACTGGCTTTCTCTGACCCGATCAATTCGCGAAGCGCTCTGAGGGGCGGGCGCGTTGAAAACTTTTTACTGTATATAGAATCCACCCCCGAGAGGCCGATTAAATTTTACGATTTTAACAGTATGTACCCGTCGGTCTCCATGTCCAAAAATTACCGCTACCCCAAAGGGCTCCCCGAAATCTTAACTAGCAACTTTAATTACGAACCCGATTTCTATTTCGGGCTTATTAAAGCGACTCTTCTCCCACCCCAAGATCTATATCTCCCCGTCTTGGGCTCCCTGATTGGCGATAAATTAATGTTTACGCTATGCAGAACGTGCGCCCTCTATAATCTAGCCGACTGTCGTCATACCGAGGCGGAACGCGCGATTACGGATACGTATACTACCCCCGAGTTTTATTTATCCCTTCAATATAATTATAAAGTTTTACAAGTTCACGAAGTGCAGCATTATCGCGAAACTTTCGACTCTGACTGCCCCCTTTTTGACGATTATGTCAGAGATTTTTACAAAATGAAAACCCAATACGCTGGTTTTCCTAAAAACGTTGACTCCTTAGAAGAAAAACAAAAATATTTAAAAGAGTTTTGGGAACAGGACGGGATAAAAATAGGCCTAGAAGAGGTTAGCTCTAACCCGGCTCTCAAAGCGCTTGGAAAGCTTTCCCTTAACCAGCTTTGGGGGCGTCACCTAATTCAATTACGTCAAAATAATAGTTCTTTTATAAATTCCTACGCCGACTTGGTTAAAATTTTAACTGATAAAACGAAAGAGCTGACCGATTTAAAACTCCTAGAAAACGGAATGGCTCTCGTGACGACCAAAGATTAAGAAGACCACGTCCCGGCTTATCGTAAAGGTTCCCCAACTGTGGGCATTTTCGTCGCCTCTTATGGGCGTATTAAATTATACAATCTAATGGCTAAAATCGGGCCTAATTTGGCCTATGGCGATACGGACAGTTATATTCTGATACACGATAAGAAATTAGATTTAACTTTATCAAGCAGCTTGGGTGGACTTACGGAGGAATATCCTAATGACCCAATTAAAGCTTTTACCACGATAGCCCCCAAGGGTTATTATTATTATTATTGAGTGGGGTGGCAAGCCAAACACTTCGACCTAAGGTCCATTGTGCATCCCCAAACTGGTTGACTTAAATAAGTCCTATTGCCGACATAAAGCTTAAAATCTGCCCGGCCGTGATATTAGAGACGTCATACGTCTCCAACCGATGCATACCCAAATGCTCAAACCTCTGGGCTGCATAGTAATCGCAGCTACAGAGTACATGTGAGGCAGTTTCCTCCTCAGCTAGACAAGATCTGCAAATCGGGTCATCACTGACCCCGATAAGCGTTAAATGTCTGTTAAGATGGCAGTGACCTGTTAGTAGGCCAGTAACAATCCTAATACTGGACCTAGAGAGCGAGAGTAATTCTCTAGCTCTCTCCCTAGAAGGGCCAAGAGTGAACTCTTTGGCCTGCCTTTGACCCTCAATTTCAGACCATTGTCTGAGTTGACGATCCGACATAAACTTGGAGATTAAGCCGCGTACAAGTCCTCGGGAGATGGGGAGAGCAGGTTCTGGACCAATGAACCCAGCCCTCGCACCTTCCTTGGCCAAGGCGTCGGCCCTCTCATTCCCAAGATGCCCCTTATGCCCAGGTACCCAACAAAGTTGAACTTTATTGTGCAACCCAAGAGTGCAGAGGAGATCTAAGCAGCTAAAAACCAGTTTAGAAAGAATACTATACTGGCTGAGAGCTCTAAGAGCAGCCTGGCTATCTGAATAAATCTGGATAACCTTCCCATGATACCCCTGATGTAAACAGTGAGCAACACAGGAGCAAATTGCAAAAATTTCAGCCTGGAATACACTAGTGTGTATCCCTAGACTTTCATAAAAGCCAAAATTATTAGTAAGGCAATACATCCCCGCACCAGTGCCATAGTGTGTCTTAGACCCATCAGTGAACCAGACGATCTCTCCTCTGGTACCGAGGGTCAAGTGACTCCACTCCGCACGGCTAGGGAAGTTGACCTCAAAAGGTTTACTAAAGTGGAGTTTAGTAACCATCAGATCAGAGCCCATTGTTAAAATCGGCATCTGATTGGACATATCTCGGAAGAGCTTGGTGTGGCTATGCTCCCAATTATTAGCCTTCCACCAGCCATTTTGGTTAAGCCTATAGGCACCTAAAAGGGCAGCTTCCTCAATAAAAAGGTGCAGAGGAAGCATATTCAGGAGTATTTCCAGAGAAGCGCTTGGGGCTGTTCTCATGGCTCCTGTAATGCCGACACAAGCCAGCCTTTGCAGAGTGCGCAGATCAAACTGCACAGTCCTTAAAGTAACCCTTGGCCACCAGACCACAGCTGCATAAGACAGGATAGGTCTGATGATCATGGTGTACAGCCAGTACACAGTCCTGGGGCTTAAGCCCCAGGTCTTGCTAACTGCACTTCTAGTTCTCCAAAATAACATTTTGCCCCTCTTGACTATGTAGTCAAGGTGTGGTTTCCATGTTAGTTTGCTATCCAGGATGACCCCGAGGTACTTCACCTCGGTGCTCTCAACTAGGTCCTTTCCAAATAAGGAAATACCCTCAAACATACCTTTTATCCTTCTACGAGTAAAAGGAACCAAGACAGTTTTATTAGGATTAACCATGAGGTTGACCTCCCTGCACCAGCTCTCAACTGATGCTAGGGCCCTCCTCATTACGTCCTTCACTGTTGCCGGGAATTTCCCAGTAATGATGATAGCAATATCATCGGCGTAACCGAAACAGCGGCATCCTCCCCTGTTCAACCTCCGAACGAGTTCATCCACCACCAGGCACCACAGAAGGGGAGAAAGAACGCCCCCCTGTGGGCAACCACGACTGGTGGAGACCATAAGGGAGTCACCCAGCAAGGAGGATACCACTTTTCGGTCAGTTAACATAGATTTGATCCAAAGGCACAATGTGTCATTGATACCAAACCTTTTCGCAGCCTTAAGTATAACTGCGCTGGAGACCTTATCAAAGGCTCCCTCAATATCAAGAAAAACTGCTAACGCAATTTCCTTGTGCTCAATTGCTTTTTCCAGGCAGCTGCTGATACCATGCAGGGCGGTCTCAGTAGACCTGCCCTTCTGGTAAGCATGCTGCGCAGTCGACAGAGGAGAGTTGCAAAGAACCTCCTCCCTAATGTAGTTGTCCACCATTTTCTCCAGAATTTTTAGGAGAAAAGAGGTAAGACTAATTGGCCTAAATGCCTTAGCTTCCAGGTAATCAGATTTACCAGGCTTAGGTATGAAGATCGCTTGAGAAAGCTTCCAGGTGCTAGGTAAATGCCCTAGAGCAATACAAGCCCTGTAGATTCTCAGCAGCATAGGGCATAGAATATCAATGCCCTCCTGTAAGAGGATAGGAAAAATCCCATCCGGTCCCGGGGACTTATAGGGTTTAAATGACTTTACAGCCCATATAAGTCTGGAATGCGTGGCGACCTTATTCGCCACTGCCCAATCTTCCCTTTTGGTTCGATTGATCCTCAAAGGGCGATTGTCAGTGTTACCATTGCTAGTGAGCTTAGAGTCCGGAAAGTGTACATCTAACATATGTGTCAGAGTGTCCTTACCGGACGTGGAAAAACTACCATCTTTCAACTTAATGGTGTCAAGATGCTTAGTATTATCGTGTGCCAAAATTTTCATTAATTTGGCCGTACTGGGAACATCCGCTATGTTCTCACAGAAGTCTCTCCATGAAGCCTTCTTGGCATCGCGGATAGACTTATGGTAGGTGGTGAGGGTGCGTTTATAGGCATCCCAATCACCCCCCTTCTTTGCCCTATTAAAGAGCCTACGAGTTTCTTTGCGCAGCCTGCCAATCTCGTTGTTCCACCAAGGCACTAGCCTTGGCCGGTTGGCAGGCTTTGCCGGACAGTTGCGGTGATAGGAGTCGATAATGGACTGTTGAACGCGTTCAACAGCCAAATCAAAATCCAACACCGATGACAGCCGTGGCTTATCACCTTGCCCCCAAGGGTTACTCTATCTTGTTCGAATCGGGCCAAATTTTAACCAAGATAAAAGGCGTCACTCTTACTAAAAAAATCAGACCATCTTAAACTTTGACACGATAAAGCAGTTGGCGCTCGAGAACCGCTAATTAAAATACCGAGTCGAGATTACCTTTAACGTGAAAAGACAAAAAACCGGGCACTTGTATCTCAGACAAGCCGAAAAACTAGTGGGAAACGTATATTTTCAAAGACGGTACTTCTATTCCCTACGGATATTCATGTCTCTCACACGCCTAAAATTTCAAACCCCCTGTACCTTTCTTTTGGCTGGCCCCAGTAAGTCGGGAAAAAGTCACTGGACGTTTAATATCTTGAAAAATAAAAATTTAATGTTCGACAATCCACCCCAAAAAATTTTATATTGCTACAATCTTTGGAACGATCAATTTGACGAATTAAAAACCCTCGCCCCCGAAATTGAATTCCATAAAGGGCTCTTTAGTGAAAAACCCAAAGATTTGTTTGACAAAAGACAAAACAACCTCTTGGTGCTAGACGACCTTTCGAGCGAGTGCTTAGACAACGCGCTGGTATCTGAACTTTTTCGAGTGTGTTCGCATCATCTGAATCTGAGTATTGTATTCTTATGCCAGAACGTCTTTGGTCAGGGCAGATTTTCTCGCGACATTTCGCTTAACGCCTCATTTATAGTCCTGTTCCGAAGCCCCCGTGATCCATCACAAATAAAACATTTAAGTCGTCAGATCTTTCCGCATAACCCTAATTTTCTGAGCAACGTTTATAATTACGTAATGTCGGATACGCCCTATTCTAACGTGGTTGTTGACCTGCAACAAAAAACTCCCGAATTTCTAAAAGTTAGAACGCAATGCCTCATGGAAGAAGGACCAATGCTAGTATTTACCGAAAATTAATTTTTTATTTTATGTATTTATCATTTTTGGTAGAGGAAAATGTATATTATTGTAATAATCAGAATATATAACAAAGTGTTTATTCGAATTTTACGTCATTCTGTAAAATGCCTTTGCCCAGGTCAATTATAGAAAGCCGCCCGTATCTAACTTTATTGAAAAAGGCTTCCCCAAATCAAAGACGATTTTTACTGAAGAACGCCACGCGAGATCAGGTTGGCTCAATCGCGAATATCTGTCATAATATTTGCCGCGGAGCTTTACCCGTTGGCGAGCATAAACGACGGCAATTACAACGATATAAAAAATCTATTAGAAAACTAGGTCAAAGAGATCTCAGTGATCGTTATCGACGAAGAATTCTAGTCTCGCAAACGGGCGGTTTTTGGGGAGCGATTCTCGATTCGCTCATCCCGCCAATCTTGGGTCGTATAATTAATCCGGCACGATGAAGAAATTTGTCTTGCTACCCGCGGATAGCTATTTATCCGATACCGAAAAATTGCTAAATTTAATACAAGAACACATGAATAGTATTCTTAACAAACCCGTTCGAGACGGTAGTGAAGAAGAAAAACTACGAGAATATCTGGCAATGTTGGCGCGGTATCTCAGAATTAAAGACTACGACGGCGCTCCAGCCGTTCAAATAAAACCGCCCCCTTTACCTCCTTCTTCGAGTACGTTAGCGCCGATACAGTTAGCACACGGTGCGATCTACCAGCCTCCCGCTGTACCTAACGGTTCATTCGGTAATCCGCCGCTCGCCTCGCCAAGTTTTTTTTCGCCTCCCCAAACGCCAAATCAGCTCCATCAACTATTCGCCGCGCCGCAACAGGTGCAAAGAGCCGTACAGCAACCACTCCGCCAACTGGAAATGGCTATTAACAGCCCCCTCCCAGCATCACCGATAAATCCTGGAATTTCTACACCATGGCAGAGTGTCTCCGGCATTTCGGGGTTGGACGAATCTAAATCGCCCGATTACGCCCATAAAACTTTAATTGCATCCCCACCGCATCTCGTGACGTCACGAAATATTCCATTCAAGCCTGACTTTGCGAGTACTCCAGGCTACCAAAAGGGGAAATGGAGGAAAGGCGCTAGCAACGTTTTCACTTCGCCCGCTCGAGCTGAGCTACGTAAATCTCGAAGCGAAACGAGTCTCGATGAATATAGCACGCCAACTTTCAAAGACAGCAGCTATAAGCCTTCGGAATCCACCCTTCGTAATACGACCGAACCTGTTTCCTTGCCTTTCGTAGGACCGCTCTTGACAAGAAAGGAATTGCCAACCCGCCAAGGTCGCAAAGAAAGACGCCGGGCGTATTCTAAAGATCGTGAAATTAATGATTGGGAAATTAATGAATGGGAAAATTAATGTTTTTTTGTAAAACCATGTTTATTAAACACTATTGATTACAAAATCTGTTTTCGTGACTAAATAAATGTACACACAATGCCAATAGCGAAATTACTTCGTTCATATATATTTCATTATTATACATTTTTAAAATTTTCTTAAAGCTTAATCCAGCAGACCTATTTAACAGAAACGAAGCAACGTGCAAACCGCAAGTTTCTTGGTTCATATCTTGAATTATATTTTTATTATAAAACCATTTCTGAGCTAAATGATCCCATTTAAAACCGTAGACGTCAAAATGTTGACCGAAAGAACAAAAAAAATCTCCCACGCGTTGTCCTTTCCTATTTTTAGCACTGACGAAGATTCCTATCCAATGGCTTCCCGGCATAGATGAGTCTTGTACATTGGCCACCGAACAAAAGGGCTTTTTCTTCGGACAATCTCGAGGTAAAGTATCTTTGGAAAATGTGCCCAGAAAAAAAGGTTTGGTTCTCGGGTCGCATTTTAAAAAGGCGTCCAATTGAAAAGTATTCATGGCAAAACCCTTTGAATTTCTTCGAGGTAAAATGACCCCAATATTTTCTCGTTATTCTTGTCCTTGATATGGTAGAGTGGGCGGGGTTTATTTATCACCTTCGATATGGTGA
Organism: Leiobunum rupestre; assembly: GCF_980474605.1. NCBI lineage: Eukaryota > Metazoa > Arthropoda > Arachnida > Opiliones > Sclerosomatidae > Leiobunum > Leiobunum rupestre. Next base: position 51,519,686 of record NC_143388.1, on the reverse strand, counting down.
AAACCTCTTTACCCCAATATCCTTTAAATCCCTTACGAAATACTTTGCTGGTTTTTGACAGGCGCACGTGATCGCCAATCTTGAATTTCGGTTCCTCTCTTTTCGCTTTCTTTCCAAATAATTTTTGCCAAACAAGATGCTCATTGGCTAAGGTTACTAGGTCTAAATCCCATCGTGCGATGAACGCTGTCGTTATAGGACTTTACAATTTTTGGTAGTTCTTTTATAAATGTTTTTCCTTTACTTTTGGTAAGAAATCTGTAAATTTTATTTTTAAGCGTCCTATTCACTCTCTCGCATACGCTGCTTTTTTTATCGCCGTAACAAACGAAATGCTTAATCCCCTGTTCCTTGAAATAGCGTTGCACGGTACGATTTAAAAATTCAGAACCTTGATCAGTATTAATTTTCAAAGGCTTACGTTGTTTGTGGATTTTTTTGAAAGCAGCTAATATATCGCTCGCTCTCTTAGTTTTCACGGGAATAGCGAATAAATATCGAGACAGAATATCGATATTAGTAAGAATATAATTAAATTTATTAATATTTTTTAATTCGTTTAACTCGATTAAATCAGCCTGGTGTTCTTCGTTCAAGCTCGTGACATAAGTCCTATTTCTAGGAAAATTAAATTTTCTATCTTTGTGCAACGTATAGGCGTATTGGGTCAGCGCCCAATCTTTAATTTTTTTCTTGGAAATAGAGGGTAATTGTTCGGATAAACGTTTTAGTCCTCCCAGACTTCCGGGATTTTCTGGGTCAAAATAAATAGATTCTATATTCATGTCTTGACAGTTCAAAGTGTGCTACATTATTAAATGAAAGACCAGCAAAGTTTACATTTTTATACATTTTAATGGAAATTTTTAATACATCAGCTCTGATAAAATTTCAGATTCATTTTGCATGATATTATGATATAAATTTTCTACCCCCAGTTTATAGTCGGGAAAGTTGACGTAAAAAGCCTTTATTACGTTGTCATAGTTCATAAGGGGTATCGCCATCTTGACACTTTTTTCGAGTCTTTCGCAGAAATGTGACGCGATCGGTTTGCAGCTAATGTGATGGGCCAATTGATTATGGCAGGGCAGGTTTGGGCACGCCTCGGTTAACGTAAATAATACACTTTTTAATTCGTCTAAAATAGACATTTTCATTCCTTCAAGTTATTTCTTTGTCGAGACTCGTACGGATAATCTTCAAACGGTCCCAGGCTTCTTTATCTAGGGCGACCCCGTTGGCGGAGGAATACACAACGTCGTAATTTGAATTAGACCCGCGAATATAGCCGCGAATATCAATAATTCTTCCACGCTGACAGAAGAATCCTTCCAACTTGATATTATCCGACAACCAGCTGTGAAAACGTATAGCTTCGGTAGTGGTATTGAAAAATCTTTCAATTTCTTGTTCATAGTTCCAGAGATTCTTCCACACTTTTACGCTAAAATTGACATATTTTCTATGTCCTTGACGGTTAATTAAAATTTCAGGCTCCGCGAGATTCGCCGATAAAAAAATGTCGAGTTGGTTGGAGAGAAAATGGGGGCGTGTCATTCTCAAACAAAAGCTCGCGTCGAACTAATCGAATATAAAACAGGGTGGCTCATTTTATTCGATACTATATATCACCTTTCTGTCCCGGGTAATTAAAATCTCGTTATCAAATTCAAAGTACATTATACACACGACATTAGTCGGTAGGGGGTCTTTCAATTGAACATCTAAACGTAGAGACCCCTGTCGAGGAATACTCGTATGATCAGCCGAAGCATTCTGGTCCGGCGACATATCAAAAGTAAAGATCGTATACCCCTCCTTAAAATTCGCAAAATTTAGATAATTACCCCTATCTTCGGAAGCTATGCCCATTGACTCGAATAAAGACTGAAAAGGTAAACAGTAATTTGAATTTGCATAATCCATTTGAAAGCCGTCAGGAGGGTATCTATCCGGTCCGACTGACAAAGATAAGTCGGTGATATTTAAATGTTCAAATTTCAAGCTATTTGTGGTCAATGACCCGTTGAAAGCTTCTTCTTTGACAAAAACTACAACTGCCCTTTTTGGTATTTTCCCGAGTATAACGTTATCGCGATTTATGTTTTTTAGACCCTGAGCGATAGAAAAACTTTTCATAATTGTTTGCGTAATGGGATAAATCGCTGGTATTCCGCTTTCTAGCATCCTAGCGTGGGCTAAACTTATCTGCGGAGCCACCTTGACTTTAGTAACGTATAAATACGCCTGTTCTAAAATTAGCTTATAATCTTTTCCCTGCTCTAAAGCTATTATACAAGTTAAACGAGGGCTTCTTACTAAGCGGAATCTTACGGGTAGTTGATTTACAATAAACTTATTCATGTGACAAATATCGAGGGGTAAATGGCCCATTAACTCAAACGTGGTCGATTCTTTCGTTCGCGCGCATCTCTTCAGCATTCCGTTACGATCATTGTTAAAAGCAGGTTCCCACATGTCTTGCGGGTTACAGGCCGCGTTCATATAATACATTCCATTCTCCAGTTGCGTTTTCTTAGCATCTTCACCAAAATTCAGCAATTTCGCCAAGTACGCGTTATACGCCGAAAGATTATTTGTAGACTGTACCGACGTATCGCCCAAATACGCGTCGATTTGCGAAAAAAGAGTTCCAATAAGATTATTCGTGACCCCGACTTTCACTTCAGTGGCTGGTACGTCTGTACCGTCGAAATGCACGAGTTTCATTTTTAGTTTGAGCATAGTTTTGGATAAATCAATGTATAAGTCATCAGATGCCGGAATAAAAAATTCGAGAGGGCCATTGTCGGTTATGTTATTCGTGGGCAGATATCGTATTTCGGTTGTAGCTAATATATTGGTATTTAACACGGGTCGTTCGAACAAGTCTAACGAACTTAGCATGCCTTCTCGAAGCGCCATTGTTTCTTATCCCAAAAAATCGTCTTTCGTCCTTGATTTTTTCGTTTTCTTTTTCCGTTGTCTAGGAGGCGCGCGTCTCTTACGAGTTCCACTGCCTGACTGGGGCTTACTCATTCTGTCAGCGGCTTTATGTAACAAATTGCTTCCGGCTAATCGTAAATTGTTGCGGATAGCCAATTGCGGATCTACACCGGATTCCAAATCACCGAACATACGCTTTCCAAGACCTAGCGCTTCGCTGCGTAAAGGTGTTACCATCGGTGTAATATATCTCATTAATTTCTTAAATATTCCACCCAAACCACGCCCACTCTGGTAAACGGGGACGGCAAACACTCGTCCCCCATATTGAGACTTATAGTAACAGAAATAACTGTACTCTCTGACATCTTTCTTGAAATGAAGTCGAACGACCGTCTTCCCCGCGTTAGATATCAAATTTTCTCCAAAATCAGATTTTAAGTCTATCTCGATCAACTCTAGCTCTCTTGCTTTAACCGGGTAATAGTCTATTTTGTCGTATATAATAGAATTATTACGAGGCTGATCATTGCTCGCTAACGGTATAATTTTCATGAGAGGAGCAAAAGTATCTCCGGTATATTGGGGGTATATTAAATTCGAATACAGATAAAGCGTACTGGCTCCTCGGGATAAATCGGCGGGGTAAGTACTGTCATGACCAACCAGGTCAAAATCGAAATCCGTAAATCCTAATAATTCGCCTAAGTCTTTCTTACTCGATTTGAAGAAAATAGTCACAGCCCCGTGATCTGCTCCTACATGGATGTTGCCATTGGGGTTTTTACCGAAATGAACAAGGTTTCTCACGTGATCAGGGATAGTGTTTGACATGGCGTCTAATATTGCTTGAATACTTAAATAAGTTGCAATCGGAATATTACAGTCAACTTCTACGTTGCGTGTAAAAGTCATATCGCGTAGATGATTTTCTTTGATTTCAATATAATTTAGATGATTTAAAATTATGCTCCTCGTATAGGGGGTTACCGGTTTTGACGGCTGATATACCCCCGATTGATATCCCGTGTCATCCTTGCTCTCGAAACATAACAGTTCTTTCAAAGGTCCGTCAGGAATAAATAACTCGAAATTGGTCTTCTTTTTCTTGGTCGGGTCAGCCGGATTATGTATTGACGGATCGTAAATCCAATAAAGTCCATCGGGTTTTTCCCAGATTTTGAAAGAAATGTAGGCGTCCAGTCCATTTTCCCTTATTCCTTCGTTAATAGCGCGTACAACTTTTTTAACCAGACTATATTTGATGACAAATCCGGCAGTTTCTTTTTCGGCTTCCAATTTAGCGACTTTTAATGAGATTTTATAAATGTAAGGTCGTTTTTTATAATAGTCAACCGCCACCGTTTTCAATTGAAAATTATTAGTGTTATCCGTGATATTTTCCCAGTTGGGAGGCAAAATTACTTCCGACACGCCAACAACAAATTTGTCCGGTAGTGTTATAGAACGACCCAAGTTTACTTTAAAGTTTGACTGAGTATTCGCTGGAAAGAGGTCGCTAGAGGCGTTACTCGGTAGAGTTACGTAAAAGTCGTCCATTTTTATAAAAAGAATGACGGTCTCTTATTTGGGGGGGATTCGAACTCGTGACTATTTGAATTTGCTATTTACAAAGTTGTTCGTCCTACCAAGTAAGCTACCGTCATCCCTACTCGAGATTCGTTTCGTTTCCTACAGATTCTCCTTTCATGAAAGGGCAAAGCGGTATCTTTTCCAAGTGTCGAATGAGGACTACGCTTTTCCAATCGGTTATGACTAGCGGACAGAAGGCGCACTTGACCGAAACGCTGTCTGGTAACGAATAAAACCCTTGCGCGGCCAAGTCTGATTTATGTACACCTGGTACCTTCCAATTAACGAAACTCATTAATCGTTTTTTTTTCGAAAGAAATTTTAAAGGAATATCGTGGCTATTTACCGTAGCCATTTTTTCTTCGAAATTTACGTATACAACGAAATCGTCCCGAATACAAATCTAGAGTTTCCTCTAACAGCGTACTGGGTAACCTAGCAACGGCACATTCCTCGATAAACACCTGCTCGTAATCAATCAAACCTGTCACCACTTTAACAATGCCCGAGTATAGCGAGCCTGGGAATTCCTTTAAATGAGTACTGACCCCTTTTCGCGCAAAAACGCCAACCAATCGGCGCCATTTTGAATAATTTCGCGCTAGCCAATTAGCGCGCAGTACACGCGCGTAGTAACCACGTGGTTCCCGCGCCGCGTAGTTACCGCGCCAGCCAATCAGCGTGCAGTATCCGCGTCGCGTAGTTAACGCGCCAATCAGCGCGCCACTCTGCGGAGGTCAATGACCCAAGTGTCGACCCCCCGCGCCACCTGCCGGAAGGGGGACGGAAGCGGGGACTTCCGGTGCCGACCCCCTTTCTACCTGTACATGGAAAACTGGCAAAGATTGGGGACACTCCTACTGGCGTGACCAAATTGATATTGAGGCCCTTCTCGACGAGATTTCAGAATCTATATATTCAGATGAGGAAGAAGCGTTTTTCATGGCGCCCGTTAATTTAATATTTTCCATTGTCCGTCTCCCCCAAGGTGGTGGCTGTGCGAAACGGAACGACTAGAGACCTTTGCCCTGTTTTCTAGAAATAGACGATCAATTGTCCGTATTGCGAACAGCGACTCAATCTGTCTCGCTAGAGCTCTTTGCGTCGGTGTGGCACTGTGTAAATATCAGAATGAACCCGAAAACAAAAGACTAAAAACGGTCTATGAAACTTTGTCGCATACCAAAGAAAACAATCTGGCTCAGCGAGCCGAGGCGCTCCTCCTATGCTCCAAATCGGGTGTCCGACCGAACAAAGAATGCGCGTCGCCAGAGTCAATTAGAAAATTTAGAACGTATCTCAAAGAATACGATATTTTAATCTATCAAATTAAAAACAGCTGGCCGACCTTGGTGTACGATTCTAGAATACGGGGAGGTATGGATTAAAAACGTATTGTACTTTTAAACGAGGGGGCGCATTTCAATCTAGTTAAAAAGCTGGCACCCTTATTCGGGAAAGCAAAGTTTTGTTCAAAGTGTCTCGAGCGGTACAGACAAGATAGCACCCACGCGTGTTCAGACTATTGTTTCGCGTGTTGCAGGGCCATAAAATGTACCGGAGATATAATAAAATGTACCGACTGTTTACGTAATTTTACGGGTGTCGATTGCTACGCGCATCATAAAATAAAATTAACCGGCGATAAATTATCATTATGTCAAAATTTATTTCATTGCTCGGAATGTTCGATTCTAATCGATTTGACTAAACGCGACGGCCAGCTGCATTCTTGTAACGAACAGTATTGTACAGTTTGTCGTAAGTTTTCCCCCTCGGGACATCAATGTTACATCCAAGTAATCAAAGACCCGCGTCGCCCCTCACCACGTTTCGATTCCAACGGTCAGCCTACGCAAATGTGGATATTTTAGATTTTGAGACTATCCAAACCAAACGGCACCCCGATAAGAAAAACTGTTATATTCATCAACCCATTTTATGCGTGTCGGAAACTTGTTGTTGCGCGTGCGTGGATACCCCCGACGTAGCATGTAAATTTTGGGGCGTTCGACAAAGACAATTTCTGGGTTCAGATTCCGCGCGAAACTTTTTCGAATATTTAAGAACACTAGCTCGGATAACAAGAGTGACCGCGCTTGGACATAATGCTAGTAATTATGATACGCAACTCCTATTACAGGTTATAATGGAGAGTGCAGACTCGTTTGAGCCCGATCCGATAATAAATGGAACTCGCATCTTGCAACTGAAACTACACAATTTAACTCTATCGGATTCGTATAATTATATACCCATTCCTCTGTCGAAATTCGCGGATACGTTCGAGCTGGGCCGCGAATATACGAAAGATTTTTCCCTCATTCTTCTATTCAACGTAGTTGATAATAATTTTGACATTTACAAACCCGAACAAACAAACTACGTCTCGGAGAACTCGCTGCCCCCCTTGGAAGCTTACGGTGCACAATATTTCACGGCGAAAGACCGCGAAAGTTTTTACAAATGGTACGCTCTCGAAACCGAAAAGAGTTCAGGATTTAATTACCTCGAAACGTTAAAACTCTATTGTTCTAGAGATACCCACATATTAGCTAAAGGCTGTTTAAAGTTTATGAAACTTCAAGACTTGTGCGGAGTTAATTTGTTTAGCGTGGGTGTGACTATAGCGTCAGTGTGTAGTTACGTGCTAAGGAAAAAAAATTTGGAGCCAGAAACGATTGGCATAATACCGGCTAATTTGTATCGGTTATCCAAGCCTCAATCCACCGAGGCATTAGAATGGCTGGCTTGGGAAGCGCATGTCCGGAATGTTACCATCGTATCAACGCTGAATGTGCGAGAACCGCGTGCTTGACAAATTAAAATTGATGGTGTAATCGGTGAGAAAAACGCTTTACAATATCAGGGCTGTTGGTAAGTATTATTTTAAAAAGTTCGAAGAGACAAAATATAAACAGGTTTTTTTCATTAAAGGTTTCACGGATGTAGGACTTGCTTCGGGGACTCTGTAAATAGGAACAAACCCTTATACGCTAACGCGAGCGATACCCTTAATACACGATTTTCCAACACGACGCGGACAACCAATAAACTTAAAGAAATGGGTTATACCGTCATTCAACAATGGGGGTGCGATTGGATTTTGGAAAAACAACAAAATCCAGCCATAAATGAATTTTTAAAAAATTCTAATTTTTCGGAAACTTTAACTGAACGTTTAGATCCCCGAGCCGCTTTTTTCGGGGGCAGAGTATCAGCCTTACGAACGTACTGTAACGTTAAAGGGACCGACGATAAAATTTTCTACGTGGATATTTGCAGCCTGTACCCTTTTATAAACACACGGTATTATATCGAAAAATAAATATATGACGAAAACAAATATTTAAGTGTGTTTTCCCTTTTATAGCGGCAAAGTACCCGTTGGCCATCCGACAATTCTGCTCGGGACCGATATTCCAGCCATTGACGATTTTGAGGGATTATTGTTATGTAACGTGCTCCCGCCAACCAATTTATTCCATCCTATCCTTCCGTATCGGACCGTTAACAAGAAGTTAACGTTTCCGCTATGCCGGACGTGCGCCGATTTACGGTACCAGGGTGACTGCGAGCATTCTGACGACGAAAGAATGCTTAAAGGCGTTTGGGTAATCGACGAATTAAGATGGGCAGTAAATCGCGGATACAAAATTACAAAAAAAATCGAGGCCTGGTCGTACAAGGTGACGCAATACGATCCTGCAACGAACAGCGGCGGGATTTTTCGAGATGACGTTGACTGTTTCCTAAAAACCAAGGTGGAGGCTAGCGGCTGGCTTTCAGATTGTCAGACCCCCGAAGCCCGGGCCGAGTACATTGCGGCTTTCAAGCGTCATGAAGGGGTCAAATTGGACCCTACCAAAGTCTCCAAAACGAAGGACTTCGCGCCATCTCGAAACTAATGCTGAATACCATGTGGGGGTCTGTATATTTCATAAGGGTTTACCCGATCCTGACTTATTTGACGGCTCGAAACGGATACTGGCCGTTTTAGACGATTTAATGGGAGCGGGCCAAAGGGGAGAAGTTGCCCAATTGTTCACCAAAGTCTCGCATCATCGTAATGTTAGCTTTATCTACATAAGTCAAAATTTATTTCATCAGGGTCGCGGGTGTCGCGAAATTTCCCTCAATGCGCACTACATACTTTAAAAAAAAATGTACGGGACAAAACACAGATTAATTGCTTGGCGCGCCAAATGGCCCCTGATAATTCAAACTTTGTTATCGAAGCGATTTCTGACGCGACTAAGGAACCAAACTCTTACGTATTGATCGATCTTCAGAAAGATTGCCCCGACTCACATCGGATCAGAACTAATATTTTCCCCGGCGAGCAAGTTTCGGTATACATCCCGAAATAATAATACTTTTCCGAGGGTGGTTAGTTACCACACACCACCCAGTGAGTCGAATTCATTCGATGTACAATGTCTCGACGAGTCAGGTCGCAAAAACAACTGCTCGAATCGATCGGCAAATTAAAGGGCGTTAAGAGACGTAATATTTTAATTAACGCCAATAAAGAGTTAATCGAAGCGATATCTGATTGCGTGTATAATACGCTTATAGGGTATATACGTCTAACCACGAAGCAAAAACTACGATTAAAAATACACCGTAAAACGTTACGCAAAATTGCCCAGAAAAAATAGGGCTGGCAAACTAAAAAACGAATATTATTAAATCAAAAAGGTGCCGGATTTTTCTCGTTTCTTCTGCCTATTGTGTCGTCGCTCGTGGGAGCCCTAACAGGTTGAAAATAAAAAAAAATTAAGATACTCGAAAAAGATGACTTTAGCGCCGATTACGCCACCCCCACAACTCAAACCAGATATTGACACGGAAATGGCGGATATTTTAAAAAGCCAAGCGCTCGATGACCGAACCAAGTGGAAGATATACGAAGAGATGCTATTAAAAAAGCACGCTCGAAATAAAGCGATTGAAAATAACGATAAGCCCAGTTTCTATACATTAGTCAATCTGTTCCCGCTAGGATACAGAGCGAGCGCCCGAGCTATATTTAATCATTTGATTTCGGACAGCGGTCGACTGAGGTGTGACAGCCAGGGGCAGTTTTTATTAGACGGTGAAATACAAACGGATACTGATATTGTTGATTTAGTATATTACCTAATAAGTCCCCACGCGCCGAGACCCCAGAGTTGGTCAAAATTTAATAACCTGGTGGGTAAACTACGAAAAATCACCCCTTAAGCCCTCCCCACCACCACCACCCCATTACCATCTACTTCGTTCGTAACAGCTTCCGCCCCCCGGGCCCCCATCTTTCGCTCGCATCCCCCAACGAAAGAAAACTTTGTCGTCAGCGGTCGGGCCTAATTCTTTCGCGACACCTCGACAGTCACCGAAACTTTGGTCGCCTACTATTAAGAACCGTTTACGTAAAAAAAAAAGCCGAGTGCCAAAATTTTGAAATGGGAGAGTTACCGATAAACGTAACGACTAGACTCGAAAAAATATATTTCGATTCTCGTAATCAAGCTAGCTACGGGGGTGTTGAAAAATTATACGATTCTGTCAAAGAGCTCGGAATATCTAGGGAGAATGTTGAAACGTTTTTGCAAACTCACGACGTTTATACGTTACATAGACCAGTCATTCGAAAATTCCAACGACGAAAGATTCGTGTAGGAAACAGACTAGACCTCTATCAGACTGATTTGGCGGATATGCGCTCTTTAGCGAGCGACAATTCCGGATACACATTTATTCTTACTTGTATAGATTGCTTTTCGAGAGTGGCATTTGCCGTCCCCCTAAAACGTAAGACCGGCGCAGAGGTTGCCCGCGCCCTGAAAATAATTTTTAAAGAGCAAGGCAAGCCCCGCGCTATACAGTTCGACCGTGGGTTGGAGTACGTTAATTCGACTGTTTTAAAACTCCTAAAAGAGGAGGGCATTAGACATTACCATTCCGAAAATAGCGATGTTAAAGCCGCGATGGTAGAGCGTTTTAATAGGACCCTGAAACAGCGCATGTATCGTTTTTTTACTCATAAAAACACGCGACGCTATCTCGACGAGCTGCCCAATTTAATTCATTCGTATAACGCCAGTTATCATACTGCAATTAAAATGGCTCCTTTCGATGTAAACGACAAAAATATTCTTCAAGTTTATACAAATATTTACAAACCAGGGCAGTCTCAGCCAGCTGCCCTCAAGCCCCGAAAATGCCGTATCAAAGATTACGTAAAGATTACCCGAACTGCCAGACCGTTTTTAAAAGGATACAGCTATCAAAATTGGAGCGCAGAAATATTTAAAGTTGTTTTCAAGAATACTAAAAGACCTCTTCAATTTAAGCTCGTTGATTTGGCTGACGGACCCATCACGGGATATTTTTATTTCAAAGAAATTCAACGAGTTATAAAACCGGAAGAATATACAATTGACAAAGTATTAAAGAAGCGACGCTCAAAGGGTAAAGTCGAATATTTCGTTTCCTGGTTAGGGTATCCGGCTACATTCAATTCTTGGGTTTCTGCTGAAGATGTCCGAAGCCTTTTACCTAACGATACCCAGTAATTCAAATCTCGAGACATTTCCGAATAATACGGTAGCCTGTTTCACGATAATATTACCCGAACCTATCGAATTAAAGGGGGGGGGGGTGGGAAGTTGCGTTGGTGGAAATATTGTATCCCTTTTCGTTTAACAACGTGTTGCCCTATGACAATTACGTCTATTTTCGAGTTAATCCCGCCCAGCATGGGGGAGAGGCTGACCCTTAAATGGTCGGGACGATGCGAGAAATCCCTCCGGGGCATTACTTGAGTATAGACCATTTACTTAAAGTAGTAAACGACACCGCGCTATGCACCGCCGCTAATGTGTGTCTTACCCACGATCCGCTGAACGGACACGTGGCGCTGGTTGGAAAAAATATTACACCCTATGGCGTATTTATGAGTGACGGACTGAGCAACACGCTAGGATTTGAAAGAACTAAAACTATCGCTGGTAGAAGCGAGACCCCGGCTAGCTTAAATTTCCACATTCCGCCCCAAATCTTCGTTTATTCCGATATCGTCGCTGATCAAGTGGTGGGCTCGTCGCTCGTCAAATTGTTAAGAATAATAGCGGTTGACGAATCAGCCCGATTTGGTACTCATATCGAGAAAACGTACATTTCGCCGCATTACGTGCCCATTGAGAAGAAATACTTTGATACTATCCAAATAGATCTACGCGATGTTTATGGGAAACCAGCTCCTTTTGAGTTTGGCAATCTAACAGTAAAACTTCATTTGCGTCCAAGATGCCCTTAAGACACGTTCTTGAAAAAAAACGCTGCGCAGACGCGTGTCCGTACGCCCAATATTATGCCACTCAGGCTGGTGGCGCTATTCCAGACGTATACGTAGGATCGCCGTATCAGCGGGGGCACGGACAATTCGAAAGCGGGTTTGGGAGTTTCTTCTCCGGCTTGTACAAGCTAGAGAAACCTTTTCTGTTATGGGGGGTGAAATTTTTGGGGGGTCAAGCCCTCTCCACGGGAAAACAAGTTTTGGCTGATGTATCGACGGGATCATCCATACGTGAAGCCACCAAACGGCGGGTCACAGAAAGGTACGAGGATCTCAAACAACAATACGGGACTGGGAAACGTAAACGCAAAACTAAAACAATTAAGGAAAGACCAAAACGCGGTGGAAAAAATCATTAGTAGGCAGGAAACGAGCTAGAAAGGTCGTTGATATTTTCTCCTAAAATCATGGGTCATTGCGAAGCGTTGAAAAGTGAACTTGATATTTTCCAAAGCGCGCCTATCCAAACGTCAATTGAGGGAGGAAAATGGACCACCTTCAAACCCATCTCGTCGCTGCGAGGCGATACCGTAGAGTTTAATATTCC